>NC_079222.1:23632632-24327632 GCF_029633865.1 Lampris incognitus
AGGATTGCGTCAGGGCAGAGCAAGCAGAGGGGGTATAAAAGAAGCGAGAGGAATATAAACGGCCAATTTCAAACCTTTTCCAGGCCATGCAAAGAACATCTGGAAACCTGTTTGTTTTCTGTCCGTGTTCTGAATACAATATGGTGGACAGATCACAGACTGTTTCAACATTCCCCCGTTTGGATTTCTGTGCTGGATCACGTCCGTTACACATCCTTTTTAAAAACCGGAAATGCTGATTAAAAGTAATGGCACTTTCCATCAATATAGTGTTTGGGTTTTTTTGTTTTTATTATATCCCCCCCTTTTTCTCCCCAATTGTGTTTGGCCAATTACCCCACTCCTCCGAGCCATCCCGGTCGCTGCTCCATCCCCTCTGCCGGTCCGGGGAGGGCTGCGGACTCCAACATGCCTCCTCTGATACACGTGGAGTCGCCAGCCGCTTCTTTTCACCTGACAGTGAGGAGTTTCACCAGGGAGACGTAGCACGTGGGAGGATCACGCTATTCCCCCCAGTTCCCCCCTCCCATCTGAACAGGCACCCTGACCGACCAGAGGAGGCGCTAGTGCAGCGACCAGGACACATACCCACATCTGGCTTCCCACCCGCAGACACAGCCAATTGCGTCTGTAGGGACGCCCGACCAAACCAAAAGTAACAGGGATTTGAACCAGCAATCCCCGTGTTGGTAGGCAACGGAATAGACCGCTACGCCACCCGGACGTCCCCTGTCAATATAGCGGATTCTTCTTCCGTAAATGTATAGGTTTGAAAGGGTCCCTAATGTTCTAAGGCCTTACAGCGAAATAGCTAAAAGACAGGGTCTGGTGAAGAGGGTGTGAGGTCCTACAGGATCCGCTACAGCCAGCTACAAACAGGAAGCCAGGTGGGTCATTGCTGACTCTAAACCCTATCCATTTGGCCCTTGTCTGGTTGTTTGCTATGAAACCTGACACTGTGTCTGTAGGGTTAATATATGTCTGTTACAACAAATAATAATAATAATACTTTCACATTTACTACAATGTGAAATTAGCACTACAAGTGAGAATCCTTTCTTGAATGAATGAAGATAAACGAAGGACAGGAAAAGGAGAAAAAGGGAAGAGAGGGAAGGCTGTAGAGAGGAAATCTAGTGACCTTTAAATAAATATCACTTGATAATTGCTCGAACATCTCTGAGGGTATGCATCCCTCAGTTACGCTGTGTTTTGGGATGATGTCACTCTTCAATTTTCAGAGTGGGTTGTGTGTGCGTGTGTGTGTGTGCACATAATGGTTCATGCTTCATCATGGAAGCAAGAAAAAGTCCGTTTGATTAGTAAATTACATCAATGTTACTTCATTGTGTCCCAGAATGGATGGTAATGAATGAATACTGTGAAAGGTTGACCACCAATAGCCAGAGAGACCAGCGTATAGTCTTGGCTGCTCACATCTAATGATCTGCTCTCAGTTCTATCTGATTTTTTGGGGGGGGGGGGTTTCTTCCCCCCTTTTTCTCCCCAATCGTACCCAGCCAATTACCCCACTCTTTCAAGTCGTCTCGGTCGCTGCTCTACCCCCTCTGCCGATCCGGGGCAGGGCTGCAGACTACCACATGCCTCCTCCGATACACGTGGAGTCGCCAGCCGCTTCTTTTCACCAGACAGTGAGGAGTTTCGCCAGGGGGACGTAGCACGTGGGAGGATCACGCTATTCCCCCCAGTTCCCCCTCCCCCCAGAACAGGCGCCCCGACCAACCAGAGGGGGCGCTAGTGCAGCGACCAGGATGCACACCCACACCGGCTTCCCACCTGCAGACACAGCCAATCGTGTCTGTAGGGACGACTGACCAAGCAGGAGGTAACACAGGGATTTGAACCGGCGAACCGGCAACGGAATAGACCACTACACTACCCAGACGTCCCCGCCCCCCTAGAAAAACTTCATATGTTTATTGTTAGACAAAATATCGTGAAAAGCTAAACTGTGTATTCAGTAACAGGACAGGTAACCTTTGGGAAAGGTCAGTGAAGCCTTCAGGCTTTAAGGTACTTTAACCCCTTGGTGTCATACAGTTCCCCCCCACCCCTCCATCTCTCTCTCCTTCCCTCTATTTCTGATGTTCTCTTTCTTTATCTAGTTCAAACCAGTGCTGAAGGGGCTTCTCATCACTGCCAAGACAAACCGGCCTCAGTGGTGAAGCAATAACTTTCAATCTCGAAACGCTGATTTTCCAGTGGAGCGAGATGTGTACGCCATAAACCTGACAACGTTACACAACACAGCAGGCTATCCGATTATCAGACCTCCACTCCTCACAGTTTTGTCTGGGTTTTGTCTAGGTTTGTTAAGCAGTGTGGCATAGTGTTTCGTGCTACATTTGTCGCGCCGCCGTGACAATGTGTTTGTGTAGTTTAGTGTTGCTGTGTGTAGATGGGGTCTCTGCCGAGAGGGAGGACGCATCTGAGAGGAGGGAGGAGAGCAACCAAGGCCCACAGGCCACCTGCCCATCTATTGGTGGCTAGCAAGAAGCTCGTTTCAAGCTGCACACACAGACACAGACACACACAAAGACACACACACACAGACACAAAGACACACACACACGCACACACGCACAGACATACATGAACACACACACAAACACACACACACAATCACACATACATGAACACACATAAATGAACACACACACAGACACAAACACACACAGACACAATCACACGATCACACATACATGAACACACACACAAACACACACACACACATGCACACACAATCACACATACATGAACTCACACACACACACACACACACACACACACACACACACACACACACACTCACACAATCACACATACATGAACACACATACATGAACACACACGCACACACACACTATTTGTACATTTTCATTCTTCCACATTCACACACTCACACATTCACACCAACATGCCCTGATTGAAATATGCATACACATGAATGCTTCCTGACATGCACAAAACACGCGCGCACACGCACACACACACACACACACACACACACACACACACACACACACACACACACACACACACACACACACACACACACACACACACACACATTTACTACTCACCATGATCTCATCCTGAGGCAGAAACACCGTGGAGGACCGAGGAGGAAAAACACAAAAGGAAAAAAAAGGAAATGGAAAAATCACGCGGAAGAAACAGAGCACACGAAACATAGAAAGCACAAAGGAAAGATATTCCAACCCCTTTCAGGACCAATTAAGATTAAAAAAAACAGAATACAAGAAAAAGTGTTCTTAAAAGAGAAGAGAGGATGTGAAAGCTTAGTGTAGTGTGTGTGGTATTTAACAGCTTATAGGAGCATGCACTGACAAACCCAGTGCCCGAACTAGCTAGCATGGATGTAAGATGCAACAGAAATGGTGTGTACAAGACCTGATATTGATTATTGATCTTGTATTGATCTGGTATTGTGAAAGTCAACTGTGCACAGTCACATGTGGGAATATGGCTTCCTCACTGGTAGCCTTGACACTGACACATTTATTTATTGAGACTTTGATATATATGGGACTCTGCTTTGTGGTGATAACCATGAACTTTATCGATAGACAAAGTTCTCTTGTGATCATAAATGTAATTATTATTATTACTATTATCATTATTATTATTACAAACTGTTTTTCAAAAGTGGTCATCATCACTTATCATCTTCATCATGATGAAGATATGAATGAAGATGCACTCTACAAGACAGAGCTCTTACCCGGGGCAGTAAGGAATACATGTATGTTCAGTTCATCTCATTGCAAAGACATCAGGAGCTTATGGAGTCGTATTCTTGGACAAATTCATACATAATCAGCTGGACGTGTATGGTTGGGGACATGGTTGCTTTGTTTAGTTCGGCTAAGCGTAGCTTGAACTGAGCTGAGCTATGTTCTGTTGCAGTGTGTGATGCAGTGCAGCATGTAAACTAACATGTGAACTCAAGGGAAGCAGGGTTATGTGTGTGCATGTAGTCTGCCTCTCGTACCTGATTGCCGGCTGCCTTCTTCTTGTTCATTTGGTTGCTCCTCTGCTGTGCACTGTACAAGGAACATATCAAATCAATGTTGGATTGACTTTTTTTAACCCCTCCCCTTTCACCCCAGTTGTATCCGGCCAATTACCCCACTCTTCTGAGCCGTCCCGGTCGCTGCTCCACCTCCTCTGCCGAGCCGGGGAGGGCTGCAGACTACCTCCTTCAATACACGTGGAGTCGCCAGCCGCTTCTTTCACCTGACATTGGGGAGTTTCACCAGGGTGATGTAGCGCGTGGGAGGATCATGCTATTACCCCTAGTTTCTCCTCCCCCCTGAACAGGCACCCCAACCAACCAGAGGAGGCACTAGTGCAGTGACCAGGACCACATCCGGCTCCCACAGACATTGCCCATTGTGTCAGTAGGGACGCCCGACCAAACCGGAGGTAATGCGGGGATTTGAACCGGCGATCCCCATGTTGGTAGGCAACGGAATAGACCGCCATGCCACCCGGACGCCCAAGTTAGATTGACTTTTAACAGAAAATGGGGTGATGACTCCGTTCACAATTAGCTTTTCAGTGCCTATGTATGTGTAACAAGGAAACGGTTCGAAACTCACTTGGCAAATCCAATGAAGTCTTCATGATTGGTGTTCATATAGGACAACTCGATGTCTATCAACAGCAATACCTAGATAAAGAGAAAGGTGTTAATCGTAAATATAATAGTGCTGTGATACTCTATTGATCCTGTAAGCTAATATTCTCTTTTTGTTTGCTCCTGTCCACAGGGAAGTCAAAGTAGAAGGTCAGCGTAACACCACTACCAGGGCTAGTGAGGATTCAGTGCCTTGCTCAAAACATCACTGAGGCAGATTTTTGGTCCTCCGGTTTAGGGCAATCATTTTTTTTTCTTTTTTGTGGATTTTTGTCCCCACAATTAGCTCATCCCCCCCCCCCCCGCCGATCCGGGGAGGACTGCAGACTACCACATGCCTCCTCCGATACATGTGGAGTTGCCAGCCACTTCTTTTCACCTGACAGTGAGGAGTTTCGCCAGGGGGACGTAACGCGTGGGAGGATCACGCTATTCCCCCCAGTTCCCCCTACTCCCTAAACAGGCGCCCCAACTGACCAGAAGAGGCGCTAGTGCAGCGACCAGGACACATACCCACATCCGGCTTCCCACCTGCAGACACGGCCAATGTGTCTGCAAGGACGCACAACCGAGCCAGAGGCAACACGGGGATTGGAACCGGCGATCCCTGTGTTGGTAGGCAACGGAATAGACCGCTACACTACCTGGATGCCCTTGGGCAATCATTTTGTCACCTTTGTGCCCTTGTTAGATCAGAGCACGTACTATTGTACGTATATGTGTGGGGCTGAGTGTAAGCCTGTGTGTATGTGTACTGTGTATGCTTGTGGTGACATATATTTGTTACCTGGTCCTTGGTGCGGCTCTCGCGGTCCCTGATGTGCTGGGTTACAATTCTCTCCATCTCCTCTCTCAGCATGGGATACTGAGCCAGCTGAAGACACAAAACACAATAGGTAGGCAGCAATGCCCAGCCACATAAAATCTCTCTCTCTCTCTTCCATACTGGCCTAATTGAACCACAAGATCCACTTTCTATTAAACTATATACTCCAAACAGAGCAACACACAGATGCACAAACACAAATGCATTCTACAAATACACATTCAAGCACGTTATGTTTGGGAGAATGTATCACAGACTCACTCCAGTTGTCACAAAGCCTACGCATAGGGGTATTCATGTAAATGGTGATTTTTAAAGTAGGCTAAAATGCAAAGGAATAGAGGAAAGAAAGTCTTTGATATTTCTGCACCAAACACAAAATAAACAATATCTGTAACAATAAAAGTCATTTGTGGGTCTTTTTTTTTTCATGAACTCATTGCAAACCCACAAACATAAGATATTGGTGGGCTTCCAATGTTACACAAACACATTTGGAGAAGTTGTAAGAGGGACAAAAACCAAACCTAAATCACAGAACAAAAGAAAAACGTTTATTTTCCAAGTTGCAATCCATCTTTCATGGCTTAGAAGTTGAAGGATAAACTAAAAAGAAAGACCCTTTTTTTTACAATTTGATTTACTTCTGCCATGCCTTAATCCAAATCCATGGCATTTCATACACTGAAATTTGCACTGCTAATGTAGACATCCATAGAATAGATGCATTATGATCATGGGCCAGCAGCCATACCAATGTGTACCCTGGCTTTGCCAAATGCAAAAGCTAAGCAGGTATGGGCTTGGCTAGTACTTGGATGGGAGACCGCCCGGGAAAACCGAGTGGCTGTCGGAAGTGGTGTTGGTGGGCCAATAGGGGGCAGTCTTTCCTCTGGTCCTAATAAAAACAACAAATTTCAAATCCCAATGCCCCAGTGCAGTGATGGGGACACTGTGCTGTAGCAGATGCCGTCCTTTGGATGAGACATTAAACCGAGGTCTTGACTCACTCTGGTCATTAAGATCCAATGGCACTTATCGCAAAAAGTAGAGGGTTCCCCGGTGTCCTGGCAAAATTCCCAACCTGGCTCTCTCCATCTGGCCACCTAATCATCCCCCCATGTAAATGGCTCAATGGTTCCTTCCTCTCCATCTCAAGCTGATATGTGGTGAGCGTTCTAGTGCAAAATGGCTGCTGTGCATCACCCAGGTGGGTGCTACACATTGGTGGTGGTTGAAGTGAGTTACCCCCTTCAATGTGAAGTGCTTTGGGAGTCTAGAAAAGCGTTATATAAATTTAATTATTATTAGTATTATTATCATTATTATTATTATATGGGGCATCCTTGTGAAAATATGAATGCCAGTTGGATGGTAGACCCACTGTCAATAAGACTTGGTCGTCAATGCTTTAGTTAAAATGTTAAATGAAACAGGACCCATCACTGTTTTGGGTAATCGTGTTTTAGCTTAGTATTAGACAATTTAATCCCCAGCTGGGCCAGACCTATGCACAGGCATTCTAGGCACATGACTAAGGCCTCGTTGCTACTAGGGGCCTCAGACAGAGACGTAAAGAACATTAACTGCCTATGTTAAATATTGCTAATTAAATATTATCTAAAAATGTAATAAATATTGTTTAACATATATTTTAAAATAGGCTATTTTGAAAATATAAAATCTGATCTAAAACTATTAAAACTAAATTAATGAGCAAAATAGTCATGTGGCAGTTAAAAGTAATTTTGTTTGTTTACCAAATATCAAAATGTGCATGTAGGGGGGTCCCTGTATATTACAGTCTGCCTACTGTAATCTATCCATTTAATCTGGCTCTGATCCCCAAGATAATTTAAAGGTAGAACGAATAGGATTTTCCTAAAAATCAATGTATAGACTCATACAAAATAATCCCCTCTTAATCATCATATGGTGACAGGCATGGGCACAAGCCCATGAATACTGGGAAGCATCCAGCGCTTTACTTGTGCCCCTGTTCATAGGGTTAGTGGTGGTGTCATGAAGTGCATCTGATGTAAAACTTTGCCAAATCAGTATGCGGATTGACAAGACCATATTGGATCAGTCAAGGCCCGAGTTAACAACGGCCGCCATTGGTGCTGTGCCCTCACATGGTACCGATGGAAACTATAAAATCTGCAGTGGTGACCCCTGGAAAACAGGGAACAAGCCAAAAGAAGAACAACAATCATCACTTATGACCCACTAGATGTGTGAGATGGTGTCTATATCTGTATCTGTCCTCTGCCTGTATTCTCTTAATTTTCTTACTTTGCTGTGTACGGGACGTTTCTGGGCCTTAACCTTTGGGCAGCGGGACTCTATAAAAACATAGCGACCAGGTGCCAGATCAAGATCATAAGCACGCATCCAAGAGGAAGCTACGACAATGGCAGACACATTGCCGAAAAGATGCAAATATAGCGAGGCAAAATGCCAATTGGACAAAGCTCGTTCCAAAACAAGAGTGAATCTGGGGTTGCTTTTCACCCGCTGATGAGCACTGAAGGAGAGGATGGGGATGAAAAGCGACGCGGAGTTTGCTGTACAATGGGATGTGTTCTGGCACCTGCGGTCAGGGGGTGTGTCCTTCTGGTGTCGCTGAGCAGGGGGGGAGGGGCCAACTTTGAATGTTGTGCTCACAAACCGCAGCCACTCATTTTACCTTTAAATGAAGAGGTTAACTTAAAGGGACAGTTCAACCCAAAATCAAAAATACATGTTTTTCCTCATACCTGTAGCGCTATTTATCCATCTAGATGGTTTTGGTGTGAGTCTCTGAATTTTGGAGATAGCGGCCGTAGAGATTGTCCGCCTTCTCTTGAATACAATGGAGCTGGATGGCACTCAGCAGTTTCACGTAAGATCTATTTTCTTAGACCGAACTACACCTACATGAAACTGCTCACAACAAGGTCTGTGGATTATCTTGAGTAACCTGGTCATTATTTCTGGAAAGAGACGTTGCTGTTAAGTTTTTCAGATGAATTTTTTTGGCACTTTGAGCAAGAGAAGCCGACTGCCATCCAGTTCCATTGTATTCGAGAGAATCAGAATCATTAGAATCAGAATACTTTATTTATCCCCGAGGGGAAATTGAGTAAATTTTCCCATTTGGGGAAATTGAGTAAATTTTATATATCGGCTGTAGAGAAGCCAGACTTCTCTACAGCCAGTATCTCCAAAACTCAGCAGCTCACACCAAAACGATCTAGCTGGGATAAATAGCACTACAGATAAGAGGAAAAACATGTACTTTTGATTTTGGGGTGAACTGTCCCTTTAAGTGTCTGTTCCTTTTAAACTGTATGTCCTCAAAGGCCAAGTACACACTTGCACTTTGAAGCATTTCCATTTTGTTTACAGGTTCACTGCCAAAAAAAACAAAAAAACAAAAAAAACAAAAAAAAATGAATCCCAGATTTAGTGGGATTGTAAAATCATTTTACTTTGCCTCACGAAGCAAAGGCTTTTGAAAACAACTCTAGACGCACTAAAAGGTTTCAGATGTGGGTGAAAACTGTACAGGGATTAATTTTCAGTGTTATCCTCTCCATCACATGTATGAGATGATGCACACTGAATGAAAACCTTTTCAAATCTGCCATTAAGAGGGTGAATGAATCTGCTGAGTTTAATTTATTTTACTTAAAAATCTATTGATATCACGATCATAGTTTCAGGGTATTTTGTTTCATTTCAGGCAACTCGTGAAGTCTACAGGTGTAAGTCAAAGCAGTGAGGAAAGCGTCATACTGGGGAAGGTGGATTGCAGGTCTCCACTAATCCTTAACCTAACCCTTATCAACCTTATTTAATCTACGATTAAAAAGTCAAGAAAACCTAAACTTAAACATTTTAAAAACACAACCATACAAGTGTGTACATGGCCAAAACCAACAGAAAGGAACGTGTCCTGTATAATTAGAAAGATGGTTTGCAACTTGAAAATTGAAAATAATGTCACAATCTCTTCAAATGCTCTGTGTCTACTAAATTCAGACAGCACACTGGCTGTGAGAAAGGATTTAAAACTTCCACACACACACACACACACACACAAAAGGCAGTATGGCTGCAGGCAAAAGTACAGATGCATTCATTATCTTTCTCATGCAATGTTTTGGGAGCAGAGAAGAGGAAGGGAAAGAGCAGGTGAGGGAGGACTTCATGATGACCCCTTTGTGGATTATCTCTGCTTGAGTCTTGTACACATGTTTACCAGACGCTGTATCTCATAACACAGGGTCTTTGGATATGACTGTTAAAGGTTTCAAGCAACTCCTGAAACCAAGTTACATCAATGATAAATAAAACAAATGCTTAAGGGGTCAGCATTTTTAATTTATTTGCTTGAGGAGGACACAATCATTCAGAAGATTGGCAAGCACCCGGATGGAGGATATAAAAGAGATAGAAAGAGAGAAAAGGAGATGCTTGGGGTGTATCTGTAAGTCAATGAATGGAATTTAATATTCCCACCAGAAAACAGCGGGTCACTAAACCTGCAAACACACTTAACTACGTCAAACCAAACTGACAAAGAAAGAAAATTTCAGGTGTAATTTGAAGAACTAAAAGCAAATCAAATGATGGACTGAACAAGGGAGACATCATGGTCTCAAAAAGTAAAAAATGAAAAAAATCTAACATGCTGCTTAAGAGATGACAACCTGATGCTATTTGTTAAATCGTAAACTGACAGAAAACAAACCGAATTATTTTAATCTAGATTTGAGTAAGGACTCAAAATACAGCTTTTATGAAAACCCAAATAAAATCTACAGTAAGAATAGACCGATAATTGCTGGACAAACTATTTAATACCATGTTTTTAAGCGCTTTGGGTGTCTAGGAAAGTGCTATATAAATGTAATGATGATGGTCTTAATAATAATAATAATAATAATAATAATTATTATTATTATTATTATGTTTTTAAAGAAAAGGCGCATAGAAAGATCTTTAATATTCACTTATTTGCAATGATATATACAGTCAATGTGCACATATCCAGGAATTACCACTTGTGCTTGCGTGTTAACATTCAGTGTGAGCACTTAAAACACCACACAGACAAATATGTAAAGTTGGCTGCAGTGAGGACTATCAATTTCTTTCATACATACTTTGTCTATTCCCGTCTCATTTGGTTTGTTGATGTCCCCTGTACTTAGCTCAAAATATCTTTTCTGAGTCAGAAAATAGCTCCGTCCTCCACCTCAAACCCATCCAAACCTTAATAAAAGTCTAGGCTGACCACACATCCTTAAGAACATACTGCAGAATAAGGCAGTGGAGTCATCGTTTTTTCACCGTATACTTTATGTACAGATGCAGCTGCCGATAAGTATAGCTAGAGTTGGGTGGTGTGGTATGTAAAAGGTGAAAAAAGAAAACACTGAATGTGTGCATTTAAAGGGGCTCTACGTCACTGGTATGCTGAGATCAGTTGTCTACTCTAAACAACCTTCCTATAGAAAAGTGCATCTGAAAGAGAGCGAGCATATTTAAAATGCATGCTGATGCCTATTTAAGCCAATGGCACAGCAGCTGGCCTGCATGGACACTGGCCAACACTACACCACATCCTTTGTTGGATATTTTTGCATTAACTGCTGCCAGCTGGGGAGCAGCCACTATGGTCGCCAGTTGTTGCTGCACTGTTATACCTAATCTGACATGATACATTTTAAACAGGAAGTCCTACAGCAACTATATGGCCTGTGTACAAACCCATCCGGCACAATGCTTACTTAGGTGTGAGTCTAACACAGAGGTGCAAAGAAAGACATTTCTTCCTCTCAAAGGGAGGTATAGCTGATTACACTGTGTATGTAAATCAACCGAATTGATTTACTGAATCTTCAAAAAAATATCAAATAGTGATCATAATGAAATTTAATTTTAATATTATTACTCATCAGGAAGTATACAGATGAGTGCCACAATACTGAACTGAACATGGATGGTGATTTTTTTTTGGACCCGCCCCCCCACTTTTTTTCCTCCCCAATTGTACTTGGCCAATTACCCCACAATTACCCCAAGCCGTCCTGGTCGCTGCTCCTCCCCTCTGCCAATCCAGGGAGGGCTGCAGACTACCACATGCCACCTCCGATACATGTGGAGTTACCAGCCGCTTCTTTTCACCAGACAGTGAGGAGTTTCGCCACGGAGATGTAGCGCATGGGAGGATCATGCCATTCCCCACAGTCCCCCCCTCCCCCCTGAACAGGTGCCCTGACTGACCAGAGGGGGTGCTGGTGCAGCAACCAGGACACATACTCACATCCAGCTTCCCACCTGCAGATACAGCCAATTGTGT
Source organism: Lampris incognitus (assembly GCF_029633865.1). NCBI lineage: Eukaryota > Metazoa > Chordata > Actinopteri > Lampriformes > Lampridae > Lampris > Lampris incognitus. Next base: position 23,644,495 of record NC_079222.1, read on the forward strand.
CTATAGGGACGCTCGACCAAGCCAGAGGTAACACAGGGCTTCGAACCGGCGATCCCTGTGTTGGTAGGCAATGGAAAAGACTGCTATGCTACCCAGACTCCCCCTGGATGGTGATTTTTAAGACCTTTACAAATCAAAAAAGATGTGCTGTTTTGTCTTACTTAACTTGTTTTAATAATTGAGAGAATTTTCAAAGGAAACTCTTCATTAGTTTTAACTGAAAGTAGCACCACAACTTGCCAATCATATTCATACCCATCCATTTCAAACATCACAAAGACCTCCGTAACACCAAAGAAAATGATTAGAAGACCACTGCGATGATGATAGAGATATCTATGTGAATTTGATCAAAACGGGGGAGATGATAAAAAGGAAAGGTGAAATCAGGAGATATGACTGCAGGAAGACTAACTAGCAGATACTAGCAACAAGAAGCAAGGAAAGGCCTTCACCATTGTCACAGTATTGTGGAAACAGTAATGAAGCAAAAAGTATCTTTTGCTGTCATTTTGTGGGGTTATTTTAGAATGCAAAACTTTATACGCATTCTTTAAAGAAAAATATAGAAATGGAGCCATTTTGAGAAAAACAGTAAAACTAACAGGGTTAAGTTGAAGCTTGTTTCTGTTTTTTTTTTTTATAATCAGCGTAGACAAATAAATTCATTGACATGAGTCTTTTGAGCAAAAAATTTTTTTAAAAAAATAGTCCAGACATCGGTCTACCCCTACCTTAAAGAGTGACATGTAATATTTATAGCTTAGTGCTCCTTGATATTTTACCTTTTCACTACACTTTCGTATGGTGGAGGTGAGTTCGCTCACTACCATATCTATACACTTCAGTGTGGGCTCCTTCAGCTTTTGGATCTGCTTTTTCACTATGGCCTCGAAGGCCAGGTCAGGTGTGAACAGGCCCGTCCTGTAGGGATAGGCAGTGGGCATGGGAGAAAAAAGTAAAGAGAGGGAGTGACAGAAAAGATGGAAAGAAAGAAAGTGAAGTATAGGGAACAAATAAAGAGCTACATGAAGAGATAAAAAACAGAGAAAGGAAAACAGAAAAAAAGAAAAGAATGAAAGCAAGAGAGACAGGATACATCCACATATCCAAAAAGAAAAAAGCCAGGAAAACATAAGGGAGAATTGAAAATGGAGGACGAAAGCATAAAGGAACAATATAACAGAAATGTGGGGATTAAAGGAGACAAAAAGTGGAATTTGAAGATGGAACAGAAGAAATGACAGATTGAAAGACAGATGAAAAAGACGGGGTATGGAAAAGACAGGGTGGGGTAAACAGCACAGAGGGAAGAAAAGGCAAGTGAGACATTCGGTTTCCCCTGAAGCTACTCTAAAAGAGGACAGTGCTGGAGTCCCTCTTCATCGATCCAGAGGAAAAAGGGAGGGGGTGAGAGAAGGAGAGAGAAAGAAAGAGAGAGATTCCAGCCTGTGCAACTCTAAAAGCCAAAAGCTCTGAGCAATGAGCCACGAGACCACAGCTGTGCACCAAATATTTAGCTGAGACACCATCCTTTCCCTCTGTTTTGGACCCCTATTCCATCCATCCCTCTTTTCTTCTCATTTCCATGTGGTTGTTAACCATAACCACATTTGTTATCACAAGGTTTTAAAAAATGTTACTGTTCAACCAAGATTCATTGTCGATTCTTGGTCATTGTGGATCAATTTGAATTGGGACAACTTGAATTTGGATCTATTTTGGCCATGGATAGCACTCAAGGGCCTGGGTAAATGAATGCACCCTGAGGGATCCTTGAGGGCCATCCAAATGTAATTCCTCTAAACTACAGGTGTACAGCCCTAATCTCACAGACAGGAAGTCTGGATGTTGAAGTCACCCAGTATGGCTGCCAAATACTACCATTGATTGACAGCTGAATGCTGTGAAACTATTTGATGAGCTACGCTAAGCAAACCAGTTAAAGTAAACCTGCACTGTTTCAAGATTTATACATGTTCAGATATCATCACAAAAGTAGTATATCAAAGTCATGTATATCCATATGTAGGCAGCCATAATCCAGTGACACTTCAGCACCCATACTCTTTTGTAGGCACACAAATTCACCATGGCCATGCCACAGCCACCCTACCCAGCTGAACCCTTCAAAAGCAGTAGGTAGCTAGGTAGGTACACCACTCTCCACCCTACACCCCCAGATGCTCCCTCATTATCCAAAAACAATGAGGAATGGAGAGAGCCAGATGGAGATAGTAAAAGGGAGTGTACAGAGAAGGATTTTCTTTTTCCAGGGGTTGAGGAGGTAGGTGAAGGAAAAGGTTGAAAATCAAAAAGAAAAATGTTTACTATCCACCACTTAGTTTTTACCTTCTTCGTACACTGTCTAACTGTATTGACTAGCTCAGAAATGACCATGTCCACACATTTGGTGCAAGGCTCTCTTATCTTCCCAATCTGTCTTTTCACAATGGTTTCAAAGGCCATGTCCGGGGTGAAGAGGCCAGTTCTGACGGTCAGAGTGAGAACCAGCCACAGGCCCAAATAAAGGGGAAGAAGGATTAAGAGAAAGGAGGAGAAAGGAGGGTTGGGTAAAGAGAAGAGTGTTAATTGAAGATAAATTTCCCATTACTGATCTTTCCTCCATGTCAAACAGAAAAACAGACACAAAAATAGGCCGATGATAGGGGATGTGGCAGTCATGATATAAAAACTCTTACAAAGTAGGATCACTGTGCAGGGAAATACACTCACTGAGCACTTTATAAGAAACACCTGTACACCTACTTATTCATGCAATTATCTAATCAGCCAATTGTGTGGCAGCAGTGCAGTGCATAAAATCATGCCAATATGGGCCAGGAGCTTCTGTTAATGTTCACATCAACCATCAGAATGGGGGGGAAATGTGATTTCAGTGATTTCGAACATGGCATGATTGTTGGTGCCAGGAGGGCTGGTTTGGGTATTTCTGTAACTGCTGATATCCATGGATTTTCATGCACAGCAGTCTCTGTAGTTTACTCAGAATGGTGTTGGGGGAAAAAATCAGTTCTGCGAACAGAAACGCCTTGTTGATGAGAGAGGACAACGGAAAATGGCCATACTAGCTCAGGCTGATAGAAAAGCTAGGGTAACTCAGATATCCACTCTCTATAATTGTGGTGAACAGAAGAGCATCTCACAATGCACAACAAGTTGACCCTTGAGCCGAATGGGCTACAAATGCAGAAGACCAAGTCGGGTTCCACTTGTCAGCCAAGAAAAGAAAGCTGAGGCTGCAGTGGGCACAGGCAAACCAAAACTGGACAGTTGAATACTGGAAAAATTTAGCCTGGTCTGATAAATCTCGATTTCTGCTGAGGCACATAGATGGTAGGGTCAGAATTTGGCACCAACAGCATGAAACCATGGACCCAACCTATGTTGTGTTAACAGTCCATGCTGGTGGCAGTCATCTAATGGTGTGGGGAATGTTTTCTTGGCACACTTTGGGTTCGTTAATACCAATCAATCATCGCTTAAATGTCACACACCTACTTGAGCATTGTTGCTGACCAAGTCCATCCCTTCATGACCACAATTTACACATCTTCTAATGGTTACTTCCAGCATGATAATGCACCATGTCACAAAGCAAAAGTTGTCTCAAACTGGTTTCGTGAACATGACAATGAGATCAATGTTCTTCCCCGTCACTGGATCTGAATCTGATGGAACATGTTCGGGATGTGGTAAAACGGGAGACTCGCAGCATGAATGTGCAGCTGACAAATGTGCAGAAATTGCACAATGCAATCATGTCAACATGGACCAGAATCTCAGAAGAATGTTTCCAACATCTTGTGGAATCCATGCCACAAAGAATTGAGGCTATTTTGAGAGCAGAGGGAGGCCCTAACTACTATTAACATAGTGTTCCTTATAAAGTGCTCAGTGAGTGTATATCAAGTAAATTGCATTTCCACTTAGGAAGATAAGACATTTCCTTCTATTACAATGAGCATAATCACTCAAAAGTTGTTAAAATTTCTGTATTTAGAGTGGTTAGAATAGCTTAGAATATGTATATATCAATAAAGCCTGGGAGATGTAAGTTTCTATTTGGCATAGATGTACCTTTATTGTCTCGTTGGTTTCTAAATTGGAAAAGCATTCCACTGAAATTTCAAGTGATATATTGTCCTAATCAGTCTTAAAATTGAGTTAATGCAGGGATTTGATGTTTCGAAAAGGGTCCGATTTTTATGAAAGATCAAATATACGGACCAGAACACATGCAAAAAAGATCAAATATACGGACCAGAACACATTATGCTTTTTTTTGTGATCATTGGCCTCAAAATGGTTAGTGTGTATGGGCTCTCAGTCAATAAAGAAAATTACCATAGCAGACAGAATAGCCAACTGGCCTTTATCATTACCTATGCACAAAAAATGTTTCTTTAATAAGAAACATGTTGGATAACTGGTGAATTCAGTGACATTACATTTCACTCAAAACCCCATGGTAGTTGGTGTAAGCATGGAACATCAGGTTTCTGATGCACATCTACTGGTTATGGGCATACGCTCTTAACTTTCTGCCATCATGGTACTAAACTAAATTGTTTCTTTTGATGAGTGCCTTCCCATTCCACACATACTGTTACTCTCATGATGTAGGCGAGTCAAATGCTCTTTTAACCATATATGTTCCACAAAACGAAACATGTTTTTGTTTTTAGACAGTATGCACAAAAACAACATCAAACAACCAGATACATCAAAATTCTGCTGAAAGCTAATGACATGGACATACAAAATAATGTATATCATCTAAAGCACCATATAGGGATAGCAAAAGACAGGGAATAACTTAGCTACCATACATCAGAGGCATGGGCTACAGCCATATACAAGGAAGACTGACAGATAGAGGACACACCAACATAAATAGACAAAGCGACAAACAAAAGGACTCAGAAAGACAGACAAAAGTTTATCATCCAACTAGCAGTCATCTATCTGGTCTTACTTTATTTATGCAATCTGTATGCAACACAAGACTCAGTCTAATGGCTTTGTAATTAGATAAGAGAAGAGAGTAGAATGCATTATGATCAATAGCAGTGACTCAGATAAGGAGATAAAAGTAGCAAGGGAGGTGTGAAAGTGTAAAAGTGAGGGATGGACATGCCTGATGCCATGGATGTTCTTGATAGCATAGCTGATTTCTTTGCGAAGCTCCTTCTCGTCAAATTCCATCTGAAAAGGAGACAGAGAGGAGAGGAGACTGTTAGCATATTTACAAACATTAACTGGTGTGATTGCCTTCAATATGCTTAATCCCACATTCACACAGATAGTCCCTGGTATTACAGCTTTTGAGACTATCTCTCTTGATATTTTGACTAAGCTTGTGTCAACTTCTAAACCAACTACTTGCCTACTTGACCCTTTACCAGCAAAACGTTTTAAATACCTCTGATATTTTCTGGGACCTACAATGCTAGACATTGTTAATTTATCACTTACTACTGGCATTGTTCCCAGCAGTTTTAAGACAGATGTGGTCAAACCTCTACTTGAGAAACCACACCTGAATCCAGGGTCTCTTAATAACTGTTGACCAGTACCTAATGTCCCATTCTTTTCTAAAGTACTAGAGAGAGTTGTGTATCAACAACTTTCAACCCATGTAGAAGAAAACTATCTATATGAACCTTTTCAATTGGTTTTCATGGTTTGTCACTCCACTAAAACTGCTCTAACCACAGCGGTAAATGATCTTCTACTTGCTATGGACTCTGATTCCACCTCTGTTATTCTACTGCCAGACCTCAGCACAGCCTTTGACACCACTGATCACTGTATACTATTAGACAGAATAAATTGTAATTTTGGTGTCTCTGGCCTAGCTATTGCTTGGCTTAAGTCCTACTTATCTGGAAGAACACAGTGTGTCTGGTATAATACCATTACATCAAAATTCTCTTATGTTAAATATGGCATACGTCAGGGCTCAGTTCTTGGCTCTCTACTTTTCTCTCTTTATATTTCACCTCTTGGCCAAATTATACAGTCATGGAATACATTTCCATTGCTATGTGGATGATACTCAGCTGTATGCGCCTATAAGGGCTGATGATCATACTCAAATTGCTAATTTAGAGTCCTGCTTGGCTGCTGTGAAAAACTGGATGTTTCTACATTTCCTGCCTTACAGTTTGGATAAAAATAAGATGCTGGTCGTTGGCCCTGCTAGACATCGACACCAATTTAATCAAGTATAAGTAATGCTTGAAAACTCCGGGATTTCACAAAGTGTGCAGCAAAAAACTTTGGTGTTATGTTTGATCGCAGGTTTTACTTTCATAAGCACATCAGAAAAATCACCAAGATCACATTTTTTTCATTTACATATCATAGCTAAAATTTAGTCTTTCTTCTCCATGGCTGATGCAGAGACTCTAACACATGCATTTGTTTCATCCACCTAGAACTGATTACTGTAATGTTCTGTTTTCTGCCACATGCTAGAACTAAAAGTCTTAAGATAGTTCAAAATGCTGCAGATAGAATCCTAACTAAAATTAGAAAATATGACCATATGACACCAATTCTTGCCTCGCTTCATTTACTTCTTATACATGTTAGATCAGACTTCAAGGTGCTTCCGCTAACTTATAAAATCCTAAATGGGTTTGCCCCAACATACCTGTCTGAGCCCCTTAAACCGTATATTCCATCTCGCGCTCTCAAATCTCAAAATACAAGACTCCTATGTGTACCCAAAGTTAAAAAGAAGTCAGCAAATGGCAGGGCCTTTTCCTATTGGGTCCCGTACTTAAGGAATAACCTGCCCACTGCTCTCAGACAATCAGTCTGTTGAGTCCTTTAAATACAAATTTAAAACTCATCTTTTTGCCTTAACCTACAGTTAGTTGCCTTTAAATTGAGTGCTTCATGACATGTACTGCATGGCGGGTTGGTTTCTGTCTCAATAGATACACCAAGCTCTGTCCTGGTGACAAGATTATAGAGTATAGATTATTGATTATTGGAACTGCTCTCTCTCACATGTCTTTCTCTCTCTGAATAATGTCTTTTCCTGTCTTTTCTCCCATGTGAATGATGTGATGTGAGGCTCCCCTGTGTGCACGTGTATGGTGATGGTGGCCACTACCTGAATGCTGCTTGGCATCCTCCTCATCTCTCTCTCTCTCTCTCTCTCTCTCTCTCTCTCTCTCTCTCTCTCTCTCTCTCTCTCTCTCTCTCTCTCTCTCTCTCTCTCTCTCTCTCTCTCTCTCTCTCTCTCTCTCTCTATATATATATATATATATATATATTATAAATCCATATAATTTTGATATCCTGTTTCAATGTTATATCCTTCTGTCTCTTCGATGTGTGACTAATGTATTTTTTTCTCATATATGTGAATGGTGTGATGTGAGTCTCCCCTGTGTGCAGGTGTAGTCTGTCCTCCTGCCAAGTCTACATGGTGTTGGCAGTCGCTTGGTTCAGGTTCATTGCCTGTTCCAATGGCATCTGGACACTGCTTGGCGTCCTCATCATATTCTTCATTTATCTTATAATTCCATTATAATTATGTTATCCTCTTTTTTAGTGTTGTATTCTGTTCATTATGTTCTATTCTGTACACTCAACAGCCATTGCACGTCTGTCTGTCTGTCTTGGGAGAGATATCCATTCTCTGTTGCTCTCCCTGAGGTTTCTTCCCATTTTTTCTCCCTAATAAAAAGATTTCTTTTAAGGAATTGTTCCTTAACAAATGTGAGGGTCTAAGAACAGGATGTTGTATTGATGTAAAGCCCCCTGAAGCAAATTTGTAATTTGTGATATTGGGGTATACAAATAAAATTGACTTGACTCATGCATACACAAATACTTAATAGGGATGCCCTCGGTTAGGTTTGAACTCTTCAATGCTTTTCCTCAAAAATGTTCACAGATATACAGATCAACACAGTGAAAGTTAACACTGCATTCTCCGACTTGTTTGAGCTGTTTTTTGCTTAATTCCTCTACAGCCTCTCAAAAACAGTTGGAACTACTTACAGTGATCAGATACACGCAGCCCAATATGAGCTCTATAAGAGGTGGATCAAAGTTAAGTTCTTGTTTTATTTGGTTTTGTATTTTCTCAGATGACCATCAAATTGACATATGTACATATTAGATAAATAAAATGTAATGAAACAGACAGTTTTTCTATTTTACTGGATATAACTGACCATACATCTCCCATGGACCCACCACCCACAGAGATGAGCATTGGGGTAGGATGTAATGTAGGCTTGGCGTCAGGTAAAGGTGGGGACCGGGGCGTGCCGACTTCTTGCATCGCAGACTGGTCCTCAGGACGTGAAATGTCACTTTTCTGGCAGGAAGGAGCATGAGCTAATGTGGGAGGTGGCACGGTACCAACTAGATATAGTTGGGCTCACCTCCACACATAGCATGGGCTCTGGCAGAAAATTACTGAAGAGGGGCTGGACTCTACTTTTCTGGCATTGGCCAAGTTGATAGGCATCGGGCGGGTGTAGGGATACTCACAAGTCCCCAGTTGAGCACTGCCATGTTGGAGTTCTCCCTGGAAAATGAGGGGGTTGCCTCTATATGACTGCGAGTCACTGGGGGGGAAGGCTCTGACTGTTGTGTGTGCTTACGAGACCGAGGCGCGAACCCCGGTCCCCAGTGGGCAACTGCATCGACACAAAGCTGATGCTTAGACCGCTACGCCACCGCGGACTCTGCAAATGACCATTTTAACATTAGATTTCCTTAGTTTTGGAATATGTTTTTATTTTATTAAATTCCCCATATATGAAAGACCCAAAATGATCACTTTAAGCAGACTGTTTGATCACAATGACCGGATTATTTCAACAGTGTTAGTACAGAAATGACTCCGTCCAAGGACTTTTGCTCTGTATAAATGGTTGATCCATATAACCATGCTCACTATTATCAATTTCCTCTGTGAGCATGATGACTCATGAAATACCATTTTCATAGTTAAGGCTACAAAACATGGGACACAAACTAACCCAATTTAACATCTTATGTACCTAGTAGACTCTTACAAATCTTACAAGTTTTCCTAGGAGACAACATGTTTTGTTCTTTTAGCATGACAGGCTAAAGTATAACTTCTTCAGGCCTCATGTATGATGCACAGACTGTAGGTAGCTTTCATTCGAGGAATGAGGTGAATAAAAGAGGGAGGGGATAACTCGAAAAAGGAGTCATTGGTAGGGGAACAGGGGAAAAACTGGGATGATTCAGTATGGAAGGAGGGGATAAATTGAGAATCGAGGATATGGAAAGATTGAGGATATGGGGGGGAAGTACACATAGGAGGATAAATGGGTAAACAGTTAGAAGAGGGAAAGGTGAATAGATAAGTGGGCACAGGGTCAAAGTAAGATGATAGAGAGACTGAAGGAAATAGAGTGCTGACACATGGATATGGGAAGGGGAAAGAAAAAGTGAGGCGGATGAGTGAGGGAATATTTTACTCATATAACCCCGGCTCATGGTCCTGAAAGAAGTATGAGTCTCAGCTTTGTCTCCTACTGAGACTAGAATAACAGCAGGCAGAGAGGTGGAGAGAGAAAGATAAAGGGGTGAAAAGAGAACATTGAGATTCACGGGATAATGATATTTTACTACTATCATAATTTAGCCTGTTAGCATAGCCTTGTCGCAGTTGGTCTTGATTTGAAATAAGCTGGTTTCTGATTTGCTCAGCAAGCTATTTTTAATCAGCAATCAGCCATTGCTTTAGTCTATTGGTGCAACACCCGTAGATGGGGGAGTAATCACATAACAACTTTTCATCCTCAAGCTCGGTAAGGGTGCAATGGAGGCGCAAGCGTCTCTTTGGTTGTAGCTGTACAGACCACAGCTACAACTAGGTGGGCCAAAATTTAATGATAACCCAAATTTATATGTGGGCTGGATCAAAATATGTAAGGGAACAGATTTGTCCTTGAGTTTGACACATGTGGTTTAATTCATTAGACAGTTGCCTGAGTTGGTCATCTATAAATGAATGCTCACTCTGGAATTATGGCACAGAGACTGTTACATAACATCTCAACATCATCAGCCGCTTTTCCAGGGTCGTTACATAACATAATAGCTGAAAAATAAAATATGTATATGTATATATTTTAAATAGAGTAGCTATAGGTGCACTATCACACAGACCTCTTGTGCAACTTATACTGAGGGATTATGGGGTCTTTAAGCTTGCGATCAAATGTCGGCACACACATACAGGAAGACACATACCCTTTAAGGCTATTTACAGCTACCATCTTAGCAAAACTCACACTTAGCAAGCATTTTGCAAACATAGCAAAACGTATAATATGAAACAATTAAAGCAGTTCTTAACACAGAAACATACAAAACACCCATACACACACACAAACACACACACACACACACACTTGCTTGCTTTAGGTTGTCCGTCGTGTCGGATGATGACAATCCTGCCTCTGTCACTTGTGAGTCTTCTTATGGCTGTAAAGCCCTATCCGCGATCCACAATGTCTGCCACAGACAGAACAGGTGACATCACTGACTGGGGGTGTAGGTGTGGTACTGGCTTCATGTCTCTTCAGACGTCTTCTGGTCCGTCGATCACCGCGGTCCTTCTCGAGGTTTTGCACCCCTTGTTGACAGAGCTGCCGCCAGATGGAGCGTTGGGCGGCAGTGTCTTCCAGCTGGCTCGGGTTCAGGCCGCACTTCTTTATGATGGTCTTCAGCTGGTCTTTGTACCGTTTTTTCTGGCCCCCTGCCAAGCGTCGGCCAAGATGTAGCTGGCCATACAGCACTTTACGCGGTAAGCGCTCCCTTGGCATCCTGATGACGTGACCGAGCCATCGAAGTTGGTGCTGGTTGACGGTAGCCTCCATGCTGATGCAGTTGGTCTTGCGGAGTATTTCAGTATGGGGCACTCGGTCACGCCAGGTTATCCTCAGGATGCATTGTAGGCATCTGATGTGGAAGGCCTCAAGCATCCTGAGGTGGTGGCTGTACAGGGTCCACGCCTCACAGCTGTAGAGGAGAGTCGTGATGACAACTGCCAAGTAGACAGATATTTTGGTGTGGAGGTTGAGGTCTTTGTTTTGAAAGACCCTTCTCCTAAGTCTGCCAAAAGAGGACGACGCTTGTTTAATCCGGTTTTGCATCTCCCTGTCGATGCTGCAGTCGTCAGAGAGGAAGCTGCCCAGGTATTTGAAGGATTCCACTGTTGCAAGTGGTTTGTCGGAGATGTTGAAGGTTGGTGAATGAGATGGAGGAGTAGATGCCCACTGGCATACTACTTCAGTCTTTGTCACATTTATAGAGAGCCCCAGCCTACCATACGCCCTTGCAGCAGCTGCAAGGGTAGCTTGTAGTGCCTCGGGTGTGTGGGCCACAACTGCACAGTCATCTGCGTACTGTAACTCAATGATGTGCTCCGATGTCATTTTTGTGACCGCTTGGAGCCTACGGATGTTAAATAGGTTTCCATCTAGTCTGAAGTCCACAGTAACCCCACTGTCCTTCCTGATTTCCTTGTGGAGCAGCAATGTCACACACAGGAGGAAGATGTTAAAAAGAACTGGAGCAAGGATGCACCCCTGACGTACCCCGGTGCACACCCTGAAGGGCTCAGATTCCTGGCCTCCAATGGTCACACGTGCCATCATCCCCACGTGAAATCTTTGAAGGATGTTGACAAACTTTCGTGGACAGCCAAACTTCAGGAGGATGTTCCATAGGATGTCCCTGTTGACTGTGTCGAAAGCCTTTGACAGGTCGATGAAGGCTATGAAGAGGTTCTGATGTTGCTCCCTGCACTTCTCTTGGAGTTGCCGTGCTGTGAACACCATGTCCACAGTACTCCTATTCCTCCTAAACCCACACTGTGACTCAGGCAACAGCTCCTCTGAGATGTGTTTTACCAGCCTGTGTAACATGAGTTTGGCCAGGACTTTTCCAGCAACAGCCAGTAGTGAAATGCCACGGCTGTTGCCACAGAGGGACTTGTCTCCTTTGCCTTTATATATGGAGATGATGTTAGCATCCCTCCACTGCTGAGGGACAGTTTCGTTCTTCCATACGTGTGAGATGAACAGGAAAAGTGCACGGGTGCAGAGGTAGCCTCCCTGTTTAAAAATCTCTGCAGGGATACTGTCAGGGCCAGGGGTCTTTTTATTTTTCAGCGACCTAACTGCACAATGAACCTCTTCAAAGGTTGGTGGAAGGTCAAGGTCTTGGATGGTGGGGCGGACAGGTAGTTCATCCAAGATCGAGGGATCTGTTGGGGAGGGCTGGTTCAAAAGAGTCTCAAAATGTTCTGCCCATCTTTTTGTGATGAGTTTCTGGTCCTTTATGAGGGTGGTACCATCATCAGACTTCAGGGGGGAGACAGAGCAGTTTCTTGGGCCGTAGATGGTTTTCACTGCATCATAAAAGTTGTGCATATCATTTCTATCGGCATGGGATTGTATTTCATTTGCCTTCGATATCCACCACTCATTCTGCAGGGCACGCAATTTTGACTGCACCTCTCTCCTGGATGCTTGCCATTGTTGCCGGAGTGTAGCTGATGTGGGATTGTTGAGGACAGCACTGTGGGCTTTATGCATGCCTTTGAGTATGGAAGTTATTGTGCCTGTGTTGTCATTGAACCAGTCCTGGTGTTTTCTGCTCTTGTAACCGATGGATTGGGATGCTGCCTTGTAGAGTCTGGAGCTCATGGAAGACCATTTCCTGTCAATGGAATCATCCGTGCTCAAGAGAAGCTCAATGTCTTCCAGGTTTTCAGCCAGAGAGAGGCGGAGATTGTTCTGGACCTCAGCCTTTTCTAGCCGGGTACAGTCAAGCCTCTTCTTTCCTGACCTTTGGAGACGAACAGCAGGGCGTACCTCCACCTGGAGCCTGGTCATGATGAGCCGGTGATCTGTCCAGCACTCAGCACCTCTCATTGCACGAGTGAGTAAGACGTCTTTTGTATCAGCACGTCTCACAATGATGTAGTCCAATAGGTGCCAATGTTTGGAACGTGGGTGCATCCAGGATGTTTTGTGCTTATTTTTTAATTGGAAGAGGGTGTTTGTGATGGTCAAGCCATGCTCAGCACAGAGGCTTAGGAGGCGCAGTCCATTTGCATTGACTTTCCCAATGCCATGCCCACCAATGACACCACTCCACACCTTGTTGTCTTTCCCCACTCTGGCATTGAAATCGCCCAGCAAAAAGATCTTGTCCTCCTTGGGTATATGACGGAGAGCCTCATCTAGTGACTGGTAGAAGCGGTCCTTTACGTCATCCTTTGATGGCAGTGTTGGCGCATAGGCACCTAGGAGGGTGGCATAACGTTTCTTGGCCAGAGGGATCCTGAGCGACATGAGCCTTTCACTTATGCCAATCGGTGTTTCAGTGAGTCTTGGTAGGAGGCTGTTTTTTATTGCAAATCCCACACCATGCTGATGTTGTCCTCCTGCAGGGTATCCCTTCCAGAAGAAGGTGTAGGTGTCCTCCTTCAGGGAGCCTTCATCCAGGAACCTGGTTTCACTGAGTGCAGCAATGTCAATATTGTAGCGATTGAGTTCCGCTGCAATTAGTGCAGTCCTTCGCTGAGGTCTTTCGGCACACACACACACACACACACACACACACACACACACACACACACACACACACACACACACACACACATGCACACGCACACACACACACACACACACACACACACACACACACCTTGACCAGTTCAAAGGGGAAGCGTTCATGGAAGATGCGGTTGATTCTTGCACCCCCTGACAGCTCAGCAGTGTCGATCTGGTCTCCTGAGCCCTCAATACGCTTCTCAAAGTCCACTGAGAACTGCTGCACCATCCTGGAGGATGAGGAGAGGAAGTTATGCATCATCTCCATCAAGATCAATGATTGTGCATTTCATTAGGAGTGATTCTTCAGTAGATGTGATCAATGTATGTATGTATGTATGTATGTATGTATGTATGTATGTATGTATGTATGTATGTATGTATGTATGTATGTATGTATGTATGTATGTATGTATGTATGTATGTATGTATGTATTCATGTATTCATGTATGTATTCATGTATGTATTCATGTATGCATGTATGTATGTATGTGTGTATGTGTGTGTGTGTGTGTGTGTGTGTGTATGTATGTGTGTATGTATGTATGCATGTGTCAAACCAAGATTGGTTTGAGGAGAATGACCTGGAAATCCAATGGCTAATCAATATCAAGAGGCAAGCCTTTACCATCTGACAGAATGAAATCAACTCCCAAAATAAATGAGCTGCCCATGCAAGCGCAAAGTCAGCCGTCCAAAGCCAGGTCAGGTAATTGAAGAACCAGTGGTGGACAAAGAAGGCCCTTGACAGCCAACACCTTGCAGATGCTGGAGATACCAAAGGCTTCTTCGATGCTGTTAAAGCTATATACAGTCCCAGCCACCGCCATCTAACACTCCAAATATGGGTGCACACTGCTAACAGACAAGTCAGTCAAAGAGAGGTGGAAAGAGTACTACCAGGACCTTTTAAACTAGGACTCCAGCACTGAGATGGATGCTCTCCAACAACTCCTTCAGCAACCCAAAGAAGAGGACATGGCAGCACCACCTAGTGTAAGAGAAGTCCAGGATGTCATCAAGAAGGTGAAAATCAGCAAGGTTGCTGGTGCTGGTAGAATACCGCAGTTGGACCTGAACTCCTCAGACATATCCATGCCCTGCTACTTAAAATATGAGAAAAAGAGGAAATCCCTGTACAACTTAGGGACCCACTCATTGTCTCTATCTTTAAGAAAGGGGACAAAGCTGAGTATGGAAACTACTGTGCCATTTGCCTGCTTTCCACCACAGGGAAAGCTCTGGCGAGGGTCTTGCCCAACAGACTCCTCCCAATATCAGAGGGAATTCTGCCAGAATCCAAGAGTGCTTTTCATCCCGACAGAGGCACCATGAACATGATTTTTACCACCCACCAACTCCAAGAAAAAGCCCAGTAACAGAATCAACCATTGTACATGGCTTTTATAGACTTAACCAAAGCCTTTGAGTCGGTAAACTGCCAGGCCCTCTGGCTAGTTCTGTCAGAAATAGGCTGCCCTGACAAACATAGCAGAGTACTATAACTACTACATGACAATGTGTCAGCTAGAGTACTCGGCAGTTATGGAGACGAGACAGAGTCCTTCAAGGTCCACACAGGAGTTAAGCAAGGCTGTGTCATTGCCCCAATCCTGTTTTCTGTCTTCATTACCACTATCCTCCACCTCATAGGTCCCAATCTGCCTCAGGGAGCAAAATCATGTACACAGCTGATGGGAATCTCCTGAACATTAACAGATTCAGGGCTAAAAGTAAAACCACCACCACATCCATCATTGAGCTGCAGTACGTCAATGACAATGGAGCTAGAGAGCATACTGGATGCCTTTGCAAAGGCATACACACAGCCTGGCCTGGACATTAATATAAAATATACAAATATCCCCTACCAACCCCCACCCAACAGAAATATGCCTGCACTGCCTCCATCCATCTCTGTAGAAAACACCAGACTTGAAAATGTGGAACAGTTCCCATATCTTGGCAGCTTGCTCTCCTCCAAAGGCAACATTGACAACAAAATGCACTATCGTCTCAGTTGTGCCAGCCAGGTCTTCTCAAGATAGAGAAAAAGGATTTTTGAAAACCGTGACCTTCAGACCAGAACAATAACTCTGGTGTACAAAGAGGTAGAACTGCCCACCCTACTGTATGGATCAGACATATAGACTACATATAGCTGGCACATGAAGGCACTCGAGGCATACCAAGAACGATGCCTCAGGAAGATCCTTAAGCTCAGCTGGGAGGATAAGCGCACCAACTTCAGCATCTTTGAGGAGGCCAACATGCCAACTATAACTGCCACCATCGCACAACATCAGCTGAGATGGACTGGCCATGTCCTCCGCATGTCTAACTCTCACTTCCCAAAACAAGTCCTTTACTCAGCTTGTGACAGGACGCCGTGCCCCAGGAGGACAAAAGAAGCGATATAAATATAGATAACATCAAGGCCCACATCAAAAGGTTTGGCATTGACCTTAACACTGGGAACAAGCAACAAAAAACAGGGAGGCCTGGAGACTGGCTGTCTGTGAGGGTGCTGTGCGCTACAACCATGACCTCCTCTGTGCTGTTGAAAACAAGCACAGATTCAGAAAGGAGCGAGTTACCAGAAAGGCCCAAACCACATCCTCAAACATTCCTTCAAACCCTTTCCCACATTGCCCCAAAATATGCTGCTCTAGGATCAGCCTCTACACCCACCTGAAGACCCAGAAGGACCCAGAAGGACCCAGAAGGAGGACAGTCATACTTGACCCAAGTGACCGCCGTTGATGATAATGGTGTGTGTGTGTGTGTGTGTGTGTGTGTGTGTGTGTGTGTGTGTGTGTGTGTGTGTGTGTGTGTGTATGTGTGTATGTGTGTGTGTGTGTGTCTGACCATCTATCTGTCTGTATGCTTTGTCTATCTTTCTATGTGTCTGTCTCTTCAGCGGTCTGCCTGTCTGTTTTGTTTGTAAAACTGGCTGGCTGGCAGGCTGGCTAGTTAATTTAGACACACACACACACACACACACAAACACACACACACACACACACACACACACACACACACACGCACGCACACACACTCTATATCTATCTATCTATCTATCTATCTATCTATCTATCTATCTATCTATCTATCTATCTATCTATCTATCTATCTATCTATCTATCTATCTATCTATCTATCTATCTATCTATATAGCTGGCTAGCTATCCATGTATGCACTTACTGTAGCAAAGCCTTGGTCTTGCGAGAAGGGTCATCAGGTCTGAAGTTCTTGTACTCCTCCACTTCCTTCTCGATGGAAAGGAGCTGACTCTGCAACTTAGCCCGCAGCCCCGGCAAGGTATCTCGAATGTGGTTGGTCAGTTGCTGTATGTGTCAAAGGTCAAATGGTTAAGTGTTAACCATTGGACAAATGGAGCAAGAGAGGATGGTCAGTTTTGAAGAGTGAAATGTATATTAAGAATTAAAAAAAAAAACACGGGGACAGACACTGATAAGTAAAGGTAGACAAAACAAACAACTAGAAAGATAAATTTTCTGCATACCTGATTGAGAATCTTCTGGAGGTAGGGGGTCCCCATACGGTCAGCTAGATGTCTATATGCAGGGTGAGAGAGAAAGAACTTCCTCTCAGCAGCCATAGCAGCATTGATGTCCTTTTTACCATCAATATCCTTCTGGCTTCTGTTCACCACCCCAATATAACCTGCATGAGGACAGCAAACATATGAGGACAGCTTGTGCACTTTATGGAAGCCCAGAATCTGCAGTAAATCTCTGCCTCTATTGTTGATTGAAATCAGAATTCTGCAGGATGGATCGTTTAGCTTCTTAGGTAGATAACAGCCAAGACAGCCATTTAGTAACATAAACATTTATTTTATGAATTCTGGCCACTCAAAATGTTTTGTGTTTTTTTTGTTTTAATTTTCCCCCCTTTTTCTCCCCAATTGTACCCCACTTTTCAAGCTATTCCACCCCCTCTGCCAATCCGGGGAGGGCTGCAGACGTTTGTTTCATTTAAGCTGTATAAGAAATACAACAGTGTGTTGCTGTCTTGTGCTTTAGTGCAATCAGATTATTTTGTGTGTGTGTGTGTGTGTGTCTGTGTGTGTGTGTGTGTGTGTGTGTGTGTGTGTGTGTGTGTGTGTGTGTGTGTGTGTGTGTGTATCTTGTGCTTTAGTGCAATCAGATTATTGTGTGTGTGTGTGTGTGTGTGCGTGTGTGCGTGTGTGCGTGTGTGTGTGTGTGTGTGTGTGTATCAGGAAGCATTCATGTGTATTTGCATATTTCAATACATATTTCAATCAGGGCATGTCGGTGTGCGTTTGAGTGTGTGAATGTGGAAGAAAGAAAATGTATGATGGTATGTGTGTGTTCATGTGTGTGTGTGTGTGTGTGTGTGTGTGTGTGTGTCACTGTCGCATGTATGCTGCCCCTTGTTCTGCTGTAGCACCAGAGAAAAGATTAAAACATTAAATTTGATTGAGAAGCGGTGGTTTGCATCTTAATTCTGCTGAATTTCTGCAGCGGTCTCATTGGAGTTCTGCAGGTGCAGACTCCATGAGGGCCAACTTATAATCAAGCCCATACAGGAAAAAATATAAAGAACAGTCCAAGAACAGTCCAAAGAAATTAAGCCCCCTTTTTTTAAAGACATTGCTTTTATCATCCTCCATTCCTCAGCTTGGCTTACTGGGCCAACACTACTTTCTCTTCTGTTTCTCTTTAAAGTTCCAACACCGTGTCGTGCTGTTCCTCCCACTTTCAGCAGACTGCTGCAGTACCACAAGGGGGAAACAGCGGGTTAGCAATAGGGTTCCTGTGGTAGTACTGAATTTCTGTGTGTGTGTGTGTGTGTGTGTGTGTGTGTGTGTGTGTGTGTGTGTGTGTGTGTGTGTGTGTGTGTGTGTGTGTGTGTGTGTGTGTGTGCGCGCGTGTGTGCGCGCGTGTGTGCTCGCCTCTTCTAAGTGGAAGGAGCTTGTTCTCCAGAATGTCCTTGGCATCAGTCCCTTCATCCATCAAGTCCAGTTTGGTGATCACACCAATGGTTCTCTGACCTACAAAATGAACGCACAAGAAATACGAGCACACACACACAAATGCATGTGCATGCGTACAAACCAGAAAGATGATCATTTCCACTAAGAAAAACTGAACAATCTGACTCTTGAAGCCTGGGTGGGCAATCACCTGAAAACTTGACGTGTGAATGATGTGCTGTATCTTGTAAGACAATCACATTCATAAGGTTAAACTTTGTGTGTGTGCGCGCGCGCGCGCGTGTGTGTGTGTGTGTGTGTGTGTGTGTGTGTGTGTGTGTGTGTGTGTGTGTGTGTGTGTGTGTGTGCGTGTGTGTGTTTTACCTTGTGGATCTACTTCTTTGGCAATCTTTAGAGCATCAGAGTTGGCCAAGTCTGAGTTTGCTGGAGAGACTGCCAGCAGAAGGCAGTTCTCCTTGGTGACAAACTGCATCAGCATTTCCCTAATTTGAAACTCTATGTCTGCAGGCTGGTCCCCCACCGGCACCTTGGTCATCCCTGGTAAATCCACCAGGGTCAGATTGAGCACTAGTGGGTAAAGAAGACAAAGGAGGTTGAGAAGAAAAGATGTCTGTGAATGTCCTTGTTGAATGAGTGGTGATAATGGTTGCTATATTTACATTCTACAGCATCCATGTAAAATGCTTTACATTGTAATTCAAGCTACAGAGGCAGAAAAGTCAAGCTCGATTAAAAAAAAATAAGCAGAATGCTTTCACTAATGATGATTATCTTTTTTATTTTGATTCTGATATACTTTATTGATCCCCGTGGGAAAATTATGCTCTGCATTTAACCCATCCTAGCTGTGTAGCTAGGAGCAGTGGGCAGCTGCCGTGCAGCACCCGGGGACCAACTCCAGTTCGTCTTGCCATACCCCGGTCAGGGGCACAGGCAGGAGTATTAACCCTAACATGCATGTCTTTTTTTTGATGGTGGGGGAAACCGGAGCACCCGGAGAAAACCCACCGCAGACACGGGGAGAACATGCACACTCCACACAGAGGAAGACCTGGGATGACCCCCAAGGTTGGACAACCCCGGGGTTCGAACCCAGGACCTTCTTGCTGTGAGGTGACAGCGCTAACCACTGTGCCACCGTGCCACCAATTCTTTTCTGCTAATATTTGAAAGTGAAATTCAATTTAGATTCACTGCAATTCATGAAACGTCCTACACATAGCAATGTATCACAAGTTAGAGATATGAGATATTCTAATGACACTGCCCCAACTTTTAACAAATAATTGTTTCTCTCACAAACAAGAAATTTGGAATAAACCTGATTTTCTGGTTTATGTAGTAGCTAATTGATTAGGGGATTACAGAAGAGAGCAATGTCCATGGTGCCAATCCTGATGCGCACAGGGTCATCTTTATGTCTTGAGCCTTACCATGAGGTGAGTAGACCCGCAAGTTAATGGGAACCGGGGAGATGCCCTTGTTAGCGCCTGTGACGCGATCGGTCTCTGCCTCAATCTCCTGTCGAACCTCATCAAATTCCATAAACTTCTTTCCCTTACAGTGGAGAAACTCAGCATATTCTGGAAAAGAAAGATAGACAGATGAGACACAAGAGATGAGAGCCTGTAAGGGAAGAGAAGGGTGCTGTCAGATATTTTTTTAAAAATGGAACAGAATAACAGAGATGATTATGGATAGAGAGATGAGAAGGAGAGAAAAAAATCATGGCAAGAAATCAGGAGAAAATAGACGAGAAGGGTTAAAAATACACTGACATGAACAATACTTGGCAGAAGTATTGATCTGACTTAATTGATCATGGCACATACCTACTTTATAGCGAGACAAGAGATGGCATCATTAATAAGATTATGGGAAATGGAAATATAAGGAGAAATATTTAGTGGGGCATCCAGGTAGCGTAGTGGTCTGTTCTGTTGCCTACCAACATGGCGATTGCCGGTTTGAATCCCCCTGTTACCTCCGGCTTGGCCCTATAGACACAATTGGCCGTATCTGCGGGTGGGATGCTGGATATGGGTATATGTCCTGGTCACTGCACTAATGCCTCCTCTGGTCAGTCGGGGCGCCTGTTCTTGGGGGAGGGGGAACTGGGGGGAATAGCGTTATCCTCCCACGCGCTACGTCGCCCTCGTGAAACTCCTCACTGTCAGGTGAAAAGAAGCGACGGGCGACTCCACATGTATCGGAGGAGGCATGTGGTAGTCTGCAGCCCTCCCCGGATCAGCAACCGAGACGGCTCGGAAGAGTGGGGTGATTGGCTGGGTAATTGGGGGGAAAAAGGGGGAAAAATCTAAAAGAAAGAAAAAAAGAAAGAAAATCTAGTAAAACTTTTCAATAAGGGTACATTAATTAACATGAGCTAATGTAGCGATAAGCATTAATGAACAATTAATTAATAGTTAACTAACTCTATTAACATCAACTAATGCAGTGATAAGCATTAACTAACTCTAATCGTAATAAGCATTAAGTAACTGCTGACAAATTTCTCTTACAAAACTTTTAGTAAGGGTTTACGGATTAATTAAGATTCTAATATTGGTAAATGATGAACACCATTAGTAAATGATCACTAGATACATTAGTTATCTGTTAATTAACTGCTAGTTAATGCTTGTTACTGGTTAATTAATGTACCGTTATTGTAAAGTGTAACCGGAACTCTTGAGAAGATTTGGTAAATCACAAGATTTTGGTCTCCTTTCCATATAAACTCAAAAAATAATACAACTTTTGACAGCGAGTTACAATTCACCACTGTTGTTTTCAAACGAAGACACGGTCTTGGCTTAAAAATGACCTCTCCATTGTTTAAAAGGCTTTGAGGGGAAAAATTTTAAAAAAACGTTGTAACGAAAACATTTGCTGCTCACTTTATCTAACAATGAAAAGATTGGATGGTGTAAGCCGAGCCAGCTAACACGAGAGCATATCAAAAATAAAATAAAAAAACAACGCCTGTTTCACAAAGTGACTAAGGCGGTGAGATAAATCACGCTCAATAAACCGTAATGACCCGAATGAATGATCTGTAACAATGATGACATGAGATGGTTGTGATCAATAAGTCTGCAGAGACAGACTGAATGAAACATACAATGGCACACTGTGTTCGCTGTGGCACTGAGCAGATAGGGGGAATATTTAACCTGTGGGACCAGAAGGCGGGTGGAAGATTTGTACAGGGGAGCATGGAAGAAGTTAGGATGTATTATTTGTGTTGACAAACTATTGAATTAACTAAAAAATCTACTTCTCAGGCATCCGGGTAGTGTAGCGGTCTATTCCGTTACCTACCAACACAGGGATCTTCGGTTCGAATCCCCATGTTACCTCCAGCTTGGTCCCTCCAGACACAATTGGCTGTGTCTGTGGGTGGGAAGCCAGATGTGGGTATGTGTCCTGGTCGCTGCACTACCGTCCCCTCTGATTGGTCGGGGCGTCTGTTCAGGGGGGAGGGGGAACTAGGGGGAATAGTGTGAGCCTCCCACGCGCTACATCCCCCTGGTGAAACTCCTCACTGTCAGGTGAAAGGAAGCGGCTGGCAACTCCACATGTATTGGAGGAGGCATGTGGTAGTCTGAAACCCTCCCCGGATCAGCAGAGTGGGTGGAGCAGCGACCGGGATGGCTCGGAAGAGCCATGTACAATTGGGGAGAAAAAGGGGGAAAAATCTACTCCTCACATGTCAGTATAGCTAAAACAACCTCAGACAAAAAGACGAAGTTATCACACTTACAAAAAAGACAAAAAAAAAGAGGAACAGATTGCCTCAGTAATTTGAGGGGGAAGATTCTACCTGGGTGGAACTGAAAGAGAATAAGGAGAGCAGAGACGGTGACTGGTTTTCCTTCAGGTGGGATTTGGGGGGGGTGTTGGGTGAGGAGGTGCATCTGATGGTCAGGGGTTAAGCTCTTACCTGTGGGACAGTTGATCAGCTGCAGTACCAAAGGGCGACGAGTCACAATGCCAGAGCCACGGGGAAGGAAATCCCTGAAACACATTAATATGAAAAACACAATGACGGTTGTATCATGTCAGCTAGGGAGCCAAACCAAAAAAAAAAAAAGTATCTATAACACAGAGGTGTGATAATAGGATATGGTTAAAACATCCAATTGAAGTGGTCAGAAATATTGAATAACTTGTTTAGCATGGCAGTGAAAATCTACATTTCACACTAAAGTAAAGAATAATAAATGAAAGAGTAAAAAATCCATAGGCTATAGTTATTCAGTGAAATTATAGCTTCCTGACTGCTGGAAATGTCTGCTTTAATATTGTCATTGCTCTTTCTGGTCTTTGTTTATGGGGGGACTGAAGACCAGCTATACTGTACGGTTTGGAGACAGTGGCACTGATGAAAAGACAGGAGGTGGAGCTGGAGGTGGCAGAGTTGAAGATGCTAAGATTTTCCATTGGGAGTGATGAAGACGGACAGGATTAGGAACGAGTATATTACAAGGACGGCTCAGGTTGGACGGTTTGGAGACAAGGCAAGAGAGGTGAGACTGAGGTGGTTTGGACATGTGTGGAGGAGAGATGCTGGGTATATTGGGAGAAGAATGCTGAATATGGAGCTGCCAGGGAAGAGGAAAAGAGGAAGGCCAAAGAGGAGGTTTATGAATGTGGTGAGAGCGGACATGCAGGTGGCTGGTGTGACAGAGCAAGATGCAGAGGACAGGAAAAAATGGAAACGGATGATCCGCTGTGGTGACCCCTAACGGGAGCAGCTGAAAATAGTAGTAGTAGTAGTAGTAGTAGTAGTAGTAGTAGTAGTAGTAGTAGTAGTAGTAGTAGTAGTAGTAATTTATCGAGAGTGACTGAAAGGGCAGAATGCAAAGACCTAATAGGTATCAGGCTAGGCCTTAGAAATAAAAAGAAAGAAGGACAGACAAGATAGAGTGAAAGAAAAATGGATGGTCCGACATATGAAAGGAGACAGAGAGAGGGAATATGTGCAGCACTACCAGTCGTTTTAAGTGCTCGAGCGCTCTTTCTATGCATCCATTATCAAGCAGGGATGAGTGAAGTCTGCCTTAAGCTCTCTGCCTCTGACTATGCTAATGTACGCTAATGTCAGGCAGACAGCATGTCATTATTGCAGCTATGTTCAAGCTGCACCAAACTGAGATGTTATAGCATGAATTACAGTATAACTAGAGAAAGCTAAAGGGTTAAGCTACACATTTTATGATAAAATGCTCATTTGTAGTTCCATCCATCCATGATCCATTATCCAAGCCGCTTATCCCAATCGGGGTCGCGGGATGTTGGAGCCTATCCCAGCAGTCACTGGGCAGCAGGTGGGGGGGACAACCTGGACAGTCCACTGGTCCATCACACGGTCGACACACTCACACCTAGGGACAATTTTTTTTTCTTTAGTAGGGCCGATTCACCTGACCTAAATGTCTTTGGACTGTGGGAGGAAATCAGAGCCCCTGAAGGAAACCCATGCAGATGGGGAGAAGATGCAAACTCCACACAGAGGATGACCCGGGACGACCCCCAAGGTTGGATTACCGCGAGGCTCGAACCCAGGACCTTCTTGCTGTAAGGCAACAGCGCTAACGACTGTGCCACCATGCCGCAAATTTTTCATTTGTAGTTCAGAAACTTAAATCCCATGACAAGTAATGTCCATTAGATGTGGCATTCAAAAAGGTTTGCTGATAAGTTGACTGTTAGTTTTTAGCAGTTAGGCACAAGCCTATTTATACTCTACTAATGGTTTCCTTTTTTTATATACTTACAGTCATTTTCAGGGAAGAGTAAGCTATTGTGTTCAGCACTTAAAGCATTATCTCTTTTTAAATATCATCCACTGGTAGACTCTTTCAAATGGGCTGTTATCATCACATTATTCTATCCCCTTTCACTTTGGCTGTTTGACCCCGTGTTACCTCCGGCTTGGTCGGGCGTCCCTACAGACACAATTGGCCGTGTCTGCGGGTGGGAAGCCGGATGTGGGTATGTGTCCTGGTCGCTGCACTAGCGCCTCCTCTGGTCAGTCAGGGCACCTGTTCAGGGGGGAGGGGGAACTGGGGGGAACAGCGTGATCCTCCCACGTGCTATGTCCCCCTGGTGAAACGCCTCACTGTCAGGTGAAAAGGAGAAGCGGCTGGCGACTCCACATGTATCAGAGGAGGCATGTGGCAGTCTACAGCCCTCCCCGGATCAACAGAGGTGGTGGAGCAGCGACCAGAACTGGAAGAGTGGGGTAGTTGGCCATGAACAATTTGGGAGAAAAGGGGGGGGGGTGTCCTGAGGTATTTGTTATTTGTTTCTGTTTAGCTTTAAGTTTGCAGGTTTTTTAGCCTTTATTGGACAGGACAGTGAAGAAAGACAGAAAACAGTGTGAGGAGAGCAGGAGAAGACATGCAGCAAGATTCAAACTTAAGAGACTGCAATCAGACCTGAGCTAACATGCTACATGTTTAACTGACTGATGCTCCCCGATGTTGTATGTTGAGTGTGACGGTATTGTGTTTGTGTATGTATACGCGTGTATGTGGTTTTTTGTGTACCTATGTATATTTGTGTTTGTACATATGTGTGTGTGTGTGTGTGTGTGTGTGTGTGTGTGTGTGTGTGTGTGTGTGTGTGTGTGTGTGTGTGTGTGTGTGTGTTGAAAGCATGACTTGTGTATTTCCAGTAGGGCTAAATACCAAAATTTGTTTGAGCATATGTACATAGAAAGGACCGCAAACAGGGGTCCAACTACTTTCTTTAGGATAGTTCAGCTGCTTATGCAACTTAAACTTTAGCTCGCCATTGGCGTTTCATCTTCGATGACAGTTGACCTGAGTGCTCCTCACTCTGTGATGCACATAGTATATCTGTATACCTGTCTGATATTGTCTGTGTGTTTATAGCATAGTATAGTATTGATGGTTGTATAACAGGATTGATAAGGCATGTATGCATATGTCTTACAGTGTGTGAATCTTTTAATCTATGGTTTTTTTGAACGAAACAGTCCTTCTCCATACACAAAATAACAAGACTCCTAAATCTGAAAAGAATTGATATAACTAGCCATAACTAACTAGTAGGTTACTGCTATTTGCAACATTTTTGTTCAAAATGAGGTCAAAATGTAATCCTCTGACCTGCAATGAATAATAGCTTGTGACTGATCTAATGACTATATATATATATATATATATATATATATATATATATATATATATATATATATATATATATTGACAGAGATCAATGAATGAAAATAATCTGAGAATCTGAGAAAAAAGCATGGTCTATCTATTCTGTGACTATCCTGGCCTTTGTAATTAGCCACTCCAAAATCTCACTGTGCCTGACTGTTAATCTTAATGACTAACAAGGAAAGCTCTGCACGGAGGCATCCCAACCTGCCTGTCAATCATGTTGCACGCACACAGTGCATGGTACTGGTGCCTGCAGTGCACCGTAATGTAATGCTGTTGGTGTCTGTTAGCTAGCTGGCCTATTAAATGTTTAAGATATAACTATCGTATAATGTTTTAAGTTATGGTTATTGTTTGATTAAGATGCTAAATGTTAGCTACATTACCTAACGCTGTGCACATTGTAGCGAATTCAGGGGGCAACCGGGAGCCACCACAGCCGGGACGCGAACTCGGGTCTCCCGCACCACGGGCAACTACATTAACCAGTCGACTAAAGGGTCAGACCCGTCAGCTAAAGGCTAGCGAGTCTATTCATCCGTGGTTATTACAACATGCAACATGATTGATGGGCAGGCTGGGTTGTCTCCTCGCAAGGAGTAGTTCTGATTGGTTGTTAAAGATTGGGGCTGATTACATGGCCTAGGGCAGCCACAGAGACTGGACTTTATTCTCAGAGCATTTCATGTATTGCTATCTGTCAGGTCGGGATGTAAAGAAATTTTCAACAAATATTACCAAAATGGTAAACAACCATTCTAAAAATAAATCCCCTGCCCTTGCTTTAAGTGACAGTTGAAAACTAACCTTTTCCCTGTTTAATTTGACCGCCGACAAGCCAAGAGTTGTTAAGTAGTTTGTTAGCAGTGAAAGCCATTAAATCAAACCGATCGTTTTATGTGTTCAAATCCTTGACGACCTATAATCACGACCATATGAGAGCAGCAGATTCTCTCCAAATCCAACAATTTTATGGAACTGAAATGAACCTAAACTGCTAATGTCATGTGATACGGGACTTTGTCCAGCAGTAAAGTGCAGATGAGCATCTTATGACACAATGACAGCTAAATCTTCAAT
Organism: Lampris incognitus; assembly: GCF_029633865.1. Classification (NCBI taxonomy): domain Eukaryota; kingdom Metazoa; phylum Chordata; class Actinopteri; order Lampriformes; family Lampridae; genus Lampris; species Lampris incognitus. The sequence continues at coordinate 23,671,424 of NC_079222.1, forward strand.
TTTTTTTAAAACATAGTTGTCCTTAATATTACCAATGACAGAAGGTAAATTTGTGGTAGCTACCCATTGCTACTATTCTTGGTTTTACACTACATTACTTGATTTTTTTAGTTCTTAGTTTGCACTTCTTTTTCTTTCTTTTTTTAAAAAAAATGTTCCGCCTTTTTTCTCCCCAATTATACCCGGCCAATTGCCCCACTCTTCTGAGCTGTCCCGGTTGCTGCTCCACCCCCTCTGCTGATCCGGGCAGGACTGCATACTACCACATGCCTCCTCCGATACATGTCGAGTTGCCAGCTGCTGCTTTTCACCTGACAGTGAGGAGTTTCGCCAGGGGGATGTAGGATCACGCTATTTCCCCCCAGTCCCCCCGAACAGGCGCCTCGACCGACCAGAGGAGGCGCTAGTGCAGCAGCCAGGACACATACTCACATCCGGCTTCCCATCCACAGCCACGGCCAATTGTGTCTGTAGGGACGCCCGACCAAGCTGAAGGTAACACGGGGATTCAAACCGGCGATCCCCTTGTTGGTAGGTAACGGAATAGACTGCCCTGCTACGTGGACGCCCATTGCTTTGTCTTTTTGATTGTTTGAAGTTCTGTCTCTACTTGTCTTTTTGCTGAATAGTCAGATCATCTTTGTACATCTACAGGGTCTGCTAGTGCCAAATTAAACAAAGAAAATACTTTCAGTTGACCTGAAACAGGAGGGAACCCTTCACACAAGTGAGGGTAATACTGTATTCAGTTTGATGTAATGGGTTTAGGTGCCCAGTGTTCATTGACTGGTGTCTTAGAAGTCATAGTGCTGGACATCCGGGTGGCATGGCGGTCTATTCTGTTGCCTACCAACACAGGGATCGCCGGTTCGAATCCCCGTATTACTTCCGGCTTTGTTGGGCACCTCTACAAACACAATTGGCTGTGTCTCGGGGTGGGAAGCCAGATGTGGGTATGTGTCCTGGTTGCTGCACTAGTGCCTCCTCTGGTCAGTCGGGGTGCCTGTTCGGGGGGAGGAGGAACTGGGGGGAATAGCGTGATCCTCCCATGCGCTACATCCCCCTGGTGAAACTCCTCACTGTCAGGTGAAAAGAAGCGGCTGGCGACTCCACATGTATCGGAGGAGGCCTGTGGTAGTCTGCAGCCCTCCTCGGATCGGCAGAGGATGTGGAGCAGTGACCAGGATGGCTCGGAAGAGTGGGGTAACTGGACGGGTACAATTGGGGAGAAAATGGTGGAAAAAATCCACAAAAAAAGGCAATAGTGCTTCCCTGACATTGTCTCTGTCTGTTTACCAGTCCATCCATCAACGTGTCTGTCTGTCTGTCTGTCCTTGAGGCTGACTGCGGCTGTCCCTCTCCCTAATGATGGCTTTTAAAGATGACAGATGGCCTACACTGCAGGTCCTCCCTTCACCACTCACCCACCCCCAAATCTGGCGCCACATGGACAATGACATTGTGAGCGGAAGGCATGAAAGATTTAGCCTTTCACACACAACCATGTACACACACACAGAGAGACGAGATGAGACAATACTAAAACAACACCCCCCTTTGAAAACCGTGGTGTGTTTCATCATATGGAAGTAAATGTGAATGTAAGTGAGATACCATGTCTCTCCCTAGCCTCTCCCCCATCCTCCTCTCTCTGATTGGTTACCAAGGGATGCTGTGATAAGAAGCATTTGTTCCTGCATCCATATCATTTAACTAATCATGCTGAGAGCAAAAGGCCCTCCTTGCTTCTGCAGTGTGTGTGTGTGTGTGTGTGTGTGTGTGTGTGTGTGTGTGTGTGTGTGTGTGTGTGTGTGTGTGTGTGTGTGTGTGTGTGTGTGTTTATCTGTCTGTCTACATGAATAATAATTAGCGAACTATCCAGACAGACAGACATAGATAGATAGATAGATAGATAGATAGATAGATAGATAGATAGATAGATAGATAGATAGATAGATAGATAGATAGATAGATAGATAGATAGATAGATAGATAGATAGATAGATAGATAGATAGATAGATAGATAGATAGATAGATAGATAGATAGATAGATAGATAGATAGATAGATAGATAGATAGATAGATAGATAGATAGATAGATAGATAGATAGATAGATAGATAGATAGATAGATAGATAGACAGATAGATATTACTTTCCCTGTCACGTTTTCCAAATGTGTCCGCATTTCTACTGACACTGCTTGTCAGTTCTCATTTACAAATTTTGAAATCAGTTCTTTTTAATTGAAACGTCTTAACTGTTGTTGTTTTTTTAAATCACAAATGTAAATTTCCCTTTCCTTATTCTGGTTATTGCTATGCTTTTTTTATTTCATTTTTGCAGCTTATTCAGTCTTAAAGATTTTCTAATAAGCATAATGAGCTTATTAAAAAAGAAAACAATTTAGCAGCTCCATTGTTGGCTTCTTTATGTTGATACAGGCCTTCGGTTTCCCAGAGGATGAGTGTAATCTAATCCTTTTTCAGCTAGAGCAGCAAGAACAGGTCTCATCGTGAGTTTGACCTCAAATAGTAATTTCCCTTGACAGCAAGGCCTGGATCATGGAACGATGAGATTGCTTTTTGCCGATGAATGGTACATGCTAGATTATTATCAACCGTCATGGTGAAACTAGCCAATGAAATGGCTGCTTGGTTAGAGACTGCAGTCATCAACACTAGACCACAGCCAATGGGAGAAGGTGTTTTAAGCAGCCTGCGGCCCAAACACAGATTAGTGGTAATCCTTTGCAACAGTGGCCGGACGACTTGCCTCCTCTCTTTTTCTTTCATTCTTGCTCTCACTCCTGTTTGTTTTGTTTCTTAATTGTTGAAATCACTTCTCAAAACCAACTTATTTTACGGCAAGTGTTTAGATGGATTCAATCAGTCATTTTAGGAGTTTGTATAAACACAATTACACGTAACAACTGTTGCATTAACCTCCATGGTTTGACAGAAAGTTAACGTATGGAAGCTAATTCAAAGGGTCCGGAGAAAAAATTATGGACAAAACACTGGACGGGTAAAATCATTTAGTGCATGCTATCAATAACAGACTAGCTTAGAAGACAACTAAGCATCCTGTAACATCTTTAAATTTTAGCCAATATGCCAATAAATGAAATTTCATTACAGGCTTAATAAAATGTTCCTGTCTTGCCTGTGTTATTTTTGCCACGGTGACTGAATGCTGTGTTATTCTTAACATGTGTAATACCAGCATCTGCCTTGCTCAATATCCTGCATAAAGGATTGAAGGACTTCATCCTTTCTCGCTCATCCTCAGTAGCACTCTGCAGCTCCATTATGTCACGCTCCTCTCCGATCATATGAGTGGAGCTTCTGGTTATCATCAGCAGGCTTCCGGCAAGTTTCTATGTTATATAACATGTTAGTTCAGCTGTGTAATTGGTGGGGGGTTGTGCACTAGTGACCAGCTTCTGGACTTGTCAGCAGGGAGAGAAAAACGAGAGGGTTTGTGTTGTAATTTAATCTTCCTGGACTGTGATGGTGCTAGCAGGCGTCACTTGTAACAAACTGCCCTGTCGCTGCAGACCAGAAACTGGAAGACAGAGGGTGGGAAATTTCAAAAAACGCAGGAAGCCCTGTCTGTTAAACCACTGCCACTTACCAGAGGAGGTGCTAATGCAGCGACCAGGACACATACCCACATCCGGCTTCCCACCCGCAGACACGGCCAATTGTGTCTCTAGGGACGCCTGACCAAGCCGGAGGTAGCACAGGGATTCAAACAGGCGATCCCCGTGTTGGTATTTAACAGAATCAACCACTATGGTACCTGGGTGCCCTCATTTTTGGTTTAAAAACCCTATTAGAGATGATTGATTGATATGTACTTTCTTTTTGAATTCAGAGTAGTAATGATATGAACCACTAAGGAGTAGCTAGCAAATTATTGATAGAATTGAAAAATATTTTTAATGTTAGTGATGCACATTTCTATGGTTATTGATCATTCTGCAGAACGTATCTATTTAAGGGGTATTGTGTATTTTTAGAGAACTGACAATAGGCCTCAAACTAGTTTCTGGACACGGATCCCAGAAAGTTGAATCAGTTCATCTGGACACAACGTTCATTGATTCCCACCCGCAGACATGGCCAATTGTGTCTGTAGAGACAACCGATCAAACCGGATAGGTAACAAGGGGATTCGAACCACCGACCCCCGTGTTGGTAGGTAACGGAATAGACCGCTCCGCTACCCAGGCGCCATTCCTCCGCTAACTTGAATGGGATAAAATAATCTAATCGTTTGGCTCTTCTAGACTTTCTAAATGTTATCGGACCACATGGATGAAATTCTGATCGTGAGACGAGTAATTTCGTTGGGGTAGTGATGCTCAAAAAATGCATCCACTATTTTACAACCGCGCCTTTTCCAATGATTGTGTACAGGAAACATGCTCAACTGGGAGGAGTGAGGCACACGGGCAGTCTAGCACACACACGCTAGAGTTTAAGTTCATCTCCAAAATAAGGCAGTGGTTCTAAGTATCTCATGACCTTTGCAAGACGACCATGAAGTACACTATATGGACAAAAGTATTGGGACACCTGGCCATTACACCTGCAGGAGCTTTTGTGGCATCCCATTCTAAATCCATAGGCATTAATATGGAGTTGGTCCCCCCTTTTGCAGCTATAACAGCTTCCACTCTTCTGGGAAGGCTTTCCAAAACATTTTGGAGTGTGTCTGTGGGAATTTTTGCCCATCCATCCAGAAGAGCATTTGTGAGGTCAGACACAGGTGCTGGATGAGAAGACCTGGCTTGCAATCTCCGTTCCAGTTCATTCCAAAGTTGTTCGATGGGGTTGAGGTCAGGGCTCTGTGCGGGCCAATCAAGTTCTTCTACACCAAACTCATCCAACCATGTCTTAATGGACCTTGCTTTGTGCACTGGGGCACAGTCATGCTGGAACAGAAAAGGGCCCTCTCCAAACTGTTCCCACATAGCTGGAATCATAGAATTGTCCAAAATATCTTGGTATACTGAAGCATTAAGATTTCCCTTCACTGGAGCTAAAGGACCTAGCCCAAGCCCTGTAAAACAACCCCATACCATTATCCCTCCTCCACCAAACTTTACAGTTGGCACAATGCAGTCAGGCAGGTAACGTTCTCCTGGCATCCGCCAAACCCAGACTCGTCTATCTGTCTGCCAGACCGAAAATTGTGATTTGTCATGCCACAGAACATGTTTCCACTGCTCCAGAGTCCAGTGGCAGCATGCTTTACACCACTCCATCCGACACTTGGCAATGTGCTTGGTGATGCAAGGCTTGCATGCAGCTGTATGGCCATGGAAACCCATTCCATGAAGTTCACAGTTTTTGTGCTGATGTTAAGCACTCGTACCCTATTTCCTCCTCCCTAACATCAGGCTCAGTATCGGGCGGCTGAGGCGGCTGCTCAGTTTCCCTTCCACCATCCCTCCCGACAGCTTGTGGTCATTGTACCTGCTCCTCAGGCTCTGTATATGGTGGCTGAGTTGACTGCTCAGCTCCATAGCCATCAGTGTCCCAGTCGGCCTTTGGATTTTGCCACTGGTCTTCATTGAGTGGGTGGCGTCTGTCTGACTCTCTTCTTAGTAATAGGTGGTCCACATGATGTCTGAGCCTGATGCTAGGGAGGAAGAAGTACGGTTCGAGGGCCCTTACCGTTCTTGTAGGTCAAGAACCCCCCCCCCCCCCCCCGAAAAACTTGATTTGTAGTTAGAGTGGCCAGAAGTTGTTGGGGCACAATAATCCCTGTTCTGAGTCCAGCAGAGCTGGGGCAGTCTATCCCCACTCTGAGATAGCTGCTTTTATATTGTTCTTTCAGTGAATATGATGTTATTTGGTTAGACCCATATTTACTCATCTGTGAGTGTTCATGGGAATTTATTTCAAAGTAATGGTTATGCTCAACGAGGGATGGAGGGATATTATATTTTGTAGTTAGTCTGCCGCCCACTAATTGGGGCAGTAGAAGGGAGAAGTTTAAAAAAAAAGACATGTAAAAAAGAGAGAGGAAGATAAAGAGAGCTGATGTGGACGGTTACTGAGCAGCCGTATCATTTCTGCTGTATAATATGTGGATAAATAACAACTTTGGAGTTGGTGGATAAGGTGAGGGACATCATTATGGAGGTGGATGAAACAATGGTCTCTTATGATGTTACTTCTCTCTTCACATGTGTTCCTGTTGATGAAACAGTGGAGGTAGTCCATGTGAAATTACAAAACGACGCCATCCTTAGCAATAGGACCACCCTTAACACTGACCAAGTGTGTCTGCTCCTGAAGCTGTGTCTTCAGTCCACGTACTTCACATACAGGCGGCAGTACTATAGGCAGAGGCATGGGTGTGCTATGGGTTCCCCAGTCTCACCTGTAGTGGCCAACTTGTATATGGAGGAAGTGGAAGAGAGGGCTCTGATGTCACCACCTCTGAGGAAGCCTATGTTGAGGGTGATACAAGAAAAAAATGCCTTCTTGAAACAAAATAAGTCTAAAACCAAACATTTAATTATGGACAAAAATAAATGGATGTTCATTCACCAATCAGTGAGAGAAGTGAGAGTGACGGGATGAGGCAATCCTTCTGATCTTGGGCCTTTATTCTGTTGTGGCAAGCCTGAGGCACTGGCCAAGATGTTGAGTGTTGAGTCAGTGATGAGAGCGTTTCTTTTCTGGTTCTTGATCGAGTTCATTGAAGAAAACAATGACTCACATATGTGTGTGGAGGGGGGAATTGAGAGTAGGAGCATTACAATAGCTCTCATGTTTTTGAATCAAGCTTGGGGAATAACGTTGATCCAAAAGTCACTCACCCCAACATCCTTGTGTTGTGCTTTGAGCAAATCAAATGTTCCCATCTCCAATACCTCCATTTGAAGAGTTGCCTCGTCTATGGAAGGTAATGGGGGGGGGGTACGGGGGAATAGTGTGATCCTCCCACATGCTACGTCCCCCTGAAGAAACTGCTCTTTGTCAGGTGAAAAGCGGCTGGCGATTCCACATGTATTGGAGGAGGCATGTGGTAATCTGCAGCCCTCCCCGGATCAGCACAGGGGGTTGAGCAGTGACCGGGATGGCTTGGAAGAGTGGGGCTTTGTTTTATGGGAGGGTTGGGGATCTGTCTGAGGTCAAAGGAGAACAGAAGAGACAAGTCAGCCGCTTGAGTTTTGTCAGTAAGGATATTGATATCTCCCATGACAATCAGCGGTGTGTCATCGTCAGGAATGGCTGAGAGTAACATGTCAAGTTCAACTACAAAGTTCCCCAGTTGATACCCTGGTGGGTGGTATATGACAACCACAAATAGCTTAATAGGAGCAGTAGCCATGATTGCACGGTATTCAAAGGAGGAGTTGTGGCCAGGACCCCTTAGCTCCTCATCTCTGCCTCTGTACTCTCCCCTGCCCTGAGGAAGCGGATGAAATGAAGGCCAATAAAAAGTTTCTTTGGCTTCTTCCTTGCCTGCTCCACACCAGCAGCCAACTGTGTTAGAGTCTGGTCGTGTTGCCACTGGAATTTCCCATCCACCAGACTTGACCAACACATGGAGAGGACATGCTCAGGGTTGGCTAGCCTTCCACAGAGCATCCAGCTGGGGCTCTCTGCCAATCCCCATGTGTGGAGGTTTGATGGCATAGGCAGAACATCATATATTGGAACACAACAGAAACTTGATCCGGTATCCTTCCATGCTCCAGATATCATACCAGGTCAGGGCCCTCTTGCACGCTTTCCCACCTCATCCAGCTGCCCTGCTTGTTCATGTTTACAGCCTTGACCTGTGGACTTTCCTCCTCTGCCTTGCGGAACTCCCTCTGCACCATGCCACACCGCTCCTTCGAGTTAGCCCTGTTCCAGCTTGCCCTGGTGGAGCAGCCCAGACCCAGCCTGCCCTGGGTCACTGACCCAAAATGTTGGCATGATGCAAGCAGTCCTCCACCTCCGTCAGTGCTCTGCTGGCTGACCATTTGTGGCTTGTTCTGGCCTCAATGCCTTCCTGGCGTATTCTTGCATCTTTGCTGTCTCACAGCATCATGGCCTGGTGTGTTTCTGTTAACTCGTACTCCTCGACTATGGATGTTACTGGCAGCTGCAGCTTGCTGCCTGTGCTGTACAGGCCGATAGAGCAGAAGTGTCACGGCACACCCAGCCATCTCCTCAGGTAGATGTTCATCTTCCTCTCCAGCTCCTCAATAGTGGAGATGGGCACCTCATAAACGGTCAGTGGCCAGAGCAGTCTGGTAGGTTTATTATTGTGTCCTTTCTGAAAGTGAATCAGAGCCTACAAGCCACTCAAAAAGCTCAACTCAAATATTTCACAACCACTCAAACCTGCCTCACTTTGACTATGTGCTCACTACTAAGTTCACTATGACTATGACTATGACCAAGTTCACAATGTGAAGGAATGGACAGAACAGCCTGCTCCTTTCTTTCATAGAAAAGTCTTTTGTCCATTTCACGTGAATAGCAGCTGATATATTCACATATTTTAGATAAAGCTGCATATCCTACATGGAGCATTATGCTGTTCCGGAAAGTACCTCTCTGCACAAAGTTGTTCTGAGGCAACGAAAAGAAAGCTAGCTTTTTCCAATATATAGCAAAACACAAAATGTAAAAGAAAATACTGTATTATTATTATTATTAAAACTTCACGCACATTAACATATTTTTATTGCAGTTAGCCTTATCTAAATACTATATCTGAATACTGAAATTTAACCCCTTCACCAGACCACGAACTCCTGCTGCTGTGCTCCCTGAAAAGAAGTCCCTACACCACTTATTACATCATATCCACTTTAGAATGAGAATGAGATGCATTTTAACGCATGAGGCATTTTTGACTCTTGAAAGTCCATGTCACGTTTCAGTGTTTAATGTTGTTAGTTGAGCAAATCGCCGGGTGTGTTTCCCCAAGGTTTTCTGCCGAGTGTATTTTTTTTTTTTGCAGTGTGGCAGGGTGCATTATCCTGCTGAAAGAGGCTACTGCCATCAGGAAATGCCATTGCCATGAAGGGGTGTACTTGGTCTGCAGCATATTTAGGTAGGTGGCATGTGTCAAAGCAACATCCACATGAATGCCAGGACACAAGGCTTGCCTTCTTGCCACAGTGCATCCTGGTGCTATTTCTTCCCAAGGTAAATAATACACACACATGGCCATCCACATGATGTAAAAGAAAATGTGATTCATCAGACCAAGCCACCTTCTTCCATTGCTCCATGGTCCCGTTCTGACACTCACGTGCCCATTTTAAGCACTTTTGGCAGTGGACAGGGGTCATCATGGGCACTCTGAGCCATCTACAGCTACGCATCTCCATGCACAGCAAGCTGTGATGCGCTGTGTTCTGACACCTGTCTATCACAGCCAGCATGAACTTTTTCAGCAAATTGAGCTACAGCAGCTCTTCTGTGGGATCAGACCAGACAGGCTAGCCTTCACTCTCCATATGCATCAAAGAGCCTTAGGTGCCCATGACCCTGATGCTGGATCACCTGTTGTCCTTCCTTGGACCACTTTTGGTAGGTACTGATCACTGCGTACCGGGAACATCCCACAAGACCTGTCGTTTTGGAGATGCTCTGACCCAGACATCAAGCCATCACAATTTGGCCCTTGCCAAAGTCGCTCAGATCCTTATGTTGACCTATTTTTCCTGCTTCCCACACACCAATTTCAAGAACCGACTGTTCACTTGCTGCCCAATATATCCCACCCCTTGACAGGTGCCATTATAACAAGATAATACATGTTATCCACTTACCTGTCAGTGGTTTAAATGTTTTGACTGAAGGGTGTGTGTGTGTGTGTGTGTGTGTGTGTGTGTGTGTGTGTGTGTGTGTGTGTGTGTGTGTGTGTGTATATATATATAAATATAAATAATACACAGACACACACACAGACACACACACACACACACACACACACATATATATATATACATATATATACATATACATATATATACATATATAGCGTTTTTTTCAAAACCGTCAATGGTGTTGAGTGCTCGACTAATGAGGAGTGGAATATCAATATATATATCAATATATATATCTATATATCTATATATATATATATATCTATATATATATATATATATATACCATTATATATATGTATATGTGTGTCTCTCTCTCTGTGCGAGAGAGAGAAAATATTCATTATGTTGTGAGTATATTATATTTATTATTTTCCCCGATTTATGCTATGCATTTTATGTATTCTATTTTCATCTTCATGTTTATCTAATTCTATTGTCATTATTATTATCAAGTGGGTTTTATCTTCCATTGTATTTACATGAACTATGGCACAGTATCCCTGTTTTTATGTGAAGCACTTTAGTGCATGTAATTTCCTTATTGTAAAGCACTTTGAGCTGCATGTTTTTGTATGAGAGTCGCTTGACAAATACAGCTTTGTTGTTGTTGTTGTTGTTGTTGAAGTTCCAATGCGTGTTGTGCATTTCTGACTCTTGGAAGTGCATGCTCCAGTCATGTTTCAGTGTTCACAGTTTAGTGTTGTTTTTGGTTGAATTGTTGTCTTTTAATTCAGAATTTGTGCATGGAGTGATGCCATAGAAGAATAATTTCTTGTTCCACACACAACCTTTTAATATATGTAAGATATTTCTTATTCTAACTCTTAATTAATGGATGATGAGTGATGATATGAATGTGGAAAATTACCCAAATTGTCCACAGTATATACAGTCCAACTGTAAATGAGGCTATAAAAGGGCAGATAAACAAAAACACAATTCAGGTCTCTAAAAGTGCAAAAAGAACCTTGGATTTTCTTGGAACCTGAAATGGTTCTTCTAAGGCATCACTCCAAATAACTTTATTTCATGCACGCTGTGTAGCTTGGTAGTATAGGGTCTAAGTACTGCAGGTACTGCAGAAAAAAACATGTATGATGGTATAGATATTTGAATATAATGAGATATATTTACTTGTTTTTAGACTATGTTCTCCCTGTTTGCAGTAATGGTTGCAAATGAGTTTTAAAAAATGAATAAATATTTTTATCCCCATTGTTGAGGCATTTTTTTTTAAATCTGGGCCAAATTATGGGGTGCGGGGCATCCAGGTAGCATAGCGGTCTATTCTGTTGCCTACCAACATGGGGATCACTGGTTTGAATCCCCGTGTTACCCCCGGCTTGGTCGGGGGTCCCTACAGACACAGTTGGCCATGTCTCTGGGTGGGAAGCTGGATGTGGGTATGTGTCCTGGTCGCTGCACTAGCGCCTTCTCTGGTCAGTCGGGGTGCCTGTTCAGGGGGAGGGGGAACTGGGGGGAATAGCGTGATCCTCCCACATGCTATGTCCCCCTGGTGAAACTCCTCACTGTCAGGTGAAAAGATGGCTGGCGACTCCACATGTATCGGAGGAGGCATGTGGTAGTCTGCAGCCCTCCCCGGATCGGCAGAGGGGGTGGAGCAGTGACCGGGAAGGCTCAGAAAATAGGGTAGTTGGCCAAGTACAATTAGGGAGAAAAGGGAGGAACTGCCAGCTGCAGGCACACTGTTGGCTGGGATACGGTTGCATTAAGGCCCATACATGGTACTGCTCTAGCATAATGATCTGGACCACCCAAGGACCATCAATCTTTGTGGTACATGGGCCGAGTGGAAGAGGATCAAGTGAGCCATCACTGGGCTGGCCCAACTTTGCTATGTGGGTAGGTGGTAACCTAATATAACATTTGGACAATGCATGTAGTCTGACTGTCCCTAAGTAGGAAGTACTGTTGAATCCCGCACTCCTGTCTCATTAAGATACTATGTAGTGGTTTGAAATCTGTTTCATCTTCCCAAATATTGTGTGATGATTTCTTAGCAGCCCGGGCAGCTAGCTGGCGCCACCTAAGCCGTCTTCACACAGTAAGCTGGTTCACCTACAGTATAAGCACTGACAGATGGATGCCGAGCTGAGCTGGAAGGGCTCAAAGCTCAGGTCGACTTGCTCCCTCTCTCTCTCTCTCTCTCTCGCTCTCTCTCTCTCTCTCTCTCTCTCGCTCTCTCTCTTTTCGCAAGGTCACACTGCAGCATAGCAGATTGGAGCTTTGTTTCCATCCTAGATGTTGTTATCATGGCTCACAATTTCATAATAAATACTTATTCCCACAACTCAACCCCCCCCCCCCTTTTCTAGTCTATATAAAGTGCTTACATGAACAACAAAACGGTATCCTTAGCAGGGATACAATGACAGCAAGCCTCGTCTATCGATTTGTGATACCTGTGTTGACAGGAAGTCCACCTCAAAGCGTGAAGTGGGAATTATACCAAGGCAACTGTGAAGCACTTCTTTCCTCGGTTTTAGGTTTGCAGACTTAGTGAGTGCAATGCTTTTTAACGTCGGCCATACATGTATTTATTAGTACAGCAAGTATATGGAAACGATAGCAAATACTTAAGCAAAGTGATGGGGTTGCAACAACAAAAACAATCCTTTATATCAAATTGAATATCATCTTATAATGCTTTATTTGTTGCGTTAACACGTTTTTTTGTTTTTTGTTTTGTTTTGTTTTTTTTGTTTTTTTGCTGAGCAGTCCGCATGGCCTTCAGCAGCGAGCCTGTGCATTTACCAGCCTGAGATTTATGTAACAAAACAATACCCCTGGATTTCCCGTGAGGCCTGGTTTCAGGAATGATTCAAAAAGCTCAACAGATAATAACGGTCAAAAAATATGATGTGATTCGTCTAACAAGTCTCTGGGTGACATTGTCATTTTAATAAGGCCTGGAAGTAAATCAGGGAGAAGGTTTTGGGGGGGGGATGGGGGCTTTCGTAGGTGTGAAAATAAAAGTGGCTGCGGCCGTCTGACGCAACTACAGATCAAAATCCACTTACTTCCCGACGAAGTTCTCCAACACCGAGCTCTTCCCCGCACTCTGGCCGCCGACCACGGCAATCTGCGGCAGGTCCAAGTTTGCATTTTGACCGATAGCAGAGAAGGCATCTTGCATCTGGTTCACCAGAGGGATCAAATCTTCCATTCCCCGGTTCCCCATGCTTGCAACGGACAGGGTCGCTCCGTCTCACAGTGGAATGAAATCGGGGGAGAATGTGTTCCTCACCCTCTACTGTCAGGGTGGTAAGTCGTTTAAATGTGTCGGTTAATTAATTCTTGTTCGCCCCCTCATTGATTTCGCCTTCTTGGTGTCCCCGCTCCTCCTCGTATGTCGTTTTCACTGTAGCACGCACCAGAGGATGGGGAGGATCTCGAGCCCTGCAGTTACGTGTATACACCACGGGGGGGTGATAGTAGACTTTGTTGGCTCCAAAATCACAGACTTTGAGAGATTCCGATCAAAAAGGGGTAATTCACTGTATTACATCCATAATCTTGTGTGTTAGGGATTTAGCACCGAGTATCATAAATACAACCCCCCCTACCCCCCGTTAATGTCCGTAGCGTCCGACAGGATCCTTTACGTAGCACTGATCTGTCCATGGTGCTGAACGTCAGACTTTGACACTAAGTCCTCCGACGCGACAGAGGGCGCTCTAAATACGGTGGCGCGTCCTCGGGGTAGAACTTTTTTTTTTTTTTTTTTTTTAATCCTCGGGGTAGAACGAAATGGAGTGTCGTTGCGGGGGGGGTCGTTAGTGGGGAAAAATGCGTTCATCCCTGGGAAAATCCCTATTCATTTTTCCAATAAGTAAACACAAAATCATTTGAAATTATTATTTTATTATTTTTAGTGATTTTTGGGCAAAATGGTCATTAAAAAAGTAATGCGAATGTAAAAGTCCCCAAAACATTATTGAGACGTGCCAATTTCTCGCTCCCTGTAAAATTGTATTTTTTGTTAAAGCGACCCGTACCTTCGTGGGTGGTAACATAATTAGATCCAATTCACTTCCCCTGAAGAATCGGTCCCCTCCAACTGCCATTTTGGACGCAACCACCATAGTATGACATCAGCGGCTTGACGCTGTCCTAAATACAGAGTGCTGCAGGGATGACTTGTATTTGTATATTTTCACTACACATAACATGCTCCAAATAAGTCCCAGGTAATTTACATATCTGACAATTTCTTTTCCCTCATTTCGTATCGCAAACTTGATGCATAGCTTGGGAAAGACACAGCACACACACACACACACACACACACACACACACACACACACACACACACACACACACACACACACACACACACACACACACACACACACACACACACACACACACACACCTGAAGTTAATTCATTCTTTGTAAACACTTTGTCTTTATCTTTAGGTTCATTTACTGTCAGGGGGCTAAAAAAATATGTACTAAGTGTAAACCTTCATTTTATTCTTTGTAATTATAATGTTGATAAAATCCCTTTGAAACTTCCGGCATGCCATAAACAGATACTTCTCTCGTGGGCATTAATCTACAAACACAATTATTATTATTTATTACAGAATATTGCACAGGTTTTACCCAACGAGTCAGTACCCGAGAAAATCTGTCAAAACAATGAACTCCAGTTGTTTTTTGTGCAAAACCCAATTGAGACAATCACACTTTTATTTTGGGACTGCACCTTTTCCAGAAAACTTTGGAAGGAACTAAATGTCTTTATTATGTCCAAAGTCTGTAATTTTTCCCTTAAATGGGAATATGTATTCTTTGGTTTCCATGACACAATCAGTGAAAGTAACAATATGTTTTATTAATACATCTTTTTCTTTTTGCAAAATTTCATATCCATAAAGGTACATTTTTAAATAATAAACCATTCTTTCCTGCTTTAATTATAGAAATTGAGAATCTACCATTTTCAGAAGCACAAACAGGAAAGCATGCAGTCAAACTATATAATGCTTGCTTACGTTATACAATTTTCTCTTAACTTGCACTTAAAAAATGTACCCCCTGTTAAAAGTGTTTTATTTTTGTTCAGCATTATTATTATTATCATTATTATTGTTAAAACTATAGTAGTTGATTTTTCTTTATTTTCTTTTGTTATGACCATTGAATGTGAAGGTGTAAGGTTGTTTATAGTTGCTTGGTCTGATGGCATGTGTATGTACAATGTTCTTGCACCATTGGTGCGCTTATAAGCTCAACTGTGAGCTGACCAGAGAGAAGTAAAACAAAACCTCTCTCCAACAGCAAACACTGTAGAATTGAGATCTTCAAATGTAAAGAACACCCAATTGCTTACTCACACGTATGCACACACACACACACACACACACACACACACACACACACACACACACACACACACACACACACACACACACACACACACACACACACACACACACACACACACTATAACTGGATACTATTAACATGAAACCCACAACTACATGGCATTGGCCATCTCTGCTATCCACAGTTTCAGCTGCACATACACCGGTTGTTAGTGGAAGAAGCCAAAGGCAGCTAACGGGACACATTCTGTGGAGGAGCTGTTCCCCCGTCCGAATAAACCCTATAACCCGCTGGCAAGAGAGCCAACCACTGATGATCACAACTGGCTGAGGGATAGCCTCAGGGACAGGTTCTCAGGAATGTCTTGGCTTCTCTCACCTGAGCCAGTAGAGGAACCATACACCTTGACAACACTTTCTTTTCCTAAAACTATGGAGTCTGTAGGGCATCAGGGACCTGAGGCTACCCTGGCCAGCATGGCCTTGTCAGAGGAGCAACAGAGGTTTCTTCAGGTGGCAACAACTGGCCAGTGCAACAACCCAAACTGGCATTAGTTTAGGAGAGGGAGGATGACTTCCAGCAACTTTGGAGCTGTCCTTTAAATCAAAGCGTGTGACTGCTTCACTTCTTGCTAGGGTCCTGAGACAGCAGCAAACACTGGATGGTGTTTTGTCTGTACAATGGGGGACTGAACGAGAGTGAGGGCATCAGGGCATTCACCACTGCAACACAGATGCCAGTCCAGGAGTGAGGCTTGTGGCTCTCTCCATCAGGATTGTTGGGAGCATCTCCAGATGGTCTGGTGGGGTCTTCTGCAGTGCTGGAGGCGAAGTGTGCCTATGGTGCCAGGGAAATGACAATTACTGAAGCACTGCAAATCAAGGGCTTCTGTGTAAGTAAGTAAGGGGATAATTACAGCCTGTGTGAGGACCATCCTTACTGGCACCAAGTACAAGGGCAGTTTCATCTCACTGCAAGACAGACCTGCTACTTTGTGGCATGGACAACAACAACAAAAAAGCGTCATTATCCCCATAGCACGAGACGACAATTGGCAGTCAAACCTGTTGGCTCTGGAGGACTTTTTCAAGGCCCACATGCTTCCAAAGCTGGCACTGCAGTGAGCTTGATCTGTATGTAGTGTATGTATCTAGTTTTTTCTAAAAGTTTTGTTAATCATGTTCTTTTGGAAGGCAGAGGATCAGCGTTCTCGCCGTGCTTACTGTCAGTACCTTTGTATAGTGAAGGTCATTATCCTAAAACTATCAAACAACTAAATTCAATATAAATGGCATAAACAAGGTAGGTTGTACAAGTGTTTCTTCTTAGCTCCCAGATCAAGTGTGTTTAGTAGGGAGTACGCTGTAAAATTAAAACAGATGGAGACAGAGAGGGAAGAAAGTTTAGACAACACAGTCAGTACAGTTGTGTTACATTACCACTTTTTAATATACTTTATTGGTTAATATGCTTTTATGAAAAAAGAGAGGGAGTGAAAGGAGCAAGGAAACAAGAGTAGCGACGTTCACAGTGAAGTAGTGGGAGGAAGAGAGCCCAGTGTTGCTGGCTGGATGGAGGAAGAGAACCCAGTGCAGATGGCTGGCTAGAGAACAGGAGCCTGGTGTTGCTGGCTGGCTGAAAGTAGAGAGCCTGGTGTTGCTAGCTGGCTGAAGTAAAGAACCTCGTGTTGTTGGATGGATGAAGAAGAGAGCCCGGTGTTGCTGGCTGAACGGAGGAAGAGGGCCTCTTTTCCATTATTCTGCTGCCACTTCTTTTTTTAGAGGATTTTGGAGGTTCACTAGTGCACAGCATGCCTGAACCAGTTGATTTGCAAAGTTCCGCAGATGAGATGGGATGAATTTCAGGATTCTAAATTCTTTTTAAACGGGCATTTGCCCTCTGAATCCTATTCTATGCAATCACCTTTGTAGCATGTGCTTTGCTGTGTGTCAGTTGGCCATGATGATGAATGGGGAAATGTTTACTGTGACTCCTTCAGCAGAATATTCTGGATCAGGAATCCCTTGTCAGCCAAAATCAGGTCTCCAGGCTTGAAATGTTCAAGAACGCCAGAATCCTGTACTATTTCCTTTTCAATTACTGACCCTGTGTAAAGTTTACTGCAGTATATGATCACATTATTCAGCGCCACCCCAAAAGTAGTTTAGAGGAGTGCATGCTAGTATCAATTTACATGGGGATAGCGATTTTGTCAGTGCAATCCAATATAAAACTAGCTTCTTCATTTCCACACTTCCACTGCAGTTTTAGAAGTGTGGAAATGAAGAAGCTAGTTTTTTATTTTCTCCTGGCTGAGTACAGTTCTTATTACATCCTTAAACATGAGCCTGTGAAGAATCTCTGTGAATATTGATGACAGTGCTTATATTGCAGTGGTGTAGCTGTGTATAGTTATGATTGAGTTTCACGAGGGTCGTACAAATTGGTCTTCAAGAATTAGTTCTTTTGGGCTCCAACCAGCTTGGTATGTAATGGAACCCTAAAAAAAAGCAATATATCCACATAGAACACTGGAGGTATATCTTTATCTGGCAATCCCATCTCCACCGAAGAACAGTTTCACTCAGCTAAGAGGCAGAATACCTGTTACGACAGTAACTCTGCTTATCCTTGAGAGACCTCAACTTGCTGTGGACTGCTCTAGCTGGATTTCAAGCTGAATCCTATTCTTTGTTCAGACTGCAGCACTTCTTCAACCGTTTTACCATTTACATTGTTGGTAAGTGGTTGAGGACCTTCTACAGCAGCCTGAGATAGTGGCTCTCTTTCCTCCTTATCAGTCAAAAGCTTTTTAGCTCCTTCATCCTCTCCATCCTATGGCTAGTGGACCAGTTTCATTCCCACCAGTGTTTTCCTCACTCAGCAGCAGAAATGATCTTCAGTATTTTGTCCAGTGGGGACATCATTTTTGACTACAAATAATTACACTCATCTATTAAACTAATATTGTATATCTTCACTTTCCCCCCCAGAAGAGCTGACAGGAAGCCCAGTGCCCACTCTCACACCTGTACCTGTCATTTTCCTTCAGGGGATAAGAAAGTGTGTAGTCGGCATTTTGAACTGGGTGATTTCGCTGTGCCAGCTGCAGGTGTGTTAAGGAGGCTCAAGAAAGGAGTTGTCCCCACACTCTTTGCATGGAATGAGTACTCCAAACCCGTACCTAAGTTAGGTGTGTGGGAGCGTCCTGCTGTTGCCCTCTGCCAGCTCTGGACTCCTCTGATAATAAGATGGATGTCAGCAGCTGCCTGAAAGAGCAGGACTATTGCTGTTCAGTCTCTCCACCCCCACCATGTCTCTCTCTCTCTCTCTCTCTCTCTCTCTCTCTCTCTCTCTCTCTCTCTCTCTCTCTCTCTCTCTCTCTCTCTCTCTCTCTCCTCTCTCTCTCTCTCTCACACACACACACACACACACACACCACACACATAGTAGATTGCAATAACTACTGGGCTATACTTAAACAACTGTACAGAAGATATAATTTGAATGTAGATGTAAGTTAGCAAAATTAGCTGACTAATAAAAAGAAAGGAGCAAGGTAATGTTAGTGCAAGGCAGCCAGCTAACGTTAGTTAGCTAGCTAGCTAGCGCTAGCATAGTTCTAATGATGCCGTTACTCACCCTTGTAGTTGTCAATGTAGCTCGAAATATACATCTTAAACCCCTTTTCTTTTTTGCTGGTCTGAGCTACCGAGGAAGCCCTCATGATGTGATGTACAACGTTGACCGTGATTTTGGGGAGATTCTGCAAACAGCGAGTGTAAAACAAAGCCATCTCTTCTCTCAACAAACCAGACCGGAAGTTCTTGTGCAAGTACTCGTACGTCGGAAGTCGAATGACGCCATCTTACGCACCCAGGCTATTATGTCTGTGTCTGACAACCTTTGCAGTCTCATTTAGCCACTTGGTAGCAACCACCTTTTTTTAAGGAACGTAAAATGTTCAAAATTTACAGGTGGGGTACTATTCGCTGACGTGTTTTATGTCATAGAAAAAATACGTAAAATTCTCTTAACCTTGTGTTAACCACAGACCTTATTTCATCCATCCAACCAAAAATTCCATTCAAAAACCCATTGACTTTGAGACGAGGGAACAGGAATTGCAAAAATGCTGCCTAATTTCCGGGTTTTAGGACTCATTCCTAAAAAGCCATTAAGACTTTGAAAATATATGATGGTGTGGAAGTTGGGAGAAACCATAGAAGAACAACTTCTCTCTTTGACTACACAAATGCGTGTGTCATTTATTTCTTTATAGTCTCAACCCCGCCCAACAACATGGCGCTGCATAACCATGTCTACACCGTGAGCCTTTAAAGTGAGCTCGTCAACTTTACAATTTCATTTAGCAGACGCTTTTATCCAAAGCGACATACATTTGAGCGATAAGCAAGGATCTAGTCAGGAGGCGACAACGCAACTAAGTGTAAAAAAAAAACTAGGTTCAAGCTGTCAACAGGCAGTGCACAAAGGTGAAGGTTCATAAAGCGATTTTTTTTAACTTCTACGAACAACAAGCTATGGTGAATTCTGTCCATAAATCCACTACAAATGTCCCCCCAGAATTCACCATAAAGGTAGAGTTAACGTGGTGAGGGGCGGATGGCCCGGCCTGAACGGCTCTGGGGCAGGGGTCGGGGCTCCCGCTGGAGGGGCCTTAGGGACCCTGTGGCGTGGGGGTAGGCTGGGGGGTGGAGGAGCCTTGGGGGCCTTGTTGGGGGGTGGGGGCCGGGTAGGAGGGCGCCCCCACCGCGCGGGCTGGGCCAGTCCAACAGGTCGGTCCAAGTCCAGGTGGGCCGGTCTGAGGCGATCCAAGGAAATGCACCCTTGCTTGCCACCGACGCCCACGTCAAAGTGCTTGTTCCCGGTTTCCGAGTACCCAGTGCCATAATTGCGGATGGGGCTGCCGTTAGCGGCCTCCATGGGGGGGCCATATCCGCAGGACAAGCTGTCTACGGTTGATGCGGGCAGGATGATCCTCTGCGCATCCGTGTCGCATAGGAACTGCCGTCTGGAGATGGTCTCTTGGATGAACAGTAGCCTGCCAGCTCGGCCACTACCGAGCGCCGCCCCCGGGTCTTCCCGCCACGCTGAAAACTGCATGGGGCTCGGCACCCCCTGGCCTTGTGTCCAAACTTCGCGTGGTAAGAACACAGGCCGGGCTCCAGCCGCCGTTAAGGAGCTGCTGCGGCGGCGGTGACTATTGTGTCTCCAGGCAGTGGTGAAAATGCCTGGGCAGGGGAAGCGTGGCCGTACAGTGCTGTTGACCAACCAGGAAACATTTATCAGCCTACTCGGCCAGAGCACGGCAGTCAGTGATGGTGGTGTTGGCTAAAGCAGCGTTTCTCAAACCTCTGCTGGAGGACCACTTGTCCTGCATGTTTTAGATCTCTTCCTGCTCCAACACAGCTGATTCAAATGATCAACTCGTTATGAGCTCCCGAAGCTGCCTAATAACAAAACAGATCATTTAAATCAGCTGTGTTGGAGCAGGGAGAGATCTAAAACATGCAGGACAAGTGGTTCTCCAGGAGAAGTTTGAGAAACGCTGGGCTAAAGCAGCCCGTACCTGAGAAGGCAGAAACAACTAGATCCACCATCCTGGCCATGAGCTCAGACGGCGTACTGTCACCGAGGCCTTGTAGAAGGAAGAACCGGCTGGCCCGCTCTGCGTCAGAAAGTTCAGAAGTTTTCAACAGGTGCGCCTTGCGTGTCTCGTATCCATCCTGCTGCGGGGGATTTTTGAGGAGGCTCACCACTCTGGTTGTTGTTGAACCTCCGAGGGCCGACACCAAATAATAGTAGTTTGTGGCATCCGCGGTGATTTCCAGCAATGCGAACTGCGCTTCTGTCTGGGCGAACCAAGCCGAGGCTGACTCTGGAAACGTCCAGCAGACAAACGTCAGGGTCACCAGTGTGGAAGTTGGGAGAAAACAAACCTCTCTGACTAATCCTAGAATTTAGTGCGTCCCACTACTCGAATGCGTGTGTTGTTTGTTTCATTTCATTCACAACCCCGCCCAACAACATGGCGCTGCGTAACCATGGCTACACCCCGAGCCCTTCAAGCGAGCGCGTCAGCTTCATACAAACAAGCTATGGTGAATTCTGTCCATTAGTCCAATATATGTATTTCATTCTTTTTTGTTTAGTTTTTGTTTCACTGTCTCCTGCTGTATTATTTCTAAGAACATTTTTTGTTCTCTTTGTAAAGTTCTTCTGTATTTATTTAAATAAAGTTTTAATGAAAAAAGAGTTTAGAATGGCGGTCTGCACGGCGTGGGTATGGCGACAGCCGTGAATAAAGATGACGTTCGTTTGTTAAAAAAAAAGACTCATTCCTGCAGCGCTCCATTGAATGGGGCTTTCAATGGCATTATTATGCAGAGATTGAAGGAAAGGTGGCAAAAGCAACGTGAGGAAGAGAGGAAAGGACGCGACAGTTCTACAGAGTTCAAAGGAAAGTGGGGGAAAAGATTGGAGGGGAAAATGGGGATTCCAGGAGGGAACAGGAGAGGAGACAATAATATCTAGACTTGATTTGAACACACTGGACTAAATCGTACACTATTCAAAACAGACAAACATAATACAGGCAGATGCGACTACTGTGGGCCAGAAGAAACAATTGCGCATGTTATGCTAAACTGTCAGATATGAGGCAGTAAAAACGAATCTGATTCGAAACCTAAGAAAGAAAAGGGTAAACTTAGACTTAATATATGTCTCTGTTCATGCGCAAAAATCCAGGTAAG
Source organism: Lampris incognitus (assembly GCF_029633865.1). Classification (NCBI taxonomy): domain Eukaryota; kingdom Metazoa; phylum Chordata; class Actinopteri; order Lampriformes; family Lampridae; genus Lampris; species Lampris incognitus. The sequence goes on from NC_079222.1 coordinate 23,693,421, forward strand.
AAAATCAAAGAAGGTTGAATCGGTTCATCTGGATACAAGGTTTACTGACAGATACATTTCATCACGTATCTGGCAATAAACCTTGTATCCAGATGAACTGATTCAACCTTCTTTAATTAGACTTAATAGACGTTCTACAAAATATTTCAGGAAATTAGTGTTATCGAGTTTTATTTCAGTATCTTAGAATAACTAACTAGTTTGACTGAGAAGATGGGGTTTGGGTTTTTTTTAATAGACATTCGGTACACACTCCATTCCAGTAGAGGAGGAAGAGAAGGAGGTGGCGGAGGAGTAGAAGAAGAAGGAGTAGACGAAGAAGAAGAGGCGGCAGTGGCGGCTTCAAGAACTGCATTTATCATGTGATCAGTATTGGCCTTTACTCTGCGAAGCCTACATTGTTACAGGTACAGCTCATTTAGATTAATTACGGTAAATTTAATTATTTAAGGACAGTACATCTGTGTTTACCAACTTGTGGCTAGTTCAATGATATGTTAAGTTATGTGGTATTGGACTCGTTCACTAGGTAGCTAATGTTAGCTTGCTGTCTCAATACAGATACAGCCGACAAACTTTAGTTAATTTTTTTCTTTAGTGCACATGTAATCGAAAAAAAGTTGGTTACGATTTTTAACTGTTTGGTTGTACAATTAATGTCATATATTTTATTAAGTAAAACCGAACAAGTAAGCAACTACCTTTACGCAAGCCAAGAATAGTGTATTGTTAGCTACATAGCCACGGCTAATGTCTTCGCGGATCTTGTCGCTGTGCAGCGACCTGTTGTTTTCTTAGCGGTGCGCACTATTGTTGGGTCTTCATAAGAGCGACAGTGTAGCATATTTACAGGAACGTTTCTTTCTCTTCTTTAATTGTTCTTTATATCTTTCTTTCTTTTCTTCTTTTTTTTAACTTTTTTTTAAAAGCTATCAAAGTATTCGTACTTAATAGCCAAGGGTTAAATATAGGAATTATACAGCGGGATGTTCAATCCACACATCCATCATCAGCAGCAGCAGCAGCAGCAGCAGCAGCAGCGGCGGCAACAACAGTTACAACACCCCCGGCAGCTACAGCAACTTTACCAGCAACAGCCGCCGCCTCGCCCAGTGCATCATGTTGCCCATCACCCTCGTCAGGCACAGCGGTAAGAACGTTAACTCGAGGTCGGGGATTAGCAAGGCCCACTGGATTAATCACACGTTTTGGGCAATAGATAGTTTGTTAGCGTTACTTACAACAACAACAAAAATCACATGGCATGATGAGCTGTTAACATATTTAAGGTTAATCAATATTTGTGTGTGGACTGTTAATACTTCTCCAAGCTTGAAATCAATCTTTGAATCGGTGAAATAACTGCACAAATCTGATAATTTTTCTTTGACCCTTAATTTTCAATTTTTACACAATCACTGACATTCTTTTGTGTATTTGATGCCTAGACCCATCCCAGTGCCCCGCCAGGCTGCCCCACTACCATGGATTGTTAACCTGCGCCAGGCAACTCAGACCACAATTGCATCCAACCTCGTGCTACAGAGGGCCTTGATAATGCAGCAGATGCAACGTAAAAATGGAATTGAAGTTTACACACACTGTCACAGTGGCCTCTTTAGTCTAAAGAGATTCAGATTGAAGAGGTCACTTAGATGAGCGATGAAACGTTTCTCTCAACAAACGTTTCCAGATGAACTGATTCAATAAAGACATACTGAAAGAAATGTTTCATCACTCATCTAAGTGACCTCTTCAGTCTCAATTGACTGAAGGTATCCCCGCCCTCACAAACAATACACCGGCATCAAAAAAGGTTGAATGAGTTCATCTGGAAATAATATTTATTGACACATACGTTTCATCCCTCATCTACATGACCTCTTCAGTCTAAACTGACTGCAGGTATCCCCACCCTTATTAACAATACTGTTGCATAACGACTGAAACCAACAACCAGTTTCATTTACAAATATGGGCATATGAAAGAATGGCACAACACAGGAGAGTTGATGCATCAGGCCAGGACTCTGCAGTCTACACGCATATGAATATTTGTATATGAAACTGGTTGTTGGTTTCTGTCATTATGCAACTAATGTTTATAAGGGTGGGGATAGCTACAGTCAGTCTAGACTGAAGAGGTCACTTAATGAGTGATGAAACGTATGTGTCAATAAATGTTGTATCCAGATGATCTGATTCAACCTTCTTTGATTTTTTTAACTGGATTATTGAGAATGCATAAAGACACTACAGTGCCATAATGACCGAAACAATGATCGGTTTCATATGTCAAAGAGGCCATCTATGTGAAGAAGGAATGACCATCCCTGAACTAGTGGGGGGGGGGGGGAGTACATCTGTCACCATCTTATAATGCTGTGATCGCAACTATTCTCCAATCCTCTGTGAATAGTACACATTGCCATTGTAATTCTAGTTAATGGTCACGGGAGTTTGCATATGAAACAGATCGTTGTTTTCAGTCATTATGCCACTATCGTTTATAAGGGAGGGGATACCTGCAGTCAGTTGAGGCTGAAGAGGTCACTTGGATGAGTGATGAAATGTTTCAATAAAAATGCCCATACGAATTGATTCAACTTTCTGATTTCCTTACCTGGATTATTGAGCATGCATAAAGATTTACACACACTGTTAATAGGAAATGGCTCAAACTCTCAAGGAATATAAGAGTAAAGCAGTAGCTTATTATCAGTTGAATGTATGAAAGTTTATTACTTTAGAGTCAAAGTTTGTCAATATAATCACATAAACTACTGATACCTAATTAGCACTAATTACACCAATCTTGTCTGCCTTCTGTTCCCTGTATCTACATTTACCATCTGTCTTACCTTCTCTCCTGTCTTAGCTAGCATGCATGGCTCTCCAGTGGGTGGTCAGCAATTTCGTCGGTTCTTCCCAGCTGGGGCCAGGTCCTCCCTACTTGGACCTGTTCCTATGGGCATGCCCATGAGGTCTTCCATGATGGGCTACCATGTCACCCGACACGTCTACCCCGATGCTCGCTACAATAGAAATAACAGCACAGCTTCAACCTCCATGGTAATTATTACATTGGCAATAATAATAATACATTTTATTTGTGGGCACCTTTCAGAGCATTCAAGGACACCTTACTGAACACAGTTTAAAAAAAATAAACATGCAGCACTGTATTAGACAGCATAAAAGGTCACTTAGATGTTGGGTTGTACAGTTAATGTCATACATATACTTCTAAGTTTGAGGAAGTGGTATGAAAACCAGATTTACTTTATTGTAAGCAGTCAGAAAGGGAAGTGGGTGGAAGAGTGGCAATAGGCTTGGTGGATAGATAAAGCTGGATGTCGTCCGCGTAGCAGTGAAATTGAATGCCAAATTTCCTGAAAATGTGGCCAAGAGGTAATAGATAAATAATAAATAGGCGGGGGGGTCCCAATACAGAGCCCTGGGGAACACCGGTAGTAACAGGAAAGGACTGTGATCCCAAATTTCTCAATATCTAAATGGCAAATGGACTGCATATATAGCGCTTTTCTAGTCTACCGACCACTCAAAGTGTTTAACAGCGTACAGTGCCTTGCAAAAGTATTCAACCCCCTTGACAATCACTACTAATTTCTGGATTATAAAAGATACTCGCACATCTGTTCCTGAACAATATTATTTTTCACTGACTTTTTTAAAATATATTAAAAAATAAATACAGTGCTTGCGTAAGTATTTGACCCCCACATATCAATACGTTGTAGAGTACCCTTTTGCTGCAATAACAGCCATGATTCCTTTGGGGTGAGTATGTACAAGCTTTGCACATTCTTCTGGAGTAATTTTTGCCCATTCTTCTTGGCAGAATTTGTACAGGTCTTTCAGGTTGGTGGGATGGCGCCTCTGGACTTCGACTTTCAGTCTGTGCCAAAGATTTTCAATGGAGTTGCGGTCCAGACTTTGACTTGACCAGTCCAAAACGTTCACCTTTTTGTTGCTGAGCCATGCCATTGTTGCTTTAGCCTTGTGCTTAGGATCATTGTCCTGCTGGAAGGTTAACCTTCTCCCAAGCTTCAGTTTCATGGCAGACTGCAACAGGTTTTCTTCCAATATTTTCCTGTATTTAGCTCCATCCATTCTTCCCTCAATTTGAACAAGGTTCCTAGTGCCTGCAGATGAAAATCAACCCCATAACATTATGCTGCCGCTGCCATGCTTCACTGAAGAGAGGGTGTTTTTTAGGGCATGAGCAGTGTTAGAAGGTTTGCACTACACAACACGTTGAGTTTTGGCCAAAAAGCTCAACTTTCATCTCATCGACCAAAAAACCTTTATCCACATCCTAACTGGGTCTCTCTCGCACTTGGTATCAAATTCCAAGCATGCTTTTATATGCATAGTTTTGAGCAACAGCTTCTTTCTTGTCACCCTCCCATACAGGCCAGATTTATGGAGAGCTCGTGATATGGTTGACTCATGCACATTTACTCCAGTTTCAGCCACTGACCTCTGGAGCTCCTTCAAAAGGATTGCGGGATCATCTGTGGCTGTCCTCATCAGCCCACGTCTGGCTCGGACACTTAGCTTTGAGGGACGGCCTGTCCTACAAAGCGTCTGGGTGGTGTTATACAGCTTCCACTTTCTGACAATGGATCCAACAGTGTTCCGTGGGACATCCAAACACTTAGATATTGTTTTGTATCCCTTTCCCACCTTCTGCATTTTAATCACTTTGTCTCTTACTTCAGTATTATGCTCCCTTGTCTTCATTTTCTCATGGAGTTCACGCCCAGCTAATGAACTTTACACAGAGTGGTTTTTATACCCATAAATGAGACCATTACTTTAATATCTTACCAGTGCACACTAATTATGTCCAATCGTGTTTACCTGAGTTTGTTTTAGGAACAATTTATGATTTGTGTAAACTTTGAGAGCACAAGGGGTTGAATACTTATGCAAGCACTACATTTTCGTTTTTAATTTATTAATAAAAAGTCAGCGAAACATAACTTATTTTGGCTTTGGGAACATGCTGTTAGAGCTTATGGGTTCACAAAAATAATATTGTACAGGAACAGGTGTGTGAGTATCTTTTATAATCCAGAAATTAGTGATGACTGTCAAGGCGGTTGAATACTTTTGCAAGCCACTGTACCTCATTCAACACATATTCAGGAGCAGTTGGGTGTTCAGTGTCATGCTGAAGGACACTTTGACAAGCTCTTTGGAGGAGCTGGGGGTTGAACCAGAGATCTTCTGAAAACTAGACAACCCACTATTCCTCCTAAACCATGCCACCCAATTTAGTCTGTGAGGGGTCTGTCGTGCAAGCTTTGCATTGGCATTCAAACCAAACACTACACATATGCAGCCAAGACATTGAGAGTGCTTGTTTAAGTCAAGGTTTTAAGAAATTTAAAGGGAGACAATGGCTAGATTGCATTTCTGTGCACACTGTCAACACTTCTCTTGGTCATCTTTCATGAAACATCCTTTTTCCAATATGACGAATAAAAGTAAGGATACACGTTATTGAAAAATTTTCCAATAACAAATAAGTTCCATGGTCATTTTGTCTGATCCTGATATTTTTCGTTTTATTGCAATTTGACCATGTGGTTTATGGTACTTCTCCATAGCAAGTCAGAACTGTTCCTAGCACAAAGTAACCATTCCAGTGGCATTTCTAATAGCACACGGTTTGGTGTGTAATGGGTCCAAAGCATGCTCATTTCTGGATTTTTGACACCATTTGTTAACTCTACTCAATGCTGCTAGATCGTGCTGTTGGGAGGGCTTAATGATGTCTGTATCAGTGTGATATATTGACCAAAGTGTGTTAATACTGATAACACAATGTTAAGTTAAAAACAATTCAATCCAGTTTACTTGGATATTTGCTGCTACATCTCTTATTTGGCCAGGAAATGATGCCAACTGTGTGCAAATTAGCCAAGTTGCTGGTGTTGTATCTTAAACTCTGTTTTGTTTTGTGTAGGACATGGCAGCTCGCCAGCAGGACAGGAAGAAAGACAATAAGCAGAGCGCTGCAGGGGGTGGAGAGAGCCAATCAGCAGCCAGTAGTACCATTGACACCAATAACAAGGCTGGAACAGGTAGGGTGGCAATCCAGTTAACAGTTTTTTTTTTTTTAATGTTCCTGAACTGGTTAAACAAAATAAAATACCAGTTAATACTTTTTTATTTTTTAACATAAATTCATACAAAAAATGGAATGATGAAAAGACTTGTTTGTGTTTACTCCACTTACCTGCCTGCCACTGCCCTCCCAGAAGTGAGTTTCACGTAAATGACTTGGCTGATTAATTGCATAAAAGGCGCCAACAAATGGAGTGTTTACATATCCAGAACCTACTGTATTGTAAGGAACATTTAATTAAGCCTGTAATACTTTGTTTAAATAACCAAGGAAAAACAATGCGCTCACTGTAAGTAGACATTATAGTAATTATGGTAACACTCCATGGCTGTATCATTCCAAGGCAAGATACAAGAATGAGCCAAGCATTACTGAGAATGTAATAGTCTGTATTTAATGTAATATAGTCTTAGCTTTATAAAACGTTCATAACTGTAATGCATTCAATTTACCTTCATTCCTCTGGATTATGTTGGTTAGCTAGCTAAGTATTGATTGCGGACATTGCTGGTGAAAAATCTGGAGCAAGTGCTTGAGGAAGAGACTGCAGTGAGTGTATGTGGATTTTTTTTGTACATTACTGAATAAAGACACGCCGAGACATGGTATAAATCCAAAGACTTCGATTCCGTGTTAAATATGACATGGAACAAAAAAAAAGTTATTTACCAGTAATAGATATTTCAAATTAACAATTCTGCTCTGGAACAATTAAAGTTGATTATGCTTCTGTTTTACTTCAGAGAAAAATATTGTTTGTCCCCCCACCCCCAACCCTGGTGGAAGTTACACCTCTGTGAAGTGTATGTGAAGAGGCAGCAATGTATCTTCCCATAGATGGAGCAGGAGATTCAGATGGACACATGCAACCAGGAGATTCAGATGGACACATGCAACCAGGAGATTCAGATGGACATGAACAACCAGGAGATTCAGATGGACACGAACAACCAGGAGATTCAGATGGACACGAACAACCAGGAGATTCAGATGGACACGAACAACCAGGAGATTCAGATGGACACATACAACCCACAGAAGAGATTGCTGAAGAACCTGTATCCAAAAAGATGAGAACTGAGGGGTATGGCATTTGCTGTCATTATTTTTATATTTTCTTTGTATGTATTTATATTTTATATTTTGTTTTTAACTTGAGCTCAAATTTCCAAGTTTCCTGAATATAATGTCTCGTTCATGTAGAGAAACAAAACTGTAATTGATCAGCGATATTATGTCCTTTTGTGTCCCTCTTAACCAGCTGTATTTGTCCAAACTCTTGAGTTTTTGTGTCTTCCTCACTCTGCCAGGTCAGAGGAGCTCAATCAAGAATCCATTGCAGAGAGTGACATAAGAGTTCCTACTCCAGAATACAGCAATGACACTGAGAATTGCGAGTCTGTTGGTAAGAACGTAAATAAATAAGTGGATTCAGAGGGTGGCTTGTTGCATGTACTTTGTGATTAATTTCAATGTTAAATAAGATGGATCTTTGTCTAAATTTAGTGTGGTGTAATTGACTTGTTTTTATACATGTATTTGTGCTGGTCTTTCCTGACCTCTTACCTCTGGCTCCATTCCAGAGTGCAGCAGTCTGGAGGAAGGGGGTTTAGTTGCAGGATCTGAGGCTGTTGTAGCACAGGAAGAGAGCAGCGCTGCTGAGGTGAGAGGCCCCCACAAGCACAATGTACTCATCACCATTTATTTTGACTCCCTGTGTCCTTTGATTTATGACATTAAACACATTTTACAAGGTACCACAATGCTGTGGACGCTAGAGAGGAAATATACAACATTGGTTTGAGATCTGGTTTGCGACACTTTGTTCTGAAGGTACACGGTGATGAATGGGCCTTGTCACCTCCTGACATGCTGAATGACGAGAGTCAGTCAATGGATTTAGCTCTGGAGCATACACCAGAGGAAAAAGGTATCCCACTGGGATCTCAAGGCAACCAGGAGGACGGTAAAGAGCAAGGAGTGGAGGAAGCCAACAAGTTCTGCTGCGGTTTCTGCGGCATTACCTGCCACAATCAGCAAGTAGGTTCCAAATGCATACACACAGGTATAGTGTTAGTGAAATGTACTGACAGAGGATGAGTTCAGAACTGGACTCTTTTGCATTGTCTGATCATAATGGTCAGCTGTTACTTAGCCAGCAGTACTTTCTTGGAACACGGAATGATGACAGTAAGGAGAATAGATATGTGGGAATTGTGGTTGCAGGGTCATTAATGTCATTTCACCTAAATGAGATGGAAATGTTCTGACAAGCGAGGAGAGTGTGTTGAGAAGAAGAAAGCCAAAAAGCCACTTTATTTAGCCATTTTAGATCTACTATGAATTTGATTGCTGCATTTAACCCATCGTATTGAAGGAGCAGTGGGCAGCTGCAGCACCCGGGGACCAACTCCAGTTCTCAGGAGTATTAACCCTAACATGCATGTCTTTTTAATGGTGGGAGGAAACCGCAGCACCCAGAGGAAACCCACGCAGTCACAGGGAGAACATGCAAACTCCACACAGAAAGGACTTGGGACGTCCTGGGGTTTGAACCCAGAACCTTCTTGCTGTGAGAAAACAGGGCTAACCACTGGGCCACCGTGCCACCCAAGAAAGTGGAAGGAGTACTTTGAGGGACTGATGAATGAAGAAAATGAGAGCGAGAGAAGTTTGAGTGATGTGGTTCTAGTGAATCAGGAAGTGCGGTGGATTAGCAAGGAGGAAGTGAGGGCAGCTATGATAGTAGTAGTTCATCGAACCATTCCTGGATGATTTTTGCACTATGACAGGGAGCATTATCGTCTTGAAAGTACCCATCCCCTCTGGGGGTACATGGTTAGCCATGAATGGATAAATCTGGTCTGCTATGATAAGGTATGCTCTGGTATCAAGGCATCCATTTTCGGTATTAATGGACTCAGTGCATTCCAGCTGAATGCCCCCCAAACCATTACATAGGAATGAAGGAGACCAAGAAAGTTCAAAAAGACGGGTCCAGCATTTATTTTTTTTAAATATCTTTTATTCAGTCAGTCACAAGTTTTGTAGCTTTTGAATTTAATATAAACTCCAGAAAATGTCCATGATCATAGAATTATTTAATTTACCATCTATTGGGTTTTCAATATATATTTTGTGTCCTCTTACAGGATGGCTGGTCCCCTCAGACTGATGTTACACTAAACAACATGGCCCCGGATGAGGAATATAATCCGGACACAGTCTATGGTGATTTACCACCACTCAACATTTATTGCAGTCAGCTACTGTGTTATTTAATGATTCTAACAAAATTAATTCCTGTCAAAGATTTACAATTTCTTTCATTTCACATTCTTGAATTCAAACTTTCATTTTAACACTTTCCCTGTCATGGACAGAAATTTGTTAACCCATTTTTTCTTTTCCTGATTTTATCTCTTACTACTCTGTATTGGCTTGTCTAAGCGGGTTTTACTTTGATCTTTTCCCCTTAGGATCTAAATTTTTAGTTCCAGTGGCTGGTTTTATCTGCAGGCTCTGTAATAAATTCTACATATTTGAGTCCTCTGCCCCTCATTCACACTGCAAGTCCTTGAAACACTTCGAAAACCTGAAGGTTAGTTTATATATCTTCACCAGTTTGGTCTCCACAACATGGTCAACAATGGTCAGCAGGGGTTACTTATTAGCTGTGGCCGCTTTCCTGAACTTTGTGGCATTCCTTTGAAAGTTTTTTTTTTCAAACATTTTTTTTTAGCATTTGGTAACTAAATCATATAAATTATGATTTGTTCCCTTTAATTTACATTGGTGGCTGTGCTGTTAATTTTCTCAGCCTTGTTGGTTTTATTGACGTTATGTACAGGAGAGTGCAAAACTACAATCAAAATGTAACATGGCTTTCCAAAGTGCTGGTGCATATCACAGTTCAATGTCGATAAACTTATGTGTTTGTATTATAAAACCAATATAAAACTAAATTGGAATTTTATATTTCTTTTAACAGAAATACAGCAGTGCATGCAGCCAAGCTGGCAACGCAGAGGGCTCTCGCAAGTGTACCACCGCCCAGGCAATGCAGCCCACCATCAATATTGTCCGAATTAAGCTGCCATCAGACACCCAGCCAAAGGACAAAAAAACAGAACCCACCTCAACACCACAGGACATTCCAACGTCATCAGCCAGCACCAGTTTCGCAGAACCAGATCATGATCTCAACAGTTTAGAAGAGACCCCATCCCAGGCCTCTGTAAGTCAGGCAAATCCTTCTGAGTTGTCTGCCAGCAGTGATGAACTAGGCTGTGAGGCAGCTGTGGCTGTTGAAGAGGCCAAGAAAAAGAACAAAGGAACTGCTGATACACCACAGAAGAGTATCACAGGGAAAGGGAAAGCACGTAAAAGGAAGTCAGGGAGAGTTGCAGCTAAACATTGAATTAAAGAAAGGATGGGGAGAGAGGATACTCAGTACAATCTTTACTTGTAGGTCAGTTGGTCAGTTGTTGTTCCTTTTTTTTTTTTTTTTTGTATAGTAAAGGCCACCACACCTGTGCAGAAGCAGAGCGGTGAGTGAAATGGCTCAAGTCATGTGCTGTCTTTAGCACATATATGAAACACCAGCCGACGCCTGTTAAACATGCTATACCGGGGGCACCCCGGTGACTCACCTGGTAGAGTGCGTACCACATAAGGCCAAGTCCTTACTGCAGCGGCCTGGGTTCGAATCCGGCCCGGTCCCTTTGCTGCATGTCATCCCCTCTCTCTTTCCTGCCAAAAAAAAAAAAAAAAAACCTTAAATTAAAAACTTGCTGTACCGAAAACATATTCCACTGGACTTGGTCGTGTGGCTAATCTAATCTCACATGAAAATTGCCGTATATTTCTTACTGCCCTGCAAAACTAGCAAAGTCCTTTTTGTTGTAGAGAATATGAATCTGTAGGAGCACTGAAACCTGGAAAAAGAACAGTGTTATGAGAATTCATAGCTCATCAAGCAGACATGTTTCAACTTGATGTTAGATACCACCAGTTTTGGGGGGGTTATTTTGAAATAAACAAGTGTTCTTGATGCCATTTCAGCTGGTGTTTGTGTGTGCTTGCCTAAGGGGTTCTACCTTGTGCTGTCATGGAACACTGACCAAGCAGTGCACATCCCAGTATCTCCCCGTTGTTGAGTTTTTGAGTAAACCAGTACCTTCACTTAGACAGACTTCCTTTGTGGACCATGGCTGCTAAGTAGTGAAACCTCTTAGGGTGGGACGTTAACACCTGTCACCCATCAAGAGCGAATAAAAATCAATGATGGGTAATTTTACCAGCCAATTATGTAACTGTTCTTGTGTGAATTAAGCCATAAAGTAGCTGCTTTTTGGTGGTTGAAAAAAATTGTCAACCTCGGGCCAGCAATTAAAAGTTTGGTTACTTGTAATAAGATAACTAAACTCAATTTTATTAACATTTTAAATCGTTTCTAACGTTTTTAAGCAGGCTAAAAAAAAAGAAAAGAAAAAAAGTTGTTAATAGGGAAATAAGGGTGATCCTGCGACGTGGGATTGAACCTTTTCTGTTAAGGCAACATAATTCTGTTCAATCCGATGACATTCCGCATCTTGTTTGAGACAGGAAACAGGCATTTCAGAAGTCAAGTGGAGGTCATGTGTAAACATGCATCAAGCATTTCAGTACTTTATATGATTTGAGTGTACATATATCGTTCTTGGATTTAGGCTGCTGGTTATTCATTGTATGTACTTTTGTTTATTTTTATAACTTATAATTGCTTTTTGGCCTCAGAAAAATGAACAAGTGCACAATGACCATTTTAACTTAAATTCAGAAATAGGAAATTGTAGAGTTTTTTTTCTGTTCCTTTTCATTTGATGTGTCTTGTGTGTGTAGCCTGTTCACATAGGTTTGCATTTGTAAATAGAGTTCAGTTGGTTCTAGTTTTTCCGTTAGAGCGTTTTTCTTGTGCTTCTTAGTGTCTGGTCACATGGAGGGTTTTTTGTAGATAACACTTTCCTAATAGAAAAGACCAATGTCATGTGGAAATTGCATGAAAGTATAAATCGACTTTTTTGTTGTGTTTTTTTTTCCAGTAAAATAAAAGGAATCTACAAAAAAAGTAAAAGCTTGTGCTCAGAGCCTAAAAAAAAGCACAATAGGAAACAAATATTGCAGCCAAATGTTTTGTTTGAGTTTATTATTTTATTCAGATTTGAGGTTAGATGAGGGAAGGGGACAACTAGTACAGCAATTTCGAAACACTACAAGTGGGTTAAATATATCAAATTGCATTTTTCAACATTTTATATATACTCTTAAATTGACGTTACATTTTAAACTGACTTTTGAATTGGACTTGTTTTTCCAGAATGAGTGGCTGATAAATATATGGTACCCACTAGTCACTGTTGCTGGTTGTCCAAAAAGTAGGGTGACCATATGTTGGTTTTTCAAAAAAGAGGACACTGGGGGCAGGATGGCAGCATGGAGTAAACGGACACCCGCAGTCGGTAGAAAGTTGGGGCTGGATGGGGGCTCAAGTAATTGGTGGCAATGTGTATGGGGTGGGGTTAAATAGTTGACAAAAGCGCCCACAACCATGCATCTATATTATTTAACTTTAATACATAAACAGCTAGTCTTTAACAATACATATAACAAATGCCTTCATAGCCAGATGGCCAAATAATCTTATCCATTTCCATTCAATTTATGGCCTTCAACAATGAAATAAAAACAAACAAAATAGTTTAGCTTTTAACACCTTTTACATAATGCCCACACAACACTTTCTTTTAATAGCCATGGATTAAAATGCGGTACGGTGCCCCAGTGGTTAGCACTGGTGCCTCACAGCAAGAAGGTCCTGGGTTCGAACCCCAGGCTGTCCCAGGTCCTTTCTGTGTGGGGTTTGCATGTTCTCCCCATGGCTGCATGGGTATCCTCCGGGTGCTCCGGTTTCCTCCCACCATCAAAAAGACATGCATGTTAGGGTTAATACTCCTGCCTGTTCCCCTGACCAAGGCAATGGAAAGAAGAACTGGAGTTGGTCCCCGGGTGCTGCAGCTGCCCACTGCTCCTATACAACAGGATGGGTTAAATGCAGAGAACAGATTCGTTGTAAGAATACGGTTCGTTGTAAAGAATACAATGACAAAATAAAGTGGCTTTCTTTCTTTCTAAACAAAATAAGTCAATTGGCATAAAAATCCCCTTTTACACTAGACACTTTTCAGTCCTCCTGGTGTGCTCTGGCATACTTCCCTGAAGATCGAATCTTTCCCAACATTCCTTAATTAGTAATCCAGTAGTAGGCATGGAAGTCTGCAAGACATTTGTTTAAAGTTGTATTGACCAATGTTTGCGAGAAGGGCGTGTTCATGACCTGCTATTGGTGGTGTGCGAGAAGGCGGGACTTAAAGAGAAAGGTCAAAGAGACGCAAGACCACGCACAATGAATGAGGACTGTAGAAAGCAAAAGTCGAATCCCGGACATTTTTGGTGCTCTATTCCTTGTCTACACGTCAACGCTGAAAACGGAGTTTCTGAAAATATTCACTTAGAAAGGAGTCTTACAAAAAGGCCCGTTTTCAGTGACCTTAAGGTGGACCTTTTCTCTACATGCACCCTGTATGTGGAAAAAAGGTAAAAAAGCGTAGAAAAAGCTATGTTTTCAAAAAATTACCTGTGTACGTGTAGACTAGGTGTAACACATAAGAATCACATGTTATAAACTTGGCAAAATATATGAAATTATTGTTCTTTACATATTGAGTTCCTCTTGCGCTCCCCTTATTCGAACCTGGCCTCGTTCACTTAGCACCTCCTAGTGGTGACGGTTGTGGTCAAGTGCATTACGTAGTAACATCTCTGGCCCTTCACATGATGGCGACAGAGTTGGGCTGGGGTTGAGCTGACACTACGTTTATGACCACGACATCTAACGGCTCATTTGGATTTTGCCAGAGTTGAGCTGAGCTGTGTCAGAAATAAACAGGCCTGCAGCAGCCACCCTGGATGCAGAAGACTGGTGTGGTTTCTTCAAAGTGTAGCCAGAACAAGGGGGTTACAACACATTACATTACAGTCATTTAGCCGACGCTTAATTTCTACGTCATCCTTGTGACCATACAACAAAGTAGCATAAGGTCTTTGGGAGAGTAGGCTCAGACTGTAACCACATGAGGTTATGGGAGGTCTAAGTGAAGAGGGTACGACCATCCCTGTCACCATCTTACAATGTTGTGATTGCAACCACTCCCAAATCCTCGGTGAATAGCACACATTGCCGTTGTAATTCTAGTTAATGCTCATGGTGAAACTGATCGTTGGTTTCAGTCGTTATGCAGCTGTGTTGTTTATAAGGGTGGGGGTACCCGCAGTCAGGTTAGACTGAAGAGGTCACTTGGATAAGTGATGAAACGTTTCTCTCAATAAACGTTGTATCCAGATGAACTGATTCACCTTTCTTTGATAACCACATAAGGCGTTTCACCAGGAGATACTTTGTACTTAAAAATGTTAAAAAATAATGAAAATGGTAATTCGAGTGTTAATCAGTGCTGAATCATAAATCTAATCCCGTTCTTGCAAAGTATCCCCAATTATCATCCTTTGTTTTTTTTTCTTGAAAGTTTTGAGTTTGCGAATAGACCATGTGTTTTGTGCAAAGTTTTTCAGCAGTTGCTTCTCTCCCATCTACCTATTAGTTTGGCCTAAGCCCCAGTGCAAGTTCCCTAAAGGAGAGTGATTGTAGTAATGGATGCTTTTTAGAAAAATGACTGTAAACCCTCTGTGTGCGTTAATTTGACAATGGAAAAGCTGCATTTTGCAAATGTTGAGATTACCCCCAAATGACAGTATTAAAGCCTGAACACAAGAAGCACAGATCATTTCTTCTGAACAAACTGTTTCAAACTACGAAAATGGTGCCCCTTATTCAGTTATGACACTTAATGTTGTTTTTTTGTTTTTTAGACTGAAGGGCTTGTTACTCATTTCTGAAGGACATATCTGCAATAAGAACATGTATGTGATGCTGGTTGGAGGTCTTACAACCTGTTAAATACACGGGTGGGCAATCTTATCCAGAAAGGGCCAGTGTAGGTGAAGGTTTTTGTTTCAACCAAGCAGTAACACACCAGTGTCTCCTAATCAAGTTCCTCAGCAAACCTCTACTAGTTGATTAGTGGGATCAGGTGTGTAACTGCTTGGTTGGTACAAAAACCTGCACCCACACTGGCCCTTTCTGGATAAGATTGCCCAGCCCTTGTGTTATAAGTACATCAATGCAATTTGTAAATTTTGTTGGGACTTTAAACTGTATTTTTCCCAGCACATTCAAAGAGCAAGACAAGAAATTATGCAAAACAATTCAAACTGGCCACTCCTAACTTTCTCAGTTAGTTTAAATGACTGCTGAGTTGGAGAATTTAAATTCTAAGAGCAACAAATCTCATCTTTAAAACAGCTCCCAATACAAAACTTGAAAAGCTGCCATGTGCAAGGAAATATATTTCAAAGAACAGCTTTGATGTAGGGGGGGAAATTGCTACAAAACAAAATGAGGTAAACGTTTAATTTAAAATATATCTTTCACATTTTCTCTCGCAGTTGGAAGTATTTTCTGTGGTCAGCTGTGAAGTTTGGCTCCACTTGAACAAAGTGACTTCCTCCTACCTCTTATATTTCAAGGTATATTCAAGGTAAAACAACCAATGACTTACATTACGACGCTTGTACATGCAAACAAAACAAACATTTTAACAGAGCTGTTGTGGCTTTTAGCTTATTAAGCTCTATTTCAGTTTTTTTTTAATTAAAATATATTTTTCTGGCACCCAGTAGCTGAAGGATTATAGCACATGCCACATAACCGCAACATCCCTGGTTCGATTCCAGCCAGTGACCTTTGTTGCATGCCATACCCATCTCCCTCTCTCCCCTTGTTTCCTGTCCTCCGTTTCACTGTCCGCTATTCAATAAATGAATAAATTGAAGAAAATAAATTTACACACACACACACACACACACACATAAACATTTTTTCCTATACATTGGAGAGATGGAATCATGGTTGTCTAGTAATAAGATTCTGTATCAGTTGCTTGGGAGAGATCCCAAAATATTGGTCAGGTGAATCAGTTTTATGGACATTTAATATAGCAAACTTATGATTCTCTTAACCAGCAGCTCTGATTAGGGGCACCAATATTTGTGAAGGCAATATTCAGAAAACATATATTCCAACATGTTACCAACTTTGAGCTAAACAACTGTATAACAGTTGGTTTAAGCATCAGCTGTAATAAACATCCAGAAGTTATAGATGGAAAATGAGTCATCTCCCTCTCATGTCATCAGGTACGCATCCTTAAACCCCAGTGGATTGAGTCAACCCCAGCTGTAAACCCTTCAAGTAACAACTTTCTCGACTGCCACATGGTGTTTAAGGAGCATGTAAAGAAAATATTTTCGCAAGTTCTATATTCAACTGAACTGTATTGGGCGGTGAAGAGGTCAATGAGTGTCTTTACTAAGCACAAAAACAAACCTAACAGAGCATTTTCAAACGGATCTATGTTTGTTTGTTTTTTTTCCCCATTGTACTTTTATTCAGCATTTGACCAAAAAAAAGTGACATTTTCAAACTGTTGGAAGTTTAAATGTATTTTTGGATGTTTTCCACTTTAGGGTCATCTTAATTTACATTAAAATGTTTGACAGTTCACACACTTAAATACTTTCTACTTAATATTATAACCTTTTCATGGGTGGGGTTATTTTTATGGTTTTATCAAGACCTTAACATTCATTTTTTTATTTTTGGAAAGAGATCTTCAACAGGAAAACGTGACTACCTTGCATTAATCACTCTTGTATTACACATCACACAGTTTGCTTCAAGTATCTGCTTAAACAACCTACAAAGAAACAGGTTTCATAATAAAGTGAATAGTGTAAGTTCATTACTTCAAATGAACTTACACTATGGAATCAAGGATAGTCAAGAAGCTGACACTAAGTCTATAAAAATTAAAATAACCTTTCAGTTATGTCTGAATGGAATGGCCTAGATGCACGGAACGCCAGCTTTTAAACAGCAGGTATCATGAATTTCAACAGATGACAGTGGAGTCATTCCAGATATGTTGTACTCTATGAAAAATATTAAAGGGGCTGTAAGGAGTGGAAGAACCCCATTGCTTTTGGGAAATGCATCAGTACACCATGTGTATAAAGGAGAGGGCTTCAAATATGTTCATGAAGTGTGCAGCCATGATAAAGCATGGTCCCTCTTCAGAAATGTGTGACATTATTGATGTACAGAGATCAAACATAAGTGTCATCAATCTTTTAAGATGCATTGAGGAGTTGAATTGACTAAGTACGTTATATCTATAACCGACCAAGCACACGCCAGCTCTATCCACCCCATCAGTCAATCTAGTTATCCAGAGTCCACGTCTAGGGTTTCTTTGGTGGAGAGGAGTCCTTGTCTCCAGGAACGTGCTCCTCTAAATGAGAACCACCCAGCTGAGCCCTGAACTCGAGCCTTGCTTGTCGATTGGACTCCAACAGTTCATGTAGTTTGCTATTCAAGGCATCGTTCCGTTCCTCCAAATCATCCAGACAGGAGTTAATCTGATCCAGCATAGTATTGATGGCAGCATATTCTGTCAAGAAAGATCTGGGAATGAGTACCTTCATACAAGCATCTGCTAACGCTCTCCTTGAAACGTATCAGATGTAGATGTAAAACAAATGTTGCATCAATTTCCATTCGTTTTTTTTAACAACATCGCAGAAATGACCGACATTTACTGTGATTCTCTGCCGTCAATGGCGAAAGGTCACTGTCAGAACAACTTCCACACCATATATATTAATGGGATCGAGAAACTAATGATTACATGCTGTAAAACAAAAAATACGACAAAATTGTGGCAAATTAAAAACGCTGTCCCCATACCTTCGTCGCTGAATTCATCGTCGTCTTCAATAATACTTTCGTCAATTGAGATGTCGGGGTCGCCGTTTGGTCCAGACATCGTTATCGTGGTTAATTTTGGATTCGCCCCGATACAGGCAAATCCAGCTAAAGAGAAGTTTAGCTACTCGTCTAACTGTACTTGACAACACTCTATAGCTATTAGCAGTTAGAAGTACTCCAAACTCAAACCCAACAGCAAAATAAAATAAATGCCAGAATGGATATTCTATCATCAAACGGATTAGTGTTAGATCAATTCAAAGATTTGAAGAAGGCATACACACTGACTGAAGTATCGAATAGGGAACCAATGGACTTTCATAGGAAAGGCTGTCAGATTAAGTCATCTGACTAAGGACCCACTGATAGCGGCTGTTTTAACTTTTGCCGAAATGTCACGTGGTAACAAATATCACACGTCTTTTCAGCCAAATAAATTTACGACATATTGTCAGCTTGTTAATACTAAAATGTAGATAAACATGATGATTATCAAGAGATAAGCCATAATATGAATCGCTAACTCTGGATTTTAATATGGCAAATATATGGCCCGCCATTAGCTATTTATCGCTCAGCGGGTTTGCCGTTATTTTATTTATCCAAAGACACACTATCTATTGTTCTGTCGCTTCAAAATGATCAAATCAAAGTCTAGTTAGTGATAGTCCTCTGAAATCATCCTTACTATTGAACAAGGTTTATTTAGATTTGACTAAACTGGCTTTCTTAGATTTATCAATGGAGGGCGCCAGGGTACCAAGAATTAGCATTACAAAGTGGCTGCCTAGCCTACACGCGTGGCTCGCGTTTACAAGCGCCGGGTGATCGAAATAGCGTGTTTGAAACCGTTTCACTAAAGTCTCTCGGCGATGGAGGAGTTGCCCGAAGAACTCAAAGCGTTTCTTCTTGAACATCCATTGTTTCATTTGACAGAGGACAGAAAGGTTTGCGAGCAAAATTATATCATATCCTGTTAGTCTTAACAGCTCGCCGCAACGTTAGCTGGCTAAATATAGCTTATTGCTGCTTGCTAGCCAACGCGGAATATCAATGGGGTGTGTGTCACAATGTTAGAATTTAATTTAGCCGTCGCTTTTACCCAACGCCACGTACATCTGAGAGTTAATACAAAACAAGCAAGAGTCTAGTCGGGGGACAACAACGCAATTAAGTGCCAAAAAAACAATAGCAGAAAACTAGGTTCTTTGTCGATTTGTTTTGTTGATACATGTTTTAAGTGGTGTTCGCTTATGCTTGAATGTCGCTTCAGATAAAATGCACAGTAAATGGACACGAGTTCCCTTGCAACCTGGCAGAACTTCAGAATTACACCAGAGGAAAGAAATACCAGCAGATGAGGGCTTCTTCAGAGTTCTGCTACAGTCAATACCAACCACATATTGTTGCTAGCAGTAAACAACCGTAAGACAACTCTTCGTCACAACTTCATTTAAGTTTGTCAATATGTGTTCGCAGTTTTGTATCAGAAAGCTCAACGTTTTCCTTGCTTCACGTTTCTGTAGTATATCATGCATTTGGTTGCAGTTGGCAATTGATGATTACTGTATTGTATAGTATAATTTACTTGATAGTTAAGTAAATGACAAGTGATCATTATAGGTTACTCACAAATGGGCTGGATGTATTGAGTTCATTCACTCTGGGTAGCTACTCTAATTGCTGAAAGTTTGGTTTGATGTCTCTCTTCCCAGCAATCAGCTCTTCTGTAAACTGACCCTCAGACACATTAATCGACAGCCAGCCCATGTCCTAAAACATGTCAATGGGAAGCGTTTCAAGAACGCCCTGAATAAATGTGAGTACTTTTTCCAAATTTCTCATGCTTTTACTCCATACACCTGTTGCTATCCGTTTTGTTTTCTCTCTCATACACCTGGCTCTTGATTTACAAATTCACATGTACAGAACTTGCCAATCTAAGGCCTGACTAATTCTTTGGTCAAAATGAAATAATAGAAGATAATCATATTAATTGATAATGATGTCTATGATCATTTGTGTCGCAAATGTGCTTAGTCAAACTGATAAGTCATTATAATCCCTCTTAAAACCAAATCCAACCTGAAATTCAAAAACTTGTCTATCATTTTATGATCATGTATTGCTGTTTTTAGGAAGTAAAATGCAATGTTGTAAAAAATAGTGCAATAGTGGGAAAATCTATTTTTATGGGGCTTTTCAGTAAAATTGGAATGCTCACTCAAGTATCTGTCCAGTCACCACCCCATGACATGAATAAATCCAATATTAAGAGAACATAATAAAATCCAAATTCAAATCGCATATATTTTTGCTACCTTTAGCTGTAACATAAAAAATAGGTGAGTTCCGATAATGTTGGCAGAACATTAAGTGTTCTTATTATTATACCATCAACATTTTTGAACCAGAAACATATACTGACTCAGAACAAACTGCAAGATAACATAATTCACCCTGTCCAGTTCACATGTTACTGAGACTAGCAAAATCTTGGTTTTGTTCATGAAAGACAATAGAAGATCTTTATCATGTTGCAATCGCTTGAGCGCAATTGCATTTTGCAGTATTCCCTTTTAGAGTTGAGGTCACCATAAACAGGAGCTATCATCTCATTTTATCTACACTTATGTTACTGAATCCATATTCAACTATATATACATACATCAGGGGCGGCACGGTGGCTCAGTGGCTAGCGCGATCGCCTCACAGCAAGAAGGTCCTGGGTTTGAGCCCCGGGCTAGTCCAACCTTGGTGGGTCATCCTGGGTCATCCTGTGTGTGGAGTTTGCATGTTCTCCCCGTGTCTGCGTGGGTTTCCTCCAGGGGCTCCGGTTTCCTCCCACAGTCCAAAGACATGTAAGTCAGGTGAATTGGCGGTACTAAATTGTCCCTAGCAGTGTGTGTGTGTGTGTGTGTGTGTGTGTGTGTGTGTGTGTGTGTGTGTGTGTGTGTGTGTGTGTGTGTGTAGGCCCTGTGATGGCCTGGCGGCCTGTCCAGGGTGTCTCCCTGCCTGCCGCCCAATGACTGCTGGAATAGGCTCCAGCATCCCCGCGACCCTGAGATCAGGATAAGCAGTTAAGACAATGGATGGATGGATCGATATAAATACATCAGAAATGGATAAAAAGCCAGACAAAGTGGTAAACTGAAAAATAATTGGAAAGGCATCCTATTGCACAGACATAATTCATGTTGCATGCCCTACATAAGGGCGATTCCTTTGTGATCTTATAGAGAAAACTAGCTCGAAATGAAACATTTCAACATGGTCACAGTATATTCTTCAGTTATGGACTTCAGCTCTAACAGTTGTTTTTTAATTTCACCCTTAGATGACGAGTGTGTACGACAGGGGATTAAGTATGTCCCAGCGAGGCTCCAACAAAAATCTCGCAAGTGCGATGAAGGGGAGGTCAAGAGGGGGAGAAGCTCCCAAAGGAGGAATCCTTATTCGGAATCCTCATCCAGTGAAGTTGATCATGACTCAGAAGATAGCATGAGTGACCTCTATCCTTGTCAGTATCTGTCATGCAAACACTTCAAAAAAGTGGTCACCAAATGTGTGTCTTTTGCAGTATGCTGCTTTTAATTCCTATTAAACATTACACAAGCAGATTTCTGATTTTTTTGGCACATCTTTGGCAAGCTCCTGTCTTGCCAAAGGTGTGCCAAATAGAGAATTGATCTGGTGAAGTATCGAGTTGGAAGGAAAACCTGCATTTTGTTATCTCTTCATGACTCGAGACAGATGCCACTGTTGTAAGCTATTTTTCCCCCATCTAAAAAACTGAATTGTACAATCTGAAATATTGCCAAAAAATAAAATGTGCATTGGGTGCATTTCCCTTAAATGTGTTTAAGCAAATAGATGGGTGTCTTGAATGTAGAGCTGGAAAGGTGTTAAAAAAGTTTTACAGAGGGGCATCTGGGTGGCTTAGCAGTCTATTCCATTGCCTACCAACACGGGGATCGCTGGTTCGAATCCCCGTGTTATCTCCGGCTTGGTCGGGCATCCTTACAGACACAATTGGCTGTGTCTGTGGGTGGGAAGCCAGATGTGGGTATGTGTCCTGGTTGCTGCACTAGCGCCTCCTCTGGTCGGTCAGGGCACCTGTTCGGGGGGGGGTGACTGGGGGGAATAGCGTGAGCCTTCCATGCGCTACATCCCCCAGGGGAAACTCCTCACTGTCAGGTGAAAAGGAGAAGCGGCTGGCAACTCCACATGTATCAGAGGAGGCATGTGGTAGTCTGCAGCCCTCCCCGGATCGGCAGAGGGGGTGGAACAGCAAGCGGGACATCTCAGAAGAGTGGGGTAGTTGGCCAAATTCAATTGGGGAGAAAAAAAGGGGGGGGTAGTTGGCCAAATTCAATTGGGGAGAAAAAAAAAGGGGGGGGGTTTACAGATTTGATTAGCCGAGCAAAGTTGACATTTTTTTTTGTGTCATCTGGCAATATTTTATACTACTTGTAGACTAACTTCTTTTAATTTAAAGTTACTAATTCCAAACTTTCCAATAATAAATACAAAGAAATGCATGTCACAATAGTCTAATCCACCCCCTAATGGCTATGCAACCACAACAGGCCTTTGGTATTTGTTCTAAATTGTGGTAGAGACAAACTGCTGACAGCTTTTACTTGTAACCTCTCTGAAAGCTTTAACCACTTATGCCTTTTGGGGTTACAGTTTTACCTCGAGTAATCTATGGCAATGTTTCTTTTTTCACAGCAACTGTTTTCACACCGAAAAGGGTAGGGGAAGGAGAGGAGGGTAATGGGAAGGATGACGAAGGTGACTTTCAAATGGATGACAAAGAGGAAGAAGATATTGAAGTGGCTCGCCGAATGCAGCACAAACGCAAGAAGGTGTGGATTTCAAACTGGAATTTTCTGGAATTGTATTTGCTGCCCCTGTGTAATACACATTTCTGTTTAGGCACCGTTTTAGCCCTGAGAGTGCAAAATGTTTGTTTAATCTCGCCCGATGTTCTTTATTCCCAAATGTTAACTGTATTGACAGATATCAGCACATTCACGTATCTCCCTCAGGTCCAGCCCGATGGGAGTCAGATGTTCAAAAACAAGTTCTGGAAAAGAAGATGCAACAAGAAAAGTAGACAAATGCACAGCGGAATATAATGCTTTTCATATGTGTTGGTGTATGTGTATTTTTGATTAAATTAAAAACTGACTTTCATGACAAGTTGGCACTTGTAAAAAATGTTTTCCTATTTTGTCCTACTGGAAAGTAACACTGTGCTGATGTATAGCTCCAATATATTCTCTTAATTATGGGGGTAAAAATATGACAGCAACTGAGTGAAGTGAATCTCAGATAAATGATACATATTCAGATAAGAAGACAATCACACCAAGAAGTTATCACTTAAAAGCATTTCCAGGCTAATTCCTCTGTTAGACTAAACCATAATTTTCAGTGCAAGTTTTTCATCACACTATCTAACGCAACGCTGTCCAACTTCACTTGTGTCTCTGGTATCCCGTCTAGACAGGTTTAATAGTACAATGCACTTAGCCAGTGCTAGTCAGGTATCAGCACATACTTTCTTTAGTGGCACATTTTCCTAACCTGGATTAAGGCAGACAAATCGATAATCACTATGTACCTAATAAAAGGAAATAATTTGTCTACCATTGGAGAAGAGAAAATATTTTCATCAAGTTTGCTAATTGTGGCAAAATAGATCAAATTCATACATGAATTTTTTTTTGGAAATCTACTCCCTTATTCACTGTGTTCATACGTGAGCTGGCTGTTTTTGTTTTGTTTTTTTGTTTTTTTTACTACGGTCCAAACATGTCTTTTGTGATAGGCCTTGTCGTTGCATGCAAAATAGATGAATAGATGAAACTTGAGACAACTCTCAGTGACATCTCGTGTTTGTTTGCTGGACACTCAATACATAACAATATATGGATTTATTGGATGATTTAGTTCTACAAAATATTCTTTTTTTTTCTTTTTTTTTTTTAGCTCCATCAAACGTCTAAATTTTCCGGTGCCTGCCGCTGCAGTTCTGGCCCTACTCCCACCATTAGATGGCAGCATCATATTGAACACTAGATTTAGTACAGCATCCGTCTCGAACCGCAGTGCTGGATGACAAAACATGATACATTAAAGACAATAACGCCCAAATTTCAACATTTTTTTGGTGCTGGGGGTGGTGTTGACACAATAGCACTAATGATTGTTTCATAGGAGTTCATTACACAGTGGGTTGTCTTAGAGAAACGCGTTTTGGTTGTAGATTATGGGTTCAGAGGCATTTTTATCAGTCCCCAATCATACTAAAAAATTGAAGTTCATCTTCCTCTCGAGAACTGTATTGTCTGGTTTAGAAAGGGAGCACCAGTAACAATCCGAGTACCCATTGTCAGGCAGGACAATGAACTATTTGCCATCGATTGACTGACTGATCTTCTTTAGTTCTTTCTGCAGTGATGAAGAGGAGGCCTGCAGTTCAGCTGAGGTCTTAATCTCTAATCATGACTTGCTTGCCGTTGGCATGGTAAAGAGTCGCATAATATGCGCTGCCAGGTATCTTGGCACTGAACCATGAAGCACAAGCGTTCCCTCCGTGTTGCTGGAGACCAAGACAAGGACACCCAGGCACTAGCGAGGCGGTAGGAGGTTGCTCAGCGTGTTAACCAAAACTACAGTTAGAAATGGTGGCTATTGGCGCCCGGGTGGCGTAGCGGTCTATTCCGTTGCCTACCAACACGGGGAATCGGCGGTTCGAATCCCCCTGTTGCCTCCGGCTTGGTCGGGCGCCCCTGCAGACACAACTGGCCGTGTTTGCGGAGTGCGAAGCCGGATGTGGGTATGTGTCCCCGTGGCCGAACTAGCGCCTCCTCTGGTCGTTCGGGGGAGGGGGAACTGGGGGGGCAACACCGTGACCTTCCCACGCGCCGCCAGAAAATGTAGCTGCTTGAGTTTACAGAGAACAACCCTGTTGAGTTGTCAGGCTCTCCAACAAATTAAAACGTCGCTGCTCGGAAACAAACAAACATCAGAAACCAATAGACGAATCCTGGTGGCTTCCAGTAGAGGAAACCAATAGGATTTAATGTTTTTTGCCAACAATCTAATTAGGGTCCAAGCTGAGGAGGCTGGGGGCCACACGTTGCAAAGCAGCGTGGCTTCGAGTACTAGCAGGGCTGAGAACCTTAATGTAATCACTCAGATTTGTATTATTATTTCATCATTATTCCACTGGTACATGTGGTATTGCAGCAGCAGACAGACAAGTTGTGCACGTGAAATTTTCAGTGGAGGTGTAGAATGGCGCACTTGTCAGACACACAAACAAAAAACAAAAAAAAAAGAAGAAGAAGAAACATGTGGACTAGCAGATTGTGCTTTAATCAAGGTAAGCATGTTTAGGCCAGTTAACCCCCACACCATACATCGCACGTTCGACAACCTTGCATGCACACGTTCCCTGAATTGAGCCGAATCTCCAGGTGCCAGATAACGGCCATGTCCTTTTCCCCACATACAATCTTTTTTTCACAGAATTGCGAAATATGCAAAACATTTTTCCAACTCCTCCTGGGCTGTCAGTCCGATCTGCAGGAAACTGCACCCTCATGAACAAATGTTGAATCAAGAATTTTGATAATACAAAAAATGTGAACGTTATAATGCAGCAACTTCTTCTGGGTTGCAGTCAAAACAGGTTTTGTTACATATCTTGGCAACAATCAGTCACATTAACACGAAACTCGGCTCACTTTCCCACGTCTGAGGCTTTATGTAAAACTTGGCGTCAATTGACCACTAAATGGCGTCCCCCCCCCACACACACACACACAAAATTGTGAAATAAAGCAAAACCTACTTTTGTGATGAACGTTGCAGGCAAGCAAGAAATCAACAGAAATACATTCAAGGTAGCTGCAGTATGTGGAAATTATTTGCACATCGATCATTTTAGGATGAATGACTTATGTACCCTTTTGTATGTGTTTAAGTGAGAGAGTACTGCTGGCGTCGTGTGTGGCTGCCGCGTCTCCCTCTCGTAGCGCCCCCTCCCATCCACCCCTGTACGTCTGTGTTATGTTTGTCTGTCGTCTTGTTTCACCCCCTTTACTGTAAAGCGACTTTGAGTATTAGAAAAGCGCTATATAAGTGTAATTTATTATTATTATTATTATTATTATTATTATTATTATTGTTATTATTATTATTACTATTATTTTGTAAATTTGGTCAATTATTATCCTATTTTCTGTTGTAGGTGTGGTTGCAATTTTACTGTAAGCTTGTTGTTGCATAGTTTTCAACTGATTTCAAAACAAGTGCGTTGTCATTAAAATTACCCATTATCATTTTCCCACCTGAAAGTTGATTTAAATGATGAACTGCAGTAGTTAGATTTTTTTTTTAAAGGTCGATTTTTGTATCATGACGGTTTATACAGCAATATAAATAGGCTGGCATTAATTCAATTCCAGGTCACTACACAGCACATCTAGAAGTATACAAATGATGTGGTTTTTGTGATAGAAGACAACACCGCCATGTGTACTTTCTGTAAACCACAGAAAATTGCCATGGTGCTCGGTGATTGAGACCTGGTTTTATAATAAAATGTCCATCCTGGCGTTGAAGTATTATTACGTGGTGCATTGTGCTGCAACAACGTTTCTGTAATACAAATGATGTCAGCGTCCAATACCCCGTGGTCATGTTTTAGGTCTGTTATGTGTACATCTACGCCGTGAATGTTGTGAAAACAGACCTTCGAAAAAACTCCCGACCGACCAGAGGAGGCGCTAGTGCAGCGACCAGGACACATACCTACATCCGGCTTCCCATCCGCAGACACGGCCAGTTGTGTTTGTGGGAACGCCCGACCAAGCCGGAGGTAACGCGGGGATTCGAACCTGCGAGCCCCGTGTTGGCAGGCATCGGGATAGACCGCTGCGCTACCCGGACGCCCCGGGAATGTTTTTTCTAATGACACCACTACTTTGTCTAAAGTAAAGCCGTGCACTTCATGTATTGTACAGCCTAGGCTAGAAGTAATGAAAACGAGAAAAATGCTTTTCCACAGAAAAAGCGTGTGAATGCTGAGCTGCTGAAAGAAATCGCGAAAGCATTGCTGAAAATGGATAAATAGGAAAAGTCAGGAAGTAACTAGCCCACCTGAAATACCTGGAAACTGAAATGTGAAATCGCTGAATATTTTAAAAGTTTTAAAGGTATAAAAAACTGAAAAAATTGCCATAATGTGCTAAATACATAAATAGTTTGATTGTTGAATGGTTTCTGTAGTTTAAAGTATGAAAAAGTGGAAGTGGTGCAAAGATTTCAAAGTGCTCCCAGTCCCATTACAAACACACACAACAAGGCTGTAACAAAACTTGCAACCATTTGCAGCAATGGTTTATGTATGGAAAAGGTTTGAATAGTCTGAAATGTGTGACCCCCGCTGGTAAAAGAGTCCCCAAGTAGGCCTAGGTCATTGAACTGCAAAACCTGACCTGAACATTGCTCTTCTAAAAAACGAAAAAAGAGCTACAGTACATCAGAAGAAATGGTCTTTGTTTGTTATGAGAGGAGGGGTAGAATGAGAGGAGAGGTAGAATGAGAGGAGGAGGGGTAGAATGAGAGGAGGGGTAGAGGAGGAGGGGTAGAATGAGAGGAGGAGGGGTAGAATTAAAGGAGGGGTAGAATGAGAGGAGGAATGGTAGAATGAGAGGAGGAGGGGTAGAATGAGAGGAGGGGTAGAATTAAAGGAGGGGTAGAATGAGAAGAGGAATGGTAGAATGAGAGGAGGAGGGGTAGAATGAGAGGAGGGGTTGAATGAGAGGAGCGGTAGGGATGAAGACGAATAGTGATGAAGAGGAAGGGTAGTGATGAAGATGAAGAGTAGTGATGAAGAGGAAGGGTAGGAAGGAGGGTAGGAAGGTTGTAGGAAGGAAGGTAGGAAGGTTGTAGGAAGGAAGGTAGGAAGCAAGGTAGGAAGGTAAGAAGGCTGTAGAAAGGATGGTAGGAAGGTTGTAGGAAGGTAGGAAGGCAGGAAGGTTGTGGGAAGAAAGGTAGGAAGGAAGGTAAGAAGGTTGTAGGAAGGAAGGTAGTAAGGTTGTAGGAAGGTAGGAAAGATGGTAGGAAGCAAGGTAGGAAGGTTGTAGGAAGGAAGGTAGGTAGGTAGGAAGGAAGGCAGGAAGGTTGAAGAGGGAGGAAGAGCAGTTAAGAAGTGGCAGAAGCTGATCAAATCTACCAGGTGCTGAGAGTTGACAGTAATTAGGCTGGCAGTTGAGTTTCAAATTGATATGTGATGTCACAATAGGACTGAACATTCTAACAGGCAAAGTGTATGGCAGAATTGCTAAAGTTTAGAGCTGAATTGTTCAAAAACTATAAAATATTTGTAAAATCTGAATAGGATTCTGAAAGAGAGGAATGTCCTGAACTGTTTAAGCTTTAAATTGGGGTTCTAGCTCAAAAAATGAAGGAGGAGATACAGTTCAAAGGTGATGAGGGTTTCAACATTTCCCCATAGACTTCCATTGTTTTGAAAAAGTAGAAAAAGCTTAATATGTCTAAAAGTATAAAAGATTTCAAAAAACCGAAATGTGAGCCTTAATGGGCTTAAAGAACATTGTGATACCTGAATGGTTTCAGTGGCTAAAAGTATGAAGGAGTAAAAGAGGTGGAAATGTTGCAAAAGTCCCCTATTGACTCCCATTCAAAAATGGCTGAAAAAAGTTGAATATTTCAAAAAGTTCAAAAGGTATGAAAAATCTGAAAGGGGAGCACTAATGTCCTTAATGAGTTGAACATTTTGATAGTTGAATGGTTTCAGTAGTTAAAAGTATGAAGGAGCTACAAAGAGTCAAAAAATGGGCAGAAGAAAAATAAATAAATAAAGAACTGCAAAGCAATAATTACATCAGCTGAACATATTTGTTATTTTATATATTCCACTGATCCAGTTTATAAAAAATAAAAACTTAACCCACACGAACACAGCACAACCCCAAACATTTTTTTTCTTCCATAAATTAACAATCACTTTTTAGGTCAAATCACTTTTGTTCAGTATAAATAATGTAACGTACACGAATAAGGAGACACGTTAGCCCTTGGCTAACGACTCAGAAGTTTTAGTCGACTAGTTAACGTTGTCGCCCATGGTGCGGGACTCCAGTTGGCTTTATTATTGAAACTTGTAGTATGCATATCCTGTGTAATACTTGGCTGCACTTTTACCCTATCCTTTTACCAATACAAATTATATTTAACACTGCTTAACCTCACTCCTCAACACCTTTAACCCCCTCTTTTAAGCCCCCCCTGTGCTGCTCTCAGCTTGCAACTTGAATCACACCAGTGGGCCTGCAGATCCGATATACCTGTACTCCAGGCTGCTAGGTGCAACTTGCACAGGGGGAAGTATGAGGAAGTTGGGTTTGGCAGAGAAATATGTAAGACTGGTTCAGGATTAAGTATGAGGGCAGTGTGAGAGTGATGGATGGGTTCCAGGTGGAGGTGGGATTATATGAGGGACCGGCTCTGAGACCTTTCTTGTTTGCAATGGTGATAGACAAGTTGACAGACGAGATCAGGCAGGAGTCTCCGTGGACTATGACGTTCGTGAATAACATCGTGATCTGTAGTGAGAGTAGGGAGTATGTTGAGGAGAACATGGAGAGGCGGAGGTATGCACTGGAGAGAAGAGGAATGAAAGTCAGTAGAAGCCAGTCAAAATACATGTCCCTAAACGATAGGGAGAACAGTGGAATGGTGACGATGCAAGGAGTAGTAGTGACGAAGGTGTATGAGTTTAAATACTTGGGGTCAACTGTTCAAAGTAATAGGCAAAGTGGAGGAGAGGTGAAGAAGAGAGTGCAGGCAGGGTGGAGTGGGTGGAGATGAATATCAGGAGTGATTTGCGACAGAAGGTTACTGTTATGTCTGCACACATCGACAGTGCTGCATTTGATTTGGTGCTGTTCTATTGTGCTGGGATTGATTGGTGATGCCTGCGGGCTCTGGGTTGTTTGATCGGGTCTGCCTGTGACGCTGTGTCAGTCAAAATAAACAATGCAACGCAGAGGTTGTGTCGAGCGACAGCGCTGTGTCCTGACGTGATTTCTAAACACAATACTGGCGACGAGGATGGCTGATATCTCTCTCCCACCACCTGCCCCCTTCCTGGCATTACCTGGCGAGCCTCCGGTACCATGGACTCGCTGGCTCCATAGCTTTGAAAATTACATCATAGCCTCAGGGCTCGACGACGTGAGCCAGGCTAGGAAGACGGCTCTGTTGCTACACTGCTTGGGAGCAGAGGGTCACCGTGTGCTCGGGACTCTGGGGAACGTCACAAACTTTGACGAAGCTGTGGGACTTCTGAACACCAATTTCGCTGCTCCACAGAGTGCCCTCCTTTGGCGATTTAGTATATTCCGTCAGCGACACCAACTGCCTGGTGATTCTGTGCAGCAGTACGTAGATAATTTGCGAGGGCTAGCTAGCTCATGCAAGTTTGGCGCGCTTCAGGACGAGTTGGTTCGCGACCAGCTAATTGAACACACCAACAACGCAAAGGTGCGCGAGACTCTCCTGCTGGAAAAAGACGATCTGCTGCTGTCCAGAGCAATTGCCATCGCACTGCAAGTTGAGGGAGCAGCTGAGTGTGCTGCTATGCTAAATACACAGCAAGTGGCCACCTCCAGTCAAGCTGCCAACGACTTATCCCTCTAATCACGGCTGCCCCCCGGGACGCAACCCAGCCAGAGCGAGGTGGGCGCCGACTCCACTGAGGACGTCCTGCAACTGCAACGACAGCGTTCTCGGCCCCGCCCTCAACAGTCCTGTGGTAACTGTGGATCTCGGTCTCATGCTTCAAGGGCTCAGAACTGTCGTGCCTGTGGCCAGACATGCCGTTGCTGCGGTAAGCAAAATCACTTTGCCAACGGCTGTCGATCTCAACTGTCCTCTGTGGGTATGGTGACTCCAAAATCAATCTGGTTGGCTCTCTCCAAGTGACTGTCCGCTATGGAACCAAGCTGGTGCCCAATGCAGTTTTTCATGTGGCACGCCGTGGGGCCAACCTGATGGGTCTGGACCTGTTCCCCGCTCTGGGGTTCTCCCTCTTAGACACAAGGGGGGCAGCAATCCTGACTGTTGCCACACCTTGGCAGCAGAATTGGCCATTACTGTGTGTGGGGCTGGGCTGCGTCTCCGCCTTCGCCCATCAACCTCTCCTCAACCCTGCTGTGAAACCTGTCATCCAACCACTGTGCCGCATCCCGCTGGCTCTCCATGATGGGGTCTCCGCCGAGCTGCAACAACTGCTGGAAGCTGGCATCATTGAACCGGTGGACGCGTCACCCTGGGTCTCAAACCTCGTGGTGGCTAAGAAGAAGTCGGGGGGCCTGCGTTTCTGCGTCGATCTACATGCAGTAAATAAGGCAGTGGTCCCTGATAAGTATCCACTGCCCACCTCAGAAGAACTCACTGCTCAGTTCTATGGCTCTGGGGTGTTCTCCAAGCTCGACCTCAGACAGAAGTACTTACAGGTGCCCCTCCACCCCAGCAGCCGAAACCTCACAGCCTTTGTGACAAATGCAGGAGTGTTTCGCTACACCAGGAGGCCTTTCGGTCTCAGCTCCGTCCCTAGCTGCTTCCAGAAAGTCATGGTCTCTGTGCTTGCTGGCATACCGGGCGTGGCCATTTATCTGGACGATATAGTGGTACAAGGGCCCACCAGTGAAATCCACGACAAGTGCCTCAACATGGTCTTCACAACCCTGTCCAAGCACAAGCTAACTCTCAATGCTGAGAAATGTGTCCTCTCTGTGCCAGTCATCGAGTTCGTGGGGTTCCGGCTGTCAGAGAGCAGTGTAACTCCACTACAATCCAATGTGGACGCCATTCAGGCCATCCCTGAGCCCAGCTTGGCTGCCCAGGTCGCCTCCTTCCTGGGTATGACAGGCTGACCTGAGGTTTCTTCCCCAGTACTCTGCGACCACAGCCCCCCTGCGCCAGCTGCTGCGTAAGGACGAGCCATGGGTGTGGGCAAAGGCATGCAGTGACGTTGTGCATGATCTCAAGACTCAACTGACTTCACCACCAGTGTTGGCTAACTTCAACGTCTCCAGCTTCACCTTCGTGACCTGTGATGCGTCAGCCACAGCGATAGGGGCTGTGCAGTATCAAACCCAGAACGGTGTGGAGAAGCCCATCGCCTTCGCCTCCCGTGCCCTCAACCTGTCTGAGCAGCAGTACTCCATGGGTGAGCGTGAGGCATTAGCCTGCATCTGGGCTTGTGAAAGGTGGCACCTCTACCTCTATGGCTGCTCCTTCACCCTCAGGACAGATCACCAGGCCCTGACAGCGCTGCTGTCCACATCTGGGACAGGCCACAAACCCCTGAGGCTGCACTGCTGATCTGACCGCCTCCGCCAGTACAACTTCAGGCTGCAGTTCACCCCAGGCAGAGACAATGTTGTCGCCGACCTGCTCTCTCGCTCTGTCTCCACTCCAGCTCCACAGACGGACACTGACTGTGTGGAAAAGGACATTGTCCAAATGCTACACACATCCCTCCAGGCCAATGTCTCTCTGCAGGAGCTGAGGGCAGCCTCTGAACAGGACCCTGTCCTCTCCCAGCTCCGCACCTACATCCAGAGCAGCTGGCCTCACAAGGTCCCGGGAGAGCTGGCTGCGTTCTCCCGAGTCAGACAGGAGCCCTCCTGCTGGAACGACACCTGCGTGGCACATGGGTTTTGCACAGTGGTCCCAGGTGCTCTCTGTGCGCGTGTTTTCAATATGGCGCATGAAGGCCACCTGGGTATTGTGAAACTGAAACAGCATTGCCGAGACCTGGTGTGGTGGCCGGGGATAGACAGAGATATTGAGGCTCTGATGAAGGACTGTTCTGCCTGCCTTGTGAGTGGCAAGACTGGCCACCAGGCTCCCCCAACCCTGCAACCTCTCGCCTGGCCCTTTCAGCCCTGGGAACACCTGCAGTTGGACATCTGTGGTGAGATCCATGGAGTTCCCCACCACCAACGCTTCATGGTGGTTGCCTACGATCTACACTCAAAATGGCCTGAACTCACCACTTCCGGTATTGTGACCTCACAGGTCATCATCGACTTCCTGGACTCTCTCTTCTCTCACTGGGGCCTCCCAAAGACCGTCACCACTGACAACGGTCCTCAGCTGGTCTCTACTGAGTTCACTGCTTATCTCAAAAACAAGGGCATCCGTCATATACGCACTGCGGATTACCACCCCCAGACCAATGGCGGCATTGAACGTTTTCACCAGTCACTGAAGAACAGCCTCAGAGCACACATGGCCCAAGGGTGCTCTTTCACGCAGGCCATCCGTCACACTCTGCTGCACTATCGGGCCACACAGCACTCGACCACAGGCGTCTCCCCAGCCTCTCTCATGCTGGGCCGGGAACTGTACATGCCCCTTGATAGGCTCCGCCCCTCCACACCCCAGGCACCTCCCTCTGGGGTCAGAGCCTCAGTCACTCATCAGCAGATGCGGATGAAGCAACGGTTTGACCAGTCGAAACGAACCAGGGTGCCAGACATCAATGCGTCAGACTGGGTCAGGGTCCGCAGGCCCCACAGGGACAATAAAATGGCTTCATACTGGTCCTCTTCTCTCCAAGTCACCCGTCAGCTGGGCCCAGCCACCTACCTCCTCAGTGATGGCACTCGGTGGCACTCCAGTCATCTACGGAAGGTGTCAGCTCCGCCACACACAGCTGGTGTCACAACCTTAGCCATTCCCTCAGCATGGCAAGATGCCACGGGGCTTCATGCAGCTCCTACACGGGCCCCAGACATTCCTGGGCCTCAGCTTCCCCTGCCTTCCCCCTCCCCACCTCGGCCTGCCCAGCCTCAGGCCACCTCGTGTCCTGTTCGCACACGTTTACGCCCTGGCCACCTAGAGGGCTTTGTGTCAACCTTTCATGTTTGAAATCCTGCCGGGTGGGGGGGGGGGGGTGTTATGTTTGCACACTGAATCACCAATGCTGCATTTAGTAATGTTGGCATTGTTCTATTGCGCCTTGATTGATGTGTGATGCCCAGTAGTTCTGTTATTGTAAATTCTGCCAGGGGGGCGGGGAAATGTTATGTCTGCACACATCGACAGTGCTGCATTTGATTTGGCGCTGTTCTATTGTGCTGGGATCGATTGGTGATGCCTGCGGGCTCTGGGTTGTTTGATCGGGTCTGCCTGTGACGCTGTGTCAGTCAAAATAAACAATGCAACGCAGAGGTTGTGTCGACCGACAGCGCTGTGTCCTGATGTGATTTCTAAACACAATAGTTATCAGCAAGAGCTAAAGGGAAGGTTTACAAGATGGTAGTGAAACTAGCTATGTTATATAGTTTGGAGACAGTGGCACTGAAAAAAAGATAGGAGGCGGAGCTGGAGGTGGCAGAGTTGAAGATGCTATGATTTTTGTTCGGCGTGACAAAGACAGACAGAATTATGAGTATACGAGTATATTAGAGAGACAGCTCAGGCTGGATGATTTGGAGACAAAGCAAGAGAGGCGAGATTGAGATGGCTTGGGCATGTGTGGAGGAGAGATGCTGGGTATATTGGGAGAAGGATGCTGAATATGGAGCTGCCAGGGAAGAGGAAAAGAGGAAGGCCAAAGAGGAGATGTATGGATGTGGTGAGGGAAGACATGCATGTGGCTGGCATGACAGAGGAAGATGCAAAGGGCAGGAAGAGATGGAAATGGATGATCCGCTGCTGTGACCCCTAACAGGAGCAGCTGAAAGTGGTGGTAGTAGTAGTAGTCTTTTTATTATTATTATTATTATTCCATTGGTAAATGTGGCACCGCAGCTTACACCTTGTATTTGAAAATGTCAGGGAATGTGTGTTTTCATATGTCGAGCAAAGAGCAGCAACTCTATGCAACGGTTAGCTAGAAAATGTGTTAATGATTTTAAATATGGTAAGTAAACGAAGATTTTATAAGACACCGCGCACGTGCTTTTTCCCAAATACTGTCGACGTTTGTTATTCGATCGACAAGAATGTTGCTAAGTGTTAGCGGACTTCAATAATTAAGTTAAATGAGTTGGCGAAGTCCCCATTAGGTCCTGCTAGCATTAGGCCCTGGCCTAATGGAACCACTAGCATTGGTCCTAGCTAGCTACTGGGGCCTGTTTCTAGTGTTAAACATGTGTGGATTTACCTTATGCCCTTTAACTTTTAATACTTGCCAGAAAAGAAATTCCATCAGTTATCTATATTGTGCCAGCTACACATTTTGGAACGATCACTTGGCAAACCAATCATCGGGAGAGTAATTTCATTTCATTTCAATTTTGCCACGTGTTAATCTAGAGTCAGCCAACGTGCAATGACTTATTTTGCATCCTACCCTCCGCTGAGACGACTGAGGCCATTCGTGACTTATGGCAGTGCGGCAGTAATGACCTTGACCCACAGCAGCGCCACCAGTGAAAATGCATCCTCGATGACTACATGGACATCTTCGCTGGTAGAGACGAAGACTGCAGGTAGACTGGGCTGGTCCAGCGTGCCATCAAGACCAGCCCGGCCCAGCCCATCCATCTGCGGTGCCATCGGCTGGCCCTCACTAAGCGACAGGTGGCGGAAGATAAAAATCTACGAGATGGCTGCTGCCGGGGTGATTGAGCCTTCCGACAGTCCGTGGGCAGCTCCGGCCATCTTGTTGAGGAAAAGGGATGGCGGCTAGCGGTTCTGTGACTATCGACTCCTTAATGCCATTACAAAAAAGGACTCTTCCCCACTCCCTCGAATCAATGACTTCCTCGACCACATTGTGGGGTCCAGCTAGTTCAGCTTCTTGGCCTGTGTAGCGGCTACTAGAAGGTGGAGCTGGCCCTTGATGCAAGACCGAGGACTGCCTTCGCCATCAGGCAGTGTCTGTGGTGGTTCTGCGTCATGCCGTTTGAGCTCTCTGGTGCACCGGCTGCATTCAAATGGCTGATGGAGAGGGTGCTGATGGACATGCCCCAGAGCCATTGCATCGTGTGTCTTGGCTACCTGCTGGTGCATGCCGGCAGCTTCAATGGAGCTCTGTCCAACCTGCATTGGGTCCTCGTCACCATTCATTGTGTCACCTGCTAACGACGGAGATGGAGTATCTTGGCAATGTGGTCAGTGAGCATGGCGTAGCCACCGATCCAGCTAAGGTGGCTGCCGTCCAAGACTGGCCAACCCCTGCTAACATTAGCGAGCTGTGAAGTTTCCTGGGCCTGGTGTCATACTACTGCTGTTTCCTCTGAGACCACCATCGCCAGTTCACTCCATTGTTTGACCGACAAGGGCCAGCCATTTGACTGGGACGATGCCTATACTGCAGTCTTCATCCAACTCAAGGTGGCTCTCACCGAAGCCCCAGTCTTGGCCTACCCCAATGCCCAACAATCCTTCATCGTGGACACTGATACCTGCAATGTGAGGATCAGAGCTGTACTCTCCCAGCAGGGAGTAGATGGGGAGCATGCCGTGGCCTACTTCAGTCATGCCCTGAGTCAGGCGGAAAAGAACTATTGCGCCACCCGACATGAGCCACTGGCAGCGGTTCTGGAAGTACAACACTTCCAGCCACATTTGCATGGCAGCCACTTCCTCATCCACACTGACCACACCTCACTTACCTGGCTCCTGAACTTTAAGCACCCTGAGAGCCAGTTGGCTGGAGGCACTTCGACAATATGACTTTGAAATCCAGCATCAGGCAGCGCGACATCATGGCAACACCGACGTGCCCTCCCAGCACCCCTGTGCACCATTGGAGTGCCGCTACTGCCAGCGGCAAGAGGAGCAGGGCCATATGATGCCGATGATGGCGACCATCCAGACCATCAACAATGAGGAGAAGTGGTTCCTGTTGACCATGCAGCAACTGAGGCAACAGCAGGAGGCAGACGTGACCGTATAATTAGTGAGGGGCTGGCTGGAAATGGGGCGGTGCCCTGAATGGACAGAGGTGTTGGCGCTGGGGCCCGAGCTAAAGGCCTACCACTCTCAATGGAGCAACTTCGAGCTCCATGATGGGTTGGCGTACCAGAGGTGGCAAGCTCCCAGATGAGGGAGCGACCTCTTTATGCTATTGGTGGCCCATGTGCTCCGTCCCCAGGTTCTCAAGATGGTCCATGGCTTGGTGGGGTTGGGGCACTACGGGAACGCCAAGACCCTCCACCGCCTCTGGGGCCGGTTCTACTGGCCTGGCTGTGGATGAGAATTGAAGCTGCATGTGCACTGCTGCGACTGCTGCACTGCCCAGAAGGCACCAACCCAGTGCTCCCACGCCTCACTGCAGTAGTACTTGGTGGGGGTCCCAATGGAACGAGTAGGGGTGGACATCCTTGGGCCTTTCCCCATCACAGATCCGGCAATCACTATGTCATCGTGGCTATGGACTACTTCACAAAATGGCCAGAGGCATATGCGGTGCTGGATCAGAGCGCCACCATGACAGCGGAGAGGCTGGTGGAGGAGATGTTCACCTGCTTCTGAGTTCCTGCCGAGCTACACAGCGACCAGGGGCGGAACTTTGAGTCCCAGGTCTTCAGTGAGGTCTGGCAGTGTCTGGGGGTGAAAAAGACGAGGATGACACTGCTCCATCCTCAAAGTTAAGTCAAGTCAATTTTATTTATATAGCCCAATATCACAAATTACAAATTTGCCTCAGGGGGCTTTACAGCAACACAGCATCCGGTCCTTAGACCCTTGCATCAGATAAGGAACAATTCACTAAAAAAAAAAACGAAAAAGAAACCTTTAACAGGGAGAAAAAATAGGAAGAAACCTCAGGGAGAGCAACAGAGGAGGGATCTCTCTCCCAAAACAGACAATGTGCAATGGATGTTGTGTTTACACATTTTACAAAATACAAAATTGAAGGAGGATAACAGAATTATAATGGAATTGTAAAATGTATGAAGAATATGATGAGAAGGATGCCAAGCAGTGTCCAGACGCTACCGGAACAGCCCAGGACCCGAACCACGTGACCAGTATAACCATGTAGACCAAAAAAACAAAAAACACTTTGGTCACATGTCTGAGTAAGAGAAGGATATAACATTGAAACAGGATAGCAAAATTATATGGATTTATAATATATTTAAATATATTAAAGAAAATGTGATGAGGGGGATGCCAAGCAGCGTCCACGTGGTGACCACCATTACCATGGAGACCTGGGAGGAGGACAGACTGTGCATGCACACAAGGGAGACTCACATAATACCATTCACACACACAGAAGAAGAGAAAGGAGAAGACATCATTCAGAGAGAGCGAAAAGACGTGAGAGAAGAGAACAGTTTGAAATAGTCAATAATCTAATCGCTATAATCTCGTCGGCAGAACAGTGCTTGGTAAATTCATTGAGACAGAAACTGACCCACCATGCAGTACAGGTTGTGAAGCACTCAACCTAGAGGCAACTAATTGTAGGCTAAGGCAAAAAGTTGAGTTTTAAATTTGGATTTAAAGGACTCAACAGCAGCAGGTTATTCCACATTAATAGAGCCCAATAGGAAAAGGCTCTTCCACCAGCTGACTTCTTTTTAACTTTGGGTCACACAGGAGCCATGTGTTTTGTGAGTGAAGAGCTCGAGATGAAAGGTACAGTTTAAGGAGATCAAACAGGTATGATGGGGCAAGCCCATTTAGGAGTTTATAATCAGCAGAAGCACCATGAAGTCTGATCTAACATGGATAGGGAGCCAATGAAGGGAGGCAAGAATTGGTGCAATGTGGTCAAATTTCCTAGATTTATTTAGGTTTCTAGCTGCAGCATTCTGGACCATCTGAACACTTTTAGTACAAGCATGTGGCAAACCTGAAAACAACATTACAGTAATCAAACCTCGATGAAACAAATGCATGTATTAGAGTCTAGAGTCACCCCAGTTGGGGTGAGCAGAGTGGATCCTAAAGAAGGCTGCTCAGTCGGCTTCCAAATTTCACAATCCTGCCCCTGTTGCCACTTGCCAATCACCATAGACTTAATCCAGGATGTTAGGGTGGATTCCCTTTATGGAGGACGCCTGTGCTTGAGTTTGTTTAACATGAAGAGACTGGTGTACAGACAGCCACCACACGGTCGTTGACAGATTTGGGTCAGTATCCAGTGGCATGGAGTCCAAGACAACTGGGAGTCCATTTCTGCTGAAGCCGTCATCCACCTTACCAGTTGTTGTGATGCTTCCTGCAGTCAGCCATCATCCTCCGCCTGTTCCACCATTGAGGTCTTGTTGGATTGCTCTTTTTTAGGGATCCCCCCCTTGACCTTACCGCCATAGCTCCAGACAGCATTGCTCTGGGGAGCTGAGGACCACGCAAGCTTCCCCACCATGACACGGTGACAATCCATGGAGAAGATCATGGTGTCTTGGGCAGGTCTTTGTCCAAGGGGACAATGATGGTCTAAGCTCTTACGGTGTATTTGTGAAGAGTATGGCTCATGAGGAAGTTTAGCAAATAAAACCTTCATGCAACATCAATTGAGAGTCTAGACCCTCATTCAGCCGGGGATGCTACAGTAAGAGCTTCACCTCATCGTTGCTGCCATGCTATTGATTGATGTCCAAACCGACTCCAATGTGATGTTCTAAGAACCACACACACACACCTACATCAAATCCAGTAGCCCATGTCTATTTTGCCTTAAATAATAAAGTACAGTGACCTGAAGATCCACCCTCTGTGACTTGTGTCCTGGCTGACACCCAAGAATTAACATCAGCTAATTAATGTGACAACCAGTCCTAGAGAGTCCCTTCACAATATTTTACTGTCCCGTTTGCAAGAAGGGGATCTCCCCAAGCTTCACAGCTACTGGCAGGGGCCCGGCGAGGTCGTGGGCCGGCTGTCTGAGGTGGTGTACCGGGTGTGGATGGTGGTGCTGCACCAGGACAGACTCTCCCCATACCGCCCCCTTGTTCTGCTTGTTGTTGGGGCTGGGGGCGACAGTGGCACCCCATGCACCGATCAGTGCTTCTCCCCCAGTTGTTTAAAGAAAGTTGAATCAGTTCATCTGGATACAACTTGTATCCAGATGAACTGATTCAACCTTCTTTGATTTTCTTACCTGGATTATTGAGCATGCATCAAGACTCCCCCAGTTGCGCTTCATGTGAGCCCCAGGCGGCCTGTTCACCAGCAACAGCACCCTGGACATTTTAGGGACTATGTATTGGGTGATAGGGTCGTCGAGGACAACTGACCCCTCAGGTGGGGGCTATGTAGTGACTGAAGAGGGCGGTTGCTCTGACCATCGGTAGTTCTGCGCTGGGGGAGCACAAGGGATTCTGGGACTGTTAACGTTCGTGTTAAATTTGTTGTTTACAGCAGTGGTTCGGCCTGGATTCGCCTTGTCACGAAAGTGCAGTTGGCGAGCGCATACAGTACAAGGGTGGGTGTTTGAAAAAGAATAGGGAGCAATTGGCCACTAAATTGGGAGAAAAAGGGAAAAATCAGAAAAACATTTTAAAAAATAATAAATTGTTGTTTAGTTCATATTTTGGTTATTGTTGTGTTTGTGTGGGGGTTCGACTCGGACTAGGTAGATGACCATTTTACTAACTGACGGTAGGACCTTGACTAAGACTGGTGTTTTTAATAGTGACCTGGGGGGAAAGCCATTGTTTGGCAGCCATTTTGGGGGTAAGGTCGTGCGGTGTATGGGACACGGGAGCTGCCGTTCAAACGAGATCCCAGCCTCTTGCCTCTTCCTTTCACGCCAGCTCGCCACAATATAGTATCCACAACCCAAACCCAAGCCCAAACCCAACCCCTAATCCTAACCCCAACCAGCGCATGCGCAGTAACACTTGATATAGAGGAAGAAATGATAAAACATTGCCAACAATGCATTTACTTTGCAAACATGTCCTCGCTTTTATGGTTAAAAACTCAAATTGATCCACACACACACACACACACACACACACACACACACACACACACCGAGGTTGCGTGTGAACGCGGCACGATAGCATGGTAAACATTAACAAGTCAGTTTATTAGAGAGAATGTTCTCCTATTGTGGCCCAATTTGTTTACATGGGTAAACCAGTAAACAACGCTGGAAGTCAAGCCCCTGGATCAGCATACGTGGCATACAGCGGTTGCAGTACCATGTAGGGGGGCTCTGGTTAAATCGCGAAGCATTGTGGGGAGGAGGCGGCCTTTCTTTACTGAGGCAATAAGGAATTTCTTGGGGTAAATAACGGAACTGTTGGAACAGTCTGCAAATATTCATCACATCAAAATTGTTTTGTGCTAAGCCTCAGCCGTTTTAAACTATGGGGCAGGAGGATCTCATGAACACAGCCGAGGACGTGGCAGACAAGGTAACTTGAATTTGGCTGGTCAGTTCAGAGCTAAACCAACTCACTAGCTAGCTAGCTTAAGGTAGCGGCTAACTTGTTTGCAGGCGGCGTAGTGGCAGGAAGACATTACTTAAGTGACTTTTATCATTTAATGTGGACAGGATTCATTTTGGATTTTCGTCTGAATGGTGGAGAGGTTGTCTCAGGGGGAAATAATGGCCGAACTATCATTAATGTCATTTAAATGCAAAACGGTTGGGGTTCTGTTCTGCACTCGTGTGTCCACAGATAGCACTAACGCACATACAACTGCACCACCATGAGAAAGTGAAGTGCAACTCGCCGTCTAGCATTGACTCTCCCAGAAAAGAAAAACTGATTTATTCATCATTTATGTCGCATCTGGTTAACTAGTCGATAGATCTTAGGCCAGCCAGCATTATCTTCGGTGTCCCCAAGCTAAAGATAGCAAAGAATTTATAAAAATTACTGAACTAGGTCACGCCATTAGCTAACATTATTCATTCTGATTACTTAATATTGCGTGCAACAGATATATAACATTTATACAAATGGGAAACACGTACATTTTCCCTGTACATGGGCCTCTAACATGTGGCTCTACTTAATTGATCAACAATCCCTGTGTTCAGAGAACTGATTTATAAATCAGCTCTTTATCTATACAGACATCCACAGCTCTCATTCTGTAGCATATGCCTTTTTGAAAATTTTCAAGTTAGCTGGTATTGGGAAAATTGGGAAGCGTTTGCTTTCTTCACCGGTCTGAAGTTGATCTATTGGGAATTTAGGATACTAGTCAACGAGACAAGTTCTGTAGTAAAATCACATCCAGCTCAGGTTACATATCTGTGACCCAGGCTTGCAGACACAGGAAGCCATGCTGTTCCTGTTACTGCAGTCATCTTTTCTGGGAGTCTTTGTAGCTTTTCTCTGGTGAGGTTTCTTTCGGTTTTGGTTCATTGGTCTGTCTGTTCTGTTTGTTTTGCATATATGTGTGTTTTATGTTTTAAGTGCACATTAAGTTTTTTTTTCAGTAGCTTTGTCAGAACATGTGGTTAAAAAAATCTTGCTGATTTGCAG
The DNA here is from genome assembly GCF_029633865.1 of Lampris incognitus. Lineage (NCBI taxonomy): Eukaryota > Metazoa > Chordata > Actinopteri > Lampriformes > Lampridae > Lampris > Lampris incognitus. The sequence goes on from NC_079222.1 coordinate 23,736,043, forward strand.
AAGAAAGGCACTTCTTCTTAAACGTGTGTGTGTGTGTGTGTGTGTGTGTGTGTGTGTGTGTGTGTGTGTGTGTATGTGTATGTGTGTGTGTGTGGCCATATATATCTTTGAAATGGAAACTCCCCATTTGGCTAGGTGTCATTTTCAAGACTCTCTGAGGTCCCTTTTTTACAACGAATTCCTCTCTAATAGGTTTTGAGCAAACACGCAACGCCCTCTGGAATGGCCTATTTCTAAGCTGTCACTGCACCCTCAAGCTTGTATGGATTGGCTCTCAGCTTGCCCATTCATATACCACACAGCAGTCAATGTGAGAGCTGTTGAAGGCTGATAGGCTACCAGATTCTGACAGTGCTGACGTGGAATGCTTTGTGGGATGAGCACAGCCAGGTCACTGTTGCTAATGTGTCATTGTAGTATCATTTTATCAACTATAAGTGAAGGACAAGAATAGACTATTAAGCAGTGTTTTAACACAATGGGCTCCATAAGTAATACAGGCGGTACTTTTCTGTTCACTATTTAGGACATAGGGTGTCTTAAAAGGTAAAACATGAAATCATAGTTAACTGACTGTATGAATAAATGTAGACTACTTCAGAGCCTTTCCCTGCAGGTATTTTCCCCAAATATGTTCTTAAACTGAAGCACTCAGGGCTTCGACTGTATTGGATCTCTCCTACCTAATCACTTTTGGCCCTGGATGTAACTTTTCCAGTTTCATATCCTGTTCTCACACTATTTAAACTCTGAAAACTGTCTGGCTGAAAACCGGAGGTAGACAAAGTGCAGAATGTATTTTAAATTGGCTCTCAGTGCATCTTTTGAAAGCCAGTTATCTCACATATCATTGCATGATGACATGGAAAGCCTTTTTTTCCTGGTTGTGCTCTGGTCAGCCTTTCATGCTATAATACTTACTAGTTAAACCATCTCCACCTCTCCTTTCTTAAATACTAGTATGACTGTACATTTTTGCCTCTATTAATCTTCGCCTCTCTCTCATTTATTCTGCAGTTTCTGCGGATATCGAAACAGTGTACGCCTCACCTGGCACGCCTGTGTCTCATTAGCACCTTTCTTGAAGATGGCGTCCGTATGTGGTTTCAGTGGAATGAACAAAGAGAGTACATTGAGGGCACTTGGAGCTGTGGCTACTTCCTGGCCACTTGCTTTGTGCTGCTCAACCTCATTGGACAACTGGGTGAGTTGAGTCAGAGAGTTAACAATGGGCTAGGGGCCTGGCAAGGGAAAAAGGCATATTGCTGATCAGATTTTACCCCATAATATATTAGGAAATTATATCTCATGTAGAGTAGGTTTATTTATTCATGTATTTTGGTTTTTCTTTGTATTCATTGAATTCTATAAAGTACAAGACGGCTGAGACCAAAACTGGAGAATGGGTGATAAACATTTGAGCTGTTTGAGAAGAAACAATACCTACATTCTGCAAATAGAGGCTTTGTAGTGCAGCAATTCTTTCATGAATTCTCTCAGCTTTTGATACAATTTCTTATTCACAGTGGATGTACAGACTCTTCTACAGAAAAAAATCGCTGTCTGCAAAACAACCTTGTTCTTTCAAATTAGGAGCTCCTAATGAAGTTTCTGCACTGTTCAGGATCAGCAATGCAGGTAGTTAGTCATCGTGTCTCTGTGATTCAGTAGTAGAGTGTACTGTTGCTCCTAGGTGTAAGGACCGGACTGTTGGTGTGAAAGAAGGATATTGGTAGACTAAATGATGAACTGCCTCCTTATCCTACCAAATTTTGCACAAGAATGGATAGGCCAAGTGCTCACAAAATGGTAATCAGACCTTTATCTTTTTGGTCTGATCATGTAAATTTTATGTTGATGGAAAAATTTGGATCATCTTGTCTTATTTTGAAAATACTTTGGCTATAAGTAGAGATGTCATAAAAAATATCTTGGTAGATATTGCACCTAAAAATAATAGAACCAATTTATACAGTTACACCAAGAACATCATAAAACCCATTATATTAAGTATATGTAATGCTAACATTGTGTAAAATCTGAAGCTGACCTAAAAAACAAAAACCAAGTATTTTCTCATCCTGCTACATAAACATTATAACGGTAACACTGACCAGTAGGTAACACCCTGTTCATTAGGCTACCACAGACATTGTAAAATCAACAAGACTATTACTTAATACGTGCCAAAAGACACAACTCCAATTAAAACTTTTAGCAATATGAGTGGAAGGCTATGCTCCTGACGATTCTTAAGTGAATTTACTCAGTCGATCAATCAATCAATCAAACTTTTGTATAACACATTTTGTACATTGGAATGCAGTGTTTTATATTAGTTGAAAGTGCACAAATAATAAAAAAAAAAACAGACAAAACAAAACATATGTGACAAAGCAGATATATTCATTAGGTAGATGGCTCTTTCTTCTGGGATAATGATCCTACTGCCTCAGGGATGCAAACCCAGTTCTAGGAATACTCCATTTCTGGGGCGCTTAACCCAGTTCTGTTTAGATACGACTCATACCCCCAAATATCAGCTGTGCTTGGCCTCGAACCCAGTCAATCCCTTCTTACAGTGACAACATATCTCCTTTCTTCATGGACACCAACCCAGTTCTTTTTTGGTGGGAATTAAACTTCTGATCATCAGACTTTAACCCATTTCTGTTTAGACTTGACATAAGCCTCCTAATGTTGCCTATGGTGGGCTTTGAATCCACGCTTCCACACTCACTTCTTATAATATGCATGATTATGCACACAATTTGAGTCAAGTACATATCACTACTGAGAACATATCTAGGGGTTATGGAAAAGGGTCCCCTTATTATATGAGATAAAAGAGGAGAACATGGAAAAGAAAAAATAGAACATTTAAACAGATTATTTATAAAATAGCTGTCGATGTGTAAAAGCAAGGCAAAAATGTGTGTTGTAAGTAAATACTTGAAAGCTGCAAGTGATGTGGTTGTTCTTAGATTGAGAGGGAGACTATTCCAGAGTTTAGATACATAAAGACAAAAGGCAGTTTCACCATACGTCTTTGTGTGTTTTTGAAATGGCAAGAGGCAAACAGCCTGTGGCTCTGTAGATCATGCCACTGACATATTTTCGTAGCATATTGATAAAATAGTATGAAACAAGTCCATGGGAAGATTTATAAGAAAAAGTAGAAGAATTTTTAAATTCTGCTGCTCATTCTGAAATGAGCTAGTATCCTATGCTGAGACGTAAGAACAGGAATGCTACAACCTCTTTGCTTTGCTTCTCTTGGACCTCTGACAGTAGCTTGCTGTATGAATTGTAATTATTTCATAGACATTTTGGGTGGACCTGACAACAGTACATTACAGTAGTCAAATCTACTTGTAACAAATATATACACAAGTTTTTTTTTTTCTGGATCAGGCGGAGCAAGCAAACTTCTGACCTCTTGTAATATGCTTTAAATGATAATATGGGGTTTTAGGCTTGGGCTTCTATCTGGTGTTATCAGTGTTGGTTGGTTTTGTGGACTGTCTACTCTGGCATTTCTCAGCAAATCTTAGGATAAAAACGCTAATAGACTTAAGTTTTCTTTGTTTTACTTTACAGTAGGAAAAGCATGTTTCAATCATAACTTCACAAAGCAAAAACACTGTTGTTTTTACAGGGAATTCCATGAATGGAAGTAGCATTATTATGCTAACAACCTTGAGTATATCACAGATAAGGATCCCCGCTTCAATTTATGTTTGTACTAGATCTCCCCTATATGCAAGCAACTTAAATGGTGTGCAGTGGACTTTTTCACTACTTTATTTTATCTTAACTTTGCACTAAAAGTTAGTAATAACTTTAATAATAACTTCATTTATATAGCACTTTTCAAAAACAATGTTACAAAGTGTTTTAAAAAGAAATAAAACCAGACAAGACAAAAACAAGAATAAGACCAAATAAGTAAGAGTAAAAATAAAAACATTATAAATAAATAAAAACAAATATCAAACATTTGTAAAACGTTCATAAAAAGAAAGGTTTTAAGATGAGATTTAAAAGAAGCTAGAGACTTGGTTAGTTTTAGTTGGACAGGAAGAGAATTCCATAGTATTGGGGGCTGTAACAAGAAAAAGCCCGATCACCCTTTGTGACAAACCTAGACAAAGGAATAACCAGCAGGGCTCTGTCGAGAGGGTGTATACCAGGTCAATAAATCAGAAATGTATGTAGCAGCAAGACCAATTAAAGCCTTAAAGGTGAGCAATAACATTTTAAAATCAATTTGAAATATCAGGGAGCCAGCGTAGAGAGGCAAGAACAGGCTTGAGCGAGGGAGGGAGCCCTTGCTTATACCAGAGTAAAGTGCATTACAATAGTCAAGCCGAGAATAGATAAAAGCATATACGACTTTATGCAGATCGGCAAATGATAAAAAACCCAATTTTGGAGATTAGTTTGAGCTGGAGAAAGCATAGCTGAATAAAATGTTTGATTTGATTATCAAAACCGAGGTTAGCATCAAATAGTACCCCAAGATTCCTAGTAGCCGGCTTAAGACTACCTGACAGATCACCAAGATTAGTAACAAAAGGGCTTATGGAATTTTCAGGACCGGACAGAATGACCTCAGACATATCATTAAATTTGAGAAAATTTCCAGACATTCAGGACTTAATGTCAGAGAGGCAAGTTGTGAGATTTGCTAGGGCGTGTGGATCTGTTGGTTTTCGTGGCATTTATAACTGACTGTGGACAGCATAAAAATGGTAAAGCTCCATCCGGGTAGTGTAGCGGTCTATTCCTTTGCCTACCAGCACGGGGAACCTAGTTCGAATCCCTGTGTTACCTCCAGCTTGGTCGGGCGTCCCTACAGACACAATTGGCTGTGTCTGCGGGTGGGAAGCTGGATGTGGGTATATGTCCTGTTTGCTGCAGTAGTGCCTCTGGTCAGTTGGGGTGCCTTGGGGGGAGGGGGAAATGGGAGGAATAGCGTGATCCTCGGCTGGCGACTCCACATGTATCAGAGGAAGCATATGGTAGTCTGCAGCCCTCCCTGGATCAACAGAGAGGGTGGAACAGTGACCCGGACAGCTCAGAAAAGTGGGGTAATTGGCCAAGTACAATTGGGGAGAAAAAGGGATGAAAAAAAAAGGGTAAAAAACATTGTGATTTTGAATGACCTGGCCAAGGGGCAGCATGTATATAGAAAAGAGAAGGGAGAAAAGAACTGAGCCTTGAGGGACACCACAACTCAACTGAGCCATCGAGGGAGTAGAGTTACCCAGAACAACAGAAAAAGTTCCTTTTGGTGAGGTAGGAACTAGGGGTGTGAACGTGTACCAAAATCTGTACACATTTACACGGTGCAATGTTTGCCGTTTAAACGTGTACACGTTTCAGGATTTCTGTGAATTTTGAAAGTATGTCGGTGCTATACCGCTAGAGATCGCTGTAGCATTATTGTTCCATAGATTCACCTCTGTTAAGGTTGCCGATGTCGTATGACACAACTAGGCTACACCATTTACAAAACCTGGCTCAAGGTACTCCACTAGCCTCTTAAACCCCACATCTTCGATGATGGACAAGGGCTGCATGTCGAGGGCAATCATTTCGACTATGAAGTTGGTTATCTTTTCGCCCCGTTCCTTGTCACAGCACTTCGCGAATGCTAGCATCGTCTGATGTTGTCCTGTTGTCCGTAACTTCTCACTCGGGTGTTTTCGTCTGATGTGGTTGACCATGGACCCGGTACTCCCGTTGTAAGCCAGCTCTGTCTGACAAATGCTGCATTTTACTTTATTTCCTTCTCCGTTCTTTTCAAAAAACTCTCACATGGGGCTTCGCAGATTTTTACTAGCCGCCATCCCATGCTTCAATCGCACTCGCACTTGTCACGCAGCAAAGAATGATGACGTTATCGCGCATTATATTTTAAAAAAAAAAACCCAAAAAAAACAAACCTTCATGTTTATCGGTTAGGGATTTTTATTAAACGGTTATGGTTTCATTTCCATGTAAACGTGTACACGTGTACACTGACACACCCCTAGCGCAATAAGCTAAGCGCAGAGCCCTTGATGCCAACCCAAGTCTCTAAGCGATGTAAGAGGATGTGATCGACTGTGTCAAAGGCAGCACTTAAGTCTAAAAGAACTAAATTCAAGCAGTCACCTCTGTCTGCAGTCAATAGTAGGTCATTAGTGACCTTAACTAGAACTGTCTCGGTACTATGAAGTGCTCTAAAACCAGACTGAAAACGGTTAAAAACACTATTAGTGTTCATAAAAGAAATAATTGAGTTGAAATTACTCTCTCCAGAACCTTAGAAAAGACAATTTGGAGATTGGTCTGTAGTTACTTAAGGACAGGGGATCTAAATTAGGTTTCTTCAGCAATGGGTGAATGACGGCATGCTTAAAACTGTCTGAAAAAGAACCAGAGGCCAGAGAATTATTAAGACTTTGCAGAATAACGGGGCTGATAGTAGAAAATACCTCCTTAAGCAGCTTAGTGGGAATGATGTCTAAGATGCAAGAGGAGGAGGAGTTCATATTGGAGACTATACTCTAACACATGAATAGGCACTGATCATTGAATGAATTTAACATTGAAGGTCAAGTCAAGTCAATTTTATTTGTATAGCCCGATATCACAAATTACAAATTTGTCTCAAGGGGCTTTACAGCAACACAAGATCCTGTCCTTAGACCCTCTCATTGGATAAGGTATAACTCCCTAAAAAAAAAAAAAAACCTTTAACAGCAAGAAAAAAATAGGAAGAAACCTCAGGGAGAGCAACAGAGGAGGGATCTCTCTCCCAAGACAGACAACATGCAATGGGTGTTGTGTTTACACAATTTATAGAATACAACATTGAAAGAGAATAACAGAATTATAATGGAATTATAAAACATGCAGAATATGATGAGGAGGATGCCAGGCAGTGTCCAGATGCCACCAGAACAGCCCAGGACCCAAGCCAGGCGACCACCATCACCAAGTTAAAAAAAAAAAAAGAAAAAAAATTAGTCACACATCTTGGTAAAAGAAGGATATAACATTGAAACAGGATAAAAAATATGGATTTATAAGATATGTAAAAAGAAAATGTGATGAGGAGGATGCCAAGCAGCGTCCAGGTGGCAGCTACCATCACCACGGAGACCTGGGAGGAGGACCGACTGCATGTACACACAAGGGAGACTCACATGACACCATTCACAGAGAAAAAGATAAAGGAGAAGACGTCATTCAGAGAGAGAGAAAAGACATGTGAGAGAAGAGAACAGTTTGCGATAGTTAATAATCTATACGCTATGATCTTGTCGCCAGAGTGTTTGGCAAATTCATTGAGACAGAAACTAACCCACCATGCAGGACAGGTTGTGAAGCACCCAACTTAAAGGCAACTAGTTGTAGGCGAAGGCAAAAAGATGAGTTTTAAGTTTGGATTTAAAGGACTCTGGTTGTCTGATGGCAGCAGGCAGGTTATTCCACAAGAACAGGGCCCAATGGGAAAAGGCCCTGCCACCAGCTGACTTCTTTTTAGGTTTGGTTACAAGTAGGAGCCTTGTATTTTGAGAGCGAAGAGCTCGAGATGGAATGTACGGTTTAAGGAGATCAGACAGGTAAGATGGGGCAAGCCTGTTTAGGATTTCATAAGTCAACAGAAGCACCTTGAATTCTGATCTAACATGGATAGGAAGCCAATGAAGGGAGGCAGGAATTGGTGTATTATGGTCAAATTTTCTAGATTTAGTTAGGATTCTAGCTGCAGCATTCTGAACCATCTGAAGACTTTTAGCACTAGCATGTGGCAGACCTGAGTTAATCTCACCACATTGTTTTCATTAATTATCTTCTCCCAAATATGATAGAGATTAATCTCACCTGGCTGGTTCTCACTTGTTGTTGAAGTCAAGTTGAAACATGCAATCATTCAGGTTTAAGATTTGTCCTCAAGTCAAAGAAGGTTGAATCAGTTCATCTGGATGCATCGTTTATTGACAGATATGACCAGTTTCATATGCAAATAGGGTGTGGTGATTATTTAGAGCTTCAAAGGCCATGTGTACTATTCACAGAGGCTTTGGGAATGCTTGCAATCACAGCATTGTAAAATGGCGACAGATAATTTAGGCCACCCCCTCGGTTCAGGGATGATCGTTCCGTCTTAACATAGATGGCCTCTTTGACTCCCTGTTCAAACCATCGTTCCTTCCTATCAAGGATGTGCACATCCTCATCCCTGAAAGAGTGGCAACTGGTTGTCTTCATATTTATGGACTTTATGAGACTGTGTTGTCTTCAGTATTTCAAGGCATTAAAAGCACACTTACTGAAGTTATTTTTAGGGGTCCAAGCAGCGAAGCTGGTGGAACCCTATTGTATTTGTTAGGATTATTATTATTTTTCTCCGCTAAAAGTGTGTGAGGCTCAGCAACCGTAAGTCCTAGACCAACCAACTTTGGTACGTGGATTCCTATGGCCCCCCACTACTCAGGCACCACAAATCACCTATGTCAGCCAGATGGTGGCGCTATAACAAAGGGTCATGCATAATTCCCACACCATAAGTCAGATCAACACAAAACTGCACAGACCTATGCATCTGAATGTGCTCTACAACTTTGTTATCGGGACCACATATGTCAGCCATATAGTTTGCCCGCCATTTTGACTTGTATTAGTTTGGGCGTGGTTTCTCAGCTAAAAGTGTCTGAGGCTCAGCAACCATAAGTCCTAGACCAACCAAATTTGGTAGGTGCATTCATACGGCCCCCCACTACTCTGACACTACAAATCACCCATGTCAGCCAGATGGTGGTGCTATAACAAAGGGTCATGCTTAAAAGGCCATAACTCCCACAGCATAAGTCAGATCAACACAAAACTTAATCGACCCATGCATCTCAATGTGCTCAACAACTTTAATATTGGGACTACCTATGTCAGTCATATAGTTTGCCCGCTATTTTGACTTATTTGGTGTGGAAGCGCTGCAGCTCTACATACCACACGCCAGGACACCTGGGTATAACGACATACTTTTTCTTTTTACGGCAGTCGGCTAGGACGCAAGAAATCAGACACCATCTGGTTCAGTTTTGGAAACTCTGGCACATGTTTCTGAAGCAATGGAAGTGTTACGACATTTTAAAAAATTACGGTAATCGTCTAGGACACAGGCGACCCAAGTAATCCGACATTGTCATATCTAGTTGGAAACTCGGGTAGGCTACTGTTTCTGAAGCAAGATTCTTCAATCCTTATTACATTACCAACAGCGGTTTAGTTTCATGTTGAAACGGTAGTCTATTACAGGCTAGGTGTAAAAAAGGCCCCTACGTATCATAGCGTTAATTATTTACGTTGGGTGAAGAGGACAAAACCATTCAAATTGCTCCATAGGGGGTGCAACAGTGCCAATGCTTGGACCCCTCCCAATGCCGCTTGCGGCTTTAATTTATAATTTGAAATTGTCAAACAGTCTGCAGTTCGGGCAAAGACAATCAAATGCTCACCCTCTGACAATTTGTTTTTGTTTACCCCAAATTACGACAATTATCTTTTGAGTAGCAAGACTTATGCAGTCGCCATTCGAGTTTATTTTACCATGGGATCCAAACATACCTACAAAAACACAGCAGTAATGCTACGTTCAGACCAAAGGTGGCGAGAATTTTTTGGGCGGCGCGAATACATGCAAAGTCAATGGGAGGAGGCGAATGGGCGGAATAATTCGCGGCGAAATTACGGGCGGCGCGAATTGGGCGAATCGAGCGATGAACGCGCTTTCGCGGGAGTTCAAAAATGTTCAACTCGGGCGAAGATTTCGCCAGGCGATAGCCAATCACCTCCAAGTAGGGTTAGAACCCGCCTTCATGTTGGGAAAGAATACACGCCCCCTACCCAGAATTCCATTGAAATTTGCCAAGCTGGGCATGTCTCCGGTTTATGCTATGAACCCAAACCGAATGCTGACGCCGGTTTCGGCGGCGCAAGTTGATATAAAGCAGAGCCACCGCAACTGATCTCTGTCGCTCATCCATGATGATCACAAGTAAACACAAACTGCTTGTGTGCTGTATTTGTTGTGTGCGGTCTAGCAAACTTACTAGCAGCGTTGGTGTAACTAGACTGCTTGTTGTGACGTCAACACAGCGAATTCGCATTCTGTTCGAACACACCTGGCGGAGCTGGCGGCCAAACTCTCTCGCTGCCTTTGGGCTGAACGTAGCATAAGGGTAGAGATTGCAGTACATTTCCCAACTCCACAGTTTTCCAAGTTCGGTGATGTGATTGTAACACAAATAGTTTTTGCATCAGTATTCGTTAATCTAATTCTAACCTTTTTGTGTTTACAATACCAGGTGGCTGTGTCCTTGTTCTTAGTAGAAATTTTGTACAGTATGCCTGCTTCGGATTATTTGGCATCATAGCTCTACAGGTGAGAACTTTATTGGTGGCACTCTTGTTTTATTCCATGTAGATATAGAGCTGTGTATTATTATGTTTGATTTGAAATATATTTCTTGTTTCCACCAGACTGTTGCATACAGCATTCTATGGGACATCAAGTTTTTGATGAGGTAGGTTTCCATTTATTTCAGTCATGTATAATGGGGGGGGGGGGTGGTTGGAATTTAAAAAAAAGGAAAATGTTATTTCAAACCTCTTCCCACCAGTGTGTAGGATTTAGTGGCATCTAGCAGTGAGGTTGCAGATTGCAATAAACTGAATACCCCTACACTCACCCTTCCCTTTCCAAGCATGTAGGAGAACCTATGGTGACCTTCAGGTGTCAGTAGCTACTGCCAAAATGGTGTCATCATTTACGACTGCATGGAATGGCCATAGATTTAGAAATTGTATTTAGTACCTCTGGGTAGCGTAGCGGTTTATTCCGTTGCTTACCAACATGGGGATCTCTGGTTCGAGATCTGCAGCTTGGTCGGGCGTCCCTACAAACACAATTGGCCGTGTCTGCAGGTGGGAAGCCGGATGTTGGTATGTGTCCTGGTTGCTGCACTAGTGCCTTCTCTGGTCGGTCGGGTGCCTGTTCAGGGGGGAGGGGGAACTGGGGGGAATAGCGTGGTCCTCCCTCACGCTATGTCCCCCTGGTGAAACTCCTCACTGTCCGGTGAAAAGAAGCGGCTGGCAACTCCACATGTATCGCAGGAGGCACGTGGTAGTCTGCAGCCCAGCCTGGATCAGCAGAGGTGGTGGAGTAGCCACCAGGATGGCTCAGAAGAGTGGGGTAATTGGCTGGGTACAATTGGGGAGAAAAAAAAGAAAAAGAAGTTGCATTTAGGTATTTGGTCTGTAAAACTAGTTTTGATCCATAAATGTAAAATTACAATCCTGGCTGCAATTAGATACGTTATAACATTGACATGGGGAAAAAGGTTACTTGTATCCGTAACTATGCCCATGGCCATGTTCTAGCTAAAGCTATCAAACAAAAAATTGCATTTAGATTGGTTGGATAAATTACCTGTCCAGGCAACCAACCAGGCAACTTTGGGGTCACTTTGAAAACCTTTGTCCCTCATCAGCGATTTCCATCAGAGAAAGGCCACAACATTGTTTATCCTTTTTTTTCTGCCATCACCTGTCCCTATGTTGTTTTGCTTCCTCATATTTCCACTTCTTTGGCGTTAGGATTCACACTTTCTTGCTTTTTCTTGTGGTGAAAAATAATTAGGAGCCTACATTTGTCAAAATTTGGGTTCATAAAATCACAAAAGGCCCTCTCTAGAGCCAGTGTTCAGTTTGTGTGTTCTGGATTACTGCCGAAACATGGCAGTGCAACATGGCAGGCTTCATGGAAGAGGATCCGCTCCCTGTATGCAGAAATATGAATGGTTCATTCTAAGCTAGCAAAAACACAACAATTCATAGTGTCAGGTGATTATACACTATTGAAAACATAGTATTAATATTATATTCCAATTCTGCCAATAGTGACCTCTAAATCCTATGCACTTCATCCTGTCCTTCTTCATCACTGCCTGTGAAAATCTTAACATTTTCAACTTTGCCACCTCCAGCTCCGCCGCCTGTCTTTGTCAGTGCCACTGTCTTCAAACCATATAACATAGCTGGTCTCACAACAATTTTGTAAACTTTCCCTTTAACTCTTGCTGGTACCCTCTGTCGCAAATCACTCTTGACACTCTTTTCCACCCACTCCACCCTGCCTGCACTCTCTTCTTCACCTCTCTTCTGGACTCCCTGTTACTTTGTACAGTTCACCCCAAGTATTTTAACTCATACGCTTTCATCACCTCTACTCCTTTTATCCTCACCATTCCACTGTCCTCCCTCTCATTCATGCATAGGTATTCCGTCTTGCTCCTACTTACTTTCATTCCTTTTCTCTCCAGTGCATACCTCCACCTCTCCAGGCGCTCCTCAACCTGCAACCTACTCTTGCTACAGATCACAGTGTCATCCGCAAACATCATAGTCCACGGAGACTCCTGCCTGATCTCTTCCGTCAACCTGTCCATCACCATTGCAAACAAGAAAGGGCTCAGAGCGGATCTTTGGTGTAATCCCACCTTCACCTTGAACCCATCTGTCTTTCCAACTCTACATCTCACCACTGTCACACTTCCCTCATACATATCCTGCACCACTCCTACATACTTCTCTGCAACTCCCGACTTCCTCATACAATACCGCACCTCCTCTCTCGGCACCCTGTCATATGCTTTCTCTAAATCCACAAAGACACAATGTAACTCCTTCTGGCCTTCTCTATACTTCTCAATCAACATTCTCAAAGAAAACATCACATCTGTGGTGCTCTTTCATGGCATGAAACCATACTGCTGCTCGCTGATTGTCACCTCTTCTCTTAACCTAGGTTCTGTTACTCTTACCCATATCTTCATGCTGCGGCCGATCAACTTTATACCTCTATAGTTGCTACAGTTCTGCACATCGCCCTTACTCTTGAAAATCAATACCAGTATACTTCTTCTCCACTTCTCAGGCATCCTCTCACTTTTTAAGATTGTGTTAAACAATCTAGTTTAAAACTCCACTGCCATCTAACCTCAACATCGCCATGGCTCCACAGGTATGTCATCCGGACCAACTGCCTTTCCACTGTTCATCCTCCTCATAGCTGCCCTCACTTCCTCCTTGCTAACCCACCGCACTTCCTGATTCACTATCCCTACATCATCCGACCTTCTCTCTCTCTCTCTCTCTCTCTCATTTTTTTCATTCATCAGCCCCTCAAAGTACTCCTTCCTCCTTTTCAACACACTTTCCTCACTTGTCAGCACATTTCCATCTCTATCCTTGATCGCCTCTACCTGCTGCACATCCTTCTCAGCTTGGTCCCTCTGTCTAGCCAGTTGGTACAAGTCCTTTTCTCCTTCCTTAGTATTTAACCTCTCATACAACTCACCATATGCCTTCTCCTTTGCCTTTGCCACCTCCCTCTTCGCTTTACACTGCATCTCCTTGTACTGCTGTGTACTTTCTTCGTCTCTCAGACTATCCCACTTCTTCTTTGCCAACCTCTTCCTCTGTATACTTTGCTGTACTTCCTCATTCCACCATCAAGTCTTCTTGTCTTTCTTCCTCTGTCCTGATGACACACCAAGTACCTTCCTAGCTGTCTCCCTCACTATTTCTGCAGTAGCTGCCCAGCCATCTGGTAACTCTTCACTCCCACCCAGTGCCTGTCTTAACTCCTTCCTGAACTCCACACAACGGTCTTCCTTCTTCAACTTCCACCATTTGATGCTTGGCTCTGCCTTCACTCTCTTCCTCTTCTTGGTCTCCAAAGTCATGCTACATACCACCATCCAATACGGCCTAGCTACTTTCTCCCCTGTCACCACTTTGCAGTCTCCAATCTCTTTCAGATTGCGCCTTCTACATAAGATATAGTCTACTTGTGTGCACTTTCCTCCACTCTTATACGCCACCCTGTGTTCCTCCCTCTTCTTGAAATATGTATTCACCACAGCCATTTCCATCTTTTTCGCAAATTCCACCACCATCTGTCCTTCCACATTTCTCTCCTTGACACCATACCTGCCCATCACCTCTGTTTCCTTCACCAACATGCCCATTGAAGTCCGCTCCAATCACCAATCTCTCCCCCTTGTGTACACTCTCCACCGCTTCATCCAACTCACTCCAGAATTATTCTTTCTCTTCCATCTCACACCCAACTTGCAGGGCATATGCGCTGATAACATTTATCAATACACCTTCGATTTCCAGCTTCATACTCATCACTCTGTCCGACACTCTCTTCACCTCCAGCACACTCTTGCATACTCTTCCTTCAGAATTACCCCTACCCCATTTCTCCTCTCATTCACACCATGGTAGAAGAGTTTGAACCCACCTCCAATGCTCCTGGCCTTACTCCCCTTCCACCTGGTCTCTTGCATGCACAGTATATCTCCCTTTCTTCGTTCCATCATATCAGCCAGCTCTCTCCCTTTACCAGTCATAGTGCCAACATTCAGTGTTCTGACTCTCAATTCCACACGCCTGCCCTTCCTCCTCTCCCGCTGCCTCTGAACATGCCTTTTCCCATCTCCTTCTCCTTCGCCCAACAGTAGCGTAGTTTCCACCGACACCCTGCTGGCCAACCGTACTGGTGGCGGTCGTTGGTAACCCAGGCCTCGTCCAATCCAGTATGGAAATCTGACTTATGATCTGCAGATTTGATTTGCAACCCTCCCCATTTATCCAGGCTTGGGGCTGGCACGAAGAATGCACTGGCTTGTGCATCCTCAGTGGCTGGGTTGGTGTAAATCAAATATGCAAATCATAAGTCAGATTTCCATACCAGATTGGTCATGGCCCAGGTTAATGAGGACCACCACTGGTACTGTTGGCCAGCAGGGTGCCGGTGGAAACTATGCTACTGTTGGACGATGGAGAAAGAGAGGGGGAAGGCATGTCCAGAGGCAGTGGGAGAAGAGGAAGGATAGGAGTGTGGAGGTTAGATCCAGAACTTTGAATGTTGGCACTATGACTGGTAAATGGAAAGAGCTGGCTGATATGATGGAGAGAAGGAAGGTAGATATACTGTGTGTGCAAGAGACCAGGTGGAAGGGGAGTAAAGCCCGGAGCACTGGAGGTGGGTTCAAACTCTTCTACCGTGGTGTAGATGGGAGGAGAAATGGGTTAGAGGTAATCCTGAAGAAAGAGTATTTCAATAGTGTGTTGGAGGTGAAGAGAGCATCAGACAGAGTGATGATTATGAAGCTTGAACTAGAGGGTGTGATGTGGAATGTTGTTAGCACATATGCCCCACAAGTTGGGTGTGAGATGGAAGAGAAAGAAAAATTCTGGAGTGAGTTGGATGAAGTGGTGGAGAGTGTACCAAATGAGATTGGAGCAGACTTCAAGGGCATGTTGGTGAAGAGAACGGAGGTGATGGGTAGGTATGGTGTCAAAGCGAGGAATGTGACAGGATAGATGGTGGCGGATTTTGCAATAAGGATGGAAATGGCTGTGGGGAATATGTATTTCAAGAAGAGGGAGGAAGACAGTTGACATTTAAGAGTAGAGGAAGAGTGCACATAGGTGGACTATATCTTATGCAGGAGGTGTAATCTGAAAGGAGACTTCAAGGTGATGACGGGAGAACGTACCTAAGTAGCATCGGGTGGTGGTCTGTAGGATGACTTTGGAGATCAAGAAGAGGACGACAGTAAAGGAAGAGCAAAGGATCAAATGGTGAAAGTTGAAGTAGGAAGACTGTTGTGTGGAGTCCAGGGAACAGCTAAAACAGGCACTGGGTGGTGGTGATGAGTTATCGCATGGCTGGGCAACTACTGCTGAAATGGTGAGGAAGACAGCTAGGAAGGTACCTGGTGTGTCATCTGGACAGAGGAGGGAAGATGAGGATACTTGGTGGTGGAATGAGGAAGTACAGGAAAGTATATGGAGGGAGAGGTTGGCGAAGAAGTGGGATAGTCAGAGAGATGAAGAAAGTACACAGGAGTATAAGGAGATGCTGCATAAGGCGAAGAGAAAGGTGGCAAAGGCAAAGGAAAAGGGGTATGGTGATTTGTATGAGAGGTTGGACACTAAGGAAGGGGAAAAGGACATGTGCCGTTTGTGGCTAGACAGAGGGAACAAGCTGGGAAGGATGTGCAGCAGGATAGGGTGATGAAATATAGTAATGGAAATGTGTTGAAAAGGTGGAAGGAGTACTTTTAGGAGATAGCGAATGACGAAATGAGAGAGAGAGAAAGTTGGATGATGTGGGGATGATGACTCAAGAAGTGCAGTGGATTAGCAAAGATGAAGGTAGGGCAGCTATGAAGAGGATGAAGATTGGAAAAGTGGTTGGTCCAGATGACATATCTGTGGAGGTATTTACGAGAGATGGCACTGGAGCTTTTAACTAGCTTGTTTAACACAATCTTGGAAATTGAATGGATGCCTGAGGAGTGGAGAAGAAGCGTGCTGGTACCGATTTTCAACAATAAAGGTGATGTGCAGAGCTGTAGTAACTACTGAGGTATAAAGTTGATCAGCCACAGAATGAAGTTACAGGAAAGAGTAGTGGAAGCTAGATGACGAGCAGAGGTGATGATTAGCGAGCAACAGTATGGTTTCATGCCAGGAAATAACACTACAGATGCAGTGTTTGCTTTGAGAGTGTTGATTGAGAAGTATATAGTATATGGACATTGTGTCTTGTGAATTTAGAGTTTGCAAAGAACAGGATGCCAAGAGAGGAGGTGTGGTACTATATGAGGAAGTTGAGAGTGGCAGAGAGTCGTGAAGGATATGTATGAGGGAAGTGTGACAGTGGTGAGGTGTGTGGTAGGATGGGTTCAATGTGGAGGTGGGATTACATCAATGATGGACTCTGAGCCCTTTCTTGTTTGCAACGGTGATAGACAGGTAGACAGATGAGCTCAGGCAGGATTCTCAGTAGATTATGATGTTCGCGAATGACATTGTGATCTGTAGTGAGAAGGTTGAGGAGAGCCTGGAGCGATGGAGGTATGCACTGGAGCGAAGAGGAATGAAAGTCGGTTGGAGCAAGATGGAATACATATGCATGAACAAGAGGGTAGAATGGTGGGGATGCAAGGTGTAGAGGTGACAAAGGCGGATGAGTTTAAATACTTGGGGTAAATTGTTCAAGTAACGGGGAGTGTGGAAGAGAGGTGAAGAACAGCGTGCTGGCAGGGTGGAGTGGGTGGAAAACATGTTAGGAGTGATTTGCGACAGAAGGGTACCAGCAAGAGTGAAAGGGAAGGTTTACAAGATGATAGGGAGACCAGCTACGTTGTATAATTTGGAGACGGTGGCGAAGCCGGAGGTGGCAGAGTTGAAGATGCTAAGATTTTTGTTGGGAGTGATGAAGAAGGATAGGATTAGGAATTAAGTACATCAGTGGGACAGCTCAGGTTGAACGGTTTGGTGACAAAGCAAGAGAGGTGAGATTGAGATGGTTTGGGCATGTGTGGAGGAGAGATGCTGGGTATATTGGGAGAAGGACGCTTAAGATGGAGGTGCCAGGCAAGAGGAAAAGAGGAAGGCCAAAGAGGAGGTTTATTGATGTGGTGAGGGAGGACATGCAGGTGACTGGCGTTACAGAGGAAGCTACGGAGGACAGGAAGAGATGGAAATGGATGATCCACTGTGGCGACCCCTAATGGTAGCAGACAAAAGAAGAATTATTATCATTAACATCAAAATAGACATGAGACATGATTATGGTGTTTGTTTCCCTCAAAGAAAACTTTGAATGTACAAATAACATGGTTTTTCTCTTCCTTTCAATTGAGAACTGCATCAAACCATAGCTCTGTATACCAGATATTTACCCAATTGTCTGTAGAGCCCTGCACAGGCCAAAAACTCCAGACCTAGCTCGGCCTTGAACCGTGATGTTCAAGCCCTAGCCCAGCCCCAACCCACCAAAGTCTGCAATTTTTCAGCCCGAGCATAGACCAACACCACTATCACTTCTTAAGCTCTCTGACACACTCTCTGATACACGCAAACATACACACACACACACACATGGTATGGTCAACTGTCATGTGTAATGCACGTGTACATGCGTATGTGTAATATGTATATAATCAATATAAAGATATTTCATATAGTGGCCCATGTGTGCTCTTTGTGTATATGGACACAATGAGGGGAAAGAAGTTAAATGAGCCCGAGTTGGATTCAAGTCTGATCTGTAAAAAAAAAAAAAAAAAAAGAAATTGGCCTGGGCTTGGGCCAAATCGACTCAGGGTGTCAGGACCGGTCCGGACCCATTGGGCTTGCAGACCTGTAGTTGTCTGACCACTAGTCTTTTATGCACTGTCTAAACAAGTCACCCTATATTCCTCTCTCTCTCCTACCCTAGAAACCTTGCCCTCGGTGGAGGTCTTCTTCTGCTGCTGGCTGAGTCTCGTTCAGAAGGAAAGAGCATGTTTGCCGGAGTGCCGTCTATGGGAGAGCGCTCACCAAAACAGTATATGCAGTTGGGAGGTCGGGTTCTGTTGGTGCTGATGTTTATGACTCTGCTGCACTTCGACTCCAATTTCTTCTCTGTGAGTTTCAACAACATACATCTAGACTAACATTTGCAGCTTGTTCAGACATGGACATGCTTCAGATCTTACATAAAGAAGTTGTATGTGGATTTTGATTTATCATCCTTTCTTATTTTCACATGAGCTTGCTGTGATTAATGTGGTTTCCCCCATTGTCTAAAGACATGCACATTAGGATAAATGGAGACTTCAGATTGACTATAGGTGTTACTATGAGCTAACATCTTTCTGCACTAGTCCAGTGTTCTTAGTCTAGCGTTAGTCCACTCACTGCCTGCTGGTATAGGCTTCATCCCTACTTTACCCTAAATTAGAATGAAATAAAGAAAATAAAGCTGTATTATGGAAATGACATCAATTTGGTTAGAGTAGATTTTACTTGTGGCCTCAGGGCTGTATGGTCAGTCACTAACAAGCTGGAAGTTAGGTACATACTATATTTAGTTTATCTTATTGAGCAAAGGGTGATACTGTGTGATCATTATCCCACCAAACAAAACTTTTGTGTCCTTTTGCAGATCCTGCAGAACATGGTGGGGACTGCCCTCATTATCCTGGTAGCCATTGGCTTCAAAACCAAGTTGGCAGCACTGACCTTGGTGGTATGGCTGTTGGCCATAAATATGTACTTCAATGCCTTCTGGACCATCCCAACCTACAAGCCAATGCATGACTTTCTCAAGTATGATTTCTTTCAGACCACCTCAGTCATTGGAGGTTTGATTCTTGTGGTGGTATTGGGACCTGGAGGAGTGTCCATGGATGAGAAGAAGAAAGAGTGGTAGAAAGGGGTTGGGGTTAGAGGATTTCATTGCACCACTACCTGTCCCAATTTATGAGGACACACAGACCCTCCCCTCCTTACACCTACCCTTCCCCTTCTCCAGGGATAATCGGCTTTTGTTTTTGTTTTTGTTTTTTTTAATGTTTTTATTTTCATTTTATCTTAATTTTTAAAAATCCTATCTACGGCAAAAATCACCACCAGTCTGTGGACAGTTAGAAGTGTTTTTGTTTTCCTCCCAGCTGCTGTTTTTTTTTCCAACATAGTTAAAACTACATTTTTTTCTCCACTACAGTTACACTACACCCTTTTTGGGCCACATGCATAAGAAAGGCTCATTCGGAAATGTGTCAAAATGTAAGCTAATAAACTCAGTGATGAAGAGCATTTAGAAGAAAAGATATTTGTTTTTGTGGAGTGAGAATTGATATGACATTGTATTTTATGGATGTGATAACTTCCATTACCTGTCATTGATAAACCACCTTTTCTTTTTTTTTTTAAAATAAACCAAGCAAAGTTTAGAGAGTTCATCAGTTTTGGACCACACATGGATGCCTATCTTTTCTCTGTTGGAGACTGGACTAACTAAGACTTATTCACTGTATCAATCATGAGACGTTTCACACTGGTATGACAGAAGTTCTGTCACGCTCCAGGGGTCCATCTCGCCCATTTTTTAAAGATCCAAGCCTACATAACTTCTGTACACATTAGATTTGAATTGCCTATTTGTATTGGAGGCTTGACTGTGGGGAGTGTGTCGCGCTTGATTGAAAATTGAAACAGTTGTTGGCTCCAGGTGTTTTTGAGCCCTTTGTACTGTACCTTTTTGGCAAATGCCTAACTAGTGAACTGTATATGATCTGAGACAATAGAGGGACAGCTCAACGTGACAGCCATGTTCTGTGATCTAGACAAGCAAAGAAGTATTAGCAGAGTCAGACGCAGTGGCGGCTGGCCAGTACAGGGCGCTGGGGCACCGCCCCCCTCAAACATCAAGAGGTGAAAATCTACTTAAACATGTTAAATATAATTTAGTTGTATGATGCAAATAATTATGAAATAAATGTTTTTCAGTCTGTGAGCACCTGTCAGCAGCCATTAAATATTGGTTCCAAATGGTATTTGGTTGATTTCTGTCTGAATACATATACTTCCTGGGTGAGGGGCGCTGGCCAAACGATACCTTATGTAAGCTCTCAAACTTTTGGCGAGCAGGTGACCTGAGGCTGCTGTCTGATTAGTTTCTTCAGATTTTCCATGGAGCGCAGTTCTGTGCGCCCCAGACCCTCCCACTTTTATTGGCAGCGAATGGGTATTGTTATAATGTTGTTTGATCTAATGTGATTGGACAATTCTCGTAGCTGTCAATCATGTTTACACCCAACCACAACGCCTCGTCTCGACTGCCAATCATCCACCGTCTACGAACCCAGATAAAATCTATAGGTTACGTTGTCTTCTTAACTATGTGACTGTGTGGACATTAAAGCAGCTGTCAGGTGTGCTGCGCCAAGGTAAATTGCGCCCCCCCAAACATTTTTAGCCCCAGCCGCCACTGGTCAGAAGTCACTTGGACTTTGTCTTTGCTCAGTCTTTTTTTTTCATTCTGTGTAATAAGAAAAAAAATCAATTTAATAATTTTTTCAGAAGTTGATATTGTATTTTTGATCATTTGTTTGTTTCTTTTGATTTTTGGAGCTCGATGGAAAAAATAAAATTGAAAAGAAGTCAGTCTTTGACAGTCTTTAGCGTTTGTTATAGGTCGATTATATAATAACGGTGACAAGCATTAGGCCCAACAAGCAAAATGACAATGAACACCAATCGGGAAAGGATGTCTGATGCCTGTCTCTGTCAACCCGAAGACAAGTGAAATTAAAAATGTGTTTTGCCAAATCGCACGGAATTCTTTTAAGTAATCCATATTATATTTTACAACCCTGTTACACATAGAGGCTACAGCACCCTTAGTTTGGTGTTAGATATTTAATGAGCAAAGACAGAATTTTAAGTGTTATGGCACATATTCAGTGTAGTAAATATCCACGACGTAATGTTTTCCCTTACTGTTGAAAGAATATAATGCAATACAGCATCTCGCATCTGGTGATGGACTTTTCAATGTTGTCATGCCTGTAGATAAGCATTGTTTTATTGTAGTGTCCATTGTATCGATATAAGTTGAAAAAAAGATAAAGTTACTTAAAGTAACAAAGAACTTGAAATAACACTCAGTGTTGACAATAATAAGCTCATACGTCTCATTTTCTGATGAGAAAAAGCCTTCCTGAGAAAATCATCACGGTTAGATCTGATGACATGGTTCAATTGAGACACAAAAAATAAATGCTCTCACAAATTCCCACTACGCTTCTAAAGGTCTAACGGGTGATTTTGCATGTTTTAGCCCATTTACCAGGCTATGCTTTACATTTCCAAAGCGTACTGCCATTGTTTCCTTTTTAAATACGTTTCTCCAACAAAATTACAATTTCTATGACTTTGAACTTGACTTGAATGGTTGCGCAATCATTAGCCGGAGAAGCAGAGAACTTTAGACGGGGGATTTCTATCGCCTGGATTTTTGAAATTAAAAAAACAGAACCCCCAAAAAACCAAACAAACAAAAAAAACAAACAAACCATGGAATTCCATGGAAAACAGTCGGGAATAATGCAAAATGTGGATTTGTAGAAAATGGGCTAAAACATGCAAAACACCGGTATGGTCCTTTAAAGCATACCCCCCCCCCCCTCCAGTAAATAAATGCATGCCTGTGGTCGTTTGAACCGCTGCGCTGATTGGCTGTTGCCGCTCAGTCAAAACTCTATAGACGTTTACTTGCCGTTGCGCTTCGCCGGTGTTTTCAGCGGAGACAGACGCAGACGCACACTGAGCTTTATTGACAGCGTTTCATGCCACAGACACAATTTCTTAGCTCCGTAAGTATCGTCCTCATTACATCCCTACCGTCATTCTAACGCCGTCTTTTGACAAGTTTTGACAGATTTTCTTTGTGGCGGTTGAGAGACTTCTGTGTTTTTAAAGGCAAAACACCGCCGCGCAGCTAGCCGCGGTTTTAGCCTGTATTTCTGCCGACCGTATGGGATTGCTGACTTGCTGCTGTCCAACTCTTTAAACCAGCTGTTTTCAGTCCGTTTGCCCGAGCCGGGCTACTTCCCTCTGCTCTCAGTATCTGCGTGGAAGTGGGCAGACTTTGAGTTAATACCTATCACGATGCTATATGAACGTGGCTCTTGCATCATGCAGGAGCCACGTTCATATAGCATCTGCACCTTCACCTTGATGTTGCGAACATGAATGAAAGGATTTTTGGTGAACGACTCGGCCGTGGACGCAAGTTTGTCTCTGTGTCAGATAATGTTCATTTGATAAAGGGTTTATTTAAACTGTTTCATTCTGCATCGATCGATCCGTGTCTCCCGACTCCTGTGATCCGAACATGTTAGCTGTACTTGAGCTAGGTCTCTTCAGCAGACGTTCTCTTGTTCTTCTCCACAGTCGCTTATCTGGATTTGACAAGTCTAAAAACTCCTCACCATGTCTAAAGGGACGGTAGTTCTTGCCTACAGCGGTGGACTGGACACTTCGTGTATTCTGGTGTGGTTGAAAGAGCAGAACTACGATGTCATTGCATACATGGTAAGATAGATGACACACTTGTGCAACAGGTGTGTGTGTGTGTGTGCGTGTGTGCGTGCGTGCGTGCGCATGTTAACAGCCGGTTGCTGCTGTTGTTTATTGTACATTCATTCACAGGTTCATTGGGTGCTACAACAGCTGACAAAGGAAAGTTAAACTCATTACATGTCCTGTGTGTGTGTGTGTGTGTGTGTGTGTGTGTGTGTGTGTGTGTGTGTGTGTGTGTGTGTGTGTGTGTAAAGAGGCTAACTTATGAGAGGTCCTGCACAACCACGAACTGCAACTGACCCATCAGAACTCCCTACCAATAGATTTAGTTCAAATACCAGTACAAAGCTAACTGGATTAACTTTCTGCCCTTGGGCAGTTCAGAATTGCAACGCATGCAGATTCTTATGTTGTCCAGTGCTTTATTCGGTGGTTCAGGCCCGGGTTGAGGGGCCCACGGTGTATAGTTCACAGCTATGTCACGTAAGGTTGCTGCCCTCCATATTGCCATGAACTGATTCACTGTGGAGAACTTATTGTTGCCACATTTGCAAAACTGTTTCTGCTCTCGTGGAATGTAGTCATAGAAAATCCTACCACATAACAGTGGTGGGGTGGACAGCTACACAAATGGATAGGACTCATGTATATGTCACGGAGAGTTGACATGAAGAGCTATTGCTGTCTAGAGGTAACCTTTATGTATTGGAGACCAGTGATACCATCGGTAGCTTTGGAAAGAAGTTGAGATGAAAACCTGCTTTGTAAAAAAAAAAATATCAATACAGATGCAGGAAAAAAGTTTTAATACAGTACAAACCTGTTTCGTGCATCGCGCACTCATCAGCTGTATGTATATATATATAAAATACAGTTAGTCAAGTAAATTCTCCATGAGATATATATGATATATAAATATATAAAATAAATATAATAATAAATACAATAAATATATGTAATATTTATTATATATATTTGAATATATTTTATTTATAATATTTTATATATATGTAAAATAAATAAACAAATATAATAATAACAGGGAACAAGCCGAAAGAAGAAGAATATACGTATATATTGTTAAATTGAGTTCTTCCTTTGCGAACCTCCACCATTTCCTACTTTGCATATGTGTATATATGAACAGTGCATCCGGAAAGTATTCACACCCCTTCACTTTCCCCACATTTTGTTATGTTACAGCCTTATTCCAAAATGGATTAAATTCCCTTTTTTTCTCATCAATCTACACACAATACCCCATAATGACAAAGCGAAAAAGGTTTTGTAGAAAGTTTTGCAAATTTATTAAAAATGAAAAACTGAAATATTGCATGTACATAGTACGTATTCACACCCTTTACTCAGTACTTGGTTGAGGCACCCTTGGCAGCAATTACAGCCTCAAGTCTTCTTGGGTATGAAGCTATAAGCTTGGCACACCTATATTTGGGGTATTTCCCCCATTCTTCTCTGCAGATCCTCTCGAGCTCTGTAAGGTTAGATGGGGAGCGTCGCTGCACAGCTATTTTCAGGTCTTTCCAGAGATGTTCAACGGGGTTCAAGTCTGGGCTCTGGCTGGGCCACTCAAGGACATTCACAGACTTGTCCCAAAGCCACTCCTTCGTTGTCTTGGCTGTGTGCTTAGGGTCGTTGTTGTGTTGAAAGGCAAACCTTCGCCCCAGTCTGAGGTCCTGAGCGCTCTGGAGCAGGTTTTCATCAAGGATCTCTCTGTACTTTGCTCCATTCAACTTTCCCTCGATCCTGACTAGTCTCCCAGTTCCTGCTGCTGAAGACCATCCCCACAGCATGATGCTGCCACCACCATGCTTCACTGTAGGGATGGTATTAGCAAGGTGATGAGAGGTGCCTGGTTTCCTCCAGACGTGACGTTTGGTTCCGGCCAAAGAGTTCAATCTTGGTTTCATCAGACCAGGGAATCTTGTTTCTCATGGTCTGAGAGTCCTTTAGGTGCTTTCTGGCAAACTCCAAGCGGGCTGTCATGTGCCCTTTACTGAGCAGAGGCTTCAGTCTGGCCACTCTACCATAAAGGCCTGATTGGTGGAGTGCTGCAGAGATGGTTGTCCTTTTGGAAGGTTCTCCCATCTCCACAGAGGAACGCTGGAGCTCTGTCAGAGTGACCATCGGGTTCTTGGTCACCTCCCTGACCAAGGCCCTTCTCCCCTGATTGCTCAGTTTGGCTGGGCGGTCAGCTCTAGGAAGAGTCCTGGTGGATCCAAACTTCCTCCATTTACGAATGATGGAGACCACTGTGCTCTTCGGGACCTTCAAAGCTGTAGAAATTTTTTTGTACCCTTCCCCAGATCTGTGCCTCGATACAGTCCTGTCTCGGAGGTCCACAGACAATTCCTTTGACTTCATGGCTTGGTTTCTGCTCTGACATGCACTGTCAACAGTGGGACCTTATATAGGCAGGTGTGTGCCTTTCCAAATCATGTCCAATCAATTGAATTTACTATGGGTGGACTCCAATCAAGATGTAGAAACATCTCAAGGATGATCAGTGGAAACAGGATGAACCTGAGCTCAATTCTGAGTGTCATAGCAAAGGGTATGAATACTTATGTACATGCAATATTTCAGTTTTTATTTTTAATACATTTGCAAATATTTCTACAAAACCTTTTTCACTTTGTCATTATGGGGTATTGTGTGTAGATTGATGAGGAAAAAAAAGGAATTTAATCCATTTTGGAATAAGGCTGTAACATAACAAAATGTGGGGAAAGTGAAGGGGTGTGAATACTTTCCGGGTGCACTGTATATATAATAACATGGATACAGGAAAAAAGATTTTAGTGCATAGAAGTATTGGCCTGTTTCATGCGTTCGCACTGTTGATAAATTCCGCTCCTCATTAGTCGAGCACTCAACACCATTGATGGTTTCGGAAAAAAACGATATATATATATATATATATATATATATATATATATATATATATATATATATATATATATACACTACCGTTCAAAAGTTTGGGATCACCCAAACAATTTTGTGTTTTCCATGAAAAGTCACACTTATTCACCACCATATGTTGTGAAATGAATAGAAAATAGAGTCAAGACATTGACAAGGTTAGAAATAATGATTTGTATTTGAAATAAGATTTTTTTTACATCAAACTTTGCTTTCGTCAAAGAATCCTCCATTTGCAGCAATTACAGCATTGCAGACCTTTGGCATTCTAGCTGTTAATTTGTTGAGGTAATCTGGAGAAATTGCACCCCACGCTTCCAGAAGCAGCTCCCACAAGTTGGATTGGTTGGATGGGCACTTCTTGCGTACCATACGGTCAAGCTGCTCCCACAACAGCTCAATGGGGTTCAGATCTGGTGACTGCGCTGGCCACTCCATTACCGATAGAATACCAGCTGCCTGCTTCTGCTCTAAATAGTTCTTGCACAATTTGGAGGTGTGTTTAGGGTCATTGTCCTGTTGTAGGATGAAATTGGCTCCAATCAAGCGCTGTCCACTGGGTATGGCATGGCGTTGCAAAATGGAGTGATAGCCTTCCTTATTCAGAATCCCTTTTACCCTGTACAAATCTCCCACCTTACCAGCACCAAAGCAACCCCAGACCATCACATTACCTCCACCATGCTTAACAGATGGCGTCAGGCATTCTTCCAGCATCTTTTCATTTGTTCTGCGTCTCACAAACGTTCTTCTTTGTGATCCAAACACCTCAAACTTGGATTCATCCGTCCACAACACTTTTTTCCAGTCTTCCTCTGTCCAATGTCTGTGTTCTTTTGCCCATCTTAATCTTTTTCTTTTATTGGTCAGTCTCAGATATGGCTTTTTCTTTGCCACTCTGCCCTGAAGCCCAGAATCCCGCAGCCGCCTCTTCACTGTAGATGTTGATACTGGTGTTTTGCGGGTACTATTTAATGAAGATGCCAGTTGGGGACCTGTGAGGCGTCTGTTTCTCAAACTAGAGACTCTAATGTACTTATCTTCTTGCTCAGTTGTGCAACGCGGCCTCCCACTTCTTTTTCTACTCTGGTTAGAGCCTGTTTGTGCTGTCCTCTGAAGGGAGTAGTACACACCGGTGTAGGAAATCTTCAATTTCTTAGCAATTTCTCGCATGGAATAGCCTTCATTTCTAAGAACAAGAATAGACTGTCGAGTTTCAGATGAAAGTTCTCTTTTTCTGGCCATTTTGAGCGTTTAATTGACCCCACAAATGTGATGCTCCAGAAACTCAATCTGCTCAAAGGAAGGTCAGTTTTGTAGCTTCTGTAACGAGCTAAACTGTTTTCAGATGTGTGAACATGATTGCACAAGGGTTTTCTAATCATCAATTAGCCTTCTGAGCCAATGAGCAAACACATTGTACCATTAGAACACTGGAGTGATAGTTGCTTGAAATGGGCCTCTATACACCTATGTAGATATTGCACCAAAAACCAGACATTTGCAGCTAGAATAGTCATTTACCACATTAGCAATGTATAGAGTGTATTTCTTTAAAGTTAAGACTAGTTTAAAGTTATCTTCATTGAAAAGTACAGTGCTTTTCCTTCAAAAATATGGACATTTCAATGTGATCCCAAACTTTTGAACGGTAGTGTATATACAGTACAGAGCTGATAGAAAGGCAACAGTAACTCAAAGAACCACTCATTACAACCGAGGTATGCAGAAGAGCATCTCTGAACGCACAACACGTCGAACCTTGAGGCAGATGGGCTACAGCAGCAGAAGACCACACCGGGTGCCACTCCTGTCAGCTAAGAACAGGAAACTGAGGCTACAATTCGCACAGGCTCACCAAAATTGGATGATAGAAGATTGGAAAAACGTTGCCTGGTCTGATGAGTCTCGATTTCTGCTGCGACATTCGGATGGGAGGGTCAGAATTTGGCGTCAACAACATGAAAGCATGGATCCATCCTGCCTTGTATCAACGGTTCAGGCTGGTGGTGGTGGTGTAATGGTGTGGGGGATATTTTCTTGGCACACTTTGGGCCCCTTAGTACCAATTGAGCATCGTGTCAACGCCACAGCCTACCTGAGTATTGTTGCTGACCATATCCATCCCTTTATGACCACAGTGTTCCCATCTTCTGATGGCTACTTCCAGCAGGATAACGCGCCATGTCATAAAGCTTGAATCATCTCAGACTGGTTTCTTGAACATGACAATGAGTTCACTGTACTCAAATGGCCTCCACAGTCACCAGATCTCAATCCAATAGAGCACCTTTGGGATGTGGTGGACCGGGAGATTTGCATCATGGATGTGCAGCCGACAAATCTGCAGCAACTGCGTGATGCTATCATGTCAATATGGACCAAACTCTCTGAGGAATGTTTCCAGTACCTTGTTGAATCTATGCCAAGAAGGATTAAGGCAGTTCTGAAGGCAAAAGGGGGTCCAACCCGGTACTAGCAAGATGTACCTAATAAAGTGGCCAGTGAGTGTATATATATATATATATATATATATATATATATATATATATATACAGTGCTGCTGAAAGTATGTGAACCCCTTAAGCAGTTTAGATTTTTCTGTTGTTTTACCATGATTTTCTTATTCTATCATCACCAGTTTTTATGTATGAAATGTCAGATATATGTTTATCAGTTGCATGTACTTGTTTAGTGGGACTTGTTTAAGTAGCCTAAAAACTACATGAAACATGGAATTAGTGTATGTGCAAAAGTAAGTGAACCCCCCGCTGCATTGGTTAAGTCAAGCAGGTAACAGACTCGGGTGAAACACATTTGGGTGCTTAATTAACCAATTAAGCAGACCAATGAAATGAGACATCCTTGGGAAAGGGTTTGGCCTGCACTAATTAAAAGAGAGAGGAAACCAACCAAACCACTGTGGTCCCATACAAATCAACAATCCCGAGAGCAAAGGAGATATCCGAGGACATGAAGAAGAGGGTAGTGATAGCCCATCAGTCTGGGGAGGGATATAAGACCATCTCCAAAAGATTCCAGCTCCATCCATCCACTGTAAGACAAATAATTTACAAATGGAGGGCCTTCAACATGACAGCAACTCTGCCTAGAAGTGGACGCCCATCAAAACTATCACCCAGAAGCACCAGAAAAATAATAAATCAGGTAAAGGCCAACCCACACATCACCTCTAGAGAATTGCAGACCTCTCTGATAGCATCTGGGACAAATGTGCATGCATCTACAATCAGACGAAAATTGAATAGCCATGACATTCATGGGAGGGTTGCTAGAAGGAAGCCTCTGCTCTCAAAAAAGAGCAAAGCTGCCCATTTCAACTATGCCAGAGAGCACTTGGACAAACCAGAGGCCTTCTGGAAGTCCATTATCTGAACAGTCGAGTCCAAAATAGAATTATTTGGTCACAATCAAAACCAACATGTTTGGAGAAAAGCCAACACTGCATATGAAGAAAAGAACCTCCTCCCAACAGTGAAGCATGGTGGTGGAAATGTGAAGGTCTGGGGCTGCTTTTCTGCTTCTGGACCTGGACGACTCCATATTATCCAAGGAACCATGAATTCTCCGGCATATCAACAAATTCTTGACCAG
The DNA here is from genome assembly GCF_029633865.1 of Lampris incognitus. NCBI lineage: Eukaryota > Metazoa > Chordata > Actinopteri > Lampriformes > Lampridae > Lampris > Lampris incognitus. The sequence goes on from NC_079222.1 coordinate 23,765,599, forward strand.
AATCTCCTGCCATCAGTCAGGGAGTTGAAGCTGGGACGAAAATGGATTATGCAACAAGACAATTACCCAAAGCATTCCAGCAAAACTACAAAGGAATGGCTTCAGAGAAAGAGGATTCGTACTCTGGATTGGCCCAGTCAAAGTCTGGACCTTAATCCAACTGAAATGTTGTAGGTGAGACCTGAAGAAGTTGGTACATACCAGATGTCCCTCCAACCTCTCTCAACTGGCTGAGTTCTGCAAGGAGGAGTAGGCAAAAATCCCCATAAGCAGATGCGAGAGACTGGTTAGTGGTTACAGAAGATGTTTGGTTGAAGTAATGGCTGCAAAAGGAGGAGCCACAAGCTACTAATACAAGGGTTCACATACTTTTGCACATGTTAAATTTTCAGTTTTTGTGAAATAAACCACCTTTGTTGAATTAAATAATGAAAATATATCTCTTTTTGTGTGTGTGTCCATTATTTGGAAGGTGTGCTTTACAAATTGGGATTTGGATGTATGTGTGATAAGCTTATTTTAATGTTTTTTACAAAAACAGTGACCATGTCTGGAGGGTTCACAAACTTTCAAGCAGCACTGTCTATACACTCACTGGCCACTTTATTGGGTACACCTTGCTAGTACCGGGTTGGACCCCCTTTTGCCTTCAGAACTGCCTTAATCCTTCGTGGCATAGATTCAACAAGGTACTGGAAACATTCCTCAGAGAGTTTGGTCCATATTGACATGATAGCATCACGCAGTTGCTGCAGATTTGTCGGCTGCACATCCATGATGTGAATCTCCCGGTCCACCACATCCCAAAGGTGCTCTATTGGATTGAGATCTGGTGACTGTGGAGGCCATTTGAGTACAGTGAACTCATTGTCATGTTCAAGAAACCAGTCTGAGATGATTTGAGCTTTATGGCATGGCGCGTTATCCTGCTGGAAGTAGCCATCAGAAGATGGGAACACTGGTCATAAAGGCATGGACATGGTCAGCAACAATACTCAGGTAGGCTGTGGCATTGACACGATGCTCAATTGGTACTAAGGGGCCCAAAGTGTGCCAAGAAAATATCCCCCACACCATTACACCACCACCACCAGCCTGAACCGTTGATACAAGGCAGGATGGATCCATGCTTTCATGTTGTTGACGCCAAATTCTGACCCTGCCATCCGAATGTCGCAGCAGAAATCGAGACTCATCAGACCAGGCAACGTTTTTCCAATCTTCTATTGTCCAATTTTGGTGAGCCTGTGCGAATTGTAGCCTCAGTTTCCTGTTCTTAGCTGACAGGAGTGGCACCCGGTGTGGTCTTCTGCTGCTGTAGCCCATCTGCCTCAAGGTTCGACGTGTTGTGCGTTCAGAGATGCTCTTCTGCATACCTCGGTTGTAATGAGTGGTTATTTGAGTTACTGTTGCCTTTCTATCAGCTCGAACCAGTCTGGCCATTCTCCTCTGACCTCTGGCATCAACAAGGCATTTTCGCCCACAGAACTGCCATTCACTGGATATTTTCTCCTTTTCGGACCATTCTCTGTAAACCCTAGAGATGGTTGTGCGTGAAAATCCCAGTAGATCAGCAGTTTGTGAAATACTCAGACCAGCCCGTCTGGCACCAACAACCATGCCACGTTCAAAGTCACTTAAATCACCTTTCTTCCCCATTCTGATGCTCGGTTTGAACTGCAGCAGATCGTCTTGACCATGTCTACATGCCCAAATGCATTGAGTTGCTGCCATGTGATTGGCTGATTAGAAATTTGCGTTAAGGAGCAGTTGGACAGGTGTGCCTAATAAAGTGGCTGGTGAGTGTATATACATATACATACATACATACATACATACATATATACATACATACACACACACACACACACATATATATATATATATATACAGAGAGAGAGCCTATATATTAATGTATATTATCAACACCATTGATGATTTCCAGAAAAAAAAGCTATATATATGTGTGTGTGTGTGTGTGTGTGTGTGTGTGTGTGTGTGTGTGTGTGTGTGTGTGTGTGTGTGTGACACACACACACATACGTATATACATATATATGAATATATGTATATATAAATAAAGTAGGAGATGGTGGCGGTTCAAAGGAAGAACTCAGTTTAGACATTAGTTTCCAAACGTGTAAGTTGCGATTTTACAATTTGTGGCGACTGTAGCTATGGTATGTGCTTAATGTCACAAAAACGTTTTACCCTGTCAAGAGGACTTGATATTACATTAAACTTTGTGTGTAATATTTGTACAATTCATTCAAAAATCCTTATCTGGTTGCAAATATACTCATGCCCATGGTTTCCATAGGTGGAAGTCCCTCTCTTCCTGTCTTGTTTTATATATTTAAAATCTTGAAGTAGCAGACTCCCGCTCAGCTCTATCTTTCAGGTGGTGAAAAAGATGGGGCTTTTTATTTTTTTAAATATATTTTCCCCCCCTTTCTTCTCAATTGTACTTGGCCAATTACCCTATTTCCCGAGCCATCCCAGTCTGCTCCACCCCCTTTGCTGATCCGGGGAGGGCTGCAGACGACCACATGCCTCCTCTGATACATGTGGAGTCGCCAGCTGCTTCTTTTCACCTGACAGTGAGGCGTTTCACCAGGGGGGTGTAGTGCGTGGGAGGATCACACTAAAGCCCCCAGTTCCCCCTCCCCCCTGAACAGATTCCCCGACCGACCAGAGGAGGCACTAGTGCAGCGACCAGGACACACACCCACATCAAGTGCGAATTGTTTTCGCCTGTAGAAGTAGCAGAAAGAGGTTGTATTTTTGCAGGCTTTCCTTGCATTTCTGAATGTATGCATTTATAGGTATCAAGATTCACAGCCTATTTTCTAATTTTAGAAATAGCTTTACACTAATGGAGTATTAAGGTAGCCATCATTTTGTGCGAGGTCTGAGATGACATAACAGCTGAATGTTCGCTGACAGTTTCAGCAGGCCTCTGTTGCGAAATCAGGGTACATCAGGTCAACAGGTGTGATCAGAATCACAAAATAGCGGTCTGTTAGACTCTTAATGCTCAGCAGTTAATCAGTGGTCTGTCCAACGCAACCATAATTTTAACCCTTTAGAAGCTGCAACAGATGATGAGCAGTACACAGATGTGTATGTATAAATGTTTTTTTTAGTTTTTTTTTTATGGTATGTCTGCATGGATCACCTCATTGATTTCTTTTTCACGTTTTCTCAGCTTTATTGGCCCGACTATTATAGGTTAGCAGCAGTTATTTAACAGGACAGAACCTTGGCATGATATCTTTTTATAAGACCAATAATTTTGTTATGACTTAGGATACCTTAAAAATGTCAATGATTTTTATCAGTTTACTAAATTATTCACATTTTGTTGTTTCAGGCAAAAATTGGACAAGATGAGGACTTTGAAGCTGCAAAGATAAAGGCAGAAAAGCTGGGTGCAAAGAAGGTAAGAAATGAAAATTTACTTAGTGATTGTAGTAAAGAACAAGCACTATGTTCTGTCCAACAAACAAATACAAAAACCCATAGTCACATAAGTTTTGTTACCATTATTTTGTTGTTAAATGAGCGAGATGTAATCCCGTTTTTCTCAAACACAAAAGCATCTCAGTCTGTATGCACATTGTTGTAGTTTAGCTCATTCATAACACAGTAACTTTTCCCTCATGTTAATCGCTCATTCCTTAGCCATAGTTAGTTTTGGGTGTTTAATCTGTACTTTGACTTTTGCCTTTGGCAGTATTATTTAATTGAAATTATCGTGATTTAGTGTCTTTGTTTTTTGTTTTTGTTTTTTGCTTCTTCTTTTTTTTGAAAATTTTCCCCCCTTTTCTCCCCAATCGTACTTGACTGGTTGCTGCTCCCCCTCTGCTGATCCAGGGAGGGCTGCAGACTTTCTTTTTTTTTAAAGAGGAATTTCATCATAACAAATTCATGAAAAAAAATCTCAATATTAATATTTAGTCCAGCTAAAGAGCTTTAACAACAACTTTATATACATTTTGTGCAAAGGACAATTCTTCTGCCTCTGTTTTCACTCACTGACTATGCAGGTTTTCATTGAAGACCTGCGGGCAGAGTTTGTTGAGGAATTCATCTGGCCCTCGATTCAAGCCAATGGCATCTATGAGGACCGTTATCTGCTGGGTACATCCATCGCACGTCCCTGCATCGCTCGGCGCCAGGTCCAGATTGCACGCCAAGAAGGCGCCCAGTTTGTCTCCCACGGTGCCACTGGGAAGGTGAACCATATTCTGAACCTGCAAGCGTATCCTGTGTGTTTTGCAGGATTCAGCATGAACTGTTTCTCCACTGGTCTGCTAGATCAACAATGTACTAGTCGCACAGTTCTTCTCCTTTTCCTTGATACAAAAATGGACTGTTCTAATTAGACATTTAGAAATTAAGTTATTTGTTATTGCTTGGGAAGAGATGTCAGCATCTGTTATATGTTAACTACCCATATCTACATCTCTTATCAAGGACCCAGTGATAGGTCAGTGCATGAAATTTATTTTCTTTGTCGCTTCATAATTAGTTTATGTATAGATTTTATTTTGATTGTGTGCTGAAATGCCCTTGAAATAAGATTTGGTTAAATGCTATGTGTAACATTTCAGCTTTTCTGAGGCATGATATGAAAATTGAGTAACAGGCATGGGATGGCACAGATAGAACAATGTAAACAACTCATGAACCCCCATTGTCCAAGTTTCTGCATTCCAAAACATAAGATCTGGTCCAGCTGAGTTGTTTTTGTTGTTTTCTGACACTCTGCCCTTAGAAGACTTGACTCGCCCTCACAGTCCTCAGTAAGCTACACTTTCCAGGCATCACAACAAACAGTGTTTACTAAGGTCATTTGAAAATGGTTGACAGCTTTACTGTTTTTTTACTTACTTAGACTTGTTAATGGCTTTATGCATGCTCAGTTATCCAGGTGAAGAAATCACAGAAAGTTGAATCAGTTCTGGACACAACGTTTATTGATAGAAACATTTCATCACTCATCTAAGTGACTTCTTTGGTCTTAACTGACTCATCAGCAGTCACTCGGGGTCGAGTATGACCATCCTCCCTTTGGGTCCCTTTGGGTCCCTCTGGGTCCCTCTGGGTCTTCAGGTGGGCTTAGAGGACAATCCTGGAGCCGCATAATGGGAGGACGCCTGCACGTGACAGCTTTTTACATGGAGAAGCTGATGCACCTGCAGCCATCACATGGTCCTTGGCAGGGGGTGGCCAGAGTCCAATGGCATGGAGAACAAGACGATTGGGGACCACCCTCTGTTGCAGCCTTCACCCGCCTTCACTGCTATTGTAACCTGAACACATCTTCCGCCAGCTCCGCCGTTGAGGTCTTTGTTGGATCACGCTTCATCTGGAATCTTCCCCTTGGCCTATTCACCTTGGGTGACCCTACCAGGAGCCAAGCTCCGGACGGCACAGCTCTTAGGATCATTAGTACACGCAAGCTTCTCCACCATGGCAAGGATCCAGGAGAAGCAGTGATCCTGACGTTACCTGAACCTCTCAACTGACTGCAGGTATCCCCAACATTATAAGCAATACAGTGGCATAACGATCGAACAACGATCGGTTTTGCTGTACCTCTGAGCTGACAACGTCCCTACCAACACAGCGGCCGGGGAAGGGGAGAAATCCCATACTAAACAGGCCCTGGTTACTTGTGGTTAACCTAACTGGGTGTTTGTCAAAGCCAGGAAGATGCCCAAGCAGTGCACCAGCGGATTGAAGAGAGGAGAAGGACAACAGCTGCCTAAGCATAAACCAGCAGTGATTCTGTATGTGGTGGGAGTTTCAGAACAGTTTAGGTGCGTATTTTCCAAACATTGTGTCTCAGTTGCTTCCAAACCCCAAAACATGCTGTGCCAGAAATTGATCTACTGCAAGGATCAGGTCCCCCAGCACAAACAGAGCAGTATAGTGTACGCTGTTAAGTGCCAGGAAGGTTGCCGTGACTTGTTCACTGGGGAAACTAAACAGATGCTGGCCAAGAGGATGGTACAACACAGAAGAGCCAGGACTCTGCAGTCTACGCCCATCTACAGGCCAGTGGCCACTCTTTCAAGGATGAGGATGTGCACGTCCTTGATAGGGAGGAACGCTGGTTTGAATGGGGAGTCAAAGAGGCCGTCTATGTGAAGAGGGAATAACCGTCCCTGAATCAAGTGGGGGGGGGCTAAGAGTACATATCTGTCGCCATCTTAAAATCCTCTGTGAGTAGTACACATGGCCATTGTAACTCTAGTTAATGGTCACAGCAATTTACATATGAAACTGATTGTTGGTTTCGGGCGTTATGCCACTGTATTTTTTATAAGGGTTGGGATACCTGCAGTTAGTTGAGACTGACAAAGTCACTTAGATGAGTGATGAAATGTTTCTCCCAATAAACGTTGTATCCAGATGAACTGATTCAACTTTCTGGGATAGATTTGTTAATGTAATCCACACTGAAATATGTGAAATATGAAATATGTGCTGAGAGTACATAGCCCTGGGTCATCAGACCTTTGTCATTGTTGTATTTGTTATTGTTGTTAATGTATGTATGTATGTATGTATGTATGTATGTATGTATGTATGTATGTATGTATGTATGTATGTATGTATGTATGTATTTATTTATTTATTTATTTATTTGTTTGTTTTTCAAGATAGCAATTATTAAGTTTGTCTTAAAATTCTAAATTTTTATTTAACTTCATACTGGTACAGCAAGTTGAATTTTAATTTAGTTTGAATTTCAGAAAAAGGAATTAAATTCATCGCAAATCAGAAAATAAATCATGTATCAACATCTTATTAATGTTTATTTACAATTTGGCAGCCTTGTTTTCCTTTGAGATATAAGTCAATTTTCTTTATTTCCACTTTAAACTTATTGAACTGAGATTGATTGAGCCTAAAATCAAATTTCCAATGGCACAGCATTGAATTCTTGACAATTCAGCTTTATAGTTTCCAACTTCTACCTCTAGATGGAGGTAAATGCCATGTGATAAAGTTACAAGAACCATTGGACTTAGCCTTGGACAAGGTGGACATGAAGTCATAACTTATAACCATCTTCAGGCATACTTGAACATCTGGCTAGCTTTTATCTTTTTATTTTAAGATGGCTCACTGTCATTTATGTAATTTAGCCAAGACATTAGATAAACCTCTGGTAGGAATCAATCCCTGGACAGGGGCAGCACACGTATAGTTAAAAGCAGGGATACTCAACATCTCTATCTGTGGATACATTCTATTTTCTCAACATCTCTATCTGTGGATACATTCTATTTTCTTTAATTACATTTATTACATTTATTATATATTAAAATTACTTTGGGTTGTGCTTTGTTTTCTAGGGAAATGATCAGATCCGCTTTGAGCTCACATGCTATGCCCTTTTTCCAGAGGTTAAGGTGAGTTTGTCCCGTTGTATGGTGGTAACTTACTATACATGACACTTATTCTTGCACTATTGGTTTGAATACCTATGTTGCGTCATAGGCTACATGCTGAACACCACACTGCTTGTTTAGATTATTGCACCATGGAGAATTCCTGAGTTCTACACCCGCTTCCAAGGAAGAAAAGACCTGATGAAATATGCCCAGGTAACACTGTTTGGTCATATATTTTAGTTACACATACACACTTAAATTTAAACAAAAAGCTTTGTTCAAGCATCTCTAATTTACACTCAAAGAGACAAAGTTTTGCGCACCAATACACTCAAAGTGCCATTTTTGTCATCCCCCAAAACCCCTTTAGAGGGCATTCTAGTCTTTCCCAGTTAAGAGTGGTCATTAAATTTCAGTGAATACTACTTTTCCGAATGGCTTGTGGGTTGTATGTAATTTGTTGAGTTGTCACTTTAGCTGAGAATCGCCAAACCTTACCTCCTTCTATTCAAATTTGGAATTTGAAAGGGAGAACAGCACAGGGAAAACGTGAGGAATTATGATCGGACGGTGCGGTGTATCAAAAACATTCTGCTAGAATTTATTTGTTCTTCTGTGTTCAAAACTTCTTTTTATAAATATCAGATTGAACCCTCAATTACTGTATGCTTATAACCAAGCTGCATTTAATGGTCATTTTCTGTTTCACATGCTAGACACATGGCATCCCTGTGCCTGTCACACCTCAGGCGCCTTGGAGTATGGATGCCAACCTCATGCATATAAGGTGAGCAATATTAGCATTCTCTTTAGTTCCCTTTTCCATAATTTTTCTTTCTTTTCAAGAATTAAGAATGAAATTACATAGATTTTGGTATTTAAGATGTAATTCTCTATGCTTTTAAACAGCTATGAATCTGGAATCTTGGAGAATCCTAAGGTAAGATCCTTTTCCTGATGCTTTAGTGAGGGGCTTTCTGTGTTATATGCATGTGTTTAGTAGTCTCTTGGGAAAAGAAGATGTACTTAACACTAATGCAGTATGTTGCAGATGTATACAAACCCCTATGCACACTGGGATGATATGCTTAGCTTCTCCAACTGAGCCTTTATCTCACCATAAAGACTGATTTAATACTGAAAAGCTAGGTCAGAAAAAGCACTTTCAAAAAAACATATGCAGCAAGGGTATTACTTGTGCAGCAGTCACCTGTACTGTTCAATGACAACTTCAGTGAACTGCCATGCTGGCTTGATTGATTACATCTGAAAATCTTGAAACTTATGACTGAACTTTGGGCAGCAATTTGTATGGATTGATACAAACCTACATCTGAGGGGCTCCAAAGACATTTCCAAGTACAGAGTAATTGAACGTTATTATGCACCATATAACACATATATCATGCAACATTAATCTGTTGCTATTGCCAATTAAGGTGCATCTCTGGCAAACATGCTCTACTTCTCCATCAGAGATGGGTTCCCACCCAAGAAATATGTATTTCATCTAAATCTTCAAACTATTTTTTCTTCCTTATGAGCAATGAAGGAAATTCGGTTTGCCCTCTCCTCATTTAGACACAGTTCAAAATATTTGATATTTAATGTTATTTTCTCAAACTGTGTACATTAAGAAGTCAGTTGTATTGGCCCAAGATGTCCTTCGCATAAGCCACTTGGAACAACAATAACAATACAACAGAAGTCCCTTCTCTTGACTCATGCCAGCCCCACCACAGACAAACCCAGCTCACTCGTATACAGTGCTATGGGTGGAACAGAGTTTGATCTCTGCTCAGGTCAGGGGTCAAAGTAATACACATGGGTTGCCCCAGACGACCTCCAAGGCTCAAATCCTTCATCCCTCTATCTTTGTCTCTGCCTGTATCAATGTATCTACTCACCCTGAGTCCTTGCAAGGCCCTGGGAAGAGCTTGGGACACACAGACACTGACTTGTCGTCAGCAACGCTTCGCCTAATTCCCGATTTCATGGGAGCCAGGGAGGGGGAAGGGTTAGGGTGTTGCGCCCAGCTGGGGCCTCCTGGGTTCCAGCCCCAGCTCCTCGAGACCTCCATTGTTCCCCTGGTTGTGCTGCCGCGGGCTGCGACGTGGGAGGGGAGCCATTTCATCGTGACACCGTGACACCAAAATGTCACCAGTAACAGTAAAGTACAAAGGCAGCGGCCCAGACAGATGAGTCCCCAAAGGATGGGGTGTCACAGGGAGGCGAGGGGTCCTATGCTTCTGTAGTGGAGGGGTAGAGGCAGAGCCACTGTAACTCACAGGCCTCCATCTCTCTCTCTCTCTCTCTCTTTCTCTCTCTCTCTCTCTCTCTCTCTCTCTCTCTCTCTCTCTGGCACTCCTCTCTTGCTCTTTCTCATTTGCTGTTCTCTCTCTGTCTCTCTTGCTCTTATCTCACTCTCTCTTTCTCTCTCTCCCTCTCTCTGGTGCTCTAGCCTCACTTTTTCTCGCTTGCTGTTCTCTCGCTCTTCTCTCTCTCACTCTTCTCTCTCTCGCTTGCTCTTATCTCACTCTTCTCTCTCTTTCTCTCGCTTGTGCTCACTCTTCTCTTTCTTGCTCTAGCTTTCTCTCTCGCTCCCACTCTGCTCTCTCGCTCCTCTCTTCCTTGCTCTTCCCTCATTTGCTCTTCTCTCTCACTCTCACTCTCACTCTTTCTCTTTCTCTCACTCACTCTTCTCTCACTCTTTTCTCTTTCTTGCTGTCTCACTGTCTCTTGCTCTCTCTTTCTCTCTTGCTTGCTCGCTCTCTCTCTGCATGTATTAAGAACTTATTGTCTCAGTTTTTAAAAAAAAAGTTGCGCTGTTTGTTAATCAGACAATGTAATACATAATTTAAAAGAATAATAAATTATTTCGATTAGCAAAGCACGTTAACATAGGTTAGAAATGACAAATCGTGTGAAGATAATTTTTTTTCCAGTTTTACATCCTTGAGTAAATCTTTCATCCAGAGATGACATTCAAGTACTCGGTCGATGAAACCAGAATTTTTATCTTCTAAGAAGATCCTCTAAAAGAGGTCATCTGGTTTTAAGTATCTCTCCTCTGGATCTTTTTCTCAGTCCTCCAGTTACAGCCCTTAAGGGCCAGGGCCTCAGCTATTTAGGCACCATACTCACCTACCTGTCACACAATAGAACCACTCTGCTCAACACAGTTAGATTAGGCGATGTGCAAATGATCGCTCATGTGCTCCTCACTAGATAAGAGCAAGCCGGGAGTTCAGGTTACTCTATGATTACCACTGTATCCTTCCTGATCACCTCCAACCTTTTTGCTAGTAGAAATGTAAGCTATGTTGCATTGTATTTTTTACTCACTCGTATCTGACATGAATAGTTATGAAGACTCACCCTTGCGGACCTGAATAAACATTTGCAAAGCTGTAATTGTGCTTTTTCACTCAGTTTTAGATGTGTCTGTTGTCCACATCAGGCTGGGTTAGAACAGGAATGGTGAAGTTGACCAGAATGTTATATTTGATTGTAGTTGCCCTTCCTTCCCCAGCTAGATCCTGGAACTTTAGAAAGCCACATTTCAGAATTACATTTTCTTTTGTTATTTTAAGGAATGATATTTAGTATCTTTAAATTGTGACGTTCAGAGTATTAGATTAACTTAAGCATCTTTAGAAAGGGTTTTTTAGGGAGTTGTTCCTTATTCAATGCGAGGGTCTAAAGACAGGATGTTGTGCTGCTGTAAAGCCCCTTGAGGCAAATTTGTAATTTGTGATATTGGGCTATACAAATAAAATTGACTTGACTTGCTCAAACAAATATCTCCACACCTTTATGCTTTCTCACTTTTCCTACTTCTGTGACTCTCTCCCTGTCAACCCGACATGAGCAAACCCTGAGGCAGCCTGATATTCGTCCTGAGTCATTAAAACATTACCTCAGTCTTAATTATAGTGTCTTGTCAGTGGGCTTCCTCAGGTCTCGTCAGCTCTTTGATCAGGGAACTGATGGAGCATCATTTGTGTTGACCAGGAGTAAAGGAGCGGAACGCCAGCCCTTGTTCACCTAGAGGAAATGAAAACTTGTTTTCTGTTGGTCGCTTGGCTGGATGACTAGATAAATGGACAGAAGATTGCCTGCAGGGGAAGGATGTGGGGTCATAGGTGTATGTAGGCATGGGTATGACTTTTAAAGTGGAGGGGTCAGCGCTTTTCATGTGCCTTGCTTGCCCCTGGATCCAATTGTTTTGACCTGTAATACTTGGTCAGTGACCTTCATTTCAATCTCATTGTCACCTGCTGCCCTTTAGCTTTATCTCGATGTGCAAGAGCCTGTTGGATTAGCAAGTCATCCAAACAGACACACAAATATATTTGAAGGCCAAGCATTGGCCATATGTACCTGGGTGTTTAAAATATAAGCACCCCATATATCACATAGATATTATTTCTGTTGTTTCAGTTTACCTTTTTTTCCATTATGAAGAGAACCAGACTTGAAATGTGGTGATTTAAGTGTCATTTCCAACCCAGTGGACCAAGGATTTTTTTTTTAACCACCCTCTTCTTTCTATCTCACTCCCATTTCCCTTTCTCTCCCTCTGCCTGCCTCCACCTTTGCCTCTTTTGGCTCTGTTGGCCTCAATTGAAAGCCAATGAGGCAACTAATATGTGGAAAGATAGAAATTTACTTGCTTTAAGTTCATGCCTCAGTCCTCTTTTGCTCTCTTTGGGCTGCATTCAGTACAACAATATGGCAGGAGCAAAGACTGCCAAAGGAGCTGCTCTGTGCTACATGATGGTGTGCTTCACGCCCCATTTCCCACCAATGCCTCTCTCCCCTCCACCTTCCCTATCTCTACCTTTTCCTCTCTTTCAGGCCCACAGCTTTGGGACGGGTCCACCTGCAGGGGGTTTGAATTGAAATGCATTGATCTCTTGCATACTGGAAACAAGCCTGTTCCCTTGATTCCCCCTTTGTCTTTTAACCTTTGTCCTATAAGTTTTGGTTTTCATCGTTGTTGTAAATATAATTTTCTAAGGGCCATTTAGTGAAAGCTTGTGTATTTCACAAATGTACATTTTAATGAGAACAACTTATAAAAATCTGACTCGAAATCTAGAAATCAGGAAAATTATTTAAATCAGGATCTTCTCAGTTAACAATAGATTTGATGCAGACTTTGTGGACACATATTATGTCTGATCTTTTACCCTAAAAGGTGCTTTGCTCTAACTACTGCCAGCTGGTGTATATCAAAACATGTAACAATATCACTTTAAATCCAGATAACTGTGTCCACCATGACAATAAAGCACTCAATTAAGACATCGGGTTGGTGGTAGTTGAAAATCGTTATTAGGGCCTCCGGGTAGCATAGCGGTCTATTCCATTGCCTACCAAAACGGGGATCGCTGGTTCGAATCCCTGTGTTACCTCGGGCTTGGTCGGGCATCACTACAGACACAACTGGCTGTGTCAGCGGGTGGGAAGCCAGATGTGGGTATATAAAAAAAAAAAGGGAAAAAATCATTATTAAACTGCTCACAATCATAAGAAAACCAAGTTATTAAATATGTATTTTTCAGAATAGATTTTTCTGTCAAGTTAATTTATTGATCAATTATCATTTATTTATTGTTTATAATTTCTTTTATTGTGATTAAAATTATAATTATTTATCTTACTACTATTATTTATTATGTATAATTGTATTTATTTATAAATACAATTTATTTATTACCTATTTATTAATTTATTATTATTAGTTTACTTATCAGTTTATTTTCATAAAATGACTATATCACTAACTATGGATGGCAGTGGACTTACCAGTAGTCCAATAAAAAACTGTCCCCAACAAAAACTGCCATAGCTAATGCCTCCCATTAAGTGTTTAGTATACTTTAATTGAAGTGAATAAAAGACAAGACACAGCCATAGGTTTATAACCAGCATACATGTTTACCATAGCCTCTTTCATTCTCCACTCTTTAAAATTCAAGCTGTCTTTCCCCCTTTTAAGGGTATGCATCAGAAGACTTTTTTTAGGATATTTTGCCTCTCTCCTGTTCACTCTTGTTTGGCTTCTTTCAGGGCACTGAGGCACAAAATAAAGGAGAGAGAGAGAGGGAGAGAGAGAGAGATACGGGTGCCTTCTGAGTCAATTTTGGTGTTTAGTTAAAAGGAAGGAAAGTGATTGCGCTGCTCGTTTTCTCCTCACTGACAGGCAGAAAGCGGATGGCGATTAGTTATTGTAAGATGATTTAACGTCTGGTAAAGCTTTCCATTTAAATGCACCCAGTGGTTATTTTGCATAGTCCCCCTGCAATTTTCCTCAGCTCAAGAGACATTGGCCATCGTCTTGTTCTAATGCCGTGTAATTGTCGGGGGGGATACATTGCTGGGCGGACACGTCGGAACGACACACTCTTTTTGGTCCCTACTATGACTTACTGAAATTGCTCCTAGCTCCCGCCAACTGGAAAAATGGCAAATGTCTGTCACCCAGGACAACTTAGGTGGATTTAGACAGTGGAAACAATGTTGGGTCTTTGTTGTGTGATGCCCATTAGGTAAATTTCTTCATTTGAAAATGAAGTAGAAGGGAAATATCACTCTGAAATTCAAAACTGGAAAATGGGAAGCCGTGAAGTCAGGTGACAGAAATGGAAGATCTGAGTCTTATTCAGACAGAAGATTATTGAGTACTTCCAGTTGCACAAATAGGTTCTGTCACAGTTGTGTTTTGACTTGTCAAGTGTTTTCTATTCCTGGAGATGTGAGCCATTTCTCTCACTCTTTTGCCCTTTCCACTCTCTTTAGCAGCATTGTGTTTCACCACCCCTTCTCCTGTTGTGAAGGGTCATGCAGGGAAAATGAAACCAAATAGAGAAGAAAAATGGAACATTGATTTTTGTCTTTTCACTCAACTCATGATGGCGTTTTCAGGTTTCTTCTTTTCACGCATCATCCTCTCTTCTCTTGCCCACTGTGCCTGGAATCTGTTGTTGCCTCTAACAATAGACTCCTGATCTGCAGCACCATTCTCTGATAAGGTCTCAGAAGGTCCTGGTTATTCATTAAGGGAAATAAAGTGTGAGAAATAGACTGGTGTGTGTGTGATTGTTTTGTTTTGTTTTTTTTCCAGACCCACGCTTCACCAGGCATGTACCTTATGACCAAGAACCCTGAAGACGCTCCTGGAACCCCTGATGTACTGGAGATCGAGTTCAAACAAGGTCTGTGTGCATACAAATGTGTTACCTGTTAGCAGCTTTTTGAACCAGTGTCTGTTCATTTTTATTCTTATGTCCACAACAGTTGAATTGTCAGTCCGTTACGTTATCTACAGAGCGTAGAAGCAGCCAAAAAAGCTGATTATGATAGGGCTAGGTCGGCAGAACTGAGTTCCATCATATTAGCTGTGACTCATCACTGAGTGTCAAGTTCCAGTTTTGCCTCTTCATCTTAGTTAACATTGATGATTGTCACCTCGGGGCTACACTGCATGCTGCCCCAGTAGTTCTTTATCACCAATCAGACCACCCAGACTTGACCCAAGCGCCTTACACCATTACTGGGTCCAAAGCTGCGATGTTTGGCCTGGGGGCAAACACAGGCCGGAAGCATTAACTCCATCTAATACAGAAGCCCTTAGGGCCCAGAGACACGCTCATTAGCTATATTGCCACAGGCTGCAGACTAAATAGTGGAAAGTGTCACATGTTTGCACAGAGAGAGAATGGAAAGAAACATCCAAGCCTGTGGCAAATTGCACAGATGTCCCTTCACCCTTGGAGACTACCAGAGGCTGAATGCTAGCTAAGAGCCATAGGCTAACATCAGTGGTAGGATAGACAGTAGCCCCACTGAGAGAAATAATTGTCACTTAAAAGTTAGGAGTTTCAATAAGAGTAGTCAGAAGCTTTGGTGATGATTAGGGAGGAAAGAATGTTTACTGATGCCAAGGCTGTAAGATGCTTGTTTTTTCACTTCAACCACAAATAAAATAAATACCTGCCACCATCAACCTAGATCTATTTTAGAGTTGTTTTGGATGCAACTTTACTAGTTTACCTGGGAAAGGGATCAACTCTAAATCAAGTAGGTTGATCCCAGTTCAACTGGTAATGAAGTATCCTTTGTGAAACACTGATGCAGCAGTAAAACTTGGTCTTGTTTCGCGGGTTCTTTTGCAGGCCTACACTCCGTTTTCACACATATTTTCTGCGGCTTTATTGAGCACCCTATGACAAAAGCTGTTTTAGTTGTCCACACAAAGGCCTGAGCCTACTCCTCCTCCCTCTCAGCACAAGATCAGCACAAGAATGTTTCATTTCATTCCCCTCCCACCTTTTCATCCCTGCCTTTCTCTCCAAAGTTTTCTCACTGATTAAAAAAGAATATTTAATGACAGGAACCTTTTCCCCCGTCAAACACTCCATTCCCCATCTCTCTTTTTTAATTTTATCCCTCCCTCCTTTCATGCCAAAGAAGAGGAGAGGAAAAAGAGACAGAGAGGAAAAATGTAAAGCAGTAATTTTTCCTACAACTGTGTCTGCGCTCCCATTGTCTGCACTGTTCGGCTGCAAAACACTGAAGAAAAGGATCACTGGGAGAAAAAGACCCCTTGGTGAATGATGGAACATGCATGATGGAGAGAGAGCGAGAGAGAGAGAGAGAGAGAGAGAGCGCACGGGGACGAAAAGCTGGCCCCTACACTCCCACATTCAGACTTTCAGTCAATTTATTTGAACTTTTAATCTAATTATTAACTATTGGTTAGAGGGTGCAGTTTAAGAGTGCACCATCTACATTGGCTTTACTGCATTGGGATTTTTTTTCCCCTTCAGACAGCCAACCGAGATTCTCGGGATATGGGAATGGACCAACGACAAAGCCCTTGTCTAAAAAAATTTGTCAAGTTCTTCACATGTCATTCTACACAGACCTTTGTACACAGGACTGTCTGAAAGGCAGCCAGAAGTAGGGCTTTTCACTTTGAAGCCATACGATTGGCAACTGCACTTATGTTAAATGCTATTGAACATTGGATGGATGGAGGTGTGACTATCAGCACATTGCTTTTCTCATTTCCTTTCCTCCTTTTCTAGTCTCTCAAAAGGTTTATATAGCCACACAGTGCACACGGATACACACACACACACACACACACACACACACACACACACACACACACACACACACACACCCTCTGTTTCACCCATGTCTGTTTATTCCCTCTTCCCCACCTTTGGCCTGCGTTGCTCATTCTAGGCCATGAATAAGCAAGTACATGACAGTGATTGATATATACTTGGTTTAAGTGCCTTTAAAGGGGAAGTGTTGGAATGAACATGGGTTTTGTTTAGTGAAGGTCTGTTTGTGTGTGTGCGTGCATGCATGTGTGCGTGCGTGCGTTAGAGGTTAATAGAAAAGTAGGTGATAGTCGAGCATCTTAAGCTAGCACATGCACATCCACGCACAAACACTCAGTGGCGCAAAAAAGCCCCAAACCCAGAAAGCAACGCAAGACTGGGTGCGTAATTCAATTAGCGAAGGGCTTGTCCACGATTTCACAGCCTTCAAATGAGCTAAGATTTTGAATTTTTTTACCATTTTTTAGCACATTGTATTCTAATGGTTTTCACTTTTAGCTGATGACCATCACTTTTACCAAGATGATGATCATATATTCTGTCTAATCAGAAGCTGAAAGCTGTCATCACAGGACCTACCAATTTGAAAAGATTTTCATAACAA
Organism: Lampris incognitus; assembly: GCF_029633865.1. Taxonomy (NCBI): domain Eukaryota; kingdom Metazoa; phylum Chordata; class Actinopteri; order Lampriformes; family Lampridae; genus Lampris; species Lampris incognitus. The sequence goes on from NC_079222.1 coordinate 23,782,758, forward strand.
ATCCATATTGTATCGAATTCATAATGGTTATAATTTAGTTAACTGTTTACTTCATCTTAGAATATTGAATGTGATGGAATATCACATTCTGAGATCAACTCCTTTATATAGCTTTTTTAGTCTGAAATTTTTTTGGTTATAATTGTATTAACATTTTTTGTGACTCTTTATGAAACACTTTTCTTGGACGTCTGGGTAACGTAACGGTCTATTCCGTTTCCTACCAACACAGGGATCCCTGTTCGAATCGCCATGTTGAATTTTTAGTTAAAGCCTTACTAAAACATTTTGTTTGAAAAGTAGGCTATTATGTTCTAATTATAATAATTGTTAATGTAAGAATAAATTATAATACATTATTTTCAACAAAAAAACAATATCCACCATCATGCACAGCCCTACTAATCAAAATGTTAAACTTTGATTTACACGCGCAAGTAACAGTTTGTCCCAGCCAGCATCACGGAAGACTAGCAGTCTCCGGCACACCCGCGGCTCCCAGAAAACAATTTCTTTAGGTGTTTGCAAGTAAGGGATTACGCTCGAAAACATCTACCAGGATTTGAGGCAGCCAACTTTCAATGGTAGATGTATGCCTTAAAAGACCATCAAGCTCAGATAAACTTGTATCCTTTATTTATGACACCTTACAGGAGGCTTATTTACCCTCGTTGGAAGGTATTAAGACAAAATGGGAGGAAGAGTTGGGTCTGCAGATATCTGATGAAATTTGAAAGGGAATCCTGGAGCACATACATACATGCTCAAACAACGCCAGACACTGCCTTATCCAATTTAAAAATTTGTACTGACTCCATTATTCCAGAGTTAGGCTACACCAGATTTATCCCGAAGTGTCACCCTTATGCAAAAAATTTCAGTCAGCCGAAGGTACTCTGCTACATAGCTTTACACTTTGCACAAAGATACAAACCTACTGGATAGAAATATTTGAGATACTGTCTAAAATAATCAACACCCAGTTAGAACCAGACCCTCTTTTAATGTCTCTTGGAAGGTCTGATACGCAGACCAATCTGACTGCCTCTCAACAACACTTTCTCTCTTTTTGCCTTATTACAGCAAAGAGGTTGCTTCTTTTTTTTTGGAAAGACAAAGGGGTCCGTACTACTAAGATGTGGCTCAGCGACCTGTCAAATATCTTACATTATTCATTACCTTTCTAGTGCGACTAGCTAATCCTACAATTAATATTTTTCACTATTAATCACCTATTGAGTAGTAGAGGGATGGGAAGGTGGGGAAAGGACTTTTTATTTTAATTCTGTATTTGCTTAAGCTGTTTTGTACCATTAATATGCAAAATGATATATTCATCATCTGTTTTGCATTAAGTATCTGTTGCTGTTTAGTACTCTGTTGTTTTTCTTTTTGTTTGTCATTTTTTGTGTACTTGAAAAATGAGCACTGGATATTATATATGTGCATGCATGAACTAATTGCTCAAATGAAATATATCTTAAAATAAAAAAGTAAACATGAAAAAACAAATTATGCAATCCTTTTGCATGAGGTAACTTGGGATTTGGTATAATACTCATTGACCTCTTTTGTGTATCTTGGCCACTGTGCCAAGGGAAAATATAGTATGTGCCAAATGAATGCAAGAACTTGAGGTACACTAAACAAATATTCATTCATTCATTCATCATCTTCAGCCACTTCTCCGGGGTAGGGTCACGGTGGCAGCAAGCTAAGTAGGGCACTCCAGACGTCCCTCTCCCCAGTTCCCAGGCCAGGTTGGACATGTAGTCCTTCCAGCGAGTTCTGGGTCTACCCCGGGGTCTCCTCCCAGTTTGCCATGCCCGGTAAACCTCCAAAGGAAGATGCCCAGGAGGCATCCTAATCAGATGCCCAAACCACCTCAACTGGCTCTTTTCGACGCGAAGGAGCAGCAGCTCTTCTCCGAAGTTCCCTGCGGATGTCCGAGCTCCTCACCCTATCTCTATGGCTGAGCCCAGACACTCTATGGAGGAAACTCATTTCAGCCACTTGTATCTGCCATCTCACCCTTTCGGTCACTATCCAAAGCTCTTGACCATAGGTGAGGGTTGGAACGAAGATTGACTGGTAAATTGAGAGCTTTGCCTTCTGGCTCAGCTTCCTCTTCACCACAACGGTCCAGTACAACATCCGCATTACTGCTGATGCTGCACCAATCCGCCTGTCAATCTCCCGCTCCATCCTCCCCTCACTCGTGAACAAGACCCTGACATACTTGAACTCCTTCACTTGAGGCAACAACTCATCCCCAACCTGGAGGGAGCAGTCCACCGTTTTCTGGTAGAGAACCATGGCCTCAGATTTGGAGGTGCTGACTCATCCCAGCCATTTCACACTCAGCTGCAAACTACCCCAGTGCACACTGGCGGTTGCGTTCTGATGAAGCCAACAAAACAACATCATCTGCGAAGAGCGGAGATGCAATTCTGAGGTTCCCAAAATGGACACACTCCTCACCTTGACTGCGCCTTGAGATCCTGTCCATGAGTATCACAAACAGAATTGGAGACAAGGGACAACCTTGGCAGAGACCAACGTGTTTGACTTTGTGCTGACAATGCGGACACAGCTCTAACTTGGGTTATACAAGGACAGGATTGCTTGTAGCAACTGCCCCGGTACCCCATAGTCCCGCAGTAACCCCCACAGAGTGCACATATGTAGACTAGCTGGTCAAACTCCCATGCCCCCCTCAGCACTTCTGCAAGGCTAAAGAGTTGGTCCATTGTTTTACGGCCAGGATGGAATCCTCATTGTTCCTCCTGGATCCAAGGTTCGACAATTGGTTGGAGCCTCCTTTCCAGCACCCTAGAGTAGACTTTCCCAGGGAGGCTGAGCAATGTGATGCCCCAATAATTGGAGCACACCCTCCGGGGCCCCCTTTTTAAATATGAGAATCACCACCCCAGTCTGCCACTGCACAGGTACTGTCCCCGACCTCCATGTGACACTGAAGAGGCGTGTCAACCAAGACAGCCCAACAATGTCCAGAGCCTTCAGCGTCTCAGGGCGAATCTCCTCCACACCAGGCACCTTGCTACCGAGGAGCTTTTTAAGTACTTCAGAGACCTCTGCCAGGGATATGGTTGGGTCTTCTCCTGAGTCTTCAGACTCTACCTCCTCCACTGAGGACAAGTTAGCTGGGTTCAGGAGCTCCTCAAAGTGTTCTTTCCATCACTCGACAACATCCCCAGTCCGGGTCAACAGTTTGCCTCCCCGGGCTGAACATAGCCTGAGTCAAGCCCTACTTCCCTTTCCTGAGTTGCTGGATGCTTTTCCAGAACTTCCTTGAAGCCAACCGAAAGTCCTCCTCCATAGCCTCACCGAACTCCTCCTGAAACCGAGTTTTTGCTCCCACGACTGCCGAAGCGGCAGCCCCTCTGGTCTCCCAGGACCTGTCGGTTGCTTCGGGAGACCACTGGGCCAACCAAATAACAAAATAAACAAATAACCAAGACAAAATGGTGACATAGAAAATCAGTGTTTTTGGGGTGTCCAGGTTGCGTATCGGACTATTTCGTTGCCTACTAACATGGGGATCGCCATTCAAATCCCCGTGTTACCTTTGGCTTTTCGGGCGTCCCTACAGACACAATTGGCCGTGTCTGCGGGGGGAAGCCGGATGTGGGTATGTGTCCTTGTTGCTGCACTAGCGCCTCCTCAGTTGGGGTGCCTATTCGGGGGGGGGGGGACTGGGGGGAATAGCATGATCCTTCCACATGCTACATCCCCGGCGAAACTCCTCACTGTCAGGTGAAACGAAGCGGCTGGCGACTCCACATGTATTGGAGGAGGCATGTGGTTGTCTGCAGCCCCCCCCCCCGGCTCGACAAAAGGGGTGGAGCAGAGATCGGGATGGCTCGGAAAAGTGGGGTAATTGGCCAAGTACAATTGGGAAGAAAAAATTAGGGGGGAGCAGTTTTTTTAATTTTTATTTTATAAATTAACCTAAATAATTTTTTTCTTAAGAATATTTTGCCAGTGTGGAAGCAAGACCGCTTGGAGCTGTGTGTTTCACATTGTAATTTTCCTCTGTGGAGGGTGTGCCTTAAGTTACAAAAGGACATTTTGGAGTGCAAAGCATCTGGCTGTGTGTTCATTTTATCTCGCTTCTTCCTTTGCTGTAAAGCGCAGAGTCTACTTTATTGTTACTAAATCGTACTGTATTGTTGCTGTTTTCAATAAAATGGAAAATAAGATTGCTCATAAAGAACCATTTTTTTTCTAAATTTAAATTTATTTCTGATTTTTCCCTTTTTCTCCCGATTTAGTGGCCAATCGATCCCTATTTTAGTTCAAACACCCACCCTCGTACTGCATGTGTTCGCCAACTGCATCTCTCCGGCCGGCAGTCTCGAAGGAGACGCCTCGCCACTTTCATGACGAGGCGAATCCAGGCCGAACCACTGCTTTTTCCGACACACACACAGACGCATTCATGTGATTACCACAAGCCGACTCCGCCCCCCTCCCGAAGACAGCGTTGCCAATTATTGCTGCTTCATCAAGTCCGGCCATAGTCGATAAAGAACCATTTTAAGATTATCCTGCTGTCAGAATTCGAAAAGGTTGGAGTCACTTTTTCAGGAGTATGACTAAATGCTGACATTGTCCTGTCTTTTCTTTGTTTGTGCTGTTTTGACTGACCAACTGCCTTTTATTACATCCTCTTCAGGTGTACCTGTGAGGGTGAACAATATGAAAGAAGGTATATCCAAGGAAACACCACTGGATATCTTGACCTACCTCAATGAGATGGGGTGAGGCAACATTTGTCAAGTTAACTTGTGTTTTTGACCCCTAAAGGGTGCCATTGTTTTATTGTTATTTGTTATTATCTAATTATGTTTGTTAAGCATTCAGAGAAGTACATTCCCATTCTACTTGAAAGTATTCCAAAGTCCTGGCGGTGCTGACAGTAAGGGTCCATTTGCCCCTGTTTTTAAATCTGCTTAACATCAGAACAGTTAAACCAATAGGGACCTTTCCCAGGACCTGAAGGTTATGCAGTTTGTCTCATATGGGGTTAAAAGGTCTAAATCTGACCATGCCCACAATCAGTAAAACTTTAAAATAAATTCTGACACTGTTAGGAAACCAATGAATAGATGCTAAAAGAATTATTTCGTACCAATAAGAATCCCAACTGCTGCAGTTTGTGCAAGCAAGGCAAGGGGGACTTCAGGTAAATGGAGGAATAGAAAGAGCCGCGGTGTTGTAAGGGAGAAAAGATGAGAAATAGAAATTGCTTAATTTTGGGATTAGTCCTCAGTTGAAATAAACAAGACTACAACACTTCTTTGAACTTCTGATTCTGAGTCTGAACTGTTGATTAAAGCTTGAATTTGCACCAGAAATTGCACCCCAAGACTCTAGCCATACACCTGCAGACAAAATGCCTTATTAATGGTTCATCAGTTTAATAAGAGGTTCGAGTGAATTGGGTAGACTTAAAAAAATACAATTTCTGACTTGGTTTTCAAATTGCTGTCGAAAATTCTTTGACATACAGCACTTTATATCTGTAAGGCAATTTATGAGTGGCTAGACCATTAATGTTGACAGGTTTTGTGACTATGTGTAAGTGGAAGTATAAAAAGGATAAAAATAGAGAGTACGATGGGGTCCAAAATGGCACCCTTCTGGATGTGACATGTAATGTCTGCTCAGGATGAGTATGAGTTTCCTAAGATGACTGAAAATTTTACAGGAAAGAGGAGTTTAACCAATGAAGGATTTTTCCTCAAATCATGTCTAACAAAATCTATGGACACACTGGGGTATAAAAACATTAAAAATGGAACATTCCCTGAATTCTGCTACTAAAAAGCATGAACCGGTGAGTAAAAAAAGGTAACTGGTCGCTCTGAGGAGAGCCTTGTCTCTACTTTGAGGTGCTGTAGAAGTATACTGGCATTTCTCAAATTGTTAGATTAAAAGGACTGTTTGGAGATAGGCCTGTAGTTTGCAAGAGATGAGGGCAGGGCCTGGATTTTGCTACAAACCTATGATATCAGTGGAGATCAGAGCAGGAGAGAATCTCTTTTCATTAGAAAGTATAGTGTGCACCAACAAAAAAAGTACTACTGTGAGTTCAGCAAATCATAAACCCTTGCTATATTACAAGAAATGCAATGGAGTTGTGGGACCCCTTGCTGCAAAAAACCTAGAAATGTCAGACTTGACTTAAAAGAAATCAGTTTGGGGCATCCGGTGGGAAGTCAGATGTGGCTATGTGTCCTGGTCGCTGCACTAGTGCCTCCTCTGGCGGTCGGGGCACCTGTTCAGGGGGGCGGGGGAACTGGGGGAATAGCATGATCTTCCCACGTGCTACGTCTCCCTGGTGAAACTCCTCACTGTCAGGTGAAAAGAAGCGGCTGGCGACTCCACATGTATCTGAGGAGACATGTGGTACTTTGCAGCCCTCCTCGGATCAGCTGAGGGGGTGGAGCAGCTACCGGGACGGCTCGGAAGAGTGGGGTAATTGGCTGGGTACAATTAGGGAGAAAAAGGGGAAAAAATCCCACCCCCCCCCCCCCGAAAAAAAAGATCAGTTTATCAAATTATTTGGTGAAACTTTATTTCATTTGCATTTATTACATTAAGTCAAGTCAAGTCTGTTTTATTTGTATAGCCCACTATCAAAAATTACAAAATTGTCTCGGTGGGCTTGTGCGCCAGTCACCATGAGTAGTAACCAGATTTTCATCTTTGAGTAAAATCCCTTTGTGGGGAAATTTATGTTTTACGCTATAAAAATATACAAAACAGAGCAGATGAAAAGGCAAACAGAGTCATCGTTTGAGTCATATGATCAGCAACTTGATAATTACAAACCATGGCCCCAGTGCTCCCAAAATGTCATGGTGTTCAATGATCAAATACTGTGACACAGGTGTGATTTACTTGCAGTGGATTGTATTAGACTGCTACACAATCGTAGGTGCTCATTTGGACTGAAATAATTGTGGTAACAACCCTGGTGTGGATGTATGTACACTGAAAGGTGTCTGGCTTTCTTCTCTTTTGCTCTTAGTGGGAGACATGGGATAGGCCGCATCGACATTGTGGAGAACCGTTTCATCGGCATGAAATCCAGAGGTGAGGAATTTAAATATTTAAATTAAATTAGTCTTGGGCTTCTTCAACAAGATAACCATTATACCTTTCCAATTGGCTCTAATTGGGCAGCTGCCACGCACTCTCAAAACCCAAGCAAGGATTTTTAAATGCAGTGAGGCAGGCGTAAATAGAACCACAAAGAAATTAAGTGCTAATCTTTAGATTGCCCATGTATTCCAAACCGATCCTTTCAGCATCCAGGGCTTTCAGCCAATTACTGTTATATTATGTGAGTGCTCAAAGTGTAGCGTTTGCAATTTTACCTGCCTAAAAGTAAGCTGAAAGGAAAATGCGTGGCTGTGGACAAATACAACATCATGTTTATTTATTCCACTCAAAGGTAATGTTTTTATACGGTTCACCTGAAAGTTTAGGAGCTGGAGTAACTTTGATTCACTTATGCATGCGACCAAATATAAATGACACACTGGAGACTGATAATGGCTAATATTCTTCACTGGATATATTCAAGAAGACAGTCATCCACAAATGCACACATCCACTTACACACACACTCAGCAGCCTCAGAATGTCCCTTACCATATAGTTGATAGTAACTTCTGGCAACTCCAGTATTCCCTCGTCCTTGTCCGCAAGTGCCACCCTGGCATGCCTTCAAATAGGGCGATGCGATATGACCCAAATGTCATATCACGATAACGATACATATCACGATATAGCACATTTTCTGTGAATTCAATGAATAAATAACTTAAAATGACCACCGTGAAAGGCCCATTTCTTCAACAAATAAAAGGTACTTACTCATATTTGATTATTTTTCTCCTTTTATTTAGAACCTTTGCGCCAATTTTCAATTAAGCATATAACTAAATATGAAATATTGTAGCGAACCTGTACAGTTGGGAGTTCTGGATTAGCGGAGTCGGTCTATCGTCTCCCTGCTCTGGCCAATCACAGGAATGCATGTTGTGTCGGGCGGTGTGCGTGCCGGTGGTTGGTGGAGCGGGCTGGCCCGCTGGGTGCCTATTGGCTCTGTTGTGTGTCTTTAATGTTTTTGCTCTGGAACAGGACATTGCTGCATCTGTGTTTTCTCTTGGCGCGGTACGAGAGGTTTAATAAACCGATTTGTGAGAGAAACCAACTGCTGTCTGCGCTGGAAGTAAAACGTTACACTGGTATGCAAAGGAGGGGGTAGTGTAGCGACCATGGATAACTAGACTCACTACCCCTTGGCTAAGGGGTTGGACCCCGTCCCGGCTGTGGCGGTTCCCGGGCTGTCCCCCAAATTCACTACATTGGTGTCGGAAGTGTGATTAGGGGGACCGCTCAGGTTGGACGGTTTGGAGACAAAGCAAGAGAGGCGAGATCGAGATGATTTGGACATGTGTGGAGGAGAGATGCTGGGTCTATTGGGGGAAGGATGCTGAATATGGAGCTGCCAGGGAAGAGGAAAAGAGGAAGGCCAAAGAAGAGGTTTATGGATGTGGTGAGGGAAGACATGCAGGTGGCTGGTGTGACAGAGGAAGATGCAGAAGACAGGAAGAGATCGAAACAGATGATCCGCTGTGGCGATCCCTAACGGGAGCAGCCGAAAGTAGCAGTAGTAGGTGTCGGAAATGGGACGGTTGGATCGTGAGGCCATCGGAAGCGCGTGCGTCCAGATGCGTGAAGCGCATCCAGAAGGAGGGGAGTAGTGTAGTGACCACGGATAACTAGACTCGCTAGCACTTAGCTAACAGGTCAGACCCTTTAGTTGACTGGTTAACGTAGTTGCCCGTGTTGTGGGAGACACGGCTTCGCGTCCCGGCTGTGGCAGTACCTGGGCTGCCCCCTGAATTCGCTGTAATATTAATGTCTAAGGTTTGTTTTGAGCACTTGACTGCTTTTGCGACCCTCATGTGTAGACGCTGTCCGTACTGTTTCACATGATTCTTGCGTAGGTGGTAAAAGAGGCTAGTGGTGTTTTTGAGTCTGTTGTGGGGACCGGCGGGCAGCATATTTCACAACGTATGGTTTTCTGGTCCGTGTCAGACTTTTCATACCCAAACCACATCCATATAATAGAAGTAGACCCTCTTTTAGGTACAAGCTCCTCGTTTTGTACTGACTGGTCAGAGTCCTTCTTTTCGGAATTACCCCGTTCTGCATTACGTTCACTGTCCTCCATCCATCCATATCCACACCGCTTATCCTGCTCTCAGGGTCGCAGGGATGCTGGAGCCTATCCCAGCAGTCATTGGGCAGCAGGCGAGGAGACACGCTGGACAGGCCGCGAGGTTTGCTTGTTTCTTTCATGCAAATTTCCTGCCTATGGCCGTGCTGTGTAAAGAGCGGAAAGGGTCGTCCAAATGACGAAAAATAAAGCGTGTGATTTGCGACACAACGAGATAAACGATAGAGCTCAATATGAAACGATAGACGTTTTCTATCATCACATGATATATATCATCATATCGATATATATATCATGTGACAGCTCACTATCCTTGTATATGATACAAGGATAGTGCAAGGATAGTGAGCTGTCCTGACTTAAAATGACACACACATAAACACACACTCCTTTCCCCCCATGACACCTCCTCGCAGTACTGGCAAATAGACTGCCCAACAGACTGCGGCTGTGGTGCAACTTGGCAGGTAGAAATTGGAAAATGGGAAGCCCACTTTTCTCTCCCCTTGATTGAACAAAAGAGCAAAGCTTTTTCTCCACTGAAGCAATACGAAGAGGAGGAGCACAAGGCGTCCAAGTGGTCGGATAACTGCCATTGAGTCTGTATGTTTGTCTCCTTTGGAATGGCAATGGTGTTAGCACAATGGATGCTGCGAGGAACTGAATCTTGAATTGTGTAAGGTCAGGGAGGTGGGTGGAATTGAAATGGTTTGTCAAGAATGTTGTCAGCATGCTCCAAAACATTCAATAGCTTGTACACCCGACTGGTGTTTCCCACCTGTCAAGGTACTGTCAGACCTCTGACCTGTGAAGGGGTTAGCTGCTCTATGGTTTTACAATGAATAGGCAGCCTTGTTTTCAATCAGTGGTAGCAGCATCACAATCTAGAGACTTGGGCAGCGGTACTGTGGCATTTAACTGCATGTTTGCAAAGTTCAACTTGTATGTTTAAATGAGAGTTATTTGTTTTAATTCTGTTTGTAATTATTGAGATCTGTTTGTGCTAAAAAAAAAAAGAAGTTTATCCACAAATCACTGAGCGTCTGACCCTGCATCCCATTCAGCGTTGCTGTACATTTTGTTTTGAGCTCTGCTCCTCTCCAGATTTTATTATCTATTTATCTGTGTTTAACATTCACACCTGCATGGGCGCACACCATTGTTACACCCGTAGAGATAGAGGGACTCAGCAGGGTGGAATTAATTCCTTTGCTTAACCCTTTCAGATCCTCTAGATTAATACCTCAAAACCACGATTGGTGGGGCGTCCAGGTAGCGTAGCGGTCTATTCCATTGCCTACCAACACAGGGATCGGCAGTTCGAATCCCTGTGTTACCTCTGGCTTGGTCAGGCGTCCCTACAGAAACAATTTGCTGTGTCTGCGGGTGGGAAGCCGGATGTGGGTGTGTGTCCTGGTCGCTGCACTAGCGCCTCCTGTGGTCGGTCGAGGTGCCTGTTCGGGGGGGTGGGATAGGGTGATCCTCCCACGCGCTACGGGGTGGAGCAGCGACCAGGATGGCTCGGAAGAGTGAGGTCATTGGCCGGATACAATTGGGGAGGAAAGAGGGGGGGGGACCCACAATTGGTTCCAGGTGTTGTGTCTCAGTTTAACGAAACTACCACTGTCTAAACTAAGCCAGATAGCATTTTTATAGTTCATTTGTCCCTGTTTAGGTTTTTTTTTTCCAGCACTTAAGCCCAATTGGGTTGCAGGGCAGTTTTAACTGATTTATCTGATGGAGCTAGCGGAAATGTTCCGACATTCCATCTGTGGCCCTGGATCATCAAAACCCATAAGCCTCACCAGCTCAGGTTGCCACCTTTCAGGCTTTAGACGATTAGGAAAATTGCTAAGCTCTGTTTTGGTCTGCCCTGCACACCATAAGTGCTTCTCCATTTTCAGATCAACCCCCATGTTGGTATATTTGGTGTTTCACTGATTTGAGCTCAGCTTTTCACCTGAGTGGGGGGAAAAATTGAGTGGCATCCTTCCGTCACTTTGCAGAAAAGAGACTTTGAAAGAAGGATAACTGAAACGAGGCCAACTGAAGTGTAATCAGTGATCGGTTTTGGGTGTAGCATAAATAAATGAGGGCTGACTAGCTTTCCAGACTATCTTTCTAATCAGTTTTTTAGATAGTGTTAGATAGAGTTTAGAAGAATTACTCACGGACCTTAACTTTGGCAAACAACCCACCTTTTTAATTTCTAAGTTCTCACAAAAACTGATGCTGGTGGTGGAGCTCCAGCTCTATAATCTGTCTTTCTGCATACTTCACCTCTCTTTCCTTTGTTCAAACAGACAGTTGAGTGACAGCTTCATTTCACCTGCCATCTACCTCATCTTTTTCCCTTCTCCCCTCCCCTCAATCCAGAGGGGGTAAATTGCAGGGTAGTCAGAGCCCTGGTCCAGACACAAGGCTGGCAGGGGCCTCCAACCCTGTCATTTACCCAGGACAGGCTGAGCATGTTTTGGGAGGTTAAGCACAGTGAAATCCTGTCTGTCACAGTGAATGGAGATGGAGGTGGCTGATGGCTAATAGAGCTGTCTTGTTAGATTTATCTTGAACTGGGGCTTGTTTTTCCTAGGATTGCCACTGGTAATGCTGATGGTGATGGCACAGAAGATGCTAAATTTAAAGTTTTCCTGTAAGATTTCACTCAAATGGATGAGCTGCATTTCCATTGTCATTTGACAATGAAAATAATCAATCATATAAGCCTACTCACGGCACCCTAATTTGTAAAATCTTTTAAGTGTAGGTCAAACCCCTTGACACATTTTTCTTGCTAAAATTTATTTTTTGAAAAAAAAAAATCTAAAATAGTTAATATTTAAAATATTTAATATTTAAAATTTCTAAAATATGACGATGTTAAATAATGTCTCTATATGATCTTTAGCTCAAACATGTTCTCTGTCTGTGTGTGCATGAGTCCATGCGTTTTTGTGTATGTTAATCGTTTCTGTGTTTGCTCCTTCCTTCCTCAGGGATCTACGAGACCCCAGGAGGCACCATCCTGTTCCAGGCCCACCTAGACATTGAAACTTTCACCATGGACAAAGAGGTGCGCAGGATCAAGCAGGGCCTGGGTATCAGGTTCTCCGAGCTTCTCTATAATGGTAAGGGACTCAAATACACCCATGTGGATGAAATCTTAAATTGGGCTGCTTTTATCCACTTAAAGACACTTTCCTTCCAGTGATTAATGGTTTCTAAATATGAGTCCAGATGAAACTGACACACTCTCACTCACGAAGTACCCCTTAATTCACCGGGTTACATCGATTTGTGAGTTTGGACATTATATGCCCCAGAATCCTAATACTAATAGTACAGCAGTGACCTTGCTGCATGTTGAATTTTTATATATGAAACACTCAAATATGTAAAAACTCACTGTTATGCATGGTCACATGGTTGCATTCGTGTATGTGAACACACAAGCACAGACACAGAGAGACTCACAAGACTGGTTATTCCTCACCAAAACATATGTCAATTGAGTTGATTTCTTTTGCCTTCTGTCAATGTTCCTGACTAACATCGACAGAAGGCATAATTTAGCTGGGAATGAGCTGCGTGAGTCCGATGCCAGTTCAGAGGTAATGCATGAAAGAATGGAAGGACTGTGCCTTTGAACATGGCCAGATGATGAGGTTGAGGTCAGCCATTGATGAGGGGAGCACCCCTGCTGAGAGGGGCGTGTCTGACCCCTTAACATACACATACATCCCAAGCCCATCTGTCCCAGAGACTGACAGGCCTTGTCACCCAAATGGGATAAGAGAAAAGGGTGTATGAGCCTCACCTGAAGCAAAAATTAGACTGTGGGCGAGAAGGATTTGGTTTACAAAAGGAGGAGCAGTGAGTGTCACATGTGGCTGTTTGAGGACTGCTGCAAGGAGGGTTTATATTAACATGAATGATTTAATGTTTGCTGCATCCGGTTGTACTAGATTTCCCTTTGTCAGATTTCCTAGTACTTTTTCATTATTAATTTGCCTGTAATTAAAACCTTTTCCTCACATAAATGTGCACTCAGATATTTTTTATTCACCTAACACCAACCTGCTCCTCTCCCTTGCTCGTTTCAGGTTTTTGGTACAGCCCAGAGTGTGAGTTTTTGCGCTGCTGTATAGCCAAGTCTCAGGAGAATGTGGAGGGCAAGGTGCAGCTGTCAGTCTTTAAGGGCCAAGTCTACATTCTCGGACGAGAGTCGCCTAAGTCCCTCTACAATGAAGAGCTGGTCAGGTAACTACTAGAGCAAGGATATGAGTAATGGTGTGTGTGTGTGTGTGTGTGTGTGTGTGTGTGTGTGTGTGTGTGTGTGTGTGTGTGTGTGTGTGTGTGTGTGTGTGTCTGTGTGTGTGTGTGTGTCTGTGTGTGTGTGTGTGTCTGTGTGTGTGTGTGTTTGTGTGTGAGAAGCACAGATATACATCTGTGCTTGACATTGAGGAAATGGTTGTATGTGTTGGTTTGATAGGACTTTCACACTTATCCACTTTGCTGCAGATTGACTGCATCCACATGTATGTGGCTCCATGTGGATCGTTCCTCTGAGCTTTCACATTCTAAGTGCTTGAGTTCCAGAGTTCTGGCGCGAGTGACTTGTTACTTCATAATCAATTGAATTGTTACAACAAAGCAACAACCAGAAAGAACACCTGCCCTGGGCAACCGTCCTTCGTTAGATCAGTTTTATAAACATGGATGCATCATGGTGCCGATCCCAGGCCCTTTTCCAAAAGCCAAGGTCAAGAAGAAGATTATTTCCATTCATTCATTATCCAAACCACTTATCCTGCTCTCAGGGTCGCGGGAACGCTGGAGCCTATCCCAGCAGTCATTGGGTGGCAGGCGGGGAGACACCCTGGACAGGCCGCCTGTCCATCACGGGGCTGACGCACACACACACATTCACACCTAGGGACAATTTAGTATGGCTGATTCACCTGGCCTACATGTCTTTGGACTGTAGAAGAAAACCGGAGCACACCCACATAGACATGGGGAGAACATGCAAACTCCACACAGAGGACGACCTGGGACGACCCCCAAGGTTCGACTAACCCGGGGCTCGAACCCAGGACCTCCTTGGTGTGAGGCGACCGTGCTAACCACTGCGCCACTGTGCCCCCTGAAGATTATTTCTCCTGATCACAATTTTCCATTAGTCATTAGTGCCCATGTTGATAGAGCACTCGGGGTAAAGGAACAATCCCCCATTTGGTGGGGTCACATAGGGAGCAATGGCTTTAGCAAGAGAGACTGATTGAAAAACTTCACGTGCATCAGAGTTACGTTTAAATGTCTATGCAACACATTGGGACCAAAGATTGGAAGGAAAAACACCAGATTTTGTAATTGAGAAAATTAAATTATACTAATATAATCACCAGTCTGGGTGGATTTTATTGGAATTAAAACATTGGTCCATTCACTAGTCTGGGTTTTAATATGGTGATAGCTCAGTGTGTCATATATGCTGCAGCAGGCCTTTCAGCAATCTTTTTGTAAATATGCTTGCTTTCCATGCACCCTTTCAGTTGTTTTTTAATATTGGATGGTACCGCAGTGATGCGGAGGCATTCCGTATTGTGAAAGCCCTATAAGAGAGATTAGATGTGTTTTTCCCTGGCAGCCATAAGAATGTTTGCACGTTACTGTCCACTTATCCCACAGTCTTGTTGTTAGTATTAGGTGAGCCAATCCCATCCTCTTGTGACCTCCACACCGACACACTAAACAAACCCTGCCTTACAAAGACATCAGAGAAGTGCCATGCTCAGTTCCTTGAGGGCAGCCCCACAAACCCCCCCCCCATGGCCTCTTAAAAGTGGAACACTGGGTTTATTCAGGATGCTGACCCCTGATACCCCCAAGGCAAGCTCAACACTGACCAAAGCAAAGCCCCTCCATATGCCTCTCCATCTTCCTTTCCATCGCCTTTCACTCACCCGTGCTTTGCTTGTACCCAAGAGTAAGAGGCACTAATAGTATTTTCAGCCAGAGGAGGAGGGAGGGTTCAATAGACATTCTAGAAGAAAGCACCAGGGCGTCATGCTAGTTAGCTTGTCAGAAAAAGGAAATTGGGCAAGCATGTCTTGCACAGAAAGCTATGTCTTTTAGCTTCTCAGTCTAGTTTTGCAAGTAAATAAATCCATGTGAACCAGTGAGCAAGATGTATATACTGTATACTATAGTATAAGAAATGGGTGGGGTTTTTTTTGCTTTTTTTTTTTTTAATTTTCCCCCTTTTTCTCCCCAATTGTATCCGGCCAATTACCCCACTCTTCCGAGCCTTCCCCAGTCGCTGCTCCACCCCCTCTGCAGATCCGCGGAGGGCTTCAGACTACCACATGTCTCGGAGGAGACATGTAGAGTCACCAGCCGCTTCTTTTCACCTGACAGTGAGCGTAGCGCGTGAGAGGATCACTCTATTCCCCCCAGTTCCCCCTGACCCACCAGAGGAGGCGCTAGTGCAGCAACCAGGACACATTCCCATATCTGGTTTCCCACCCGCAGACTTGGCCAATTTTGTCTGTAGGGACGACCAGCCAAGCCGGAGGTAACATGGGAATTCGAACCGGCGATACCTGTGTTGGTAGGCAATGGAATAGACTGCTACGCTACCCGGATGTGAAATGTGTGTTTTTAGAGACAGAAAGAAAGAGAATATTTGTGTTAAACCATACGTTTTCCTTGCATTGTGAAGTTCTGCAGAGCTCCAACTCAGTGTACTGGAAGAGTAGTAGTGAGATCTGCTTTTTCCTGTGTGATCTTGTCTGTGTTTTTGTATGATGCATGATTTAATTGAAAACAAACTTTACACTGATATAATCAACTTTTCATCTATTTTTGGAATGAAAATTACAGGGGCCTTTCCTCCTTGGCACCGACTGATTAAAGCCTCAGCTGACTCTAACTAGGGAAAAGCTGCACTTCCTGCCCAACTTTGCAGATCTTCATGCTGCCTCTGATAATTATTTTAAGGGTTTTTTAGTTTAGTCATTTTTGGGGTGGGGTGGGGGGTTAGGGGGCTTACATCAGGGTGACAGAGGTGTTGGATTGCAGCACTACTACTACTACTACTAAGTCCTCAGGGCTATGAACAGATGGACCCACTGATGTCCTATAAAGGAGCCCATTATCGCCTGCCCCCCCCCCAACACACAAACACACAAAACGATCACCTCAACAACAAAATTCTTCTAAATTGCAGTTACACGTTGACAAACACAACATGATCATCACTGTCATATGCATGGACTTGTGTGAATGACAGCTATACACCTTGAGGGGTGGTACACTTATTTACCACTACCTGAAAAAGCACCTGCCACACAGACACACACACACACACCAGTTCTGGAGTAAAACCCCTGCTGATGTCCCGTTGGCTCGCCCTGGGCCCCAGTAAACAGTGTCATTAACACAGTGGTATTCCAGCCCGTCACTGCACCCATCTGAGAGAGAAATGTCATCCTACTGGTTGTCCACTGGCTCTGCTCTCAATTAGACTGCAGGGTTTCTTAGAGAGCTGCACACATATACATGCACACGCAGAGTCTTTTATTCTTTGAAGCCACTCACTCATAATGGCGGCTAGGTGACAGGTAGTGAGCCTTGAGAGTTGATGATTTAGTTGTCGGTTTTTCTTTTCAGGGTGTTTATTCTATCATATGTTGGCAATTTCCTCCGTTCCCTAAGTGCTTTTGAAAGATGAATACACACTTTACATCGGGGGTGTGGAGGTGCAGAAAAGGATAGGAAAGGATGAAGTGTGTGAAACACTGCAGGTAGAAACTGCTGTAATTATAGAACGCGCGCGCACACACTCACACACCACACACACACACACACACATTTAGGAGGAGAAATGGCAGGGCCACTAGCAAGTCAGACAAAAGTGAATATGTACCGGCACTATAGTTAGAGATTTACTGCTAGAATAAAAGAAACGACAGAAAAAATAGGTTATGAAATCTATCAATTTTCTTCTGCTTAGTCAGGTGTTAATATTATAGGGTTGTTTTATAATGCTTGCCAGTGTGTGTGTGTGTGTTTATGGCCATGGTTGCATTTTTTTTTTAGGGTGGATATTGATTCTCTTTTGTTCGGGTACAAACAATGCTAAATACAGCATTCAGAAAGAAATTGACTGTGTGATTTTTTCTTTTTTTCCAAAGAGCACCGTATCAATGACCCAATTATCCCAGTTGTCGAGAAGGCCCCTCGCCACTTGTGTTTACGGCACTGATACAAAACATCTGCATCAGTTTTATAACAAAGGACCTGTGTAATTGCCATCTTTTCCAGTCTCACCATCATCGTCTCGGTCTTCCCTCTCTTGTTGTCTCGTCTTTTACAGCATGGACGTCCAGGGAGACTACGACCCATGTGACGCGTCCGGATTCATCAAAATCAACGCAGTCCGGTCAGTACCGTCTTTGTTAGGTGGTTACAATTTTGGGAGATCACAACATTGTTCGACTGTGTTGTGAAATCTGAACAGATCCTTTCAGTTGCTTCTTTATGGCTTGACAGACATTTATGGATGCAGAAATTGGCTCACCCGAAGACATAACTGAAAATGCCTCCATGGTACCTACTCTTTACTACCCATATTACATGCCTTTTTTTTCCCCCCAACATGTTTTTCTTCTGCAGGCTAAAGGAGCACTGCCGTCTGCAGGGATTATCCGGCAACAAGAAATAATTCCCTGATAACCCGGTGCATTTTTTTTCCAACACCTCCAGTGTATCCTCCACCCGTGTATATCCTCAGAAGTAGTGGATTTAGACTAATGTGCCCTTAGTAGTTTCTTACTTCTCTAACCTTATCATATCTGTACATATACAAGGGCCATTTGGGTAGCTAACATATTAGCGATGCTACCGGAACGTTTTGGGATTACCAGGTTACACATAAATTCATTTTATTTTACATTAAATCGACAGCAAAGCCATTGAAATATGTAAAAACTAGAAGATATAAAACCCTGACAGGCTACCAAGAATGCAGATTTGATGTTTAGGTTTAGATCAGCTAGAAATTATTTTGGATAGGGATCTGAATAAGTCTATGTCCCTACAGTCTGTGATCTCCCATTTTCTGGGTAGGGTGTTTCTTCTTCTTCTTCTCTTGGAGTAACAGTTGGTCAGTACTAACAATGAAATGCATTTACTTGCTGCTCATTTTTACAATAATAAAAAATGTATAACTATATTGCTTGCTCGGCTCTATTTTATTTATTTTTTATCCCCCCCTCCCCTTTTTTCTCCCCAATTGTATCCGTCCAATATCCCACTCTTCTGAGCCGTCCCGGTCGCTGCTCCACCCCTTCTGCCGATTTTGGGAAGGCTGCAGACTACCACATGCCTCCTTCGATACATGTGGAGTCACCAGCCACTTCTTTTCACCTGACTGAGGAGTTTCACCAGGGGGACATAGTGTGTGGGAGGATCACGTTATTCCTGCCAGTTCCCCCGCCCCCCAAACAGGTGCCCCGACTGACCAGAGGAGGCTCTTGTGCAGCAACCAGGACACATACCCACCTACATCCGGCTTCCCACCCACAGACACAGCCCTAATTGTGTCTGTAGGGACGCCTGACCAAGCCGGCGGTAACACGGGGATTCGAACCGGCGATCCCCGTGTTGGTAGGTAACGAAACAGGCCACCGCGCCCCCTGAACACCCCCCAAAAAACAATCTTAATACAAATCAACTTTTTTTTAATTCTCTTATAATGATTAATAGTTGATGGCTGTGGCGCAGTGCCTTTCTTTTATTAATGCCTGCCTGTTTAACTCGTCGTACATTACGAGCACTGCTCCGGGAGGATCTGCGAGCATAGGGGATAGTGTATCATATTTATATGCAGATGAAGTAGTCACATTGCAGCAGTTTGCCAAAGGCAAAAGTCAACCCGGTGCCTTGCTGATAGCCATTGGAGCAGAAGTGATAAGGCTATTTCTGAGCTCAAATGGCACAAATCAGGTGGAAAGAAGGCCAATTGCCCACATATGTATATTTCCCCAGCTTAGCATGAAGTCTCTAGGCTTAGAGACTCAAAAAGGGGATAGAGGTGATGGAAGGGGTATTTGGAGACAAAGAAGGTTTAGCCTACTGTGATTTATTGATAGATTTGGGAGAAAAAAGCTTTTATTTCTGGGTTTCACTGTGTTGTGGATAAAAAAATGTCTATCTTGAGAAGTTTGCAACTGAACATTTTTTTTTTCTTCTGATTTTTTCCCTTTTTTCTCCCAATTTAGTGGCCAATTGATTCCTATTTTAATTCAAACACCCACCCTCGTATTGCATGCGTTCGCCAACTGCATCTCTCCGGCCGACAGTCTCGAAGGAGACGCCTCCCCACTTTCGTGACAAGGCGAATCCAAGCCGAACCACTGTTTTTCCGACACACACAGAGACGCATTCACATGACGAACACAAGCCGACTCCGCCCCCCCCCTCCCGAAGACAGCGTTGCCAATGATTGCTGCTTCATCGAGTCCGGCCATAGTCGGATCTGACGAGACCGGGGCGCGAACCCCGGTCCCCAGTGGGCAACTGCATCGACACCAAGCCGATGCTTAGACCGCTACGCCACCGCGGACGCAACTGAACATTTAATTGTTTTTAACCTGTGGACTAAACATAATGAAATTATTAATCATCCATATTTTATACCCTTTACCATGGATAGGACACACCGACACTGCAGCTCCCTTCATGCATATCTGTTCCCTGTCCCCAACACTGAGAGGCGTCAGTCCGATATTAAGATACAGTGTGAGTTGGGCCTCATGGTAGAGTTGCGCAGGCAAAGGAGACCCCCTGCCAGGCCTAATTGGAAATGAGGGATCGTCGGACCCTTTCAGTCTTGCAAGAGCCTTTCAGCCCCCTGCTCAATTACACTGCAGGCGTCTCAGTCTTTGCCTGGTCAATTACCAGCCAGCCCCTACATTTATAGGCATGTACATACAGGTTGCAAGATAATCATCATACAAAATTGCCCGGTTAAAATAAAGGATAGATGAGGAGGGATTCAGATTAGTCAGTCAAGCTGAAGGGGATGTAGAAGGGATGGGGACAGTTATCAATCTCAATATGGCTGCAGTGGTTGGAGGGGGTGGATCATGATGACCTTTCAACTGAGTTTGGCTGGGCAAGTTATGATCTCGAGAAACATCGACTGATGGTGTTTCATGCTGCTGTATGTGTGCACATCCATCCACTGACCCGCCTATCAGGAACCCTTTATTTATCGTTTCTCACAACCCACAGCAGTGCAACACAAAGACAAAAACATATATCCAAAAACTACAAGAGTTTTAGGAACACACATATCCAAACTAACACATATATCCAAATTAACACATATATCCAAACTAAAAAAATTAAAAAAAAAAAATCACTGTCCAAGGGAACGAACACCAGGCAGGATGACTGTCAGAACTGCCGGTCTGCATGGGTTAGCAGTTAGCTCAGCTTGCCCCACTTCCACATCCTGTTAGAATGCCCTCGGTGCTTCCTCCTCCGGCGCAGCTCCAGGCAGGGGCCGTGATCCTTGGGCCCACCGGGCGCAACAGACCAGGCTCCCCCAGCCAATCCAACGCCAGCTCTCCCAGCCAGAAACCCTCGACACACCTCCTCGCACTCCACACGACGACACCAAAAAACGCCACAGCCAACGCCAGGCGATTTGACGTTTCGTATTCCCTGTCCTCATCCCCCATCGCTCCTCCTACCTGTCTACCTATTCAGCCAGGTATGAAAACTGGCTGACACCTGACCAAGGGAATTAATCATCCTTGACCCCACACTAATTACCCCTCATTACCCACTCTGTGTCTACCTCTCAGGGGAGATGAGAGTAACAATAGTGCAACATGAAAGTCAGCGGTGTCACTGAATGGAGCACTAATGGAAACTCCCGCGCGATTGTGGCCGTCTCCTCCGGAGCTCTTTCGACCAACTTCAAGTCCTTGTCACTCTCATTGCACATGTACAAAGGAAACTATTGTCCTGGGTTGCTATGACCTCTTCAGATGGAGAGTCAAGGGCCGCTGGCAATGAAAGCGAAGCCATGCAGCAAAATGGATTTGGGATTGGGGTTCACAGGAAATTGTGAAAACACTTGAGCTGAAAGTGGGGATCATTGTTGTGAATTTTAGGCTATTTGTCTCGCTATCTAGCACTATCACACTCTATTCATATCAGTCTCTTTTTCTCTGCCTTCTCGTTGAATTCAGTAAGAGATTAAACGTGTTTAGTTGTTCATATTTGTTCCACTAAAACTGCTCAGTCTTGAGTTAAGATTCTCAAGAAAGTTAATGTTGTTATAGAGCACAGCAGAATATTCTGTGGTCATTCAATCCCTGCTCCCCCATCTACCTGTCTGTGTGGAGAAGGCACCCATATTCACTGACTTCTCTTCTAAAATGGCAGGCTGCACAATAAGACAGGAACAATAACCACAGGGGGGTTAGCTACCACCAATTAGAGGCCAACGTGGCTCCCCTTCATTATGGTTTGTGTGTAACCCAAGCCCAGGGATCTGTATTCAGGCTCTATTGTGAAGTCTTCACCCTGGGAGCTTAGCCCTGCCATCACCTGCCTCCAGGGTTCTCAGATACATGCTGCAGAGTGTGTCACACCATTAAAACAGAGGCTTGATCGTTAAGGTTTATTATTAAGATTAAATTCATATTGCTTCACAAACTCATTGTTACCCTATTCTGGAAAATGCATCACTGAAGTGTAACAGCACCGGACTGATGGAGCTAGATATCGTCACTGTTGGGATGTTTTATATTCATGCTCCAACATATTTTTTTTGGTCCGGATATGGACAATTACCTACCCTCTCATTTTTGCCACTGGCACCAAACAGTATATTTCATGTGTGTCTATACGAGGAGCCCTTAGCAGAAACGTTATAATAAACAGTCACTGTGGCAAGGTGTATAGATTTCTCTTCTCTTTGTTTGGGATTATGCTTAATGCAACTTTACCCAGCAAAGAAGTGGTTAAATGAACCATCCTGAGGTTTACACAGAAAGGTAAGGGGCTTACAGGAGATGATGAGGTCACTCTCATAATGAGAGCCAACGAAAGAGGTTTAAAACAGGTCCAGTCACTGCAGATTGCTATCACTGATAGCATTCTGTAAAGTTTAATAATTGCTGACACTCGGGTTCTCATTTTTTAGGATTTAGATTCTTAGACGGCTCAAGGATGTTAACTGTAGCAAGAGATGTGATATATATATAGTATATTATGATTATAATGACATTAATAATTGTTATTAAATATTATTGTATTATATTGTTATACATATATATTGAATATTTATTCAAAAATCAATAGTTGTATTCATTAACTGAAAAAGATGATTGTTTAAAACCTTGTTTGCTAGACTATCCACTGTGCATGGTACATTAAATCTACAATACAGAAGATGGTAATTTTGGTTTAACTCACAGACTCCTGTGGTGGTACTGGTAATTGCATTGGCGTCTAAACTCCAGAGATCCGTTTGAATGGAAACAGAGTCGCCGCTGTTGGGTCGGCATGTTCCCCACAGCCCAACAAACAAATCATAGTTGAAACTGGGTTTCAGCTATTCGTGTTGTATTTTTCAGTAAACATCTTCTAAGGGCTTGGTCCGCCCTTTCTGATACCCAAAACAACCTTGCTGCAACTTGGCTGCTGTGGTGAAGACTTGAAACGCTATGCGCCATCTCATTTGTCCTACTAACCATCGAAATAAACAGCTAATTTCCCTGCAAGGGACAATAAAGACACTTTGACTTTGAACAAAAGCGGCAATAATTTGGACGTTCATGAACAGTTAGTCTTGGTCGCTGCTCCACCCCCTCTACTGACCCGGGGAGGGCTGCAGACTACCACATGCCTCCTCCGATACATGTGGAGTCACCAGCCGCTTCTTCTCACCTGACAGTGAGAAGTTTCGCCAGGGGGACGTAGCGCGTGGGAGGATCACGCGATTCCCCAGTTCCTCCCTGAACAGGCACCCCTACCGACCAGAGGAGGCGCTGGTGCAGCGACCAGGACACATCCGGCTCCCCGCTCGCAGACACGGCCAATTGTGTTTGTAGGGACACCCGACCAAGTCGGAGGTAACACGGGGCTTCGAACTAGCGATCCCCGTGTTGGTAGGCAACGGAATAGACCGCTACGCTACCCGGACGCCCTTTTCCGTTCGTTGTTTAAACCTCCTTAATCCCTTCAGATTTGCGGGGAACTGGA
Organism: Lampris incognitus; assembly: GCF_029633865.1. Lineage (NCBI taxonomy): Eukaryota > Metazoa > Chordata > Actinopteri > Lampriformes > Lampridae > Lampris > Lampris incognitus. The sequence goes on from NC_079222.1 coordinate 23,806,327, forward strand.
GTCTTTCCCAGCAGGTATTAGGTGGAGGGCAGTGTGAGACCCTGGACACGTCGCCAGTCCATTACAAGGAATAGAATAGAATAGAATAGAATAGAATAGAATAGAATAGAATAGGAGTCACTTTATTTTTCCAAGGGGAACTACATTTATGTAGCATATTGATAAAATAAGCTAATGAATTATACAAATATTCTAATAATTATATTGTGTTGGACTGTATTTATGTACTTAAAAAGTCACCAAAAACAAATCTGATGTAGGAGTTTGGGGCTTTCACACGAGAACTAACAAGGTGGAGCAGTATCAGGATAGCCCCATCAACTCCAACATCCTGTTGGGAAAACTGAATGGAGTATGCTGGGACTCTTCACTGCACCTCATAGTAGGATGGGTCAAATGCAGAGAAGGACTTTTTCCACAGGGTTCAACAAAGTCTTCCTTCACTATATAGCCAAACTTAAAAAGGTCACCTATGGCCTCTATGGTATGTGTTTACAGACTTAGCACAAGTGACCGTAAAATGTCATCATAGCAATTGCAATGCTAAGAATATGGCTGGCTGTTGCATTATAGGAATGCTAGTTTTGGTGCAAATTATCTGTTTTATTATTCTCATGTAGACTTTAGGACTGAAAGGGAATAAGCAATGGAAGTGGAAGACTGTGTGGCCTTCATCTCCCAGAACAGCAGGATTCGGCGATAGTGGACATGACGGTTCAGCTAAATGACATTTGCCCTAATCCGATTAAACATTCTTGCAGACAATAACATTTTCCAAATTCGATCAACCAAACCACAACTGAGTGCATTTGGAAAAGAAAACAAGTTGCAGCGTAACTGACGGCCTTGGTGCCTTTTCAGTGGAATGAGGATGAGTGAGGGTGAATGTCTTGTGATGGGAATATGTTCAGGTGAGCATATGGCAACGTTGCAATACTACAGTACTGATATGCATAAGGTGCATAGAAATGGCCATTTTTTTTGCATATAGAGTAAAGCATTGGTCTATGTCTGTTATCCCAATCATGCCCAAGTGTCTTCATTGTATTTCAGGGAATGATGGCGATTGACGCCAAACCTGAGCAACATGTGATCGAAGCAGGATTCAACACCGTGATTGGAGCCTGGCTTGGTGGAGCACTATGGTTGATGTGCTGGGACAGTGTGACCCAAATATGATGATGTGTCTTTGTCATTTCAAGGAATGGAGTTGAGGCTTGAGACCCTCTGCTGGAGCCACCCAACTCTGTATACCTGCTGAACGTTCTGGATGAGCCGCACAACATTCTTTAACAACCAGATGCTCTGGTAGCATTTGTTATTTTGTGGGACAGTGTCAATTTCCACAATGTATATACTATGTTGGTTTGAAAGTTGTTTGCAGCACATGCAGAGTTCAGATAGATTTTTATTCTGCCTTACTCCCACTACATAAACCGAATCGTTGTTCTTTTTGACCTAAAAGTGTATGATGGTGTCCATATGAGCAGGCCACCCTCCTTCAAGGTATCGATGATTCACCCGGCAACATTACAACAATGCTGCCTTGCAAATGAAGACATCAGTTGTGATGTGGATACAAATTTGTGGCCAAATGCAGCCAAGAGGCAAAATGCTACATATTCAGCGTATTGAAAGTATTGTCGTTTATTTTCAGTGACTAAACTTCAGAAATCAAAATATATAATGTTTTGAGGTTTAGCATCTGAGAAGAAAGAAAGCCTCTTGATTTTGTCATTGTAGTTTACAATGAAATTGGTTCTCTGCATTTAACCCATCCTATTGTGTAGGAGCAGCGGGCAGCGGGCAGCGCCTGGGGACCAACTCCAGCTCTTCTTTCCATTGCCTTGGTCAGGGGCACAGACATGAGTATCAACCCTAACATGCATGTCTTTGCGGCGGTGGGAGGAAACCAGAGCAACCAGAGGAAACCCACACAGACGTGGGGAGAACATGTAAAATGCATGGCACTTGGGCTTTGGGGTAGATCCAGATCAGTGTGCAAATTGAGGCCTTATCTACAACTACTGAATATGTGTCGTCTCATTTTTCATTTGGTTTTGGACACATTGGTCTTGTCTTTGTCTTTCTTGCTGTGTGATGGACTTAATTACTTTAATTTTGCTTGGTACAGTAAGTTTTTGATGCAAATGTTATGTGTAAAATGCAGAATATCACGGGAAATGTTTACTGTACATAATTTCAAATATGAATATGAACAATAATGAAAGGAATTCAAATACTATAACCTATACCAATGTAGATTGCAAATGGTATGCTCATTATTTGGATAATAACAATATAATGAAATTACCCTTGTATACTTTGTTTTGATCTGAATTGTTGTTTGACAGCATGATTAACAATGAACATTTTATGTCATGATTACTATTTGATGAATAAATTTGGTGTTCTGGTGCTACGATAAACTTTTTAATTCAGATCTGATATGGATTTTAGCCCCAAATTAGGAGTGTAATATTTTGCATTATGTGTTAAGAGCATAGAGATTGTTATGATATATATGCAATGTTACTTCACTGAAACCCGATATGCTGCTGGAAACATCAAGAGACCATCTGTGAGGAACCATAATAATCAAGCGAGGCACTCTGCGTTTAAGCCTACATCCATAGTTCCTGTGTATGTATCCCCTGATGCTGAATCCAGTTTCCTAGTGTCAAAGGACAACCATACAGTGAAGTCCTTAATATCTAGAGGCAGATGGGGGGCCATTATGTTGGAAGCCCCTGGCTTTGTTTGGCCTGAGCCGGTGATGAAATATTGATGGAAAAATAGAAATATTTTGCCTGCTGCCCAACATAGGTTCATCTAAAAGGGTTAATGAGTGTGAGGACTTCTCTGTCTCCTGTTACAACAATATACTAGCTCTGCTGCCACTAAAATTGACTAGACTGGGATCTCCGGTCTCGGTGGAGTTAACACTAATCGATAGCCTTTTACACTGCCAGATTAAGTTACCTCACTATCAGTGGTCTACTTGATTTGGCTTGGTTGTATATTGTTGAAAACTCGCATATCAAATCTATAGTTCTTCAGCTCTTAAAAAAGATTAAATTACACAAGAGTAATATCAGGAGAATTTTAGTTTAATTGAATGTTGTATCCAATACCTCCATAGGGTGATTTTGCCAGATCCTTATGCGGCTTGACAAGACCGCCATCAGTGCTGTGCCCTCACGGGGTACCAATGGAAACTATCACATCCACTGTGATAGTTCCCTGGGAAACAGGGAACAAGCCGTAAGAAGAAGAAGATAGTAATCATTTTTCATTGCTGACGCTATCTTCTTAATTAATCATACTAGCCCCACAGTCCTTTTGTCATGTTTTGCTATTATTGTTTGGAATTCAATAGTAATAGTAATTTGCATTTGTTAAAACAAGGCCCGCTTTGTTATTCACACACCCAACTCCCTGCCTGTATCTTTACTCTGTCTAAGTGCCATTAAGTTTGCAAACACAAAGTCTGTTTGCGTATATTTTGAGATATTGTCTTGAGCCGTTCTCCTGCCTGTCTATTTTATATACATCACTGAGCAGCCCTGTTAGTTCAATGGACCGGCACAAGAGTTCCCATAAATGACCTTTTACTCACTTTCTATTTTTTTTCCTTAATCCCCCCCCCCCCCCCTTTTCTCCCCAATTGTACTTGGCCAATTATCCCACTCTTCCAAGCCTTCCCGGTCGCTGCTCCACCCCCCCTGCCAATCCCGACTACCACATGCCTCCCCCGATACACGTGGAGTCTCCAGCCGCTTCTTTTCACCTGACAGTGAGGAGTTTCGCCAGGGAGACGTCGTATGTGGGAGGCTCACGCTATTACCCCCCAGTTCCCCCCTCCCCCCCAAACAGGCACCTCGACCGACCAGAGGAGGCGCTAGTGCAGCGACCAGGACACATACCCACATCCAGCTTCCCACACGCAGACACGGCCAATTGTGTCTGTAGGGACGCCCGACCAAGCCGGAGGTAACACGGGGGTTCAAACCGGCGATCCCCGTGTTGGTAGGCAACGGAATAGACCGCTATGCCACCCGGACACCCTCTAAACTTAATCTTGATCCTATGGGTTTGTCTGCAATGCTTCTGTTTGACTGGAATATCCATCCACTCATCATTGTGGATCCAGAAGATTTGGTCGTCAGTCTGCTGCTGGTCTACTGAGAGCTGGACACCATGTAGTCCAAGTGTTAGGCCTCTTTTAACTGTTTGAGCCGGGTACTAAAATGCACACCCCTTATATTAACAGATTCTTCTAAAACTGGGATTCCATGAATCAAAGCAAATTTTCAGGTCGTTGTAGATAATCTGCAATACAGACACATTTTACATATTTTCACTGATAATTCTTAGCAGCTTTCATGGTTTCACTGACCCGTAACCTCTAACTATATAACTTGCTATATCAAAAAACCACCATAACCATTAAACCCTCCTCCACCCCACAAATCCGCAGAGCAACCGTAATGCAGCATGTTTATCTCAAATCAATAGTTTTACCTCCTTCCCTTGCCAGACACTTCTTTCCCCCTCTCGCGCTCCCTCTTTTCCTATCTTCGGCCCCAGGGGTCTACTGGTGGGGTTTGTTTGCTGGCACACACTCATTATGTCCTTCGATCTGTTACTCTGCTTGGTAGTGAATGGATGAGTGGCCTATCAGGTTCAAGGTGGTTATCTTGGTCAGCCTGTTCCTCTGTGGATCCCTTAGATGATCTAAATGTTTAATGGCACTGGTTATTTGGTTGTTATAGTGTGTGTTATGGATGACAATGCAATGTAAAAGTGTGTTTTGTGTTGTTTGTGTTTGTCTTTTAACTACCTGTGCCACACATCAAACTTGAAGACATGTGAGCTATTTGCATTTGGAATTTACACGGTATTCAGCGTACCTGCCAAGAATGTTCGGATGACATAGTTAAAGCCATTTCAACATATATGTAATACATTACATATATAGGCAGGTCTCCCTGCCTGCCGCCCAGTGACTGCTGGGATAGGCTCCAGCATCCCCACGACCCTGACAGCAGGATAAGCAGCTTGGATAATGTATATATACACTCACCGGCCACTTTATTAGGTACACCTTGCTAGTACCGGGTTGGACCCCCTTTTGCCTTCAGAATTGCCTTAATCCTTCGTGGCATAGATTCAACAAGGTACTGGAAACATTCCTCAGAGAGTTTGGTCCATATTGACATGATAGCATCACGCAGTTGCTGCAGATTTGTCGGCTGCACATCCATGATGCGAATCTCCCAGTCCACCACATCCCAAAGGTGCTCTATTGGATTGAGATCTGGTGACTGTGGAGGCCATTTGAGTACAGTGAACTCATTGTCATGTTCAAGAAACCAGTCTGAGATGATTCGAGCTTTATGACATGGCGCGTTATCCTGCTGGAAGTAGCCATCAGAAGATGGGAACACTGTGGTCATAAAGAGATAGACATGGTCAGCAACAATACTCAGGTAGGCTGTGGCGTTGATACGATGCTCAATTGGTACTAAGGGGCCCAAAGTGTGCCAAGAAAATATCCCCCACACCATTACACCACCAGCAGCAGCCTGAACCGTTGATACAAGGCAGGATGGATCCATGCTTTTATGTTGTTGACGCCAAATTCTGACCCTACCATCTGAATGTCGCAGCAGAAATCGAGACTCATCAGACCAGGCAACGTTTTTCCAATCTTCGATTGTCCAATTTTGGTGAGCCTGTGCGAATTGTAGCCTCAGTTTCCTGTTCTTAGCTGACAGGAGTGGCACCCAGTGTGGTCTTCTGCTGCTGTAGCCCATCTGCCCCAAGGTTCGACGTGTTGTGCGTTCAGAGATGCTCTTCTGCATACCTCGGTTGTAATGAGTGGTTATTTGAGTTACTGTTGCCTTTCTATCAGCTCGAACCAGTCTGGCCATTCTCCTCTGACCTCTGGCATCAACAAGGCATTTTCGCCCACAGAACTGCCGCTCACTGGATATTTTCTCTTTTTCGGACCATTCTCTGTAAACCCTAGAGATGGTTGTGCGTGAAAATCCCAGTAGATCAGCAGTTTCTGAAATACTCAGACCAGCCCGTCTGGCACCAACAACCATGCCACGTTCCAAGTCACTTAAATCACCTTTCTTCCCCATTCTGATGCTCGGTTTGAACTGCAGCAGATCATCTTGACCATGTCTACATGCCTAAATGCATTGAGTTGCTGCCATGTGATTGGCTGATTAGAAATTTGCATTAACGAGCAGTTGGACAGGTGTGCCTAATAAAGTGGCCGGTGAGTGTATATACGTATGTGTGTGTGTGTGTGTGTGTGTGTGTGTGTGTGTGTGTGTGTGTGTATGTATGTATATATATAATACAATATACACTACCGTTCAAAAGTTTGGGATCAACCAAACAATTTTGTGTTTTCCATGAAAAGTCACACTTATTCACCACCATATGTTGTGAAATGAATAGAAAATAGAGTCAAGACATTGACAAGATTAGAAATAATGATTTGTATTTGAAATAAGATTTTTTTTACATCAAACTTTGCTTTTGTCAAAGAATCCTCCATTTGCAGCAATTACAGCATTGCAGACCTTTGGCATTCTAGCTGTTAATTTGTTGAGGTAATCTGGAGAAATTGCACCCCACGCTTCCAGAAGCAGCTCCCACAAGTTGGATTGGTTGGATGGGCACTTCTTGCGTACCATACGGTCAAGCTGCTCCCACAACAGCTCAATGGGGTTCAGATCTGGTGACTGCGCTGGCCACTCCATTACTGATAGAATACCAGCTGCCTGCTTCTGCTCTAAATAGTTCTTGCACAATTTGGAGGTGTGTTTAGGGTCATTGTCCTGTTGTAGGATGAAATTGGCTCCAATCAAGCGCTGTCCACTGGGTATGGCATGGCGTTGCAAAATGGAGTGATAGCCTTCCTTATTCAGAATCCCTTTTACCCTGTACAAATCTCCCACCTTACCAGCACCAAAGCAACCCCAGACCATCACATTACCTCCACCATGCTTAACAGATGGCGTCAGGCATTCTTCCAGCATCTTTTCATTTGTTCTGCGTCTCACAAACGTTCTTCTTTGTGATCCAAACTGGTTAGAGCCTGTTTGTGCTGTCCTCTGAAGGGAGTAGTACACACCGGTGTAGGAAATCTTCAATTTCTTAGCAATTTCTCGCATGGAATAGCCTTCATTTCTAAGAACAAGAATAGACTGTCGAGTTTCAGATGAAAGTTCTCTTTTTCTGGCCATTTTGAGCGTTTAATTGACCCCACAAATGTGATGCTCCAGAAACTCAATCTGCTCAAAGGAAGGTCAGTTTTGTAGCTTCTGTAACGAGCTAAACTGTTTTCAGATGTGTGAACATGATTGCACAAGGGTTTTCTAATCATCAATTAGCCTTCTGAGCCAATGAGCAAACACATTGTACCATTAGAACACTGGAGCGATAGTTGCTTGAAATGGGCCTCTATACACCTATGTAGATATTGCACCAAAAACCAGACATTTGCAGCTAGAATAGTCATTTACCACATTAGCAATGTATAGAGTGTATTTCTTTAAAGTTAAGACTAGTTTAAAGTTATCTTCATTGAACAGTACAGTGCTTTTCCTTCAAAAATATGGACATTTCAATGTGATCCCAAACTTTTGAACAGTAGTGTATATATAATACAAGTCATTCTACCAAAGAATGGTTAAAGAAGAATAAAGTTAATGTTTTGGAATGGCCAAGTCAAAGTCCTGACCTTAATCCAGCCGAAATGGAAGGACCTGAAGCGAGCAGTTCGTGTGAGGAAACCCACCAACATCCCAGATTCGAAGCTGTTCTGTGCAGTTGTTGCTGCACAAAGGGGCGGGGGGGGGGGGTCCACACCAGATACTGAAAGCAAAGGTTCATATACTTTACCACTCACAAATATGTATTATTTGATAATTTTCCTCAATAAATAAATGACCAAGTATAATATTTTTGTCTCCTTTGTTTAACTGGGTTCTCTTTATCTACTTTAAGGACTTGTGTGAAAATCTGATGACGTTTTAGGTCATATTTGTGCAGATCTATAGAAAATTCTAAAGGGTTCACATACTTTCAAGCACCACTGTATATATACATATACATATACATATATATACACATATACACATACACACACGAACACACACACACACACACACACACACACACACACATATATATATATATATATATATAATATATATATATATATATATATTACAACATATGTAAGTAATTGGTAAGTTTTTATAACTGTTGTACACCAAATATGGCCAAGTATATAGTTCAGGGCACCTTTAGTAATTTTTTTATTTGTATTTTAGGATTTAATGACTTCTGAATGGTAAGTAACACTAACTATTATGAAAACGAGAAAATCTATTGTAAAAAGTAAAAGCTTCATTACACATCATTTCATCTTACAAAAGGCCCAACTTATTCAGTTAGTCACCAGGATATATTTGCTTCACTTAGGATTGGTGAATATGCATTGGCAGTCATTCAGAAAGTGAACATTTTATCTCACACAAAGGTTTGGATATAATGCGGTTCATCATAGTCAATTTATCTTTCAAAATGCAAAAAAGTGAGATATTTAAACAATAATACAAAAGAAATCATTGTTGACTTTAGAAAGATCAGATGAAATCACATTTCTTATTTCCATCAATGGCTCATCTGTTGAGATCGTGGACAGTTTTAGATTTCTCGGTTTACACATCACAGACACCCTCACATGGTCTGTCAACACCGATTACATCCCCAAGAAGGCACAGCAGAGATGATATCTTAGGAGTCTCAAGAGTTTCTGTACGAGTACTAAAACTCTTATGAACTTTTGTCGCAGCACCATCGAGAGTGTCTTGACAGGCTGTATCACGGTGTGGTTTGGAAACCTGACAGCTCAGGACTGTAGACTGCTTCAAATGACTGTAAAGATGCAGACTGCTTCAAATGACTGTAAAGATGCAGACTGATTCAAATGACTGTAAAGATGCAGACTGCTTCAAATCACTGTAAAGACAGCAGCAAAAATCACTGGCATAGAACCACCACAACTTCATCATATTTACACCACTTGCTGCAAAAGGAAAGCCCATAACACCATTATGCACACCAGCCACCCCGCTCATGTTCTGTTCTCCTTCCTTGCATCTATAACAACATTACCAGAGCATCAAATCTCATGCCCCACCCGTCTCAGTAATAAATTCTTTCCACAGGCAGTCAGGTTGCTAAACAGCTGACACATATGCACCTTACATTGTTGCGTTATCGTGTAATATGTATATATGAGACAGTATAAGCCTGTTTCATGCCATAAGCAATCACTGGATTATTTTGCTTATATATGTATATATATGTATGTGTGAATATATATGTGAGTATATACGTGTGTGTGTATACACACACACACACACACACATATATATATACATACACACACACACACACACACACACACATATATATATATATATATATATATATATATATATATATATATATACACACACACACACACACACACAGAGATATATGACAGCTGATGATTGCTTATGGCATGAAACAGGTTTGTACTGTGTCATAAAGAATTTCCTTGACTCACTGGATTATTTTGTTCCTTATTTGTTGCGCATTTTCCCTACTGTTAAGTGTTTTAGAGAGAGCCAGAGTCAAGTCAAGTTAATTTTATTTGTATAGCCCAATATCACAAATTACAAACTTGCCTCAAGGGACTTTACAGCAACACAATATCCTGTCCTTAGACCCTCGCATCGGATAAGGAACAACTCCCTAAAAAAACCTTTCAACAGGGAGAAAAATGGGAAGAAACCTCAGGGAGAGCAACAGAGGAGGGCTCTCTCTCCCAAGGTGGACAACGTGCAATGGATGTTGTGTGTACGCAATAAAACACAATTTACAGAATACAACTTTAACCACCATAATTTTAATTTAACCACCACAGTGTTCTGATATCAGTCAGACTTAAAAAAATAAATAAATAAGGGTCAGTTTGCAAACTGACCTGTCCTTTTTAACCAACAATTTCATGACCATCTGCACTCATTTCTACACATAACAAAAAAGTTGAACTTGAACTTGAAATCCCCAAAATGCTGTAATTTCAAAGACCTCAGAATGATCAAGACACTGTTTGGGTTGGATGAATAAAAAAATATTCTGTTCATCTCCCAGCGCTGCCTGCTGATGTGCCTTTATGCCTGTCATACCTGGTGATGGATCTGAGTGGTGCTCGTGTCATTGTTAACTGTTGTTGACGGCACACTGGGTCAATGTTAACAGCAGAAGAACTACAAGCAAGATGCTCCTCTACACCTCGTAGTGTGTAGAGCTCACAAGAGACCCCGTTCTGCTATTACTTCCTCTCAGTCGCAGGTTCACGCAGACGAGCAAACACTTTCAGATTAAAATAGCAGACTGTGGGACGGAGGAGGAGAATAGGACAAGGGGAGGTGGAGGCCAGGAGAGAAGAGGGTGGAGAAATGGGGGGGGGGGTTATTGAATCCAAGGAGGGGGTCATGGTGTCCCAGTGGAGAGAAATAGTGAAAAACATCCGTAATTTTCTCTGCAGGATCCCAAGTAATTGAATCATTTAAAATACAGATACGGAGCTGAATCAAAGCAAAGTGGATGGGGATGGAAAGCTCAAAAGAAAAGGAAAGAAAAAAAAGGTGGTAAATGTGCATATCTGCTGTTATTGGACGAAGCTTCTGTTTTCCCCGACTTCACCCATTCATCCCCTCTTTCACGGCAGGATGTTACTTGTCACCGTTTTCTATTTGTCCTTTATAGCACATCTCCACCTGTAATGACCATATGCCATTTCCTGTCTCACTGTAGTATATCTATTTTTAAATTTTAACATTATTTTATCTACTTATCATTGATTTCTGACCAATTTCATACTTCCAAATGCATTTTTTTTATTTTTGATTCATTCACTTTGAGTGATTTTTACAGAGGCAGTGTGAAATTATATTAACCTGAGGAGAGGTAGCGTCACATTTACTACACTGTTAATTTTCATCTGCATTTTCAAGGTCAGTTCCAAAGGACAATGTTTGAGATTTGAGGAACAAAAGCATCATTTAAATTAATCTAAAAATTAAAGTTAATGTTAAAGTCTTGTTTTTTAGGCAAAGAAGCATTTTTTCCCCTGCATCCTCATCATTTAACTAATCATGCTGGGAGCAAAATGCCCTCCTTGCCTCTGCAGTGTTCGTGTGTGTGTGTGTGTGTGTGTGTGTGTGTGTGTGTGTGTGTGTGTGTGTGTGTGTGTGTGTGTGTGTGTGTGTGTGTGTGTGTGTGTGTGTTATCTTCTCCTGAATCACCGCCTTACCATGGTGGAGAAGCTCGCTTTTACCAATGATCCCAAGAGCTATACGGTCCGGAGCTTGGCTCTTGGTAGGTAGGGTCTCCCAAGGCAGATGGGTCGAGGGGGAGGTTCCAAACGAAGTACAATCCAACAAAGTCTGGTGGAAGATGTCTCCAGGTCACAACGGCAGATGAAGGCTGCAACAGAGGGTGGTTCCCAATCGTCTCGATTCTTCTCCATGCCATTGGACTCTGGCCACCACCTGCCAAGGACCGTGTGGTGGCTGCAGGCGCATCAGCTACTCCATGTAAAAAACTGTCACCGGGGCGTCCGGGTAGCGTAGCGGTCTATTCCATTGCCTACCAACACGGGGATCACCAGTTCGAATCCCCGTGTTACCTTCGGCTTGGTTGGGCGTCCCTACAGACACAACTGGCCGTGTCTGCGGGTGGGAAGCCGGGTGTGGGTATGTGTCCTGATCGCCACACTAGCGCCTCCTTTGGTCGGTCAGGGTGCCTGTTCGGGGGGGGGGGGACTGGGGAGAATAGCGTGATCCTCCCACGCACTACGTCCCCCTGGTGAAACTCCTCACTGTCAGGCGAAAAGAAGCGGCTGGTGACTCCACGTGTATCGGAGGAGGCATGTGGTAGTCTGCAGCCCTCCCAGGATCGGCAGAGAGGGTGGAGCAGCAACCGGGACAGCTTGGAAGAGTGGGGTAATTGGCCGGATACAATTGACAATTGGGGAGAAAAATGGGGGGGGGGGCAGATGTCACACACATTCGACCTCCTATTATGCACCTCCAGGATCGGCCTCTACACCCACCTGAGGACCCAGAGGGAGGACGGTCATACTCGACCCGGAGTGACTGCCGATGATGATGATGATGATGATGATGATGTGATGTGTGTGTGTGTGTGTGTGTGTGTGTGTGTGTGTGTGTGTGTGTGTGTGTGTGTGTGTGTTTGTGTGTGTGTGTGTGTGAGTGCATGTGCATGTGTATGTGCATGTGCATGTGTATGTGTCTTTCTTGAAGAGCAAGAAAAAAATAGTTTACAGAGTACATGCCTATTGGCTATTGAAATTTTGAAATTTATCAAGTGGTGGATTCAGTTTGAGTGATGCCTTAAGTTTAAGTTTAGACTTTAACCTACAAGTGGGTTATTATCTTGTGTTGCTCAAAACGGTGCACGGTGCTGCTGGTATCATTTATGGAAGTGGCAATAACTTTGTCATTTCCTCTCTTTTCATGCACAATGTGTGTGCATTTAAATGCAAGCTGGGATACCTTAGACGTCTCTGAATGAAACACTATATTTGTATGCCTCCTGTCTTTAGAAATCTACCTCCATAGTGGAACTATAGCAATTTAGAGCAATTTCAGTTTCATATGGCCTGCTCTTTTGTGGTAGAGGGGAAGAAGAAGAAGGGAAAAAAAAGGAATCAGAGCTCAGTAGTAAAAAAGAATAAGTTTGCCTCTGTTAATAACCAATTTCCACACACTATCCCAAAAGAAAGAGTGGACCTGCTAGGCATACATAACGCATCTAAACAATGTCACTTCTCATCTTCAATGCATTTAATAAAGATGACAACTAATCATACTGTAGAATTCACAATTATTATTTACTGGCCTCCATCCATTTGGTCACTTATTCCTAATGCACCATGTACTAGTCTAATGGCTGTATCTTAATGCTCAAATAACTATACCATATGGGCAACATGATCCAGACCTGGGTGCAGGTCTTTGTTCCAACCATGCAGTTACACACCTGAGCCTGCAAATCAAGGTCCTGAGCAAAGACTATTAACTGCTTAGTTGCACCCACACCGGCCCTTTCTGGATCATGTTGGCCCCCCCCCCCCGAGTCTTTTCCTTTGAACATCTCTATGATGGCACAGTGGCACGGTCGTTAGCGCAGTCGCCTCACAGCAAGAAGGTCCTGGGTTTCGAGCCCCGGGGTAGTCCAACCTTAGGGGTCGTCCCGGGTCGTCCTCTGTGTAGAGTTTGCATGTTCTCCCCGTGTCTGCGTGGGTTTCCTCCGGGTGCTCCGGTTCCCTCCCACAGTCCAAAGACATGTGCTGTAAGTCAGGTGAATTGGCTGTACTAAATTGTCCCTAGGTGTGTGTGTGTGTGTGTGTGTGTGTGTGTGTGTGTGTGTGTGTGTGTGTGTGTGTGTGTGTGTGTGTGTGTGTGTGTGCGTGTGTGCGTACGTACGTGTGTGTGTGTGTGTGTATGTGTGTGTGTGTTTGTGTGTGTCGGCCCTGTGATGGCCTGGCGGCCTGTCAAGGCTATCTCCCCGCCTGCCGCCCAATGACTGCTGGGATAGGCTCCAGCATCCCCGCGACCCTGACAGCAGGATAAGCGGTTTGGATAATGGATGGATGGATCTGTATGAGGCTTGAAGACATTGGGCATGTCAAAAAGATTGACAGAGAGGAAGTTATGTAAATTACACGTGTTGCATGGTACAACTCTGGTAACGACAGCCCCCAACCCCCCCCCGCACCCTGTACATGCACACATAAAGGTAAACACATACACATGTCTCTCTCTCTCTCTCTCTCTCTCTCTCTCTCTCTCTCTCTCTCTCTCTCTCTCTCTCTCTCTCTCTCTCTCTCTCTCTCTCTCTCTCTCCCCTCTCTCTCTCTCTCTCTCACACACACACACACACACACACACACACAATTCTGCTGTACTTAAACGCAATTCCCACCGTTTGATTGGCAGGATTCCTTGGATCCACACCTGCTTTGGCCACCCTCACTATCCCCAGCTCTTTTATCGCATGGGCGGCTGAATCTTTAATGATTTTCCATATGTGTACTACGTGCATGTACGTCCATACATGCACACGTTTATGTATGCGTGTCTGATGATATTTGAGACCGAGTGCCTGACTAAAACCCTTTGATGCCAAAGTTCCATCATAGTTTCCCAGCCACCTCTGGGTCTGAATACATCGGCTAGCACATGGTAACAATATGTTACCGGGGTCAGATCATACTTCAGTCATACCAAATTGGGGGTCTTCATTTAGAGGTGCTGGTCTAGCACCCCCCCCCCCCCCAGCACCCCACTTAATTTCTCCTCATCTTTTAGGGAGGTGATAACGTGCCTGGGGGCTGACGAGGCGGGGAAAACTGATATCTGCATGAGTGTCTGTCAGATGGTGCAGACCTGAGGAGTGTCAGTCTATTTGTCTCAGAGACTCGGGTGCTCAGCTTTGTCCAAGCATGAGCATATTGCACAAAACCTAGTAAAGAATCATTTATTTATTAGTTAAGAACTAAAAAAACCCCCATCTATTTCCCCATTTGTCTATTTTAAGGCTCATGCATGTTGTGTTATTTTAAAAATAGCATTTTTTACATGATGGTTATATGTTCAGACAATGACATGTAATAGATCAGACAACCTTTTTTCCATTTTTTTTACTGTGGACTACACAACAATCATCATAGCACCATTAATCACCATGCAAAATTAAAACTTTATCCCTTTCTGCACTTGCCAAGACAAAACCCTGCAGTGTGCAGCAAAACAACTGATCTCTGCAGACATACTCACCTACTATGCTTTGAAGAAAGTAGTCCATAACAAAACCAGTTACTGTTCTGAGACCATCCTGTCACAGAAATACTTTACAGAACTTTGGCTGGTTTAAACTAAGTTCAACTCTGATGTCTCTACTGGGCCACACTTTCATTGTAGATGTTTCTGGCTGGTTCATTGTCAGTGAGGTTTGGCTATAATTTATGGACCAGGAACTGTTTTACATAAACAGTTTGGAAATTTGCTGCAATCTTACTCTCCTTTGCCTTGCTGCTGGCATTTTCCAGATGTGTAACAATAGATGTTCCCACATGTTTCGTCAAGGGGAAACTCAAATATTCCTCAATTTTCATTTCATTATGTTAACCAAGAACTGCTTTATCCTGACAAGACAGAGTACAACGTTAAACAAAACACAAAATGGGAGAAGTAAGCTCAAAAACATCCATGCGGCACTAACCCATAGAAACTTTTAAAATGTAAGGTAGGTTGATTATTTTCCAGTTTAATAGATAGTGTACCAGAGGAAGAAGTGGTTAAAGTGAAGGGCCAGGGTTTGAGCCTATGTAGTCTATGGTTTAAGCCTTTTACTTGGAAAGAATTTGTACTGCTAAATGGACTGCATTTTATACAAACCTTTCTAGTCTATCGACCACTCAAAGCACTTTACAGTGCATGCCTCACATTCACCCATTCACACACACATTCATACACTGATGGAGGAGGCTGCCATGCAAGGCTCCAACCTGCTCATCAGGAGCACTTAGGGGTACAGTGTCTTGCTCAAGGAAACTTCAACATGCTTTTCGCAGGAGCCAGGGCTTGAACCAGTGAACTTCCGACTACTAGATGACCCGCTCTACCTCGTGAGCCACGCCGCCCCTACTGAAGTGTATTTGAGTTGTGTAGCAAATCCTTTCCAGCTCATCCCTATGCTTCGACCTGCCCGTGAAGGAGGGTCAAGAATAAGAAAATTCCCCCTGCCTGTATAAACAAGGGATTTCATTCATAGTACCTGATATTGGTGAGTAAACCTAACACTGGGGAAACTACATGAACAACTGAAATGTGAACAACTAAAAACAACGGATTGGGAGTCCGGGTGGCATAGCAGTCTGTTCCATTGCCAACCTCTGGCTTGGTCGGACGTCCCTACAGACACAATTGGCTTGTCTGCGGGTGGGGAGCCGGATGTGGGTATGTGTCCTGGTCGCTGCACTAGCGACTCTTCTAGGGGCAGCTGACTGGAGGGAATAGCGTGATCCTCCCACGCACTACATCCCCCTGGCGAAACTCCTCACTGTCAGGTGAAAAGAAGCGGCTGGCGACTCCACATGTATGGGAGGAGACATGTGGTAGTCTGCCACCCTTCCCGGATAGGCAGAGGAGGTGCAGCAGCGACTGGGACGGCTCGGAAGAATAGGGTAATTGGCCGTATACAACTGGGGAGAAAAAAGTTGGCAAAAAAAAACAGCAACAGATTGACTGGATGCCGGTGTATTTAGGTGATGATTAAAGTGCACACATTTTAATTCTTGTGCACATGTGGTCTCCAAAATACAAAGGACCGAAGAGCTATATGGATGATGAAAAGTTGTGTTAACTGTTAAGTTTTTTTTTAATCTGTTAACATTTCTTATTACGTTTTTTTTCCTTTCATTTTTCATTCTATGACACCGAATGGATATTTGGGTTGTAAGTAGCACTGAGATCTGTTTATTCTTGGTACATGAAATTAGGATGTGTTTTTCTTATTATTTTCTTTCTCTCATGTGTTTTTGATGTATTTTTTTCTCTTATTGTTCACCGTAGTTGACTTTGTATTGTGCAGCACAACTTGCACTGAATTTGAACTACACAGTACAGTGGGAATTTAGTTATAAATGTATAGTAGCTGAATTAACTCGAGGCTAGGTGAGAAGAGTTTGGATAAAATAAGTGTATACTTCCTCCTCCTCCTTTTCCAACCTGTAACAAATAATCTGATGCATTCGGAGATTTGTTTGCTGAGTTTGATGTGTGGCTTTGTTGATCACTTCAGATTATTGGCAATGGCTTATCTGTATGTTATATCCTGTTTATTACATGTTCGAAATAATTCGTTCATTCATTCATCCATCGATCCCACTTGACCCTTGTCAGGGGTCTCGCGAGATCAGTGGGCAAACAAAATTCGGTTCAGACACATGCGGGTCCCCCCCCCCCCGCTCCCCCATTAGTGCTCGGGAGCATCAGAGTGCGAGCGGCGGTGATGGCGGATGTGGGACCTGGCCAGGCCGCTGTAGCTCTACCTCCAGCGAGAGATGGCTTCGCGGACGCTAGACGCCGGAGTTGTCAGGTAAACTCGTCCCAGTGAACATAAACCGTGTGCCCTTGGCGTACAAACGATACAATCCAATAGGTCGAGGAGTGTTTGGCACCATTGACCCTCCCACCTTGAAACTCCTTGGCGCGTTGTCCGCTAGCAGGCTAAACTACAAGCTGGCGCAGAGCTGCACTACACGGAGGTTAGCGGTGTATGAGTAGGTTATACGGACTTGGAGACTCCTGACAAACAGTCGAAATGACCAGGCTGTGCATATGGTATTATGCCCCGGAAGGTGTCTTGCGTAACGCCTGAGTGAAACTTAAACGGGATGCAACTGTCAACAAACTGCAACCTGTTGGGAAGCTGCAGAAGTTGGCTGCCCGGCGTTAGCCCTGTGACCCACAACACCGGCTGAATGCTTCTTCACACGTTGTAAAAAAAAATCAAAAGTTTGATGGCAATTTTATATGGAAAGACCTCGAGTTACGGCTGTTATTACTGCTTTAATAGTGGATTGCGAAGTTTGCAACAGGCGAAACGCTTTGAAACGTCAGAATATCTTATTTCTTATTTTAAAACGGCTAGGTAGCTAGCATGTATTGATTGCGTGTTGAATAGTTTTGTAGTCAACCCTTTATTTGAGAGTAAAGTTTACGATAAGTTCCCTAATCACGTCTTCTTTTGAGTCAGGCCAAGTCATGGTAACGCCACCTGTCAGGATAAAACCCCTCCCCTTCTTAAGTATGCATGGGTGTTACCATTATCCTACTGTTCAGCCCAAAGATACAACTGACAGACAAAAAGTAACTTCAGTAGAGTTTGTCAAGGTAATTGTCGTTACGTTTTTCCACATACGAGAAATATTTTTCTTTTCATTAGGAAGCTGATGCAAATAACTGGTATCTAGAGGACTCTGCTCGGGTTCCATCTTTAAGGTACTATTAACAGGCCACTATGTCTTCATGTTGTTGTAAGTCATAAATCTGTTCGGGCGTCATCCAATGCTTAAATTGATTAAATGAACCCTAAAAATTAAGTAACTTTACTCTTATAGTCAATAAACTTAAATGTATGTCATCCCCTATACAGGCACAGTCTGAGGCACATGTCTAGGTTGCACAGGTGTCTGTTTCATAGCCCCTTTGAATTCCCACTCCCCACTCCTCTATCTCAGTTGTATGCTTGGCCTTAAATTTGGGTACTTCTGTGGCCTTGTACTATTGCTTCATTATACTGTTGTTTCTGGTTTTAGGTCCCTCGGTCCCACCTGTCCACCAAAGCTCAGGGAACCAATTAGCCAATAGCACAGCTATGACACATTTCTCCAATGAGCTGTAAGGGGAGAAAAAAGGTGTTCAATTTGGCAACTGTATTGCAATAGACTTGGAGTTTGGCAATAAAGAATGAATCAAATTTAAATGGTTCATATCAATTTTGGGGGGGGGAATTCCCCCCCTTTTCTCCCTAATTGTACTTGGTCAATCACCCCACTCTTCCGAGCCGCCATGGTTGCTGCTCCACCCCACTGCCGATCCGGGGAGGGCTGTAGACTACCACATGCTTCCTCCGATACATGGGGAGTCAGCTGCTTCTTTTCACCTGACAGTGAGGAGTTTCACCAGGGGGGCGTAACGCATAGGAGGATCACACTATTCCCCCAGTTCCCCCTCCTCCCTGAACAGGCTCTCCGACTGACCAGAGGAGGCGCTAGTGCAGTGACCAGGACACATACCCACATCCGGCTTTCCACCCGCAGACACGGCCAATTGTGTCTGTAGGGACGGACGCCTGACCAAGCCGGAGTTAACACGGGCATTCGAACCAGCAATCCCCGTGTTGGTAGGCAACAGAATAGACCACTACGCCACTCGGGTGCCCTTGTTTTTGTTCTTTTTGATTGCTTTTACTCAATAACAAATCATCTAGATAAAACATCAAATGAAAACAAGACAATGGAAATACGTCCTGGGGAACATCTTCCCTTACAGAATAACTGTGACTGTGAGGCCTGTGTGTCAGTTGTAAACCAATTGAAGTGCATCAGATTTACATCAACACTCTCCATATAAACTCAGCAGTCAGACAGAAATCACAATTATCCCATGTCCTCTCGAGCCAAACATCTCACCTCACTGTTGACTAGAAATGAGTAAAAGACTCGAGAAATTATCTACAGTAATCTGAGCGGACACATTGCAAAAAAACAAAACAAAACAAACAACAAAAAAAACAGTGCTGATGTTTGGGAAAAACCTATGTGAATGTTCAAAATTCATCTAAAAAAACAACATAGTCCCCAATAATATTAATCAGTGATTAATGATCAAATAATAAATGGGAGATATATCCATAACACATACATGTAGATTGGTTACAGATTAACCAAGTAAGTTTTAACATAAGGAAAAGGAAAAGAAACCAAAAACTCTAAATAAAAAGAAAAGATTTGAGGGAACTACTCTATCAAGCAAGGTCACTGCAGACGCTTGCCAAAATCCTTATCATCATCATCATCATATGGTGGAACCCAGGGATCTGGAGAATATTTGACTTGTACAGCATTAAGTATAGTCTTAATACCATATTTATGGATCATACAAGTATTGATGAAAACAATAATGAAAATAGGATAATACCCAAAATCATAGTATGAATGAATGACACACCCACAGGTGCCAAGGGGCCAAACACACCCATGAACAGTATGTAAATCCTTTACCCCTTGTTCAGTGTCATGTTTCAATTTGGATATTTCAGCATCATTGCTAGTAATATATGCACAACATTCAGTAGAAATTACTTTTCACAAACCACCTTGTGAGGCCGACAGAAGGTCCGATGCCCTCCTATTTTCAGTTGCTACACGTACAACATCATCTAAGCGTCTCACCATGGCTGTAACGGCTGCTGTAGAGATGTTCATGAGACATTATAACACAGTAAAGAGTGACTTCATCTCGTCCTGGGCAGCATATATACCATACGAGGGTATCAATATGCCAAATGTGTGCTGAACAGTTGATAAGGTACATTTAGCTTTGCAATGGAGTGATAATTCTGATGCAGACGCCTGTCTGATCAGCGGAACCAAAAATACAAAGTAACACTGATTGTGGGTTTCTCTTGGGAAACAACTATAGGCCTGATCATCACAAATTAAATAGATTTATTCAGGCAGTGCGGGTTGCTTACTGAATGTTATCTTAACTGTCCTATTACAGCGAGTAGTGTCCACTGTGATTTCATAACTGGGGTCCTGTACACACAAAGAAACATCAGGCAGTGCACATGCAGAGTAGGCCAAGTAAATGAACAGTTGCGAGTCAAAGTCTTAGTAGAGAATATAGTAGGGCTAGAGCAATTATATATAATTAAATCTAAAAATGCCAGCTGTATTTGCAATTGCCATGGGGCTGAATACACCTAGGCTACAATACGATAGGTGTATTCTGATTGAGTAATAGGCTCACATTCTATGCCACTAAAACCCACAGATCCTAGCACCCTAGTAAATCTCACAACTTGCCTCTCTATTAAATCCTGGATGTCTGAAAATGTTCTCAAATTTAATGATGATAGGTCTGAGGTCATTCTGTTCGGTTCCCCAAATTCAATCAGCCCCATTTGTTACTAATCTTGGTGGTCTGCCAGGTAGTCTTAAAGCAGGCTGCAAGGAACCTTGGGGTAATATTCGATGCTAACCTCGGTTTTGATAATCAAATCAAACATGTTGTTCAGTCATGGTTTGTTCAGCTCAAGTTAATCTCCAAAATTAGGTCATTTTTATCAATTGCCGATCTGCAAAAAGTTGTACATGCTTTTATCTATTTTCGGTGTTAGAGCCCCCCACACTATGGAACTCTTCCTGTTAGACTAAGACAAACCAAGTCTCTAGCTTCTTTTAAATCTCATCTTAGAACCTTTCTTTTTATGAAAACTGGTACAAATGTTTGATATTTGTTTTTATTTATTTATACTTTTTTATTTTTACGGTCTTATTCTTATTTTTTCCTTGTCTGGTTTTATTTCTTTTTAAAGCACCTCGTAACATTGTTTTAGAAAAGTGCTATATGAACAAAGTTATTATTACTATTATTATATCGTTACTGCAATTAGCAGGTACGGCCAGAAACTCTACATGATATTGAAGCATTGCATTTATTGTTGTTTCAAATTTAGATGCCTTCCACAGTACAGCATGGTTCTACTCATGCAGCCTGTAAACTTTATTGAATTCAGACAAGGCAAATAAGATTATATCTACCTCACTATCGGGTAGATCGTAATGAATAAGCCCTGAGACATAACAGACTGAGGAGGTGTCAGATAGGTTAATATTGAATACCTTAAAGTCTGCTGTAGATAATGGTACTGAAGCTACCATAGGTGATTGAGATGACGCAGGTAATTGCTGACAAATCCAACAATTAGTAAAGTTACGAGAAGTGGCCCATTTTTTCATCATATAGCTAAATTTCCCCTATAGGTATCACAGCATCTTAAACGCATTAGAGAGGTTTCAAAAGTCTGGGTGGCTGCTGTGGGTTTGGCAATATCACTTATATATATCTGTGATTGATACCCTGGTGGCCAATCTGCATCTATACGGCATGTGGGTTTTCCATCTTTTTGGCACCAGACTGCGGACTGTTTCAAGCCTTAAGCTGTAAGTTGGTCTGTGACTAGGACTTTACAATATTCTGTTCCACATGTAGCAAGACAATAGTGATTGCCGTTTATCCATGATCAATAAACTTTGTCTGGCTGACCAGTGTGAACTGTAGGGTTAATGGTTAGTAAACAGCTATCTCTATCACACGTATCTCTCCTGCACAAAAAATACACTAATCTCTTGTCATCTGCATGTCTGGCAATTTGGCTGTGGTAGGGGCGAAAAGTGGTGGATGAGAACGTAATGGTTATTATTACAACATTGGTATCTTGTAGAGAATGAAAAACCCATAAAACAGGACCGACAATCACAATATTCATTATTGCAAGTCACTGCATCGCTCCCCTGAGACTAAACCCCATTCTCCTAAAAGGATGCCAGGGCCTGCTTTCAGGTACTGGCCTCATTGCTACAAAGTACCTCAATGGTACCTTATTGTTATCAGGCTCGATTAGATAAAGAATGCCTTTCCCTATAGCATAGCAACTCTTGGCTCTTGGTAGGTTTTTAAACCTCAGTGAGATCTGGCCATGTCTACTTCTCTTCCTCATTTGTGAGCGGAGCAGGTCTCTCACCCTGGACCTCTGTGTCGAGTGGTGGCACCTTCTTGCAGTGGTTGGTGTGTGTGCAGCTGATCTCCCCACCACCTTCACCGC
Source organism: Lampris incognitus (assembly GCF_029633865.1). NCBI lineage: Eukaryota > Metazoa > Chordata > Actinopteri > Lampriformes > Lampridae > Lampris > Lampris incognitus. The sequence goes on from NC_079222.1 coordinate 23,828,899, forward strand.
TGTAGATGTGGTCAAAAGCACTTGATGGGGCCCCGCCCACAGGGCTTCCTCCAATGTTTTTTCTTTAGGTCCTTTATCAGCACCCAGTCTCCTGGCTTTAGGTCGTGCAGCTGACCCTCTGTCGGCTGTGGAAGTGCTGATCTCACCTACGTGTGAATGGAACTCAGCATTTTTTTAAGTTGCGCACAATAATTAAGCATTTCATCCTCCATGAGGTCAGAGCTGAGGACCCATTTTTGCGGGGAAAGGGCTATTCCAGTGTTCATGGCTCTGCCTGTGAGGATTTCAAAAGGCAACGGACCTGTTGCAGCCCTCCCTCTTGCACGTATGGCCATCAGGACTAACGGTAGTGCCTTTACCCATGTAAGTCCCGTCTCATCACAACATTTGAGCAGTTTATTTTTAATTGTCCATTTTCTCTCTCAATTGCTCCACCACTCTGGCTGATAGGCACAATGTTGCCTCAGATTAATACCCAAAAATGTTGAAAATGGTTTAATAGCAGTATTTACAAAATGTGTTCCATTATTCCTGCTAATCTTCTGTGGTAATCCCCATCTGGGAATAATCTCTCATACTAGCACCTTTGCTACTGTGGAGGCATCTGCTTTTCCTGTAGGAAAACTTCAACCCTCTTAGAAAACATATCAACAATCACAAGAAAATATTTCTTTCCCTCACATGGTGTTAGTTCATTGAAATCCATCTTTAGGTGATCAAATAGGTGGTCAGGGGGAGGGTGGCTTGAGGCTTGTGTGATTTGCCCTCTTGTGGCATTATTTTTCAAACGAATTAAACATATTTTGAACAAACATTTTGGGAATGATTTGTGAAACCTCTCATAAACCAATGTTTGTTTACTTCGTCCACGATCCCTCTTTTGACACAAGGTCCTTCCCATGTGCCAATTTTACATAAAAAGGAAACAAACACTTAGGCAGGTAAAGATGTCCATCCTCAGACTGCCATGCGTTATTAGCATATGTGCACTTAACATTTTTTCTCTCAGTCTCTCTCTGTCTTATCAACACAGATGTCAAAAAACCTTCTTCTCCATCCACAGTCTGTGTGAATGACCTGTCTGGGTCAGGCAGTCCTAAACTAGCCGTGGTAGTCAAAGTCTGTTTTAGTTGAGTTAGAGTTGCGTCAGCAGCCTCTGTCTATGTCACATTGTCAGTTGGTTTTAGTTCATGGCCATGTGTAATAGATAATAGTGAAGCCTCCAGGGATGCATAGTCACAGATCCACTGTCAACAGTGGCCTGTCATCCCTAAAAATGGCATTAATTGTCTCTTTGTGTGAGGTTTTGGAATTTTGAGGGTGGCCTCCAATCGTTTTGAGCTCAATGTTTCATCTTTATTTTTGTATTTTTTTTTTTTTTAGAGATCTCGTGCCCTAGAAACTTTTTCCTAGATAACTTGCAATTTACTCAGACTGGCTTTGTGGCCCTGCTCAACCAGATGTTTTAGCAATGCAATGGCAATAATCCCACAACCTTGTTTGTTGATAAACAGATCAAATTGTCGACATACTCTGTGTTAGAGCTGTGCGATATGACCAAAATCTCATATCACAATGTAGGTCATTCATATCACGATAACGATATATATCACGATATCACAATAAATAGTTTATATAAAATGACCACATGGAAAGACCTATTTCTTATTACATGTTGAATTATATACTCGACAAATAAAAGGTACTTGCTCATATTTGATTATTTTTCTGCTTTTATTCAGAACCTTTGTGCAAATTTTCAATTAACAGAATATAAAATATTAATTGATAGACTATCTACTATTACTTTCGGCTGCTGTCGTTAGGGGTTGCCACAGTGAATCATCCGTTTCCATTTCTTCCTGTCCTTTGCATCTTCCTCTGTCACACCAGTCACCTGCATGTCCTCCCTCACCACATCCATAAACCTCCTCTTTGGCCTTCCTCTTTTCCTCTTCCCTGACAGCTCCATATTCAGCATCCTTCTCCAAATATATCCAGCATCTCTCCTCCACGCATGTCCAAGCCATCTCAATCTTGCCTCTCTTGCTTTGTCTCCAAACCGTCCAACCTGAGCTGTCCCTCTAATATACTCGCTCCTAATCCTGTCCGTCTTCATCACTTCCAATGAAAATCTTAGCATCTTCAACTCTGCCACCTCCAGCTCCGCCTCCTGTCTTTTCGTCAGTGCCACTGTCTCCAAACCATATAACATAGCTGGTCTCACACCACCATCTTGTAAATCGTCCCTTTAACTCTTGCTGGTACCCTTCTGTCGCAGATCACTCCAGACACGCTTCTTTACCCACTCCACCCTGCCTGCACTCTCTTCTTCACCTCTCTTCTGCACTCCCCCTTACTTTGGACAGTTGACCCCAAGTTTTTAAACTCACACCTTCATCACCTCTACTCCTTGCATCCTCATCATTCCACTGTCCTCCCTCTCATTCATGCATAGGTATTCCGTCTTGCTCCTACTGACTTTCACTCCTCTACTCTCCAGTGCATACCTCCACCTCTCGATGCTCTCCTCAACCTGCACCCTACTGTCGCTACAGATCAAAATGTCATCCGCAAACATCATAGTACATGGAGACTCCTGCCTGATCTCATCAGTCAACCTGTCCATCACCATTGCAAACAAGAAAGGGCTCAGAGCCGATCTTTGATGTAGTCCCACCTCCACCTTGAACCCATCTGTCATTCCAACCGCACACCTCACCATTGTCACACTTCCCTCATACATATCCTGCACCACTCCTACATACTTCTCTGCAACTCCCGACTTCCTCATACAATACCACACCTCCTCTCTCAGCACCCTGTGATATGCTGTCTCTAAATCCACAAAGACACAATGTAACTCCTTCTGGCCTTCACTATATTTCTCAATCAACATTCTCAAAGCAATCATCGCATCTGTAGTCCTCTTTCGTGGTATGAAACCATACTGCTGATCACTAATCGTCACCGCTCCTCTTAACCTAGCTTCTGTTACTCTTTTCCATATCTTTATGCTGTGGCTGATCAACTTTATACCTCTGTAGATGCTACAGCACATCGCCCTTATTCTTGAAAATAGGTACCAGTATGCTTCTCCTCCACTCCTCAGGCATCCTCTCACTTTCCAAGATTGTGTTAAACAATCTAGCTAAAAACTCCACTACCATCTCTTCCAAACATCTCCATGCCTCCACAGGTATATATCATCAGGACCAACTGCCTTTCCACTCTTCATCCTCTTCATAGCTGCCCTCACTTCCTCCTTGCTAATCCACCGCACTTCCTAATTTACTATCCCCACATCATCCAACCTTCTCCCTCTCATTTTCTTCATTCATCAGCCCCTCAAAGTACTCCCTCCACCTTGTCAGCACATTTCCATCTTTATCCTTCATCACCCTAACCTGCTGCACATCCTTCCCAACTTGGTCCCTCTGTCTAGCCAATCGGTACAAGTCCTTTTCTCCTTCCTTAGTGTCTAACCTCTCATACAGCTCACCATACACCTTTTCCTTTGCCACCTCTGTCTTTGCTTTACGCTGCATCTCCTTGTAATTCTGTCTACTTTCTTCATCCACTTCTTTGCCAACCTCTTCTTCCATATATTTTGCTGTACTTCCTCATTCCACCACCAAGTCTCCTTATCTTCCTTCCTCTTCCCAGATGACACACCAAGTACCTTCCTAGCTTTCTCCATCACTATTTCTGAGGTGCTTGCCCAGCCATCTGACAACTCTTCACTACCACCCAGTGCCTGTCTTAACTCCTCCCTGAACCCCACACAACAGTCTTCCTTCTTCAACTTTTATCATTTGATCTTTGGCTCTTCCTTCCCCCGCTTCCTCTTCTTGGTCTCCAAAGTCATCCTACAGACTACCATCCGGTGCTGTCTAGCTACCTTCTCCCCTGTCACCACCTTGCAGTCTCCAGTTCCTTTCAGATGGTGCCTTCTACATAAGATATAGTCCACCTGTGTGCACTTTCCTCCACTCTTGCATGTCACCCTGTGTTCCTCCCTCTCCTCCCTCTTCTTGAAATATGTATTCACCACAGCCAATTCCATGCTTTCGCAAAATCCACCAGCATCTGTCCTTCCACATTTCTCTCCTTGACACCATACCTGCCCATCACCTCCTCATCACCTCTGTTCCCCTCACCAACATGCCCATTGAAGTCCACTCCAATCACCACTCTCTCCTCCTTGGGTACATTCTCCACCACTTCATCCAACTGACTCCAGAATTCTTCTTTCTCTCCCATCTCACACCCAACTTGCGGGACATATGCGCTGATAACATTCATCAATATACCTTCGATTTCCAGCTTCATACTCATCACTCTGTGTGACACTCTCTTCACCTCCAGCACACTCTTGACATACTCTTTCTTCACAATTACCCTTACCCCATTCCTCCTCCCATTCACACCATGGTAGAAGAGTTTGAACCCTCCTCCGATGCTCCCGGCCTTACTCCCCTTCCACCTGGTCTCTTGCATACTATACCTATCTTTCTTCTTTCCATCATATCAGCCAGCTCTCTCCCTTTACCAGTCATTTAACATTCAAAGTTCTGACTCTCACCTCCACACTCCTACTCTTCCTCCTCTCTCGCTGCCTCTGGACATGCCTCCCGCTTTCCTTCTCCTTTGCCCAACAGTAGCATAGTTTCCACCGGCACCCTTCTGGCCAACAGTACCAGTGGTGGTTGTTGGTAACCCGTGCCTCCACCAATCCGGTATGGAAATCTTATTTATGATCCTCATATTTGATTTAGCAAAGCCTTTATGTCAGATGCCCTCCGTGACGCAACCCTCCCCATTTATCCAGGCTTGAGACCAGCACTAAGAATGCACTGGCTTGTACATCCTCAGTTGCTGGGTTTTCATCATGACTTTATTCCATCCGTCCATCCATTGTCTTAACCTCTTATCCTGCTCTCAAGGTCGCGGGGATGCTGGAGCCTATTCCAGCAGTCACTGGGCGGCGGGCAGGGAGACGCCATCACGGGGCTTTATTTATATATTTATAACTATTTATTTTTCATATTTAAGGCTGTTTGAAATGCAATAATACTATATGCAGACAAGAGTTATATCATTGTGATGGTAATTTCAAATGTTTGGGTCAAATTGATCTGAGTCAGTTTTATTATTTACATATTAATTTTAATGCAAATATCGAGTCATATTGATTACTGATATCTGGCAATAAAATATTGTGATATCAAAATTTAGGCCATATTGCTCAGCGCTAATGTCAGTTGAAAATAGCCAAAATTATATGTTTTAAGAATGTTTAAGTACTTAAAGAAATAAAGAAAAAAGCTCCCTGGGAAGACTATTTCCAAGCTTTAGGGGCCTGGACAGCAAAGGGCCAATCACCAGTGGTCCAAAGCTTTGAAATGATCGGGGCACTGTCCTAGGTTCAGTAGCAAGTCTATGGCTCCCGAGTACTTAGGGTTAGACTTTCAAGATCATGTTTCAAAAATGATTAGTTGAAATTTGTTTGCACTGTTAACCTTTTCTTTCTCTCTATCCTCTTTGTGTCTCTTCAGATGGTAGCTACAATGGACAGTGACCATAACCCCACAAGCACTACCTCCTCCGTTGTCATTAACCACACATTTCAAGATAATGAAAAACATGCATTGAACAATGGAGGTGACTGTTGTGTATAAATACACACATACACATATGTATAGCATGACCTGACATGCTGTACTATACGCTCTTGCTGTTATCCCGCATAACTATGTATGTAACTACCATCCCGCAAAACAATCCTCCTGCTTAACCTAAGCACCAACACTTATCCCTGTTACTGTAGAAAGATGATGCTCTAAAATAGATCTCTGCCTGGCAAATGTGTGTATTTGGTGTGTGCATGTGCTTGTTAATACAGCCACATACTTTTACCCTAACCCCTATTTAAATGTTTTTGTAATCATGGCAAACATGGAAATGTCATCCAATTGAAGTTTGATATAAAATTGTGAGCATTAAAATGTATACTTGTCCCAAAAACTTTTAAAAAATTATTAGAACGTTGTTTGTGAATTTGTGTTGGTGTCATCTGAAAAAGGCTTGATGCCTGTTATTCAGGTTTAATTAAAGGAAATGACAATTAATTTTTCAGAATAGATGCTTGTGAATACTGGTTATGAAAATTGTCTTCTGCTTTCGAATAGCAATGAATAAGTCATGGAATATGATTAGCAAATAACGATGTCTTAAGGTTTGTTTTACAGCTATACCTTATAAGATATGTCATAGCAAAGCAAACATCGTTCGTCTGACAAAGTCCTTCTTGTCAAGTGGCCATCAGATGTTGGTTAACACAACAGCCCTTCCATACACTCTTAAGACAGCGTTAGTTATGAGTCATTTACAAGGCCCAATGGTAATCTTGGAGGAAAAAAGGTTGAGTTGTTAAGTACCACTTTACAATAAGGCTACTCTTATAAGGAATTTATAATAATAATAATGATAATAATAATAATAGCTTTATTTATATAACACTTTTCTAAAACAATGTTACAAAGTGCTTCACAAAAAAATAAAACCAGACAATGCAAAGATAAGAGTAAGACCAAATAAGTAAGAGTAAAAATAAAAACATCCATCCAGCCATCCATTACCTGAACCGCTTATCCTGTTCTCAGGGTTGTGGGGATGCTTTAGCCTATTCTAGCAGTCATAGGGCGGTGGGGGCGGGGGGGGGGGGGGACGACACCCTGGACAGGCCGCCAGGCCATGACAGGGCCAAGACACACACACACACACACACACACACACACACACACACACAGACATTCAATATAAATAAAAACAAATATCAAAAATTTGTAAAAGCTTTAATAAAAAGAAAAGTTTGAAGATGAGATTTAAAAGAAGCCAGAGACTTGGTTTGTCTTAGTTCAACATTAAGAGCGTTCCATAGTGTGGGGGCTGAAACAGCAAAAGCCTGATCGCCTTTTGTAACCAGACCTGGGAATAACCTATCTGCAGATGTTAATGGTCGAGGGGGCATACACCAAGGTCAATAGATCACAAATGTATGGACGGGCAAGACTATTTAAAGTCTTTAAAGTGAGCAATAACATTTTAAAATCAATTCGAAAAATAACAGGGAGTCAGTGTAGGGAGGCAAGCACAGAAGTCATGCCTCTTTGTCCCGGTAATGAGTCGAGCAGTGGCGTTTTGTACCGACTGCAGACGGTGGAGGGGAGCCCTTGCTGATACCAGAATAAATTGCATTACAATAGTCAAGCTGAGAATAGATAAAAGCCTCTATAACTTTTGCAGATTAGTAACTGATAAAAATTACCTAATTTTGGAGATCAGTTTGAGCTGGAGAAAGCTGGACTGAACAATATTTTTGATTTGATTATCAAAACTGAGGTTAGCATCGAATATTGCCCCAAGATTCCTAGCAGCCTTCTTAAGACTACCTGACAGACCAGCAATATTTGTAACAAAAGGGCTGATGGAGTTTTCGGGACTAAATAGAATGACCTCAGACTTATCATCATTAAATTTGAGAAAATTTTCAGACATCCAGGGTTTAATGTCAGAGAGGCAATTTGTGAGATTTGCTAGGGTTCTAGGATCTGTGGATTTTAGTGGCATGTATAACTGTGTGTCATCAGCATAAAAATGGTAGAGCACATCATGATTTTGAATGACTTGGCCAAGGGGCAGCATGTATATAGAAAAGAGAAGGGGGCCAATAACTGACCCTTGAGGGACACCACAACTCAACTGAGCCAGTAAAAGTTCTGTTGGTGAGGTAAGAGGGTAATAAGCTAAGGGCCGAGCCCTTGATGCCAACCCAAGTCTCTAAGTGTTGCCCTTTTTATCTAATGTGTTATAACAACTGATTAATGATTTATAAAATGTTCACAACCTAGTTAACAAACAAAATATAAACCATTCATAAATCCTTGAAGGGTAGTCTTATTGTAAAGTGGTACCAATTGTTAAAATATTTACTAAAAGATTATTTCTTGGATAATTGCACAAGTGCAACAATCATGTAAAAGTGGATAAACTAGGGAGTTTGATTATAATAATACTTGTTAGACTGATTAAAAAGTTAAACAAACAAAATTCGTTTGTAGTGTGAGCGCATATAATTCTCCAAAGAATTTAATATTGGGTAGTAATGAGTGATGGTTTGCCAAAAAAATTTAATGGGCTTTAAAGTACCAAGTTGATATTTATAACATCAATAATAGATAATATCCTAGTCTTGATCAGTAAATGATTTTGAAAATAATATGGCTTTGGAGTTTCTTAAAGCAGCATAAGTTTAATTCATATTTACCTTAAGGAAGTAGTTGTATAAATTCATGATACCCCGGGTTTATATATTCATAGCAATTCCATTCCCAAATGTTAACCCCAATGCATTTACAAAAATAGTGAAGTTAGAGCAAACAATCATAAAATTGATTGAACCTACCTGATATCAATGCAGTTGTTCAGGTCTATGACAACATACCCTTCATTTCAAAATTTAATTGTGCACCCACAACGACTGACCAGGCTACTACTCTTTTCCCGCAGAATAACCCTGATTGAAACACATACACTCAAAAGACTTATTTCGATGGTGGTGCAACCTCCTCGATGTGGGTCAGATACTAACACACAGGATTGACAGAGCCATCTACATCTATTCCCATTGCTTCCAGCCCTTACTCATTCCCCTCTATTCTACTGCTTCAATAAATTGTATTTGTAGTAGCAGTGCAGATTTTACAATGATCTCTTTTGCCATGTTAATTGGTTTGGTCTCCTTTTGTTCGTTCTCTGTAGGTAGCCATCTTGGAATAACACCTCCAAGGTAAGTAATACATCATTGGTGAACTGTTTCATGTTTCTGTTTGTACGAGACACAAGTAGATAATTCAAGTTTCAGTTTTATTAGTCATATGTAGGTTAACACAGGGTCAATAATACAATGAAATGTGCTGGACCAGACTCACGTCAGCTCAGCAGTAAAAAACAAACTTATAATAATAATAATTACTTAACTTAAGCAGTAATATAAAAAAAACTAGTAAGAATGGGAGAAAAACCCAGCCACTGAGGATGCACAAGCCGGTAGATTCTTAGTGCCCGTCCGAAGTGCGGATAAATGGGGAGGGTTGTGTCAGGAAGGGCATCTGGCATTAAACCTTTGCCAAATCAAATATGTGGACATAAATCAGATTTCCATACAGGGTCAGTCAAGGCCTAGGTTACCAATGACCACCACCGGTACTGTTGGCCAGCCAGGTTCTGGTAGAAACTATGCTACTGTTGGGAGAAGGAGAAGGCATCTCCGGAGGCAGTGGGGGAGGAGGAAGGGTAGGAGTGTGGAGATGAGAGTCGTAACTTTGAATGTTGGCACCATAACTGGCAAAGCTAGAGAGCTGGCTGATACAATGGAGAGAAGGAATGTAGGTATACTGTGTGTGCAAGAGACCAGGTGGAATGGGAGTTAGGCCAGGAGCATCGGAGGTGGATTCAAACTCATCTACTATGGTGCGGATGGGAGGAGAAATGCAGAAGGAGTAATTCTGATGGAGGATTGTGAAGAGAGTGTCAGACAGAGTGATGAATATGGGCTGGAAATCGAAGGGGTGATGATGAATGTTACCAGCACACATGCCCCGCAAGTTGGGTGTTAGATGAAAGAGAAAGAAGAATTCTGGAGTGAGTGGGATAAAGTGGTGGAGTTAACCCAAGGGGGAGAGATGGTGATTGGAATGGACTTCAGTGGGCATGTTGGTGAAGGGAGCAGAGGTGCTGAGGAGGTGTTGGGCAAGTGTGGTGTTAAGGAGAGGAATGTGGAAGCACAGATGTTGGTGAATTTTGCAAAAATGATGGAAATGGCTGTGGTGAATACATATTTCAAGAAGAGTGAGGAACACAGGCTGATGTATAAGAGTGTAGGAAGGTACACACAGGTGGACTCTATCTTAAATATAGCAGGCGCGACCTGAAAGGAACTGGAGACTGCAAGGTGGTGACAGGGCAGAACGTAGCTAGGCAGCATCGGATGGTGGTCTGTAGTATGACTTTGGAGACCAAGAAGAGGAAGAGAGTGAAGGCAGAGCCAAGCAGTGGCGGATCTAGAGATTTTTTCCTGGGGTGGCAAAGGGGTGGCATGAGGTTCAAGGAGGGGGGCAATGGACATTATTCTAAACGTATTATTATTCAAAACTCGGATTTCATCGAATGTATTTTGTTCTCTACTGCTTGAGATGAGTTTGGTGCGGGTGTCATTGACCTTCACCATGCATGTACATAAAATATACTTTAAAAACATATTATCTGATTTATAAATGGGGTGGCAACAGGGGTGGCAAGACTGTGTCCCAGAGGTGGCAGCTGCCACCCCTTGCCACCCCGTAGATCCGCGCCTGGAGCCAAGGATCAAATGATGGAAGTTGAAGAAGGAAGATTGTGGTGTGGAGTTCAGGGCGGAGTTAAGACAGGCACTGGGTGGTAGTGAAGAGTTGCCGGATGGCTCTGCAACCACTGCAGAAATGGTGAGGGAGACAGTTAGGAAGGTACTTGATGTGTCATCAGGACAGAGGAAGGAAGAAAAGGAGACTTGTTAATTGAAGGAGGAAGTATAGCAAAGTATACAGAGGAAGAGGTTGGCAAAGAAGAAGTGGGATAGTCAGAGAGATGAAGAAAGTAGACAGGAGAACAAGGAGATGATGGGTAAAGTGAAGAGAGTAATGGTGAAGGCAAAGGAAAAATCTTATAGTGAGTTGTATGAGAGGTTAGACACTAAGGAAGGAGAAAAGGACTTGTACCGATTGGCTAGACAGTGGGTCCGAGCTGGGAATAATGTGCATCAGGTTTGGGCAATCAAGTGTAGAAATGGAAATGTGCTGACAAGCGAGGAGAGTGTGTTAAGAAGGTGGAGGGAGTACTTTGAGGGGCTGATGAGTGAAGAAAATGAGAGTGAGAAAAGGTTGGATAATATGGAGATAGTGAATCAGGAAGTGTGGTGGATCGGCAAGGAGGAAGTGAGGGCAGCTATGAAGAGGATGAAGAGTGAAAGGGCAGTTGGTCCAGATGACATACCTGTGGAGGCATGGAGGTGTTTAGAAAAGATGACAGTGGTGTTTTTAACTAGATTGTTTAACACAATCTTGGAAAGTGAGAGGATGCCTGAGGGGTGGAGAAGAAGCATACCGGTACTGATTTTCAAGAATAAGGGCGATGTGCAGAGCTTTAGTAACTACAGAGGTATAAAGGTGATCGGCTACTGCATGAAGATATGTAACAGAGTAGTGGAAGCTAGGTTAAGAGGAGAGGTGATGATTAGTGATCAGCAGTATGGTTTCATGCCATGAAAGAGCACCACAGATGCGATGTTTGCTTTGAGAATGTTGATGGAGAAGTATAGAGAAGGTCAGAAGGAGTTACATCGTGTCTTTGTGGATATAGAGAAAGCATTGGACAGGGTGCTGAAAGAGGAAGTATGGTATTGTATGAGGAAGTCAGGAGTGGTAGTGAAATAAGTAAGAGTGGTAAAAGATATGTATGAGGGCATTGAGACAGTGGTGAGGTATGCAGTCGGAATGACAGGTGGGTTCAAGCTGGAGTTGGGATTACATCAAGGATCGGCTCTGAGCCCTTTCTTGTTTGCCATGGTGGTGGACAGGTGGAGGACAGGACGAGATCAGACAGGAGTCTCCGTGGACTGATGTTCGCAAATGACATTGTGATCTGTAGCAAGAGTAGGGTACAGGTTGAGGAGAGCCTGGAGAGGTGGAGGTATGCACTGGAGAGAAGAGGAATGAAAGTGAGTCGGAGCAAGATGGAATACACATGCGTGAACGAGTGGTAGGACAGCGGATTAGTGAGGTTGCAAGGAGTAGAGGTGACGAAGGTGTATGAGTTTAAATATTTGGGGTCAACTGTTCAAAGTATCAATGAGTGTGGAAGAGAGGTGAAATAGAGAGTGCAGGCAGGATGGAATGGGTGGAGAAGAGTGTCAGGAGTGATGTGCGACATAAGGGTACCAGCAAGAGTTAAAGGGAAGGTTTACAAAATGGTAGTGAGACCAACTATGTTATATGGTTTGGAGACAGTGGCACTGACGAAAAGACAGGAGGCAGAGCTTGAGGTGGCAGAGTTGAAGAAGCTAAGATTTTCATTGGAAGTGATGAAGAAGGACAGGATTTGGAACAATTATATTAGAGGAACAGCTCAGGTTGGACGGTTTGTTGACAAAATAAGAGAGGCAAGGTTGAGATGGCTTGGACATGTGTGAAGGAGAGATGCTGGGTATATTGGGAGAAGGATGCTGAATATGGAGCTGCCTGGGAAGAGGAAAAAAGGAAGGCCAAAGAGGAGGTTTATGGATGTGGTGAGGGAAGACATGCAGATGGTTGGTGTGACAGAGGAAGATGCAGAGGACAGGAAGAAATGGAAACGGATGATCCGTTGTGGCAACCCCTAACGACAGCAGCCGAAAGTAGTAGTAGTGAGTATAGGGAGAAATATAAGGAATTTTATATATATATATATATCAATAAAATGTAAGTAGAATATAAGAGCAGTACACATATGTAAAGTGAGATTTGTACATAAAAGTGACAAGTGAATTGCACAGATTTTGACCCCACCTCCGATGCTCTTGGCCTTACTCCCTTTCCACCTGGTCTCTTGCACACACAGTATACCTACCTTTCTTCTTTCCATCATATCAGCCAGCTCTCTGCCTTTACCAGTCATAGTGCCAACATTCTAAGTTGCGACTCTCACCTCCACACTCCTACCTTTCCTCCTCTCCCACTGCCTCAGGTCATGCTTTCCCCCTCTCCTTCTCCTTCACCCAACAGTAACATAGTTTCTGCTGGCATCCTCTGGGCCAACAGTACCGTTGGCAGTCCTTAGTAACCTGGGTATCCACCAATCCGGTATGGAAATCTGATTTATGATCCGCATATTTGATTTGGCAAAGGTTTAACTCCGGATGCCCTTCCTGACGCAACCCTCCCCATTTATCTGGACTTGGGACCAGCAGTAAGACTGCACTGACTTGTGCATCCTCAGCTGCTGGGTTAAATAACTTTAAATAGAATATTAAGAATAGAGTGATTTGGCTCACCCATCAGAGAAGAAAGCACTGCCACAAAGTATCCCCAATGTGTAACTTTGGACAGTGTATATTACTTTCATTACGCATCCTTAACACTGCCCTGATGTTGTCTGTACACTCCAGGGATGTTTGCTGTGAACATGGCACTTAAGTTGAACTAAAACTTGTATTGTAATAGTTTTAAATAATACATTTTTTTTCAATGAATATTATATTGTAATTGTTGAAACACTGTCCCACCCTCACCCACTACAATACCACTTCACTGAAAGTCCAAGTCTGTGTGAATAACTGTATGTCTCTCGTTTGCTCGCTGTATGTTTCCTATCAAACATATAATTTTGTTGGCCTCTCTATTGAGAATTCTTGTTGAATTCTTCTTGTTTTACTTTTATCATTTGTTGTTTTTTTGTTTTTGTTTTATTTATACTTGGTCTTTTTTTCTTGTATTTTGTATGTTTGAAATAAAGACATTTGAATTTGAATTTGACTTTTCTCTCAGTGTCTGTACACTTATATGTATGTTGTAGCCCTTCAAAGATCTTAAAGTTACTTAGCATGTTAAAGGCCTCACATATCGTTTTAAGGTTAAGGTTATCCTTGCATTATTATAGTTCTTTTAAGTCAACCAGTGCCATTGATTATGTTGCTTTCTTAGGGTTATTACAGAATGCTTCCAAGTGCCTGAAAAAATTATGAGAATAGGTAAGTATCCACCACAGTCCGTTCTAGACTTTGAAATGGTAATTGCCAGTATTGACAGTATGCTACCACATGATTATGTTATTGCCTGGGGCCAACTTTAAGTTTACCTACCCGTTTCTCACTCAATAGTTATTCGAGAAGGAGGTGAGCAGATCTCAAGGATTCAGTTTGAATCAGGTTGTAAGATTCAGTTTACTGGGGGTAAGATCTTTTACAGTCTTTTTGTTAATATGGCTATTGAAATTTATATTATGCCCAACTAGATGTTGTGCTTCATTATGTGTAGGGCTTGATTAACTTTTTTTATATTATGTCTTTATGCATGCTCAATAATCCAAGTAAGGAAATCATAGAAAATTGAATCAGTTAATTTGGACATGTTTATTGAGAGAAATGTTTCATCGCTCATCCAAATGGCCTCTTCAGTCTCAACTGACTGAAGTTCAGTCAGTGGCATAATTGCCGGTCAGTGGCATAATTGCCGAAAACAACAGTCGGTTTTATATGCAAATTGCCGTGAGCATTAACTAGAGTTTCAGTGGCAATGTGTATTATTCACATCATTGTAAGATGGTGACAGATGTACTCTTAGCCCCCCCCCCCCCCCCCGGTTCAGAGGTGGTCATTCCCTCTTCACATAGATGGCCTTTTTGACTCCTCTTTGACACAGTCAAGGCTAAGCGAGGCTGCTGCCAGACCGCCCTCGGTGTTATCGGAACTGCCTGTCTGCATGGGCTAGGAGTTAGCTTAGCCTGCGCCGCTTCTGCATCCTGTCAGACCAACCTTGGCGTTACTTCTTCGGGCGCAGCTCCGGACAGGGCCGTGGTCCCTGGGCCCACAGGATGCAACAGACCAAGCGCTTCCAGCCAATCCAGCACCAGCTCTCCCAGCCATCAAACGAAGACAAACTTCGAGGATCTCAAGGTGCAGCCAAGGTGAGGAGTGTGTCCATTTTGGGAACCTCAGAATTGCAACCCTGCTCTTCGCAGATGATGTGATTTTGTTGGCTTAATCAGAATGTGACCTCCAGCACACACTGGGGCAGTTGGCAGCTGAGTGTGAAATGACCAGGATGAGAGTCAGCACCTCCAAGTCTGATGCCATTGTTCTCTACCGGAAAATGGTGGATTGCTCCCTCCAGGTTGGGGATGAGTTGTTGCCTCAAGTGAAGGAGTTCAAGTATGTCGGGGTCTTGTTCACGGGTGAGGGTAGGATGGAGCGGGAGATTGACAGGTGGATTGATGTAGCATCAGCAGTAATGCGGACGTTGTACCGGACCGTTGTGGTGAAGAGGGAGCTGAGCCGAAAAGCAAAGCTCTCAATTTACCAGTCAATCTTCGTTCCAACTCTCACCTATGGTCATGAGCTTTGGGTAGTGACCGAAAGGGTGAGATCAAAGGTACAAGTGGCTGAAATGAGTTTCCTCCGTAGGGTGTCTGAGCTCAGCCTTAGAGGTAGGGTGAGGAGCTCAGACATCTGGAGAGAACTCAGAGTAGAGCCGCTCCTCCTTTGCATCGAAAGGAGCCAGTTGAGGTGGCTCGGGCATCTGATTAGGATGTCTCCAGGACGCCATCCTTTGGCGGTTTTCCGGGCACGTCCAACTGGGAGGACACCGGGGTAGACCCAGAACTATATATATATATATATATATATATATATATATATATATATATACATACATACATACATACACACACACGCACGCACACACACACACACACACACACACACACACACACACACACACACACAGAAGTATTGGGACACCTGGCCATTACACCTACAGGATCTTTTATGACATCCCATTCTAAATCATATGGAGTTGGTCCCCCCTTTGCAACTATAACAGCTTCCACTCCTTTGGGAAGGCTTTCCACAAGATTTTGGAATGTGTCTGGGAATTTTTGCCCATTCATTCAAAAGAGCATTTGTGAGGTCAGGCACAAGAAGACCTGGCTCACAATCTGCATTCTAGTTCATACCAAAGGTGTCAGATGAGGTTGAGGTCAGGGTTCTGTGCAGGCCAGTCAAGTTCTTCCACACCAAACTAACCGAACCATGTCTTAATGGACTTGTTTTGTGCACTGGGGCACAGTCATGTTGGAACAGAAAAAAGCCCTCCCCAAACTGTTCCCACAAAATTGGAAGCATAGAATTGTCCAAAATGTCTTGTTATGCTGAAGCATTATGATTTCCCTTCACTGGAACTAAGGGACCTAGCCCAACCCCTGAAAAACAACCCCATACCATTATCCGTCCTCCACCAAACTTTACAGTTGGCACAATGCAGTCAGGCAGGTAACGTTCTCCTGGCATCCGCCAAACCCAGACTCGTCCATCAGACTGCCAGACGGAGAAGCATAATTCATCACTCCACAGATCACGTTTCCACTGCTCCAGAGTCCAGCGGCAGCATGCTTTACACCACTCCATCCGACACTTGGCATTGTGCTTGGTGATGCAAGGCTTGCATGCAGCTGCTCGGCCATGGAAATCCATTCCATGAAGCTTCTGGCACACAGTTTTTGTGCTTATGTTAATGCCAGAGGAAGTTTGGAGTCAACAGATTGCTGTTATTGAGTCAACAGAGCGTTGGCAACTTTTACACACTATGCGCCTCAGCATTCGTTGTACCCGCTGTGTGACTTTACATGGTCTGCCACTTCATGGCTGAGTTGCTGTTGTTCCTAAACGCTTCCACTTTTCAGTAGTACCACTTACAGTTGACCCTGGAATATCTAGCAGGGAAGACATTTCACAAACTTACTTATTGCAAAGGTAGCATCCTATGACAGTACCACGCTTGAATTCACTGAGCTCTTCAGAACAACCCATTCTTTCACAAATGTTTGTAAATGCAGACTATATGGCTAACTGCTTGATTTTATACACCTGTGGTAATGGGTCTGAATGAAACACCTCAATTCAATGATTCAGAGTTGTGTCCCAATACTTTTGTACATATAGTGTATATATAACTTTGTTAAAAGAAACACTCAACGGTAGGGAATGTGCTCAACAAATATGGAGCAAAATAATCCAGTGAGTTTATGGCATGAAACAGGCTCGTACTGTCTCATAAAAAATTTATTTGACTCGCTGGATTATATATATATATATATACTATATATATATGTGTGTGTGTGTGTGTGTGTGTGTGTGTGTTATGTATATAAATAATCTGTTCATAGAGATTACGATTAGATATGCATTACTTCATTACTGTATATCCTGCCAGAAGGATTATCTTGGTTGAGGAACCAGATATTTAGTGGCATCAGACAATTTTCTTGAATGTAGGTACTTTAAACTAATGTTTACTAAAAGCAATTACTTGGTTTTGATTTTTGGGGTACCACGGTGGACCAGTGGTTAGTGCTGTTGCCTCACAGCAAGAAGATCCTGGGTTCGAACCCCAGGTCCTTTCTGTGTGGAGTTTGCATGTTCTCCCTGTGTCTGCATGGGTGTCCTCTGGGCACTCAGGTTTCCTCCCACCATCAAAAAAGACACACATATTAGGGTTAATATTCCTGTCCGGGCCCCTGACCAAGGCATTAGGAAGAAATAACTGGAGTTGGTCCCCGGGTGCTGCACGGCGGCTGCCCACTGCTTCTAGCTACACAGCTAGGATGGGTTAAATGCAGAGTAAATTTAATTTGTATGTATGTACAAAATGACTAATAAAGAGCATTCTATTCTATTCTATTGCTGTTGTATTTGACACACCATCACAATAAGCTCCAAAATTGAATCAGTTCATCTGGCCACAACATTTAGTCTCCCACGAAATGTGTCCGGATGAACTGATTCAACTTTCTGGGATTTCCTTACCTGGATTATTGAGCAGGCATCAAGACATCAACATAAACAATTTTACTGCAATATTTACTTGTCAATTTTTATTACGTTGATTCACCTTTTGTATGTTAGAGGTAGAGTGGGTATTTATAAGTATTTGTTTTATATTTGTTTGTGCATGAATATTTCACGAAGCTTACATTTTCTGTACTGTATCTCTATGAAGTTATGTTGTGTTTGGTGTGCCTGCTCATTCTTTTTCCACAGGCAGTGGATACATGCCGGACAGGCCCTGTACTCTGACCGGAACTCCAGAGGGCATTGGGTAAGTTTCACCACTCTGGCTTTGATATGGATAGACTGATAGACTGAAATCTATCTGTTCTGCAGAGGAGAGAATAATGCAAAACGATTGAATTTCACACTCAATTGTAGTGACGTTTTTTATTGGGGGGGGGGTTACATTTCCTCCAATCTGTCAAATCTATGAAGTCATTTGAAAAATAGTCAGACCTGGATCTCTTCCATTTCTGTTCACTCAATCGCCAGGCAGGCCAAGAGCTTGTTGCATGATATTGTGCGGTATGGTGGTGGCTTCGATGATGAGATTGATGGCAACAGTGCTGTCCAACAGATTCTAATCCCAGCCAACAAAGGTGCTCTGGTCATTGGCAAGGGAGGAGAGACCAATCAGCTCCAGGTATAGCAACGGGACACATCACTTGTAGTTGATTATACTTAACATATAGCCAATGAAGAAGCAGTTGTAACTTTAACTTGCCTCCTTTACTTTTTATGTCATGCACCACAGCTGCCAGAAATAGTTACCTACTGGATCTTGAAAATCAGGTTCACTTTTCTTAGTCACAAACCTGAATAGTTACATGTAGACAATGCTGATAATCTCTTTGCTATCATTGTCATATTAAAAGGCTTATTCTTGTGAAAAATGCACATTTCCCAGTCGGGGGGGCCTTTGGGATGTATATTAGTGACTGGAATTTTTAAAACTCGAGGTTTGGGTGGTTATTAAAAATAGTCAAAAGCTTCAATAAAAGCAGATCAATAATAATTTTGAAATTGGTAAGTAACATATTATATATCATTGATGTGTTTCTTGTCATAATTGCCATAGTTCCTGATAGCTCATATCCCACCATGCTGCTAACAAACTACTGCAATGCTGAATGCTAGTCTCTTAGTTCTTATACTAATAACAAGTATAGATCTATAATTAGCTAATGCTAGATCATTTGCTAAAAGTGCAGCTAGCTCAGACATGGCAGCAGTCCTGGTTGTCTAATACATGGATGTCAATCTACCTTAAAAGTGAGTTTACATAATACAAAATACTACTCTTAGACCCAGCTAGACTCTGCCCCCACCCCTCTTATTAATACCTGCCTCCTGATATACACTAGTCTTGCTTCTAGTAT
Organism: Lampris incognitus; assembly: GCF_029633865.1. Taxonomy (NCBI): domain Eukaryota; kingdom Metazoa; phylum Chordata; class Actinopteri; order Lampriformes; family Lampridae; genus Lampris; species Lampris incognitus. The sequence goes on from NC_079222.1 coordinate 23,847,955, forward strand.
TGTCCATTATGTTTTAAAACTCCTGCATTATCTCCTGTTATCAAGAAGCCTGTTCTCAATCTGTGCCAAACAACTATTGACTAATTTCAGTTCTCTTTGTTGGTGAAGTGGCTTGAAAGAGTAGTTGCTCCCCAGCTGCAATCCCACCTAGTTTCTAATGATATCTGTCCTCAGCATCGTCCTCTGTCACGCCAGCCCCCTGCATATCGTCCCTCACCACATCCATAAACCTCCTCTTTGGCCTTCCTCTTTTCCTCTTGCCTGGCAGCTCCACCCTCAGCATCCTTCTCCCAATATACCCAGCATCTCTCCTTCGCACATGTCCAACTATCTCAATCTCACCTCTCTTGCTTTTTCTACAAACCATCAAACCTGAGCTGTCCCTCTAATATACTTGTTCCTAATCCTGTCCTTCTTCGTCACTTCCAACAAAAATCTTAGCGTCTTCAACTCTACCACCTCCAGCTCCGCCTTCTGTCTTTTCATCATTGCAACCATCTCCAACATAGTTGGTCTCAGTACCATCTTGTAAATCTTCCCTTTCGGTCCTGCTGGTACCTTTCCATCGCAAATCACTCCTGACACTCTTTTCCACCAACTCCATGCTGCCTGCACTCTCTCCTTCACCATTGTTCTGCACTTCCCATTACTATGAACAGTTGACCCTAAGTATTTAAACTCATCCATCTTCACCACCTCTATTCCTTCATCCTCACCATTCTGCTGTCCTCCCTCTCGTTCACGTATGTGTTGCATCTTGCTCCTACTGACTTTCGTTTCTCTTCTCTCCAGTCAATACCTCCACTTCTCCAGGCTCTCCTTAACTTGCTCCCTACTCTCACTACAGATCACAATGTCATCTGCGAACATCATAGTCCACAGAGATTCCTGCCTGACCTCATCCGTCAACCTGTCCATCACCATTGCAAACAAGAAAGGGCTTAGAGCCAATCCTTGATATGGTACCACCATCACATGTAATGCCACCTCCACCTTGATCCCATCCATCATTCCTACCACACACCTCACCACTGTCACACTGCTCTCATACATATCCTGAACCCCTCTTACATACTTCCCTTCCATTCCCGACTTCCTCATACAGTATCACACCTCCTCTCTCATTACGCTGTCATATGTCTTTATGCATGCTCAATAATCCAGGTAACAGAATCAAAGAAAGTTGAATCAGTTCATCTGGATACAACGTTTATTGACAGATACATTACATCTTTCATTTAAATGATCTCTTCAGTCTATAAACTGACTGCAGGTATCCCCACCCTTGTGAAAAATACAGTTGCATAGCAGCTGCAACCACCAATCAGTTTCATATGCAAATATGGGCATGACCATTAACTAGAGTTACAATAGCCATGTGTTCTATTCACAGAGGACTTGGGAATGTTTACAATCACAGCATTGTAAGATGGCGACAGATGTACGGGGGGGGGGTTACATCTGTCGCAACTGCAAACCAACACATACTGATCAGGTTTTACTCTCATCATCCACTGGAGCACAAACTAGGAGTCATCAGGACACTGTACCACCAAGCTGACAATGTCCTCACCGATAGACACAGCGGCCGGGGAAAGGGAGAAATCCCACATTGGGTCCTGGTTAAGTGTGGTTATCCTAACTGGCCATTTTTCAAAGCCAGGAAGATGCCCAAACAATGGTTTGAACGGGGAGTCAAAGAGGCCATCGATGTTAAGAGGGAACGACCATCCGTGAACTTGAGGGGGGGGCTAAGACTACATCTCTCCTCATCTTACAATGCTGTGATTGCAACATTCCCTAATCCTCTGTGAATAGTACACATATTTGCATATGAAACTGGTCGATGGTTTTGGTCGTTAGGCAACTGTATTATACTGTGCTGTTTATAAGGCTGGGGATGCCTGCAGTCAGTTTAGACTGAAGATGTCACTTAGTTGCGTGATGATACGTATCTGTCAATAAACATTGTATCCAGATGAACTTATTCAACCTTCTTTGATTTTCTTACATGGATTATTGAGCATTCATCAAGACACCCTGTCATATGCTATCTCTAAATCCACAAAGATAATGTAACTCCTTCTGATATCCTCTATACTTCTTCATCAACATTCTCAAAGCAAATACCACATCTGTAGTGTTCTTTTGTGGCATGAAGCCATGCTGTTGCACGCTAATCATCACCTCTCTTAGTCTAGCTTCCAGGGCATCTGGGTAGCATAGCAGTTTATTCTGTTGCTTACCAGCATGGCGATCGCTGGTTCGAATCCCCGTGTTACCTCTCTCTTGGTCGGGCGTCCCTACAGACACAATTGGCCGTGTCTGCGGGTGGGAAGCCGGATTTGGGTATGTGTCCTGGTCACTGCACTAGCACCTCCTCTGGTCGGTCGGGGCACCTGTTCGGGGGGGGGGGGGACTGGAGGGAATAGCGTGATCCTCCCACGTGCTACATCCCCCTGGTGAAACTCCTCACTGTCAAGTGAAAAGAAGCGGCTGGAGACTCCACATGTATCGGGCTTGGTAGTCTGCAACCCTTCCCGGATTGGCAGAGGGGGTTAAGCAGTGACCGGGACAACTCAGACAAGTGGTGTACTTGGCATGCTTCCACAGGTACGTCATCTGGACCAACCGCCTTTCCAGTCTTCATACTTGCCAATCCACCACACTTCCTGATTCACTATCCCCACATCGAAACTTCTCTCTTGTTTTCTTCATTCGTCAGCCCCTCAAAGTACTCCTTCCACCTTCTCAACACACTGTTCTCGCTTGTCAGCATATTTCCACCTCTGTCCTTGGTTGCACCTACCTCCACTCGTGTCACCCTGTGTTCCTCCCTCTTCTTGAAAGATGTTTTCACCACAGCCATTTCCATCCTTTTCGTAAAATCCACCACCATCTGCCCTTCCACATTCCTCTCCTTGAGACTATATGCATACCCATCACCTCCTCATCACCTCCGTTCCCTTCACCAACATGCCCATTGAAGTCCACTCCAATCACCACTCTCTCCTCCTTGGGTACACTCCCCACTACTTCATCCAACTCACTCCAGAATTCTTTCTCCTCCATCTCACTCTCAACTTGCAGGGCATATGTGCCAACAACATTCTACATCACACCCTGTATTTCCAGCTTCATACTCATCACTCTGTCTGATGCTCTCTTCACCTCCAACACACTGTTGAAGTACACTTTCTTCAGGATTACCTCTAACCCATTTCTCCTCCCCTCTGCACCATGGTAGAAGAGTTTGAATCGAACTCTTGCTGCTGACTTTACTGTCCTTGCACTTTGTCTCTTGCATTCGCAGTATATCTACCTTCCTTCTCTCCATCATATCAGCCAGCTCTCTGCCTTTACCAATCATAGTGCCAACATTCAAAGTTCTGACTCCACCTTTCAAGATTATTCTATTTAGATTAATTAATACAGCATGCAGACAAGAGTTTTATGGGTTTTGTACTAATTTGCAATTGAAATTATTTTGAATTTAAACAAGTAGGCCTCTGCTCTAATGTTCAAGACCCATAAGTTATAGTAGTATTTTTTTTCTTTGCTTTATTTATTTTTCATATTTTAGGCTGTTTTAAATTCAATAATACTGTATGCAGGCAAGAGTTATATCATTATGCTGATGATAATATTAAATGTTCTGGTTCACAGTACAAATCAGTTAAGTGTGAGTCAATTTTATATATTATTTACATATTAATTTTACTGCAACTATCGAGTCATATTGATTATTGATATTTGGTAATAATGAAATATTGTGATATCAAATTTAGGCCATATCGTCCAGCACTAATGGCAGTTGAAAATAGCCAGTATTATCCGTTTTGAATTTTTTTGAATATTTAAAAAAAAAAAAAAAGGTTGCCTGGGAAGCCTATTTCCAAGCTTTAGGGCCTAGACAGGAAAGGGCCAATCACCAGTGGTCCGACACTTTTAAATGACTGGGGCACTGTCCTATGTTCAGTAGCAAATCTCTGGCTCCGAAGTACTTAATGCCTTTCAAGATAATGTTTCAGAAATGATTAGTTGAAATTTGTTTGCACTGTTAACCTTTTCTTTCTCTCTATCCTCTTTGTGTCTCTTCAGATGGTAGCCACAATGGACAGTGACCAGAACCCCACAAGCAGTATCTCCTCTGCTGTCATTAACTACACTTTTCAAGATAATGGAAGACCAGAACACGCGCTGATTAATGGAGGTGACTGTTGTGTATAAATACACACATACACATATGTACAGCATGACCTGACATGCTGTACTGTATGTAACTACCTTGTATGTAACTACCATCCCACAAAACAATCTCCCTGCTTAACCTAAGCGCCAACACTTATCCCTGGTACTGTAGAAAGGTGATGCTCTAAATATATCTCTGCCCTGCAAATGAGTGTATTTGGTGTGTGCATGTGCTTGTCAATACATCCATGCAGCTACTTTGACCCTAACCCCTATTTAAGTGTTTTTGTAATCATGGCAAACATGGGAATGTCATCCAGTTGAAGTTTGATATAAAACTGTGAGCATTAAAATGTATACTTGTCCCAAAAACTTTAAAAAATTCTTAGAAAGTTGTTTGTGAATTTGTGTTGGTGTCATGTGAAAAAGGCTTGATGCCTGTTATTCAGGTTTAATTAAAGGAAATGACAACTAATTTTTCAGAAGAGATGCTGGTGAATACTGGTCATGAAAATTGTGTTCTGCTTTGGCAAAAAGAACTCAGGGGCTTTAAAATACCAAGTTAATATTTATAATATCAGTATTGTATAATATCCCAGTTTTGATCAGTAAATGATTTCGAAAATGATATGGCTTTGGAGTTACTTACAGCCACACAATTTTAATTCATATGTACACTATGGTAGTAGTTGTATAAATTCGTGATACCCCCGGTTTATACACTGCTCAAAAAAATAAAGCGAACACCTAAAAACACAATATAGACCTCGATGAATGAAATATTTCCGCTGAAAATCTTTATTTATCAGACAGAGGAATGTGTTTAGAGCAAAATAACCTAAGAATGATCAATGGAAATCAAAATCATTAGCCCATTAAGGTCTGGATTCAGAATCCTACTCAAAATCAAAGTGGAAAATGAGAACATAGGCTGATCCAACTTCTGTGGAAATTCTTCAAGACGATTCAAAATGAGGCTCAGTAGTGTGTGTGGCCTCCACGTGCCTGTATGCACTCCCTACAACGTCTGGGCATGCTCCTGATGAGACGACGGATGGTCTCCTGAGGGATCTCCTCCCAGACCTGGATCAGGGCATCGGTCAACTCCTGGACAGTCTGTGGTGCGACATTGCGTTGGCGGATGGTACGAGACATAATGTCCCAGAGGTGCTCGATTGGATTCAGGTCTGGGGAACATGCAGGCCAGTCCATAGCATCAATGCCCTCGACATACAGGAACTGCTGACACACTCTGGCCACATGAGGATGAGCATTGTCATGCATGAGCAGGAACCCAGGGCCCACTGCACCAGCATATGGTCTGACAATGGGTCTGAGGATCTCATCCCGGTACCTAATGGCAGTCATGGTACCTCTGGCTAGCACGTAGAGGTCTGTGCGGCCCTCCAAGGATATGCCTCCCCAGACCATCACTGACCCACCGCCAAACCGGTCATGCTGGAGGATGTTCCAGGCAGCAGAACGTTCTCCACAGCGTGTCCAGACTCTCTCACGTCTGTCACATGTGTTCAGTGTGAACCTGCTCTCATCTGTGAAGAGCACAGGGCGCCAATGGCGAATCTGCCAACCAAGATGTTCTCTGGCAAAGGTCAATCGGGCTGCACGGTGTTGGGCTGTGAGCACAGGCCCCAATTGTGGACGTCGGGCCCTCATACCATCCTCATGCATTCTGTTTCTCACTGTTTGAGCAGAAACCTGCACATTAGTGGCCTGTTGAAGGTCGTTTTGTAGGGCTCTGGCAGTGCTCCTCCTGTTCCTCCTTGCACAAAGGACCAGATAGCGGTCCTGCTGCGGGGTTGTTGTCCTCCTGCGGCCCCCTCCACGTCTCCTGGTGTACTGGCCTGTCTCCTGGTACCTCCTCCATGCTCTGGACACTGTGCTGGGAGACACATCAAATCTTCTTGCCACAGCACGCATTGATGTGCCATCCTGGATGAGCTGCACTACCTGAGCAACTTCTGTAGGTTGCAGATACCGCCTCATGCCACCTCTAGTGGTGAGGGCACTAGCAAAATGAAAAACTAACCAAAGATCGGCCAGAAAAGATGAGGACAGGCAAATGGTCTGTGGCCACCACCTGCAAATCCATTCCTGTTATAGGGGTTGTCTTGCAAATTGTCGAATTTCCACCTGGTGGAAATTAGACAATTTACCAACAGGTGAAATTGATTCACAAATCAGTGTTGCTTCCTAACTGGACAGGTTGATATCTCAAAAGTGTGATTGACTTGGAGCTACATTGCATTGCTTATGTGTTCCCTTTATTTTTTTGAGCAGTGTATATTCATAGTCATTCCATTCCCAGAAATAGTGAAGTTAGAGCAAACAATCATAAAATTGATTCAACTTCCAGGAACGCAAGTGTTCAAGTCCATGACAACATGTCCTTCAGTTCAAAATTCAATTGTGCGCCCACAACGACTGACCCGGCTACTACTTTTTTTTCCCACAGAATAACCCTGGTTGAAACACATACACTCAAAAGTCTTATTTCCATAGTGGTGCAACCCCCTTGCTGTGGGTCAGACACTAACACACAGGATTGCTTCCAGCTCTTACTCATTCCCCTCTCTTCTGCTGCTTAAATGAATTGTACTTGGATTAGCAGTGCAGATTTTACAATGATCTCACTGTTTTACCATGTTAATTGGTTTGGTCTGCTTTTGTTCTTTCTCTGTAGGTACCTATCTTCGAATAAGACCTCCAATGTGAGTAATGCCTCGTCAGTGAACTGTTTCATGTTTCTGTTTGTATGAGACGTAAGTAGATTAGTCAAGTTCACATTTCAGTTTTATTAGTCATATGTAGGTTAACAGGGTCAACAATACAATGAAATGTGCTGGATGAGAGTCAGCTCAGCTCAGCAGTAAAAAAAAAATCTTTACCAGTAATATATAAAAAAAACGGGTAAGACTAGGGAGAAAAACCCAGCCACTGAGGATGCACAAGCCAGTGCATTTTTAGTGCCAGTCCCGAGCCCGGATAAATGGGGAGGGTTGCATCAGGAAGGGCATCCAACATTAAACCTTTTTCAGATCAAATATGTGGATCATAAATCAGAATCCCATACCGGCTCAGTCGAGGCCTGGGTTACCAACAACCTTCATCGGTACTGTTGGCTAGCAGGATGCTGGTGGAAACCATGCTGCTGTTGGGCAAAGGGGAAAGAGAGGGGGAAGGTAAGTCCAGAGGCAGTGGGAGAGGAGAAAGGTTAAGATTGTGGAGGTGAGAGTCGGACCTTTGAATGTTGGCACTATACAACTGGTAAAGGGACAGAGCTGGTTGATGTGATGGAGATAAGGAAGGTAGTGTGAGCAAGAGACCAGGTGGAAAGGGAGTAAGGCTAGGAGCGTTGGAGGTGTGTTCAAACTCTTGTACCATGGTGTGAATGGGAGGAGAAATTGAGTAGGGGTAATTCTGAAGGAAGAGTATGTCAAGAGTGTGTTGGAGGTGAAGAGTGTCAGACAGAATGATGAGTATGAAACTGTTAATTGAAGGGGTGATGAAGGTTTTCAGCGCATATGCCCCACAAGTTGGGTGTGAGATGGAAGAGAAAGAATAGTTCTGGAGTGAGTTGGATGACGTGGTGGAGAGTGTACATAAGGAAGAGAGTGGTTATTGCAGTGGACTTCAATGGGCATGTTGGTGAAGGGAATGGAGGTGATGGGTATGTATGGTCTCAAGGAGAGGAATGTGAAAGGACGGATGGGGTGGATTTTGCAAAAAGGATGTAAATGACTATGGTGAATACATATTTTAAGAAGAGGGAGGAACACAGGGTGACTTACAAGATTGGGGGAAAGTTCACACAGGTGGACTATATCTTATGTAGGAGGTGCGATCTGAAAGGTATTGGAGACTGCAAGGTGGTGACGAGGAGAACGTAGCTTGGCAGCATTGGATGGTGGTCTATAGTGTGACTTTGGAGACAAAGAGGAGGAAGAGAGTGGAGGCAGAGCCAAGGATCAAATGGTGGAAGTTGAAGAAGGAAGACTGTGGTGTGGTTCCAAAGGAATTGAATCAAGTGCAACTGGACTTGGTATATATCCATGATGACGTTTTGCCTCTCATCCAAGAGGCTTCATCAGTTCGTGCCTTTCTGACTAGACCAAGCTAAAAACCAGTATCTACTGAAGTCGAATAAGAACTTCTCCAAATTTGACTAGTTTGACCAGACTGAGAATTTTCTCACCTGTCAACACTAGAGACATGTGAGCTGGACAGTACAGTAGAAGTCAGCCACAACAAATTGTTTGCATTAACAGCAGAAGTGCACTTCTTAGGGTCCACGGTGGTGTAGCGGTCTAAGCATCGGCTTTGTGTTGATGCAGTTGCCCACTGGGGACCGGGATTCGCGCCCCAGTCTCGTCAGATCCGAGTATGGCTGGACTCGATGAAGCAGCAATAATTGGCAATGCTGTTTTCGGGAGGGGGGCAGAGTCAGCTTGTGTTCATCACATGAATGCGTCTCTATGTGTGTCAGAAAAAGCAGTGGTTCAGCCTGGATTTGCCTTGTCATGAAAGTGGGGAGGTGTCTCCTTCGAGACTGCCGGCTGGAGACATGCAGTTGGCAAACACATGCAGTACGAGGGTGAGAGTTTGTACTAAAATACGGATCGATTGGCCACTACATTGTGAGAAAAAACTGAAAAATCAGAAATAAATGTATAAAAAAAAGAAGTGCACTTCTTTTGGACTTTAAAATTGGGTAGACGTTACCTCAAAATTACTCAATTCTTCATTGTCTGAAAGTTTTGTTTGGTTATGAATCAATACAATCTTTATTGATTTTTTTTTTTTTTGTCTCGCTTAAAGCAGTGTTGCTGTTGGGCAATTATAAAGGTAGAGATGTGTAACTGGACTTTTAAGGTAGGTTGGTTGTTTTATGAAATTGTCTTATTGTTGTGTTAAATAAAACACTTAAAACAACAATGGCTGTCCTTTTGTCGATTCAATTGTGTTTCTATAGGCATTTCTATAGGCTTTGTATTATATTTACAAGCTTTTTATTCTACAGGTTCTACAAGCAAGTCAGTGCATTCAGTAGGTTGTTTCAGAGTCATTGGGTTCTGTAAATCCATTGATACAACAATACAACAATGCATTGACATTAAAAGAAAAAGTACTTTTTGAATACCTACGTATTTTTAAAGCAAGTACTCCAGTACTTTAACTCAAATAAACATTTGACTGAACAACTTTCACTTGTATTGGAGTAATATTTGACCAGGAGTGTCTATACTTTGACTCAAGTAATGGAGTTGGGTACTTTGTCCACCTCTGCTAATGACCTACTGTTGACTACAGACAGAGGTGACTGCTCGATTTTAGGTCTTTTAGACTTAAATGCTGTCTTTGACATGGTCGATCACAACATCCTCATAAATCGCTTCGAGACTTGGGTTGGCATCAAGGACTTGGCTCTTAGCTTATTACGCTCTTACCTCACCAACAGAATCTGTTCTGTTGTTCTGGGTAACTCTACCTCCTCGTTGGCTCAGTTGAGTTGTGGCGTCCCTCAAGGCTCGGTTCTTGGCCCCCTTCTCTTTTCTATATACATGTTGTCCCTTGGCCAGGTCATTCAAAATCATGATGTGCTCTACCATTTTAATGCTTATGACACTCAGTTATACATGCCACTAAAACCCACAGATCCTAGTGCCCTAGCAAATCTCAGAACTTGCCTCTCTGACATTAAATCCTTGATGTGCAAAACATTTCTCAAATTTAATGATGATAAGTCTGAGCTCATTCTGTTTGGCCCGAAAATTCCATCAGCCCTTTTGTTAATAATCTTTGTGGTCTGTCAGGTAGTCTTAAGCTGGCTGCTAGGAATCTTGGGGTACTATTCGATGCTAGCCTCATTTTTGATAATCAAATCAAAAATGTTGTTCAGTCATGCTTTGTCCAGCTCAAGCTATTCTGCAAAATTAAGTCATTTTTATCAATTGCCGATCTGCAAAAAGTTGTACATGCTTTTTATCAATTCTCAGCTTGACTATTGTAATGCACTTTATTCGGGTTTCAGCAAAGGCTCCCTCCACCATCTGCAGTTGTTACAAAACGCCGCTCCTCGGCTCATTACCAAGACAAAGAGGCATGACCATATCACTCCTGTGCTTGTCTCCTACACTGGCTTCCTTTTAATTTTCGAATTGATTTTAAAATGTTATTACTCACTTTCAAGGCTTTAAATGGACTTGCGCTTCCTTACATTTGTGATTTATTGCCCTAGTATGTTCCCCTCGACCATTAAGATCTGCAGATGTAGCCCTGCTAGTTATTCCAAGGTCTTGGTTTGTTACAAATGGTGATCGGGCTTTTGCTGTTAAAGTCCCCACACTATGGAACTCTATTCCTGTTGAACTAAGACAAACCAAGTCTCTAGCTTCTTTTAAATCTCATCTTAAAACGTTTATTTTTATGAAAGCTTTTGCAAATGTTTGATATTGGTTTTTATTTATACTGTTTTTACTTTAACTCTTACTTATTTGGTCTTATTCTTATTTTTGCCTTGTCTGTTTTTTTTTGCTTTGTGTGAGGAACTTTGTAACATTGTTTGAGAGAAGTGCTATGTAAATAAAGATTATTATTACTATTGTATGAGAGGTTGGGCAGTAAGGAAGGCGAAAAGGACTTGTACTGATTGACTAGACAGAGGGACTGAGCTGGGAAGGATGTGCAGCAGGTTAGGTCGACAAGAGTGAAGTGTGTTGAGAAGGTGGAAGGCGTACTTTGAGGAGCTGATGAATAAAGAAAATGATAGTGAGAGAGAAGGTTGAATGATGTGGGGATAGTGAATAAGGAATCGGGAACACTTTGTGCCATTTCCCCCAGCCACACACAGCAGTGCAACACAAAGACAAAAACACACCCAAGAACTACAAGAGCACACATATCCAAACTAACACATATTTCCAATCTAAACAAAGTGTAACTGTCCAAGGAAACGAACGCCACCCAGGATGACTGTCGGAACGGCCAGTCTGCGTGGGCTAGCAGTTAGCTTAGCCTACCCTGCTTCCGCATCCTGTCAAACCGCCCTCGGTGTTTCCTCCTCGGGCGCAGCTCCAGGCAGGTGCCGTGGTCCCTGGGTCCACCGAACGAAGCAGACCAAGCTCTCCCAGCTGATCCAGTGCCAGCTTGCCCAGCCAGACACCCTCAACACACCTCTCCGCACTCCACACAATGACATCAAAAACACTACAGGTCAACGCCAGGTGAGGCCACTGCCAGACCGCCCTCAGTGTTATCAGAAGTGCCGGTCTGCATGGGTTAGCAGTTAGCTTAGCCTGCCCCGCTTCTGCATCTTGTCAGACCATCCTTGGTGTTATCTCCTCAGGCACAGCTCCGGGCAAGGCTGTGGTCCCTGGGCCCAAAGGATGCAGCAGACCAAGCTCTCCCAGTCAGTGGCTCTCCCAGCCATCAAACGAAGACAAAACTTAGATGCAGACCTGGACAAAGACACTGCATGGAGGGTACTGGGTGAGGCCGCTGCAAATGTGAATTTGCGCCGCCATCTTCCCACACTGGTACTGTGTATCAGGGAGTAGGGTGGATTAGTGAGGAGGAAATGAGGGCAGCTATGAAGAGGACTGAGTGAAAAGGCGGTCGGTCCAGATGACTTACCTGTGATGGCATGGAGATATTTAGGCGAGATGGCAGTGGTGTTTTTAACTATAAATCCATCCATCCATTATCCAAGCTGCTTATCCCAATTGGGGTCGCGGCATGCTGGAGCATATCCCAGCAGTCATTAGGCGGCAGGCGGGGAGACACCCTGGAAAGGCCACTAGGCCATCACAAGTCCAACACATTCACACCTAGGGACACTTTATTATGGCCAATTCACCTGACCTACATGTCTTTGGATGATGGGAGGAAACTGGAGCACCCGGAGGAAACCCACGCAGACACTGGGAGAACATGCAAACTCCACACAGATCACACAACTACGCAGATAACAGCTAAGATTGGTTAATTTGCAGTAACTGAATTTCCCCAAGGGGATTAATAAAGGAGCGGCACGGTGGTGCAATGGTTAGCGCAGTCGTCTGATAGCAAAAAGGTCCTAGGATCGAACCCCGGGATTGTCCAACCTTGGGGGGTCAAGGGGGGGGTCATTCCAGGTCATCCTCTGGAGTTTTTAACTAGATTGTTTTATATAATCTTGGAAAGTGAGAGGATGCCAGAGGAGTGGAGAATTGTACTGAAGCGATTTTCAAGAATACGGGTGATGTGCAGAGCTGTTGTAACTACTGAGGTATAAAGGTGAACAACCACAGCATAGAAGATATGGGAAAGAGTAGTGGAAACTAGGGTAATAGGAGAAATGATGATTAGTGAGCAGCAGTATGGTTTCGTGCCACGAAAGAGCACTACAAATGCGATGTTTGCTTTTAGAATATTGATGGAGAAATATAGATAAGGTCAGAAGGAGTTACATTGTGTCTTTGTGGAGGTAGAGAAAGCATATGAGAGGATGTCAAAACAGGAGGTGTGATATTGTATGAGGAAGTCGAGAATGGCAGAGAAGTATATAAGAGTGATGCAGGATATATATGAGGGCAGTGGGACAGTGGTGAGGTGTGCGGTTGGAATGATGGATGGGTTCAAGGTGGAGGTGGGATTAAATCAAGGATCGGCTTTGAGTCCTTTCTTCTTTGCAATGGTAATGGACATGTTGACCAACGAGATCAGACATGAGTCTCCGTTGACTGATGTTTGCAGATGACAAACTCTTCATACTCTGACGACATGGATGACTACATGCTCTGTAGTGAGAGTAGGGTACTGGTTGAGGAGAGCCTTGAGAGGTGGAGGTATGCATTTTTGAGAAGAGGAATGAAAGTCAGTAGAAGAAAGATGGAATAGATATGTGTGAATGGGAGGGAGGACAGCAGAAAGTTGAGGATACAAGGAATAGAGGTGACTTTGGCATTTGCATTTAAATACTTGGGGTCAACTGTTCAAGTAACGGGGAGTGCGGAAGTAGGTGAAGAGCGCAGGGCAGGGTGGAGTGGGTGGAGAAGAGTGTCAGGACTGATTTGCGACAGAAGGGTACCAGCAAGAGTTAAAGGGGAGGTTTACAAGATTGTGGTGAGACCAGCCATTTTGTATAGTTTGGAGACAATGGCATTGACGAAAAGACAGGAGGCGCAGCTGGAGGTTGCAGAGTTGAAGATGCTAAGATTTTTGTTGGGAGTGACGAACAAGGACAGGATTGGGAACAAGTATATTAGAGAGACAGCTCTGGTTGGACAGTTTGGAGACAAAGCAAGAAAGACAAGATTCAGATGGTTTGGATGTGCACAGGAGAGATGCTGGGTATATTGGGAGTAGGATGCTGAGCATGGAGATGCCAGGCAAGAGGAAAAAGAGGAAGGCCAAAGATGAGGTTTATGGATGTGGTGAGGGAGGACATGCAGATTGCTGTCACGACAGGAAGATTCAGAGGACAGGGAGTGAGGTGGAAATGAAAGAGATGGAAGAGATGGAAATGAAAGATCTGCTGTGGTGACCCCTAACGGGAGCAGCCAGAAGTGGTAGTAGTATTTAGAATAGGGGAAAAAATAAGGAATATATATATATATATATATATATATGTGTGTGTGTGTGTGTGTGTGTGTGTGTGTGTGTGTGTGTGTGTGTATATATATAAATAGAATATAAGAGCAGTATACATATGTTAAGTCAGATCTATGTACACTACCGTTCAAAAGTTTGGGATCACCCAAACAATTTTGTGTTTTCCATGAAAAGTCACACTTATTCACCACCATATGTTGTGAAATGAATAGAAAATAGAGTCAAGACATTGACAAGGTTAGAAATAATGATTTGTATTTGAAATAAGATTTTTTTTACATCAAACTTTGCTTTCGTCAAAGAATCCTCCATTTGCAGCAATTACAGCATTGCAGACCTTTGGCATTCTAGCTGTTAATTTGTTGAGGTAATCTGGAGAAATTGCACCCCACGCTTCCAGAAGCAGCTCCCACAAGTTGGATTGGTTGGATGGGCACTTCTTTGAGCAGATTGAGTTTCTGGAGCATCACATTTGTGGGGTCAATTAAACGCTCAAAATGGCCAGAAAAAGAGAACTTTCATCTGAAACTCGACAGTCTATTCTTGTTCTTAGAAATGAAGGCTATTCCATGCGAGAAATTGCTAAGAAATTGAAGATTTCCTACACCGGTGTGTACTACTCCCTTCAGAGGACAGCACAAACAGGCTCTAACTAGAGTAGAAAAAGAAGTGGGAGGCCGCGTTGCACAACTGAGCAAGAAGATAAGTACATTAGAGTCTCTAGTTTGAGAAACAGACGCCTCACAGGTCCCCAACTGGCATCTTCATTAAATAGTACCTGTTAGAGCCTGTTTGTGCTGTCCTCTGAAGGGAGTAGTACACACCGGTGTAGGAAATCTTCAATTTCTTAGGAATTTCTCGCATGGAATAGCCTTCATTTCTAAGAACAAGAATAGACTGTCGAGTTTCAGATGAAAGTTCTCTTTTTCTGGCCATTTTGAGCGTTTAATTGACCCCACAAATGTGATGCTCCAGAAACTCAATCTGCTCAAAGAAGTGCCCATCCAACCAATCCAACTTGTGGGAGCTGCTTCTGGAAGTGTGGGGTGCAATTTCTCCAGATTACCTCAACAAATTAACAGCTAGAATGCCAAAGGTCTGCAATGCTGTAATTGCTGCAAATGGAGGATTCTTTGACGAAAGCAAAGTTTGATGTAAAAAAATCTTATTTCAAATACAAATCATTATTTCTAACCTTGTCAATGTCTTGACTCTATTTTCTATTCATTTCACAACATATGGTGGTGAATAAGTGTGACTTTTCATGGAAAACACAAAATTGTTTGGGTGATCCCAAACTTTTGAACGGTAGTGTACATGACAAGTGAATTGCACAGACTTTTAACCCAACTCGGATGCTCTTGGCCTTACTCTCCTTCCACCTGATGTCTTGCACACACAGTATATCAACCTTCCTTCTCTCCATCATGTCAGCCAGCTTTTCCCATTACCAGTCATATAGTGACAACATTTAAAGTTATAAATCTCACCACACTCCTACCCTTCCTCCTCTCCCACTTCCTCTGGACATGCCTTCCCCAGTATCAGTAGCGGTCATTGATAACCTGGGCTTCAACCAATCCAGTATGGAAATCTGATTTATGATCTGCATATATGATTTGGCAAATAATTTATGCCCTTCCTGATGCAACTCTCCCCATTTATCCAGGATTGGGACCAGCACTAAGAATGCACTGGCTTGTGCATCCTCAGTTGCTGGGTTAAATGATTGTAAATATCAGTTTAGAATAAAGAGATTTGGTTCACCCATCAGAGACAAAAGCACTGCCACAAGGTAACTCCATTGTGTAACAGCAGGCGGTGTACATTACTTTCGTTGCGCATACTTAACGTTGCCGTGGCGCTATCTGTACAATCCAGGGATGTTTGCTGTGGACACAGCATTTAAGTTGAGCTAAAACTCCTAGTGTAATTGTTTTAAATAATAAAAACAATGATAAATTAATATCATTGTATAGTAATTGTTGAAACACTGTAACCCCTACCACCACCACCACCCATTACAACATCAATCCATCCATCTATCCACTGCACTGAAAGTCCAAGTTTGTCTGTCTGTACACTTATATCTATATATGCTAGTCCTTCTTAAATTCCAAAGTTATTTAGCATGTTAAACGTCTCACATATCATTTTATTTTACATGGCTTAAGGTTATCCGTGCATTATCAGTATGCTTGTAAGTCAACCAGTGCCATTGATCATATTGCTTTCATAGGGTTATTACAGAATACTTCCAAGTGCCTGAGAAAATGGTGGGAGTAGGTATGTATCAACCACAGTCCGTTCTAGTCTTTGAAACGCTAATTGCCAGTATTGACAGTATGCTACCACATAATTATGTTATTGCCTTGGGCCAACTTTATGTTTACCTACCCGTCTCTCATTCAATAGTCATTGGAAAAGGAGGCGAGCAGATCTCAAGGATTGAGTCTGAATCAGGTTGTAAGATTCAGTTTGCTAAGGGTAAGATCTTTTACAGTCTTTTTGTTAATATGGCTATTAAAATCTATATTATACCCAACTAGATGCCGTGGTTGTCAGGCCACTTATCATTATGTGTAGGGCTTGATTAGCTTTTTTATTATGTCTTCATGTATGCTCAATAATCCAGGTAAGGAAATCACAAAGTTAAATCAAAGAAGGTTGAATCAGTTCATCTGGACAGGACATGTGTTGACAGAAACGTTTCATCACTCATCTAAGTGACCTCTTCAGTCTACACTTACTTGCAGGTGTCCCCACCCTACCAATACCGTTGCATAACGACCGAAGCCAATGATCAGTTTCATATGCAAATAGGCGTGACCATTAACTAGAGTTTCAATGGCCATGTGTACTATTCACAGAGGATTTGGGAATGTTTGCAATCACAGCATTGTAAGATGGCGACAGATGTCCTCTTAGCTCCCACCTTCACCCCTCACCCCACCCCTCAGTTCAGGGATGGTCATTTCCTCTTCACATGGATGGCCTCTTTTACTCCCTGTTCAAAACCAATATTCCTCCCCATCAAGGATGTGCACATCCTCATGCTTGAAAGAGGATGAGGTTTGTAGATAGGTGTCGACTGCGGAGTCCTGGCCTGACGTGTTAGCTTTTCTGTGTTGTGCCATCCTCTTAGCCAGCGTCTGTTTAGTTAATCCAATGTACAAGTCAAGGCAATCCTCCATACACTTAACATCATACACTATATTGCTCTGTTTGTGCAGGGGAACCCGATCCTTGGGGTGGACCAAATTGGTCCAATTGGGGTTTGAATTAAGTTATTATCCTTATTAATAATAAAAATAACATTATTATTATTATTATTTATATTATTATAAGCGAATGAGACCATCAGCAACTAGATTAGATGTTGCCATATGTGTTAACTATGTGATTTCTACTAATTGTCTCCGGGTCAGATCCCTTGCAAAATTTGACTAAATGATGTACGGCATGCAGATGGCATACATATTCGCAATTAGATCAATCTCAGAATCCAGAAGCTAAATCGTCTGATTTAGCTCTGGAGACAGTGGCCAATATTTCAGAGCTTCCAGTGTAGCTGCTGGCTGTTCGCTTCCATTTCCTATGAAGACTTCCTCTGCCGTGTCATTGTTTACAGAAGGATGAGATGCGAGAAAGGACATGCAGGTACAAGAGGTGTGAGAAAGATGCAAGATTGATGCTTGAGATGCGAGAAAGATGCTTGAGATGTGAGAGATGTGAGAAAGATGCTTGAGATGCGAGAAAGAAGTTGGAGTTGAGAGACGATGTCTATGACTGGATTTTGTCACAAATAATCGACATGTGTCAAACGTTTCTCCACACAATACACAAACATTGACACTTCTTGTAGGTACAAATTACATTTTGGCCAATGCGTTCTGCCTCTTTCGCTCCCCACACGGACTGTTACCAACATGCAACCAAAGCATGTTCCTGTAGAAATTGCGACCTACGCAAACATGATTGGTCCATACTAATAGGACTTAAATAGAAATGGAAACCAAAATGTTCCGATACCAAAATCTTGTCCCATATCTATAGACTCTCTCTCTCTCTATATACAAAAATCTTGTCCCATGTCTATAGACTCTTGTATTTGACACACCATCACAATAAACTCCAACAAGTTGAATCAGTTCATCTCAACACAATGTTTAGTCTCCCACTAAATGTGTCCAGATGAACTGATTCAACTTTCTGGGATTTCCTTAACTGGATTATTGAGCATGCATCAAGACATCAAAATAAGCAGCTTTATTACAACATTAGTCAATTTTTATTACGTTGATTCACCTTTTGTATGTTAGAGGTAGAGTGGGTATTTAAGTATTTGTTTTATATTTGTTTGTGCATGAATATTTCATGAAGCTTACATTTTCTGTACTGTATCTCTATGAAGTTATGTTGTGTTTGGTGTGCCTGCTCATTCTTTTTCCACAGGCAGTGGATACATGCCGGACAGGCCCTGTACTCTGACCGGAACTCCAGAGGGCATTGGGTAAGTTTCAGCACTCTGGCTTTGATATGGATAGACTGAAATCTATCTGTTCTGCAGAGGAGAGAATAATGCAAAACGATTGAATTTCACACTCAATTGTAGTGAAGTTTTGTTTTGTTTTGGGTTTTTTTGGGGGGGGGGGGTTACATTTCCTCAAATCTGTCAAATCTATGAAGTCATTTAAAAAATAGTCAGACCTAGATCTCCTCTTTTTTCTGTTCACTCAATCACCAGGCAGGCCAAGAGGCTGTTGCATGATATTGTGCAACAATGTATTCAGTATGATGGTGGCTTCTATTATGAGATGGATGGCAATGGTGCTGTCCAACATATTCTAATCCCAGCCGACAAAGTTGGTATGGTCATTGGCAAGCGAGGAGTGACCATCAAACAGCTCCAGGTATAGTAACAGGACACATCACTTGTAGCTGAATATACTTAACATATATCAATCAATCAATCAATCAATCAATCAATCAATCAATCAATCAATCAATCAATCAATCAGTCAATCAATCAAGTTACATTTTATATAGTGTTTTTCTATAGCCAATGAAGAAGCAGTTGTAGTTTTAACTTGACTCCTTTAGTTCTTGTGTCATGCATCACAACTGCCAGAAATAGTTACCTACCAGATCTTGGAAATCAGTTTCACTTTTTCTTAGTTACAAACCTGAATAGTCTGAATAGTTACATGTTGTGATGTTCAGTATTAGGGGACTACACCTTTAAGGACACAGGGAATTATGGGATAGTAAAACAGAGCAGCCACGGGAGCGGGAAGGTAGACTAGGGTCAGTTGGATTATGAGCACGTGATGCATGGAGCGAAATAAACATGCCTAAGTTCGACGGCTAATTCAGAAACGGTGTTATCATCTGTGAGAGTGAAAAGTAGATCATTACACATGTAGACAGTACTAATACTATCTATCCTATCACTGCCATATTAAAAGAATCATTATTGTGAAAAATGCGCATTTCCTAGTTGGGGGGCCTTTGAGATGTATATTAGCAACTGAAATTTTTAAAACTTGAGGTTTGAGTGGTTATTAAAAATAGTCAAAAGCTTCAATAAAATCAGATCAGTAATAATTTTGAAAATGGTAACATGATATATGTCATTGATTTGTTTCTTGTCATACTTGTCATATTTCCTGACAGCTTGTACCCAACCATGCTGCTAATGTTTTTACTGCAACACTGAATACTAGTTTCTTGTATCCTAATAACAAGTATAGATCTACAATTAGCTAATTCTAGTCAATTTGCTAAAAGTGCAGCTAGCTCAAACATGGCAGCAGTCCTGGTTGTGTAATACATGGATGTCAACCTACCTTAAAAGTAAGTTTACACAATACAAAAGACTGCTGTTAGACCCACTTAGACCCTGCCCCCCCCCCTATTAATTCATGTTTCCTGATATACAATAGTCTTGCCTCTGGCACTGTTCCATTAGGCTTAAAAACTCCTGCATTATCTCTTATTTTTAAGAAGCCTGCTCTCAATCGAACTGTGTTAAACAACTGTTGACCAATATCAGCTGTCTTTGTTGGTGAAACTACTTGAAAGAGTAGTTGCTTCCCAGCTGCAGTACCACCTAGTTTCTAATGATCACTTTGACTATTGCAGTCTGGTTTTCTCTTGCTCAACAGCACTGTGACAGTTCTCTGGGTTTTTAATGAGCTTCTCTTCTCTGCTGACTCTCGTGCCCTTAGTATTCTCTGCCTTGATCTTCTTCTTTTGGCTGCTCGCTTTAGGGGTCGCCACAGTCGATCATCCATTTCCATCTATTCCTGTCCTCTGCATCTTCCTCTGTCACGCCAGCCACCTGCATGTCCTCCCTCACCACACCCATAAACCTCCTCTTTTGCCTTCCTCTTTTCTTCTTGCCTAGCGGCTCTGTATTCAGCATCCTTCTCCCAATATATCCAGTATCTCCCCTTTGCATATTTCCAAACTATCAATCTTGCCTCTCTTGCTTTGTCTCCAAACCAACCAACCTGAGCTGTCCCTCTAATATACTCATTCCTAATCTTGTCCATCTTTGTCACTGCCATCAAAAATCTTAGCATCTTAAACTCTGCCACCTCCAGTTCCACCTCCTGTCTTTTCATCAGTGTCACCTTCTCCAAAACATACAATATAGCTGGTCTCACTACCATCTTGTAAACCTTCCCTTTCACTCTTTTTGGTACCCTTCTGTCATGAATCACTCCTGACACTCTTCTCCACTCACTCCACTCTCTTCTTCATCACTGCTCCACACTCCCCATCACCCCAAGTATTTAAACTCATCCTCCTTTGCCACTTCTACTCCTTGAATCTTCACCTTTCTGCTGCCTCCGTCTTGTTCACGCATAGTATGTGTTGTGTCTAGCCCCTACTGACTTTTATTCTTCTTCTCTCCAGTGCATACCACCACCTATCCAGGCTCTCCTTAACCTGCTCTGTACTCTCACTACAGATTACAGTGTCATCCGCAAACAACGTAGTCCGCGGAGAGTCCTGCCTGATCTTGTCCGTCAACCGTCATTCCTACTGCACGCCTCACCACTGTCACGCTGCACTCATACATATCCTAAACCACTCTTACATGTATGTCTTTGGAAACACACACAAATGTCTTGCTTGTTGCCAAAATCATATAACCAACAAGTTTTGGCTTGTTCAATGTGATGGGATCTATATCTTTCTATGAGATGAGCTCTTAGACAGAGCTCTAACCATATCAGAAATCTTTGGACATTTTCATGTAGTGTGTTCATGTAGTATTCACAAGGTCATTCTTATGACTGACCAATAGGCATGACATGCCTGTGCACAGCACAACACTGAATATAATACTAAATGTAAATGATAGTGAAGGGAAAGTGTTCCTTAGCCAAGCGGAGAACCGCTTTTTGTCCTCCTTTTATTTTTCTTATTTTTCTATGCAAAACACAGGCACCATCCGAGTAACAGCTTTTTTTTCAAGCCGTGTTTTTAAGTGACACATCCCGTCATAATGTTGTTCAGTCAGTGGGCGTAGCCTCAAGCCAAATTCTGTGTGTGCCATCAGAATTCCTGCCTGTCCAGGTGATATCAAAATTTTAATCTAGTCACATTGCAGGATGTGACCAATCCTTTATTTCTCTGAATTCACTCCAGCAGTAATAGAGGCCACAATCTCACAAATGAAACCATCTACACCCACCCCTGACCCTATTCCTACTGCCTTGCTGCAACTGTGCACTCCTGCTTTCAGCTCTCACATCACCCTGGTCATCAACCAGTCACTACAATCTGACCATGTCCCCCTAGCACTCAAAACTGCTGTAATTATCCCTCATCTCAAAAAAACCCACCCTGGACCTATCTCCCATTGGACTGTAGTTGGCCAAAACTTTTGGGCCTCCCCTTCCTATGCAACGTCCTGGAAAACCCATTGCAGCTCAGCTACTGGACCACCCTAACCACAACAACCTCTTCAAACATTTCCAGTCTGGTTTCAGGCCTGCTCACGGCATTGAGACGGCCTTACTCAGGGTCACCTATGATTTTCTACTGGCGGCTGGCAATAGCTCCACCTCAATCCTGATCCTGCTTTACCTCAGCTTAGTGTTTGACACCATAGACCACTCTATCCTCCTTGATCGCCTCCGGGAGTACATCGGGCTCACCGAACTAGCCCTCAGCTGGTTCAGTTCATACTTAACGAACAGGACTGAGTTCATCTCCGAAGGGGCATCAAAGTCCCAGACCCACTCTGTTTCCTGTGGTGTCCCACAAAGATCCATCCTTGGCCCCATCCTGTTCATCCTCTACATGCTCCGCCTCGGCCGTGTCATCAGCCATCATGAAATATAATTCCATTGCTATGCTGATGATGTACAACTGTACATCAAAACTGCCCAAAGTCCCTCTGCTGCCTTCACACCACTCAGCATTTGCCTCAAGGAGTTCAAGGCAGGGATGAAGCACAACTTACTGCAGCTAAACTGCAGCAACACCAAGGCCCTTCTCATTGGCACACCTCACCAAGTTAAAATTTCTCTCACAATCCCCCTCACCATTGCTGGCCAAACCATCTCCCTCTCCTCCTCAATCACCAACCTCGGTAACAAATTTGACCCCTTCCTAACCTTTGACATCCACATTAACCATCTCTGCAAAGACTCATTCTACCTCCTTAAAAACATTGCCAAAGTCTGTCTCACCCTTGCTGACACCGAGAAGCTCAGACACGCCTTTGTCTCCTTGAGGCTGGACTAATGCAATGCACCCTTTTTTGGGGGGGATTTTTTCCCCCTTTTTCTCCCCAATGTATCCGGTCAATTACCCCACTTTTCTGAGCCATCCCGGTCGCTGCTCCACCCCTGTGCCAATCCAGGGAGGGCTGCAGAATACCACATGCTTCCTGCGATACATGTGGCATTATCAGCCACTACTTTTCACCCGACAGTGAGGAGTTTCCCCAGGGGGACATAGCATGGGGCGGATCATGCTATTCCCCCAGTTCCCCCTCCCCCCTGAACAGGCGCCCCGACCGACCAGAGGAGGCGCTAGTGCAAGCGACCTTGACACATACTCACATCCGGCTTCCCACCCGCAGACACGGCCAATTGTGTCTGTAGGGATGCCCGACCAAGCCAGAGGTAACACAGGGATTCAAACCGGCGATCCCCATGTTGGTAGGCAATGGAATAGACTGCTGTGCTACCCGGATGGCCCTACTGCAATGCACTTTTCATAGGCCAGGGTCCTGATGAGAGTGCGGAAACACCATCATATCAGCCCCATGCTGGCTTCATACATAGTTTAAATGGGAATGAAAACTAGTTCTGTCTGTGGTGCTGCTAGTCAGTACCCTATGTAAGAAGTATGGTTTCTGATGTTACTAGTACAATAATTGCAACTAGTGGCTAAAAAATGAAAGACTAGTAAGGTCAAAATCTTTTATAAACAACAGGCTTCATTCAGCTCATAGGACAATATGTCCAACAGGTTTTGAAAAGTATTATTTACAGTTAAGAGGCTGTTTATTATTATTTACCTTTGTCCATGTTTTAAAGTAAAGAGTTTAATATAATTCAGCAATATATCCATGGTGATAAACAAATAGGCTCAGGTAAATGATAAAAGAATGTGCTATGATTATTTGACTACATACAGTCAAAAGGCGCAGAATAAAATAAAAAGCATCCATTTTCCACCATGCTGGAGCATGGTGCAAATATATTTATGTTTATATATTTTGTTCTTATTTCTATTTCTTATTTTTTCTTTTATTTCTATTTGTTTCTGTTTTTCTTGTTTCTATTTTCTTATCTTGTGTCTTGTTAGTTTTTAGTTTTTTCTTTACTAGCACATGAGTGTCTGTAATAGGACCCAATTTCGACTCGGGGATGAATAAAGTATTCTGATTCTGATTCTGATAGAGGTGCTTCTGAACTGGACTTACACAAGCTACACTCATGTGAGCTTTGATATTTTATTATAAACATGTTCAAACTACATTTCACTCAGGTAATGCAAATGAGGTCAAGAAGTACAGATGGCTAATCAGACTGGCAAATTTCCCAAGTCGAGAACCCAAGTCAAAGGTGCCAGATAGTGTTCGAGTTTTCCACAAAACTGTCTATGCATTTCTATAGGACTAGCACTTGTGTGGTTGTACATGCTATACCCCAAAGTGGCTGCATTAGTGCTTGGCCGCCTGAATTGCTTCTTGCAGCAATCTTTGCGTGGTATTGGTATATCAACAAAACAATGTAAAATCTATTCTTGGAAGACTTAGGTCATCTACCATTTATTTAAGTTTTATTGGCTCTTATCTGATTGTACATCCACAGCAAATAAGTGGAGCTGAAATGATGATGATTCAGAATGAATCAGTGCCCACTGGAACTGACAAGCCCCTGAGAATTGCCGGAGATCCCTACAAAGTTCAGGTCAGTCTCAAAGCTCACAGTGTGTTGACACTTTTCTGGTGAATACTCAATTTTACACTTTCTATGTTTTGAGCATTGCATTCTTAAATCTGAATATTGCCTTTGCTTATTTGCTTTATTTTTTTCTCTATTGAGAATTTTTGGTAAAGAGTACAAGTACCTTTTCTTTGCACCACCCAAATCATGTTGGCCCATAAACACACAGTAGGAAAGCATATTGCTTTTGAGAAAATTTAATTAATTCTAATGACTTTCCTGTGGTCTGCATGCCACTCCAGCAAGCCCGGGAGTTGGTGATGAAAGTGATGCAGCACCAGGAAAATTTTGGGTGTGGAGGTTGCAGTCTGGATGTAAGTGTTTGCCTGCTTCCCTTAATTTGGAGAGAGAGAGGTTTATTTTGATGAATTCAAACAAAAACAGATATTAGAGCATATGATTCAAACTCTCCATTTTTTATTTTTCAGGTTCCTGTGCCCAGATTTGCTGTTGGTATCATCATTGGCAAGAAGGGAAGAATGATCAGGAGGATTCAGAATGACGCTCGGGTTAAGATCCAGTTTAAACAAGGTCAGAAGACAGAGCAGATCTAATGGTAAAATGGAGAAATAGAAGATAAAATCAGTATTCTGTCTAGTTAAGTCTAAACATGTTTCAGATTTTTTCGGGGGAGGGGTTTTTCCCCCTTTTTCTCCTTGGTTCCACTTGGCCAATTACCCCACTCTTCCGAGCTGTCCTGGTCGCTGCTCCATCCCCTCTGCCTATTCAGGGAGGGCTGCGGACTACCACATGCTACCTCCGATACATGTGGAGTCACCAGTCGCTTCTTGTCACTTGACAGTGAGGAGTTTTGCCAGGGGGACGTAGCGCATGGGAGGATCACACTTTTCCCCCCTGTTCCCCCTCCTCCCCGAACAGACACCCTGAATGACCAGAGGAGGCGCTAGTGCAGTGACCAGGATACATACTCACATCCAGCTTCCCACCTGCAGACACAGCCAATTGTGTCTTTAGGGACGCCCGACCAAGCCGGAGGCAACACGGGGATTTGAACCGGGATCTCCGTGTTGGTAGGCAATGGAATAGACTGCTATGCTACCTGGACGTCCCAACATGTTTCAGATTTAATGAAATTCAAATTTTTATTTGAAAAGTTGAAGCGCTGGTTCGTTTGACAAGACATTTTTTTAGGTGCCATTTTCAGTCATCCTTGTCCCTCAATTGAGGCAGCACACATGGGGGTTGTCTGTCTATTAAGACCAAAACAAACTATATTATCTTCCAAAATACGTTTAAATGGCTTGGTAGTCTGAAATGAGAGGCTTTTGAGGTGTCGATCTCAGCTGCTCTCCCAGAATCTAAAGCTGTAACGATGTCAGCCAGTTATCGTTATAGAATCAGTGTCACCAGTGGAGGTGTTCTGGACAGAGCCTGGTAGTCACTATAATACAGAGGAAGTTTAAGTGGAACAAAGTTAAAATTTTTAAAAAAAAGCCACAGAATTAGTGAGCTATCTATTCTTGACTATCAAATGTCTGCTGACAAGGTTTGGGTTTAAGGATCCAAACTTGTAGGCAATAGGACAGAAAAGACAGAAAATCGTATATATGGATCACTGCATTTGTAGCCCATTAGTATTTATTAATGTGTATCCCATAAGCAAACCCTGCTGCCCTCTTATTTCCTGTCCAGATGATGGGCTCAGTCCTGAACGAATTGCCATGGTGATGGGCCAGCTTTACCGCTGCTACTATGCGGGCTACATCATCACTCAGCTGGTTGATACAGCACAGGTATCACAGATCCCAAGCACATTTACCTTTGGCTAAGATTTCTCTGAAGATTTCATTTTGTTACTTTGTTGATTGTATTTTATTCATATTGACTCAACAAATTAGTTCCTCTGCTATTGTAAAGCTACTCAATCAAGCTCTTTTGACTTTACAACTAACCCACCATGCATCTGTCTTCAGCCAAGTGCCAGGATATCACTATACCAACTCTGTCTTGCATGGATAATGAACTGAGTCATCTTTGTTTTTCTATGAAATGTGGTCTCTGACTGAGATAAAGTTCTAACCATATTAGAAATCTTAAGAAATGTTCATGTAGTGTGTTCATGTAGTGTTCACAAGATCATCCTTACGACTGACCAACAGGCATGACATACCTCTGCACAGCACAACACTGAATATAATACTAAATGTAAATGATATTGGTAAAGGGGAAGTTCCTCTGCCATGTGGAGAGTACCAAGGCACGAGCTTGGCATGTTTTTAACCTTCATATGCTTTTTAACCTGTAGACATCAGCAAACTAACTAAAATGGCCAAGGTATAATTAGTTATTCTTTAATGACAGACTCAGCATCAGCATTGGTGTCAAAGGGATAGTATTCTTCTTTGTCCAAGATGATCAGCCTGGCTGGGAACTGAAGATTGCATTGGACATCCAAAGCCCATAGTTGCCATCTCACTGGCTTATATATATAGGAGATGAGCCTTAGAAACCTCGGCACTCTAGTCAAGGGAGAAAAATCTCAGCCTTTGAGCCACATTGTATTTGGTGGCATCGCTCAGTAACACATACATGGCCACTGAGAGTCTCTTTTCCATATACGTAACTCCACAAACATGTCACTGAGGAAGTAGGAGAGAGTAGAGTCCTCAAGACCTGCTTTGATGTCAGTAATATGAACGTTATTCTGACTTGATCGGTCCTCCACGTCTGTCAGCTTCAACTTGACGGCATTGTAGTTTTTCGAAAAATCCTTAAAGACTTGTCCAAGTTGACGAGTCTGTCCTCACTGTAGGAAAGTGCAATTTTCTCAGTGATAGCTGAGGTATGTCCTATTATCTTAGCTTAGTTAGCCTAAGACCCCTTATAATTTGATTTTCAAGACCATCCAAAAGAGATCAAATATCTGAGGGTGAAGTTACGGTTTCAGTTGCTGGACTTACACAAGCTACACACATGTAAGCTTTTATACTTTATTATAAACATTTTCAAACTACATTTCACTCAGGTAATGCAAATGGGGTCAAGAACTACAGATGGCTAATCAGACCATTGAATTTCCCAAGTCAGGAACCCAAGTCAAAGGTGCCAGATAGCGCGAGTTTTCCACAAAACTGTATGCATTTCTATAGGACTAGCACCCATGTGGTTGTACATGCTATACCCCAAAGTGGCTGCATTAATGCTTGGCCGCCTTAATTGCTGCTTGCCGCAATATTTTGAGTGTTATTGGTACATCAACAATTAGAAGAATGTAAAATCTATTCTTGAAAGACTTGGGTCATCTTCCATTTGTTTAAGGTTTATTGTCTCTTAGACTTAGACTGCTTTTATCTGTCATTACCTTATATGCATGTCTCATACATACAAGGGGATTAAATTATGTTTCACAAGGACCTCAGTACCACATTATCTGATTGTACCCCCACAGGAGATGACTGGAGCTGAAATGATGATGATTCAGAATTATACAGTGCCCACTGCAGCATACGAGCCCCTGAGAATTGCTGGAGATCCCAACAAAGTTCAGGTCAGTTTCACAAAGTTCACAGTGTGTTGCAATTTTTCTGGTGGACACTCAATTTTACACTTTCTATGTCTTAAGCATTGCATTCTCAAATCTGAATATTGCCTTCGCTTATTTGCTTTATTCCTGTCTCTATTGAGGATTTTGACTAAAGTGTACAAGTACCTTTTCTTTACATCACACAAATCATGTTGGCCCCTTAACACACAGTGGGGAAGCATATTCCTTTTGAGAATATTTCACTAATGCTAACGACTTTCCTCTGGTCTACATGCCACTCCAGGAAGCCCGGGAGTTGGTGAAATTCATGCAGAACCAGGGAGATTTTAGAGCTGGAGTTTTCACTCTGGATGTAAGTGTTTGTCCTCTTGTCTTAATTTGGAGAGAGGGGTTTATTTTGATTAATTCAAACAAAAACAGATATTGGAGCATAAGATTCAAACTCTCAGTTTTATTTTTCAGGTTCCTGTGCCCAGATTTGCTGTTGGTCTCATCATTGGCAAGAACGGGGGAATGATCAACAAGATTCAGAATGATGCAGGCGTTAGGATCCAGTTTAATAAAGGTCAGAAGACAGAGCAGATTCTAATGGTAGAATGGAGAAGTGGAAGATAAAATCAGTATTCTGTCTGGAGAAGTCTAAACATGTAGACCAAAGCAAACTATATTATCTACCAAAATATGTTTAAATAACTTTGTAGTCTGAAATGAGAGGCTCTCAAGGTGTCCATCTCAGTTGCTCTCCCAGAATGGAAAGCTGTAAATATGTCAGCCAGTTCAAATTATAGATTCAGTGTCACCAGTGGAGGTTTTCTGGACAGAGCCTGGTAGTCATTATAATTAAGAGGAAGTTTAAGGGAAACAAAGTAAAAAAAGAAAAAAAAATCTCATCCACAAAATGAGTGAGTTTCCTGTTCTTAACTATCAAATGTCTGGCAAACTTGTAGGCAATAGGACAGAAAATCTGTTATATATATATATATATATATATATATATACACATACACACACACACACACACATACACACACACGCACACACACACACGCACATATATATACATGTATATGCACACACACACACACATATATATATGTATGATCACTTTTCCAACAATTTTGCATTTGTAGCCATTAGTAATTATTAATGTGTATCCCATAAGCAAATCCTGCTGCCCTCTTATTTTCTGTCCAGATGATGGAAACAGTGCTGAACGAATTGCCATGGTGACGGGCCAGCTTGACCGCTGCTATTATGCGGGCTACCACATCACTCAGCTCATTAATATAGCACAGGTATCACAGATCCAAAGCATTTACCTTTGGCAAAGATTTGTCTGATGATTTAATTTTGATAATTGCTTTGTTGATTGTATTTTATTGGTCTTGACTCAAATTAGTTCCTCTGCTGTTGTAAAGCAACTCTTTCAAACAAGCTCTTTTGACTTTACAACTAACTCACCATGCAGCCATCTTCAGCCGAGTGCCAAGATATCACTATGACAACTTAATCTTGCGTCGATAATGAACTTAGTTAGACACTCTGAATATGGTTTTCCAAGATCTCAAATGCATGTCTTGCAGGGCTCGAGAGTAACTAACCGGGGACGATAGGAAATTTGTTTGGGACAAACAGATCTTCCCTGGGATGCTTCCGGGATGAAAGGGTTTTTTATATAATTTTGTATTTATTATTTTAGCTATTTATTTTTAACTATCGCTTAGCAAATGATAAACTTACTACACTGACTACAATCACTGACTACCATCGAGCGTGTCTTCTCATGCTGTTACTATAGTTACTATCAGTACTACTCAGCACGAGACCTGAAATGAACCTATGGTACTGGTCCAACTGTCCCCTCAGTCACAAACGGCTTGCTTGCAGGACCTCGCAAATATTTTGCGCTTGTTAAACGCAGCACAGATCGAGCATCAAGAGGGCATTGAATCTCCTTCATCGAACCAAAGTAGGCCTACAAACCCCAAGTCCCAGGTAAGGACAAATTTAAATAGATATATTTTTTATTAGTCATTGGATTGAAACAGTCTAGCCAGCTACTTGCTACTAGCTAGCTAATTTTAGCCAGGCGCACCGGTTAATAGCAGATTGGTCACGGCTGGTGAAATAATACATTGTTAATGAGGAAACTATTAATTACTTTCTCTAAAATGTGAGCATAGCAGCGCTACAGTCCACTGCTGCTCTGCAGCTTGCTGTCCGCACACACTGACCTACACACACACACACACAGTTAATTTCACTCTCAGACGTTAAGAGGAGCTGTGTGCTCAGACAGTATTTCTCTCCTGCCATCTAGAGCAGGTAGTACCCTGGACACAGTGAATGAAACATGGATATGTAGGCTAATAGTTCAATTTCTTTTGTTGTGACTTTTTTTCTATAGGGCTAGCAGATATCTTTTCACCTGGGAGCATTTTGACCAAATCAGATTAATTTATTTTATTTATTTATTTTTCTATTTCTCTGCAGAAACAAGGAGGCTCTGTCTGTGAAGCAAAACACAAAAGAAAATGTCTTCCTGAATGGAACCTTATTGTGATTTGTTCATATGTTCTTATGAAATTTTGTTTTTTGCAAGAAACTTCAATAAACACAGCTGTTTGAAGGAGAAGTTTTCTGATGTTTTCACAACAATCTGAAATAGATATTAGAGAGGGAATTATAACCTGTTTAACTTGCGTACACTAATTCTAAGCAGCTTGTAATACCCAAATAAAACTGCTACTGTCAAGATTTTTTCTTAATCAAAACAATTATTTAAATAAGAATACAATCATTTATTTCCTTATCAGTTAAACAGTGTGTTTTTTTTTGCAAATAACCACTATTGATGAAAATAACAAGTGAAAACACAACATTTAGTGTTTGGGAAGGTTTACACTGACTTTGTGACGGTTCAGATTGTTTTTTGGGATGGTTCTGGGACCGTGGTGAAAAAAGTCAGACTGGAGCCCTGATGTCTTGAATACATAATCATTAGGTGAGGAACAGAGGACTCCAGTTGATAAATGAAATGCTCACCATGAATTAGACAGAGATGCAACGTATCAATATTTTTGATGGTTGCTTCAGGGACCTGTCTCCAGGTGCATTTAAGTAGACTCTTTACCTTGGACAAATTTCAACTTGCTTTGGGTGTATGTCAAAATAAAAATGTCATGGCAGGATGTTTACATTATGTTGTGTTATGTAAGTGTTGTGATTGCGATGGTTTATCTTGGGGTTGTTATTTGTTCCTAGGATGCTTGTTTTATACTTATTGAGAGGGACACTGATTAGTTCAGGTATTGGCATTACAAAGGTAATAGGGTGTCCGGGTGGCGTAGCGGTCTATTCCGTTGCCTATCAATACAGGGATCATCGGTTCCAATCTCTGTGTTACCTCCGGCTGGGTCAGGCGTCCCTACAAACACAATTGGACCTGTCTGCAGATGGGAAGCCGGATGTGGGTATGTGTCCTGGTCGCTGCACTAGCGCCTCCTCTGGTTGGTTGGGCGATGTTAAGGGGGAGGGGAAACTGGGGAATAGCGTGATCCTCCCACGCGCTACATCCCCCTGGCGAAACTCTTCACTGTCAGGTGAAAAGAATCAGCTGGCGACTCCACATGTATCGGAGGAGGCTTGTGGTAGTGTGCAACCCTCCCAGCATCGGCAGAGGGGGTGGAGCAGCGACCGGGATGGCTCAGAAGAGTGGGGTAATTGAACAGCTACATTTGGAAAGAAAAAGGGGGGAAAGACCTGTAGTCTTTAAACCTTCAAGGTAACTTAATGTAAAAACAGTGCCTGTACCCACTCAGACATTTTCTAGATGATATGAAGAGGTTGCGAGTTAAAAAAACTGGAGCATGACAAAGCCAGACTCATCACAAGTTAGAAAGGAACTCCATGAGTATCAGTATCTTCTACTATGTCTACTATGATGTATGGCAACGGTGCTTTATCAACTCTTCTAAAGGAAATTAAGTTAAATGTTGTTTGCCTGATGATGAGAAAGGAAGGAAAGTCATTCACAACGTCAAGCTCACAGATGAATCCTATAATGACCTACCTACCCAAAACTTATACAGCATGTCTTGTACTCAATCACAGTATTTGATTTATATGTTGAAGTCAAGAAAATCCACATGACAGTGGAAAAACTTCTTAAATGACTGCAGCACTGATTTATGGAAAATATGAATGCATTTTCAGGAGTAAATACTGTAAATGACAGTAATTGATGCTTCGCTGCAGTTTGCACAATGACTAGATAAAACAATGTGGGATAGTCCATGAGAACGTGCTTTTGAATGAATCCAGGCTCTGTTAACACCCCTGACAGCTCATCTTCATTCTGGAGAAGTGAACTATTCATTGAAATTTGGTTAGTTCATGTTTATTTTTCCCCCACTAACGCTTAGTGACCTGTCAGTCAAATACCATATCAGGATTTTTGTGTTTCTCTGACTACCACACTGAAGTTATTTCCAGAGCTGTCTCTTCTTCTCTCATTCTCCTTATAGGAACGAGGTTTTTTTGGAGGTTTGCTTGCCCAACGAAGCCCCATGAATTATAGCTTGCCCCTGGCAAATGGACAGCACGAGATAACCTATGCAATACCTGCAGCTAAGTGTGGCCTCGTAATTGGAAGAGGTAAGGAAAGTTTTCTCATAGGTGAACCCTGTTTCAGTCGATGTTTTGCAATGATATAATCACATCTCTGTTGTAGGCGCCCTAATACTGTCTTTTTGTGCCCCAGTTACTGCTCGCGGTTCAGTACCTTGCTGTTGGCTTTCTGCACTTTTCAAGGAACTTCACCAACTTACCTGCAGTCTTATTAACATGCACACTCTTGCTGCTCCTCTTCTTCCTTCCTTCCTTTTTTTTTTGGCTGTTTTTCCCCCCTTTTTCTCCCTAATTGTACTTGGCCAATTACCCCACTCTTCTGAGCCATCCTGGTCACTGCTCCACCCCCTCTGCCAATCTGGGGAGGGCTGCAGACTACCACATGCCTCCCCGATACATGTGGAGTCGCCAGCCGCTTCTTTTCACCTGACAGTGAGGAGTTTTCCCAGGGGGACTCAGTGCGTGGGAGGATCACACTATTCCCCCCAGTTCCCCCTCCCCCTGAACAGGCACCCCCAACCGACCAGAGGCGCTAGTGCAGCGACCAGGACACATAGCCACATCCGGCTTCTCACCTGCAGACACGGCCAATTCTGTCTGTAGGGATGCCGGAGGTAACGCGGGGATTCAAACCACTGATCCCCATGTTGTTAGGCAACGGAATAGACCGCTACACTACCTAGACACCCCATCTCTTCTTTATTTCTGCCTCTGAAAGGCTACTGTATTCCCACTTCAAAAGGGCTGAGGTTTAGATCAATAATTTTCACTAACCTTGCCCCACAAGAGTGGAATTGTACTCAGGGCTGCATACTAATTTTATTTAAGAAAGGCTGAATAACCTTCCTTTTCTTGTCCTACTTTAATCCATATATTGTCCTTTGGCATGACTGTGACAATTGGTAAATGGACTGCATTTTATATAGTGCTTTTCTAGTGCTTTACAATTAATTTCTCATGTTCATCCACATACACACACACACACACTCTTACACTGATGACAATGTCAACCATGCAACCTGCTCTACCTCAAACCCACCACAAAGCCCCCAAATACTGATTTAGGTGTGATACTGATTTGTGGCATTGTCCACTTTATTCGTAATTAAAATCTCCTATTGCTCATGTCACTATTGGTGAGCTACCTGCTGTACATTTAAATGAAGTGCAGAACTGAATGTTGCACTTGACATGACCTGCAAGCTTGGCAATGCTACAGTTGATTTTCAGCACTTTAGGAAGCCTGTCTGTTGGCATATAGATCTAATGGCTCACTGTCTTGTAAATGTCTTTAGATAAGAATGTCTGCTAAATGAGAAGGTAAATGTTTTGTTTATGCTTTATCTGTAGTATTTTACTGTCTTTAGTACAAGTTGCAGATCAGTGTCTGGTTTCTAAGTATGAGGTCTTTTGCGTATTCCACCACATACTAACTTAACTGGCAGTCTTGGCAGAATCAAGCTATATATATATGAACAACCCAACATTATATAGCCAGCGTATTAGATGTTTTATCTTTCATAACTTAATGCCACTTGGTCTTCTGCCACTGCATGAAGCTGATGAAAAGAGTGGTGTGTGTGACCACCCTCCTATTCTTACCCCCAGGGCTCATGTATACAGCAAGTGGCATTCATTGGTTTCACTTAAGGCTTAATGATGGGGATAATGCATGTAATGTGACATTAATTGTTGAAGGTGCATAATAACAGCCCTCAATCATGTGGAAGGCTGCCTGGCATCTAATGAGGGTCTTTCAGCCCAATAGAGTGAAGCGAGGGAATGAAAAGGAGGAATTAGCTTATTGGCTATTCATGCCCACTCTATTGCCAGCTATTTAAAAGTCATTGACCACTGTGTTGGAAGAAGCCGGGTGTGTGCATGCGCAATGTGTGTGTGTGCAGATCCCTTTAGTGTGTCTGTGTGCGTGCTTGCAGTGGTGGGCGTGGTCCACAAGGGCCTCTTTACCTAAGATAAAAACACGGCAATAGAAATGTCAAGTGGCTTTTGTGCATGTAGTTGGGCGAGGGGAAACAAATAAACCTGGGCGTTGCGTCCCCCTCTCAATGCATTAGCATATGAACTAGCTCAATATGGTGGAGATGGCGGTGGGTCTGGGTGCTGTCAGCCATTCCTTAAGGGGTGCAGTGATTAATATCTTTACGATGCCATATGCAGCCCACTGCCCCTCTGTTTTGACCCCCCCAAATCTCCACACACTGCCTGTTGATGAATCAAGCCACCCACAAACCTGCTGTGATAAAGGCTCGAGTTCAGCGCAAGAAGCATAACAAGTAAACCATAGTGACTATATGTACAGTCCAATAATGACTAAACTCTCATAATGCAGTCTAATAAAGCTGGGTCAGATCTCAGCCTTGCTATATTTGGTTGATTTTGGATATTAACCTGCTTAGGCAGACTTTAAGTGGTTTAGTTGTCAAAGAAATAGGAACTCCTTTACATCCCCAGTCTGAAAATCAGTAAAAGACACTAAAAACACACAAAAAAACTAAAAACAACAATAACAAAAAAAAAAAAACTGTAAAAACTAAAAAAATTAAATTAAAAAAGAATGTAAAGCCTCTTGAGGCAAATTTGTAATTTGTGATATTGGGCTATACAAATAAAATTGACTTGACTTGACTTGAAAGGGATAACAACACTCTATGCTGAATAGAAAACATCACATACAGAGTGTGCCTTTTCTTTACAATGTTACAGTTTCATGTAGCAGACGCGTTTATCCAAAGCGACCTACATCTGAGTTAATACAACACAATCAACATTTACTTTTTCTTACTTTTTTTCTCCTTTGAAACCAGTTTTTTTTTCCACACCAGCACCTTACAGTCCACTTGCTTTGTCCAGAATACCATCACCAGTTGCACTTTTGTATCCCTCCCTTTTCTCTTGCTCACTAAACCAGTCTCATTAATAAGGCCGGTATTATCTGCCCTCACTAAAGCCTAGTCCATGAAATGAATAGTCAGGGTCTTCATTGCTCTCTGCTGTCTGACTAGAGGAGCTCATAATGGCTTCATTAAGGCAGAAGTTTCATTTGGTTGACAATGGGTTAATGGCCCATATGCAGTCCATTGGCAGCATGGAATAGGCTACGGGAAGGGGAGAGGTTTTTGATGAGCGTTTTCATTCTGAGGTCAGCCAGGGTCATCTAAGTGTCAGCCACCAGTGAACAAATGTGTAATTGATGTTGGGACAGCCCTGGTGTCCCCCCGGGAAGCACCCTCAGCCTTTTTCGTAGAAATGGGTGTCGGGGGGGGTATATTCCCTCATTCACCCTATTCACCCCCTCCCTTCATCACAGGGGACAACACAGTCAAGAATAAAAAGGGTAACAGAGAGACAAACGATATCCCAGAAGGAGGATACGCTTCAATTTTGTCCCTTTTCTTCTAGCAGCTATGTTTCATTTCTTCCTGCTGGTTTAATTACTTTCCCCACACGTCTAAATGCTGGCATCTGATTCATCAACTGGTGTGAGGGGCTCAGAATTGTCTCCTTTTGTCTCTTGATTTGCATGGATATTAAGATGGAATGGTTGAAAAGTAGTACGACACATGCTGTAATCTCATCATATAGCCCCATTAGGTTATCTCTTTTGACCGAGATGGTACGATGCTGAAGATGTAAGGGGGGAGTCTGAGAAAGTTTTCTTTATGAAGTGATTTGAAATGAGATTATTGAGGTTCTGTGCTTTCAAAACTCTAAAAAAAAACTCGAAACAAGTTCATACAGAAACTGAAATTTCGTGCTTGATTTTCCGCAGGTGGGGAGACCATCAAGAACATCAAACAGTTGTCTCGTGCCTATGTAGGGCTACAGAGAGACCCACCGATCAGCACCGACCCCAACCTGTGCATCTTTGTCATCCGAGGCACCCCTCAGCAGTTGGAGAAAGCCCGCCAGCTGATCGATAAGAAAGTTAATGTAGGTGGTCTGAGACTGGCCCCTGGGTACCCCCCAAAAAGCTATTGTCTGGACAGATATTCATGAGTCCACATGTCAATACAGGGACCTGCTGGGGTGAGCTTGGTTCCTGTGGTCCTAGTGGCAAGCAGGATGTCACTAGAGGTTAAACATGAAGAATCCATCAAATGGACTTAATGGAGTGCATCAGCACCCAGCCCTGCCCTCTGACCTTGCCTGTTGGTTTCTTTAAACACAAGTGTGGTCTCTCACTCTCCTCCTTTCCT
Source organism: Lampris incognitus (assembly GCF_029633865.1). NCBI lineage: Eukaryota > Metazoa > Chordata > Actinopteri > Lampriformes > Lampridae > Lampris > Lampris incognitus. Next base: position 23,884,587 of record NC_079222.1, read on the forward strand.
TTCTCTGCTCTAGCCCTGTAGAAGGAGACACTACAGAAGTTTGGGTCTGAATCCCTTCAACCCAAACCAAACAACGTCTCAACAGTAAGGGTCCTTGCTGATTTTCTCCCTGACTGTCATATTAATATTTAAATTCACGTAAATATAATGTAGGTGATATTTAGGGTTTCTTTTTGCCTCCAAAAACATTGCCTGATTATAAAGTTATCTCCTGTGTAATAAGAATAAAGCGTGTTTGACTCAATATTGCCCAGACACTCCGATCATCGGGCCTTTTTGTCTGTGTTCACTTCACAGTTTTGCTCAGGCTTTTATGACTGGTATATGTGATGCATCATTTGACATATGGCGGCCGCTAGACCAGCAGAATCCCGGTAAGTTAATGGATAGTAATGCAGTGTTTTAGGGAGAAAAGAATATGGTTAGTTTTTTATACACTTATCCCTATGACCATTTAGTCTTCCCGTCACACGCAAGAGTTAAGTACTGTTTCTAAAAAAAAATGAAGAAGTTTTTCTTGTTTGATTTTACTGTTAGTCATTTTGGTGTTAGTGGTTCATACCCCCCCCCCTTTTTCTCCCCGATTGTACTTGGCCAATTACCCTATTTTCCGAGCCGTCCCAGTTGCTGCTCCACCCCCTCTGCCGATGCGGGGAGGGCTGCAGACTACCACATGCCTCCTCCGATACATGTAGAGTCGCCAGCCGCTTCGTTTCACCTGACAGTGAGGAGTTTTGCTGGGGGGATATAGCGCGCGGGAGGATCACGCTATTCCCCCCAGTCCCCCCCCCCAAACAGGCACCCCGACTGACCAGAGGAGGCAGTAGTGCAGCGACTAGGACACATACCCACATCCGGCTCCCCTACCCGCAGACACGGCCAATTGTGTCTGTAGGGACGCCCAACCAAGCCGGAGGTAACACAGGGATTCTAACTGGCGATCCCCGTGTTGGTAGGCAATGGAATAGACCGCTGTGCTATCCGGACGCCCTTAGTGGTTCATACTTAAGGGACTCTCAGCTCTTTGTTGGTTTGCAGTGTCCTGATAGAGATATAATAATATTCGCCATTTTATGGAGTATACGTTGCAAAAAAAATTCTCTTTGGTGCTTATATTTTACTTTTACATGTTTCATATAGTCTTAAGAAATTAAAGCTGATTTCATTCAGTGGCATTTTACCATGATGTTTTGTAATATTGTACCTTTCAAAAATCAAAAGAAATATCCTAACCAGTTTACTCCCAAGTATGCAGGCAGTAATGATACTTCTATTAACAGGCCTGCAGAACCAAGCCCCGCGCACTGGTCTGGAATATGGAAATGCCTGGGGTGAGTTTTACAGACATAAAACTGGTATTTGCCACTAACTACAATATCTAAAGTATAGACTCATCTTGAGATTATTTGTTGCTCTCCATAAGTTTTAGATGCATCTCCTGTCAACTAACTGCCCTTGTTCATCCTCTTGTCCTATTGTCCAGGTCAGGCAGCAAGCCCGGGTTCCCAGCAGAGCCCCAATCCTAGATACAGCCCCTGGGCCAACTACTGCAGACAGTCACTGACAGTTTTCAGCCAGGTATAGAACAGCTACAGTCTCCTGGTCTACAGGTGAGAAGTATTGACATTTCTCACCTACAGTAAAGGTATAATTTTTAAATTCTGTTATAGCAGACAGTTGTTAAACTCCCCTGAAAGGCAACCCTGGTGTATAAGTGAACAAGTGAGAAGTGACTTTTTGACAATTCGATGTACATCTTCTACAGGGTCGTTTAAGAAGATGCCGTCTCAAAACTTCAGCCACTGAACAGAAGCAAACCTTTCTGTAATAACGGTTTCTAAATTCACAATGCCTTGAAGTCTTTGTGAGAAACACTAGCTGTAGAATGACGTGTACATATAAAGATACCTTTAAATCAGGAAGATCTATTTGTTAATAAATGCTTAAAAGCACATTATCTGGGATATTTTTTTGTACTTGAGAGCGCTTTTGTCTTCTCTACATAGTTATTTTTGATTGATTATACTGTCAAAATAAAACCAGGAGTTTAACAACCAAATTGTAATATAATCTATTTTTTCAAGTTATGTCGCAATGAGATGGTAATTTTGGCTTAGCAGACTTGAAAGTCTTTGTATGTATGTAAAATGTTTGCGTTTTTTTCCCTTATGCATAATTCATTGAAAATAAACTGTGATGTTTTGTTACAAGAAATGTATTTTGTTACACAATAAAAGGGGGTGACGTCAACGAATGGCAATCAGTTCCTACTTTAATTTCTGATTGTTTGCTATTTATCATGGTCATTTTTTTTCCTATTTTTGAATAAGGTGCAATATTTAATTTCATTTTCGAAACAAAGATGGTCTCTAATAATATTTTGGAAAACCTTTATCTTATAGCTTTAGCATGTTGTTGGGTTATGTCTTTTCACATAAATCTAAATAATTTAATTTATGATCTAATTTAGAATTTATTTGGGGTGTCACACAGTTTGATTTTTATTTTTTGTTTTTTGCATTTTCTGTCTTGTAAAACTATGTATATATGTTAAAATATGTCATTAAATGGTTTATTTATATATTTTTTCCACTATCAGGAAAATTACCCCTCTATCACTGTTTGTTTTGTCATACCAAAATGTATAGTGTCTGTCTAATTTGAAATTTGATGTTGCATCTTGGTATCTGCAAGGCAGGGGACAGATCCAACTATTCGAGACTGTGTAATATATATATATATATATATATATATATATATATATTTTTTTTTATTTTTTTTTTTTTTTCATTTGAAGTATTATGATCAGAGATTTTGTCATGTGTACCAGCCAGTCCTCTAACGCCTCACTGAGTTCACACTGTGAAGTCACAGCAGTGCTTTGGACTCAGGTGTTCTGTCATTTCTACATCATGTCCTTGAATGTATAAGAAATGGTCATTCTGAAAAAGAAGAGGTTCTCGTGTTAACTTCCACTAATGAAAATGGATAGAATTTTGCATTGTTAAATTATGGTGTGTAATTCTCATTGTCCTCTGTCACCTTGTATTAAAGACCACTCTCGTTGTGTGTGGATGAAGTGGTTTTATTTTTGGCTGTGGACATTTTGTTGCATTCTAAAATAAAGTTATTGAATAGCGTGTCGCTTTTTTTGTGTCAGAACTAAAACGTTTCCCCAAGTACATGATCAACTATACTAATATTTATAAATAGAAGATGTTTCAAGTCAGCGATGTTTTCATATCTGTAAGCAGAAAATGTGTTTTCTTTAGTGCACTTCCAGTTTGCAAATTCAAATTTTCTGCAATTCTCAGTTGTGGCTGAAGTATATTATCTGTGTTTCATAATGTTAAATAGTACACATTTATCTCCCACCATCACATCACATCAGATTTATACCTGCAGAAGAGACAAACAAAAGAAAAATATTTGTGCAACACAATTGAATAGAGAACCGGATCGTTGGGGCAAACACAGTCTGAGTCATAAGTGAACAGGAAACACTGTTTGGGCTAGCAGACATCAGTTATTCATCAACTGGGATACATGTGTTGCTATTTTCATAGCTTTATATAAAAAGTTATAATTAGAGAACAGTGAATGGGAAAGGCCACTACACATCTATTTAGACTAAAAGCCATGCGCGAAAACTTAAAAAGCACACACACCAGCACGTTTATCCCCTTTATCTTCTTTAAGGAAGAAACTTCTGATCATTTGCCCCCTCAGTTTATATTGCACTTACAAAATGATTACAGGATGGTATATATATATATATAAAACTTTGTTAGAAGAAACACTCAACGGTAGGGAAAGTGCTCAACAAATAAGGAGCAAAATAATCCTTGTACCGTCTCATAAACAATGTACTTGACTCAGTGGATTGTATGTATATGTATATATATATATATATATATATATATAATAGCACAACCATCAAAGATGCCTCAACAGTAATGAATTTGGACACAGGTAATTTTGCCATGTTTGATATATATATATATTTTTTTTTTTTTGGTGGGGCGGTCGTGCTGTACTAGGAAACACTTGTACAATTCTTCCATTTATCTTTTTTAAATCAGTTACACAAGTTTCAGTACATATATATATATATATATATTTTTTTTTTTTGGTCTTATATGGTTATAGTTAACCCGGTTAGGTGAGCCAACCATAAACAGAAATTTAGATTTACATCTTTTACTTGGTAAGATTTTTTGGTGGTGCCTTACACCTTCTGAATAAAATGAAATTTTTTTCTTTTTGCATGTGTTCATTCCCCCTCCAGTAGCACATCTTTTCCCTGATGTGTCCGCTCAGATGCTCCATTCTTCTCTCCCATGGCTATATCAGCTTTGTCCTCTTGCATCTTTGCACTCAGCAGGAAGGCTGCTGCCACAGTGGACCCTGCACAGCCCTGCACTGGCCCTCCCATTTACTGCTCTGCAGCTGTTTACAAATACAGCCCTTGATTTTCATCCTCCTCCTTATTAACTGTGCTGACCCTTTGGACATCTCTGGTCCAGTGGTCCACTGTGACCATGCCATAATTTTAGTTAAGTCAATTTTATTTGTATAGTCCATTATCACAAATTACAAATTTGCCCCAGTGGGCTGTATAGCAACACAACATCTTAGACCCTCACATCGGATAAGGAACAACACCCCCCCCCAAAAAAAAACTTAACAGGGAGAAAAAAATGGTAAGAAACCCCAGGGAGAGCAACAGAGGAGGGGTCTCTGTCCCAAGACGGACAACGTGCAATGGGTGTTGTATGTACACAATTTACAGAATATAACACTGAAAGAGGATAACAGAATTATAATGGAATTATAAAATATATGATGAATACGATGGGGAGGATGCCAAGCAGTGTCCAGACACCACCAGAACAGACCAGGACCCGAGCCACATGACCACATCACCATGTAGACCTGGCAGGAGGACAAACTACACATGCACACAGGGGAGCCTCACATCACACCATTCACATACACGGGGGAAGAGACAAGAAAAGACATTAGTCACACATCGGAGTGGAAGAGAAGTTCCCAGTAGTTTTAGTAGTTCCCAGCCTGATGTTAAGAGGCACGATCATTAAAGCAAGACTTGTGAAGACCATATCACCTCCATAACCTCCATAACCTGTTTGAAATCTCATCTGAAATACTAGAACTAGAAGTGCACGTGCGGGGTGTGTGGCATGGTGGTGGTCTGAGTGGTTCATGTTATCAAAGGGAAACTGTTTCCCTGGGTAGGCTGTAAGGCTTATTCACCATAGCTTCACTTGTGGTCCAGGTCAGCCCCCCCCCCCTTAACCCTTCACTGTGAAGCACTTTGGGTATCCAGATAAAGCACTACATAAATGTAATCCGTTATTATTATTATCATTATTTCCTTCTGAGTGGGCCCTTTTTCAGCAATGAATAGTTATAATGAGCCTTGTTGGTGCTTTTATGGAGTGTTTTTATTGTACATTCAAAGTTGCCAAATCCCCCAGAGGCAACAGTGAAGCCAAAATAACCCTAATTCAGATTTGACACAAGGATCTCATGTTCTTTAACCCAATTGATTTGGTCCAATGCAGCTGAAGAGTTGTGCATCACACACAGCCATTGTTTGGGGATTTGAAACAAAAGGCAAACTCTTAACTATCCCCACTCTCTGTACTCACAGCGTAATGCAGTTGTCAACAAGGCAGGGATGAACCTATTTACCAAGGATGAAACGTTTTAAGTCTTTCCTTCAGTCACAGAAAGTTGACTCATCAGTTCATCTGGACAAAACGTCTACTGGGAGGAACGTTTCATCACTCATCCAAGTGATGAAACGTTCCTCCCAATAAACCGGTTCAACTTCCGGTGATTTCCTTACCTGGGTTAATGAGCGTGCGTCTTTCCTTCAGTGTAAGCGATAAATGGGCAGACGGGGAACGGGAAGAAAGGAGGATGCACGCGCACACAGACGGACATATGTCTCCATCTCCTCCACCCCTTTTCAAAGCCCCGCTTTCTTTAAGCAGGTGTCCTGGCCCGCGCGCCGTCCTGACGTGCGCGAGGAAAGCCCCTTTCAGGATGGGACTGAACCTCTGACACCTCTGCAACAGATAAGCCGATCTACAGTATCCACCGCAGTGACAGCTAGCTTAATCTCTTTTTAATGGCCCTATGGAGGATCCCGGGAGAGCATACTCTGCCAGTCACTCCCAGCTGTTAAGGCTGGAGTTAGCAAGCATATTTTACTCGCACGCCGGGGCGACTGAGTCAGCTGTGGTGATGTCTGCAGTGCAAGCTGCAGCAAGTACAGTGGATGCTGGTTTATTGTGTAACGATGAGGTTGGGTCCTCTAGATTCTGGTGTCGACGTTGGATCATTATTTTGTTGAATAAAGAAATAGGTGATAGGCACGTAATGGTTCAGCCACATCTCTAATAAGTCATGGATGGTGAAAGAGCGCATCCCTAAAAGAGAGTGGGTGATGCAATTTAGATTTTTTTTTGTGATATTGCGAGGGTCTGAAGAAATACGTCGATCTTGTACTTTTTTCTTTTTTCTTTTTACGGGACTATGCGGATGTTTGTAATGAGCCCAGAATAGGGATTAAACAAATATGCATAATATCAATTTAACAACAGACATGTTTAAAACCTAATAATTCATAGCATTTACTTTGATTTTCTATTTGTGGTGGCAGCATTGACGATTGTCAACACTTCCAAAAATGTATTCTGTTATATATAAAAAGAAAAAAAGTCATAAGCATCGTAGTGGATCGTGATGCACGTGCAGCCTTGATTAGCCTTAGTAAGAAAACTTCACTACACAATAAACTCGAGTATACCTCTCTTTGATAAGTTTCCCACCAGTTACTTGGGGGGTGGGGTGGGGGGGGGGAACCCTGCCACATTCTTTATGCAATAATTGTCACTCATCCACATTAAATTGATAAGCTTTAAATAGACAGAATAATAGTTTAAATTGTTTTACAATGGCACGCCTAGGCGGCGTGATTTGCTGTCGCTGACATGCCCGGGGCTTTACCAGCTAGAAATAATGCCATAGGTTAATGCATAAATGAGCAAATCAAATCCGTGCGTTACCCCAATTCAAATCATTTAATTCCTCTTTAAATAAGAGCGGTCCCACCCCCTGGCCCTGCCATTTAGTTGGGATTTGTGCGATGAATGCAATAAATGTAAATCAATCTAGATGAGAAAGAATCCCATTCAGCAAGGGGAGAAATTTCATCTGGGAAAACGAGACAAAACGTGGGAGGGGCCCCGCTCATAAAAAGCAGCTGTTTCGCGGTAATCTTTTTTCGTGCCCTGTCACTCACCTTGCCTTTTCACTATCTCTCCGCTCAAAAAAAAAACCCCTCCGCTATTGTATTCAGTTGCCATATCTTCTTTCCCATTACATCGCCATAGTCCATATCCGTCCATAGAGAGCACAACTTGCCCATTTCTCGGACAATCGCCTTGTAGTTGTCGGACTGAAAAGAGGAGTGCATGGATGTCAAATTGTCCTCAAAACACCATGAAAGATTGATTTGCAGCACTTTTCAGGCCCCTGACATTACTCGGAGAGGAGCTGAATAGGAAACCCCGCGAGCCGGGGATGGAATAAAGATGTCCTCTCTGCTGGAAAAAGAAGGAAAAACTGCCCATTTACCCCCAGTCCATCAAGCCCGAAAAATAGGCAAGAGAGGAAAAAACACAGAGGACTGTGCCTATTGAGGAGAAAAAAGGGCCGTATATACCCATCTAAGCGTTGTCACAATACTGGGGGGGCTAAGAACATCCATGAATATTAAACCGTTTACCTCAGAAAGGGTTAGAAAAGTGAACCACGTCAAAGCAGCTTTGCATTTTTTGCATGGGAACAATGCTGTAAGAGCACGCTGAGCTTGTTGCCATTCTTGTTATTCCCGCGCTAACTACTCACAAAAAATTAATATCGCCGCCGCATGAATACGAAATGCCTGAGAAAAAAACCTTTCGGCAACTCCCAGACCCGGTGACCTCATTTTGTTGACAGACCCAAAACTTTAAAAGTAGCCTAATTGTCGCAATTACAATTCATCTGTGCAAGATGTACAGTACATCTTTTTTTTAAAACATGCTCTCTAGCTAGCGAGATCTGATGCTTCTTTCCTACCTATTGTATAATATGCACTCCGGGCCATGCGGGAATTCAATATATATCTTTAAATAAATACTTGGGCGATTTTATTTCAAGTTGTTGTTGTTTGTTGTAACGCACATTACAGTTACAGTTGTAATGTATCATTCTAATAATTTTGAAACATTGTTAAATTTAAATTTCACTATTTTGTGCATCATGTTTTTAATCAAGATGGCCTTCATGTTTGCACGCGCTTGTTTAGTCATTCGTTTAGCCAATCGACCTGCGCGTGAACTGTTGCGTTTTAATAGGCCCAATAATATTAAATTAATTTGATGTCCAGGGGTCTAAAAAGGTTGATCAGCCCATCTGATGAACATCTTGGCCACACACACACACACACACACACACACACACACACACACACACACACACACACACACACACACACACACACACCTTAAATATACACCGCACGTAAGAAACACACACACACACACCGCACGTAAGAAACACACACACACACACACACACACACACACACACACACACACACACACACACACACACACACACACACACACACACACACACACACACTAATTTTCTCCCTTTGAAAGTAGGGGAGGACCGTCTAATGGTGCTTTTCTTGTGGCGGAGCAGGCAAGTCCATACCATGAGGGGAGTGTCATTAATAAGTAATTAGACAGGGGTCACACCAGCCACCTATAAAAGAGACTCGCTGCGAGGTTGCGGAACACTTTCCGAACAGCCGTTTGAGGAGAAGAGAATAAAGCCAAAACCACTTTACGTTAACACACTTCTCCTTTCCTACTTACCGAAGACGCGCATCCGTCGTGCAGCATGGGCTCTGTGTTACCCGCAGATGCGCTCGCGCTCAAGTCAGGATTCAAGTGTCCGAGTCGCTCGCTGTCAGAGATCATCACCTCGGACATTTTGCACAGTTTCTTGTACGGAAGATGGAGAAACGTGCTGGGCGAACACCTGATGGAGGAGAGACAGAGCGCCATCAACCCCAAGACTGCCTTCACCGCCGAGGTGCTCGCGCAGTCTTTCGCAGGAGGTGAGTCTGCTCGCCGCCCACGCGACTTTCTCGAGAGGTTTGCCGTTGCTGTTTGTTTGTTTGTTTGTTTGTTCGCGAGCTAATTTGTTTGTGAACTAATCAAGCCAGGGAATGTGATTGCTTAAGTTAGAAGTTATCAAACTGGAGCTGGTGTTTATCTGAATGTCTGTAATTATAAATACGGAACTACATATATATGTATATTTTGAGAAATGTATAGCGCTATCTAAAATTGTAAAAAAAACATGTTTTTATATTGTTTTCTTTTTTTTTCGTTGATAGCTTGCTAGATAAAGTGGACTTTATTCTATCCGGACAAATTTTGAAATAGCCTAATTATTTGAAGTAACATACAGTCGAACCCCCCCCCCCCAAAAAAGCCATCTTCTCATTTCGAATAGTGAAAATCTGTAATAAAGCGCGAGACTCCCTGGCAACAGAGACCCGAGTCCCGATATGTGCTCTGCAGAACTGACGGGAAGGCGTCGGTACTTCTTCCATCCCGCCTTGAGAAACATTTACCTAAACGTCCCCGTCACTTATTTCTTCCATTCCTACATTTTCTCCCCTGTTTCGTTGCTTGTATTTCAACGCATTTAAGGCATCAGGCAGTTTCGAGGCTGCGAGAGCTCGCTTTTAGACGCCTGTTAGGCGTGTGTAGCTGCTGCTGATTGAAAGACGCGGGGTATTAAATTCATTTGGTTAACTTTGTGGTTGACCTAGGAAAGTTTCCACTTAAACCTCAGGGAGACAAAAAAAGGTTCCCCTTCTTTGAGATGTCCTGGGTTTTTTTTAAAAAATTTTTTTTATCTTGCATTCATCAATCTCCGGACAGTCTCTTTTCCTCCCTTGGCAGCTATGGGGCTCGGGAGCTTTTCTCTTTCTTTCGCCTCAGAAGATTTGCTGTTCCTGGCATAATGCGCCGTGAAGGCTAATGCTAATGCTATTCATAGCATGTCAACCATCTAATCGCCTTTCCATTTTTTTTGTTTGAGAAATTTCTGGGTCTTTTAAACAAGACTTCGTTTCATTCAGTGCAAATTTATTGCTACAAAGTTCTTAAAAGGATAATGAATTTAGAATTAGCCGTTTCTTTCCAGCGAGGTTTAATGAATATCACATCTGAAGCATGACAAATTGTTGGACCCGAGGCAATAGGGGACCATTTAACCCCATTCCGACGGTCTTTTCGCAGCATCGAATGGACTCCCAAAAAAAAAAGAAGAAGAAGAAGAAGGGGAAAAAAAAGAAATCTTTGATTTCGACATTAAAGGAGCGCAGGAGTTTTTCTTTTTCCGTCTTGAATGCGGATGAAAAAGCTCTCGGAGGGATTTCTTCTGACCGATAAACTTTCCCTTCGGCCAGCTAATCGAATTAAGCGGCGGATAAAGTGTGGCTTAATATTTCGTGACTAAAATAAGATCCAGTCTCTCTGCTGCTTTGGGGACTTTTCCAACTTCGGTTTTGCGTGGGAGGCACTACTTATTTATTTATTTTTGTTTTTATTTTTGTTGGTTTGTGGAAGGGCCGCACACTGTTCCACACACCTTAAATAAAAACACATTCGCGTCTGGGTTGAAATGACATTTACGGGTTGTATTGCCTTTTTCAAGTTGTACTGACATTTCTATATATATATATATATATATATATATATATATATATATATATATATATATATATATATATATATTGTTTTTTAGAAAACGCCTTTTTTGATAACTATACTATTTATTCGTGCCAGCGTTTTAAAATTGTTCATTTTGTGAATGTTTTCAACCTTTTTACTGCCCTTTTTTTACATTATTATGTTCCCTTAATTTCCCAGAGGTGCAAAAGCTGTCCAGTCTGGTGTTACCCAGTGAGGTGATCATAGCGCAGAGCTCCATCCCTGGAGAGGGCCTGGGCATTTTTTCCAAGACCTGGATTAAGGCTGGTACTGAGATGGGTCCCTTCACTGGGAGGGTGCTGTCGCCTGAACACGTTGACCTGCTCAAGAACAACAACTTAATGTGGGAGGTGAGCTGAGATAACCTTGATGCTGATTCAGGATGTGAGCCATGTGATTTTGCTGCTCATAGGCCTACATCCTATGTATGATCCAGACTCATTAGATTTGAAAAATGAGATACACGGTTTATGTTTAGTGACACACAAGCCTGTTCATGCTACATACTGCAATCGCTGTGTCCAGGTGTTCAATGAGGATGGCACCGTGCGTTATTTCATTGATGCCAGTCAGGAGGACCAGCGCAGCTGGATGACTTACATCAAGTGTGCTCGCAATGAGCAGGAGCAGAACCTGGAGGTGGTGCAGATTGGCTGCAGCATCTTCTACAAGGCTGTAGAGGTATGAACCTTTATAAGCTCTTTATTCATCCCCAAGGTCTGGGAAATTGTACTGAGCTTAATGTATTAAGCTTCTTGTTGTGTTATGATGTCTTGTTAGCATTATGTATAGGTCCCTTGTGACGCCAGTTTTGACTCACACTTGAGAGCAAAGTATAAACAGTATTACACTGCATAACAGCACCATTTACTGGTCAAAAGGTGAATTGCATATTTGAGCCATTTCACATGTTCTGCAAAACTCCCATAATGCACAATTGGCTGTAGAACAGCAACATAAAAACACCTGCTCATTATTTGAACTCTAGGTTTCCTGCCGCCTTTCCTCTCGTTTCATCTCATCTTATTTTATCTTCCCTCCCTTCCTCCTCCCCTCCTTCTTTTTTCTTTCCTTCCTTCCTTCCTTCCTTCCTTCCTTCCTCCTTCCTTCCTTCCTTCCTTCCTTCCTTCCTTCCTTCCTTCCTTCCTTCCTTCCTTCCTTCCTTCCTTCCTTCCTTCCTTCCTTCCTTCCTTCCTTCCTTCCCTCCTTCCTTCCTTCCTTCCTTCCTTCCTTCCTTCCTTCCCTCTGTCCTTCCTGCTGTCTTCCCTCCTTTCCTTCCTTTGTTAATTAAGTCCTTGCCTACTTTTTCAGACAATCCCACCAGATCAGGAACTTCTTGTCTGGTATGGAAACACCCATAACACATTCCTTGGGATTCCTGGTGTCCCAGGCATAGATGAGGAACATCAAAAGAAGAGTCGCAATGGTGAGCCTTTTGCCTGAGGCACTTAGAAAGAAAGGAGAGGAGGGAGGAACACTAACACTCACTGGGGGCAAACAGGGCTATTAGTCTTGAGCTCTTTAGGCCTGTCTACTGTATTTGTGGATATTGTGGCTTTAGTGGTGAGGATCTCCATTTGATCTGTTGACCCTTGAGAGGGCTAGCATTGTAAAGGCCCTGGGCTAGTCATGATCTGACTGTCATATCATTAACTGGCAGCTAACATGACTTAATTAGTCAACTCTAATGTCATTTCCACTTTAATGTCATAATTAATTTCCTTTCGTTTGTCATTTTCCTTTCTCAGAGGACTCCCATTCATGCGATGGCTCTTCTTCGTGCTCCCCATCTTCCTCCTCCGCCGGTCGTATGCGATGTGTTATCTGCCATCGTGGGTTCAACTCTCGCAGCAACCTACGCTCCCACATGCGCATCCATACTCTGGACAAACCCTTTGTGTGCCGTTTCTGCAATCGGCGTTTCAGCCAGTCATCCACGCTCCGCAATCATGTGCGTTTACACACCGGTGAGCGCCCGTACAAGTGCCATGTTTGCCAGAGTGCCTATTCTCAGCTGGCTGGCTTGAGGGCACACCAGAAGAGTGCTCGGCACAAACCCCCTGCCCTGGGCGCAGACACAACCTCCCAAGTGTCCCCTTCTCCCCCACAGATGTCAAGTATGCCCCACCAGCACCAGATGCCTATGGTGCACCACATCCCCACCATGGTGCTATGATTGCCCTGGAGAGAGACATGAGGAGAGAGTCATGCAAAACAGTGCTGCACTTTAGCTAAAGGTCGTAGTGGAAAAATAGGACCAAGAGCAAGCTTATGATGGGGATAGACCTCATGGAAGGAATGGATGTGATCGTAAGACATTTAAATTGGTTGCCTTATTTGCATACCGGTTTTTCTTGGTTTTTGGCTACCATGCATTTGAATTCCAGTGGAATCACAGTTTCATGATTGTTTGTGTTTTGGAAATCTGAAAATAGTGAATAAAAAAAAAACAACAGTGCTGTTTCAGGAATATTTTCTAATCGAGCGTCAATGATGTCTCTTGTTTTGTTTTTCATGTACCAAACAAGTGTGAACTACACACTACCTGCCATAGGGCATACAGGGCACTGAATATGAAGCAAGATTGTTATTTCACGTTTAGAATTATCCTCATTTTTTGTCACATCCTCATCAGCTAAGGCAAACTACTTTAAAACAATAAAGTCAAAGATTTGTACTGTAGATAGACTTAGGTAATCTTGGACATGTCAGCTAGATCATCCACAGTGTAAACTTAAACCGTCACTTTATCCTTGTTCAGTCTGCATATTTTGGAGCATTGTGTAGTTCTGAATTGTATTGTACTGTACATGTGAATGTAAATACATTTGTGCTTTCTTATATTCTAAATAAAAAATAAAAAAAATATATTGGCAAAGGGGTAGATTGTTTTGAGTAAGTATTACACTTCCGGATCAACCGGTTTCCACGATTAGGTCCAATCACTACAGTTTGAAGAATAAAAGATATAGCTCTAATATATATATATATATATATATATATATATATATATATATATATATATATATATATATATATATATATATTAGAGCTGAAAGAAACCAGTGAATGTAGCGGGGACATTATAAGATGCTCAATAAGAAAGGAGCTTAGCGAGGTGAAAGCTTGTTGAAAATATAAATTCTGATTTTGGAAACAGTTTCATGTACTATTGCTAAAATAATATTTGTTTTAAAATCAAAATATTTAAAAAAAAGGTCAAAGTTGAGGTCCTTTAAACAGAAATGGTAAGACATATATTTTAGGCCAAACAGTGACACCTGGTGCACTCCCTCGCGAACCGTTTATCTCGTGCAACAAGACACCGGAAACATTTCTGACTAAGCCAGGATATAGAATCAAACAGGAGCAAACGCTTACTGAGATCAATGACGTCACAGCGAAATAGAAACACGTCATCGCTAATTACACGTCTGAAAGGGGGCGGGTGAACATTTAATTTGTGACAAAATAAGCATGCGTACGTCCAAATAAACCAGTCACTGCATTGATTTGGATGATAATAAAAACAAATAAGCAGATCTGGATTATGTTGCTCAGGGTGGTTTGGTCTTACATTTCAGGAGATTAATCTCAAAATCCAATAGAGATTTTTTTTTAACTGTGAAATTTAGTAATTTAAATTATAAATTTGGCTTTGTGACCTTGAAATCAAAGTTGAAAAAAATCCTATTCATAGTCAACAGTTATTTATTGTGATAAAGGTGTTGCGGTAACATAGTAGTACATCGTCAAACAAACCAATTTCCAACCTGCAGTTGGAAATGAATGTAAAGAAAAAAATAGTTTAATGTGACTACTAAATGAACTAATTGGATTATGCCTGACATCATATGAACAAAATATTTCCTTTATGGAGAACAAAAGTCCTACAACTAAATGGATATCATCTAGAAATGGATTTATTTTGATTTTATCATTTTTGAAAATATAGGGCTTAACGTGTTTTTATGCAAAGTGTATCAATGACCTAAGAACAAAATGCAAAACATCAACCTGACTGTGGAGGTAACCAGGCTGCATCTAATTACATTAAATGGATGTTAAAGGAAGAGCTTTAATTGGTTAAATGTGTTGATAATGTGTAAAAAGTACTCAATCTATAAGAATCGTCATTATGTTAGGATGAAGGAGTAAGGTCTGCACACCTAACTACCCAAAAGCTATTTTTTTTGCAACGTTTCAATCAGTTTAATCTTCCTCAAGCAAAAATGGAAATGCAAAACTAAAAAGATAAGGAGTTTATATGCCCTTTTTTTATTTTACTTGTAAGCTTCCACATAGGCCATAAGTTTGCATTTTTGGCAGTCTGATTTTTGATTATGAATCCATTCAAAGCCTACGTGTGTGTGTGTGTGTGTGTGTGTGTGTGTGTGTGTGTGTGTGTGTGTGTGTGTGTGTGTGTGTGTGTGTGTGTGTGCGTGCGTGCGTATATATATATATATATATATATATAGTTTATTTTCAGCTGTTTATGAATACTAAGGAAGGAGGCATATGGCAATGTGAAAAGAACGATTTCATATCAACTCAGTCCAGTTTCAGCACACACTGAGTCACATTAGTCCATTAACTTGGATCCCATTCAGTTTTGGAGACCATGTTAGACCACATTAAGGTTTTTGGTTGCAATTAATTTCCATCTTGAATTTGAAATGATTTGTTTGACTAACTCATTAACTTTTGAATTTCATCCAGTAGTCTAGTAAAGCTCCATGAGGTGGTTAGTGACGTTAAGAAATTACTATCATCCCTATTGAAATCGGAAGAATTACGCTCAAATTAGTTATACAGGTTTTCATCTGGCACACCCAAGACCCTTCAAGTAACATCTCTGCATAAGTTATATTTTATTTACATACATACATACATACATACATACATACATACATACATACATACATACATACATACATACATACATACATACATACATACATACATACATACATACATACATACATACATACATACATACATACATACATGCATATACATACACACACACACACACACACACACACACACACACACACACACACACACACACACACATATACACTACCGTTCAAAAGTTTGGGATCACCCAAACAATTTTGTGTTTTCCATGAAAAGTCACACTTATTCACCACCATATGTTGTGAAATGAATAGAAAATAGAGTCAAGACATTGACAAGGTTAGAAATAATGATTTGTATTTGAAATAAGATTTTTTTTACATCAAACTTTGCTTTCGTCAAAGAATCCTCCATTTGCAGCAATTACAGCATTGCAGACCTTGGCATTCTAGCTGTTAATTTGTTGAGGTAATCTGGAGAAATTGCACCCCACGCTTCCAGAAGCAGCTCCCACAAGTTGGATTGGTTGGATGGGCACTTCTTGCGTACCATACGGTCAAGCTGCTCCCACAACAGCTCAATGGGGTTCAGATCTGGTGACTGCGCTGGCCACTCCATTACCGATAGAATACCAGCTGCCTGCTTCTGCTCTAAATAGTTCTTGCACAATTTGGAGGTGTGTTTAGGGTCATTGTCCTGTTGTAGGATGAAATTGGCTCCAATCAAGCGCTGTCCACTGGGTATGGCATGGCGTTGCAAAATGGAGCGATAGCCTTCCTTATTCAGAATCCCTTTTACCCTGTACAAATCTCCCACCTTACCAGCACCAAAGCAACCCCAGACCATCACATTACCTCCACCATGCTTAACAGATGGCGTCAGGCATTCTTCCAGCATCTTTTCATTTGTTCTGCGTCTCACAAACGTTCTTCTTTGTGATCCAGACACCTCAAACTTGGATTCATCCGTCCACAACACTTTTTTCCAGTCTTCCTCTGTCCAATGTCTGTGTTCTTTTGCCCATCTTAATCTTTTTCTTTTATTGGTCAGTCTCAGATATGGCTTTTTCTTTGCCACTCTGCCCTGAAGCCCAGAATCCCGCAGCCGCCTCTTCACTGTAGATGTTGACACTGGTGTTTTGCGGGTACTATTTAATGAAGATGCCAGTTGGGGACCTGTGAGGCGTCTGTTTCTCAAACTAGAGACTCTAATGTACTTATCTTCTTGCTCAGTTGTGCAACGCGGCCTCCCACTTCTTTTTCTACTCTGGTTAGAGCCTGTTTGTGCTGTCCTCTGAAGGGAGTAGTACACACCGGTGTAGGAAATCTTCAATTTCTTAGCAATTTCTCGCATGGAATAGCCTTCATTTCTAAGAACAAGAATAGACTGTCGAGTTTCAGATGAAAGTTCTCTTTTTCTGGCCATTTTGAGCGTTTAATTGACCCCACAAATGTGATGCTCCAGAAACTCAATCTGCTCAAAGGAAGGTCAGTTTTGTAGCTTCTGTAACGAGCTAAACTGTTTTCAGATGTGTGAACATGATTGCACAAGGGTTTTCTAATCATCAAATAGCCTTCTGAGCCAATGAGCAAACACATTGTACCATTAGAACACTGGAGTGATAGTTGCTTGAAATGGGCCTCTATACACCTATGTAGATATTGCACCAAAAACCAGACATTTGCAGCTAGAATAGTCATTTACCACATTAGCAATGTATAGAGTGTATTTCTTTAAAGTTAAGACTAGTTTAAAGTTATCTTCATTGAAAAGTACAGTGCTTTTCCTTCAAAAATATGGACATTTCAATGTGATCCCAAACTTTTGAACGGTAGTGTACGTATATATAATTTCGTTTTTAGCTCACTTCAGCTACGTTTCGACAACATAATAATTTAATATTTATATGTAAATAAATATATAGCCATATGTAATAAGCATAACAACTAGGTCCTGTGGTCCTGATATGGGTTTTGCTGGTTATATATGACAAAAGAACTAACCTATAATGTATCTTTGAGATCAGGGATCTTTAAAGTCTGCCAAGTCAGTTTAATAAGTCAGCAGTGCATATGTGTTCTTTGATTATGTAAAGTTAATCAACAAAGAATTACATGTTAAGCCCTATTCCATGATTACATCTTATTTATGATTACTATTGTTATTATTGTTATTATTATTATTTAAACACCTTCAATGATTGCCTTTGCTCACTCAGTAATATATTTAATTTAGCTTTTTTTGCCTCATATCCACAAGATGCCGCTAGATACACACATATTGGAGATATCCTTAAACGTGGAGAAAAAAACTACAAAACATTGTAGTTGAAAGTTCTCCCTTGAAAGGATCAAAAATGTATTCGTGAGAGTAATTTATAAACAGTCAGGATGGCCAGATATAAACAAATCCATTGTCTCATGCCAAACCGTGAAGTTGTTGCACAAAAAAAGAGGGGTTACCAGAAAATCAATGAAAATATTTAGGGTGTTATTGTCATATGTTCTTCTGCAGTCACAGATGTTTGTCATTTGATACCCTTCATCCAGTTTATCCCAGCGAGTTTAAGGAATCGGTTACAATATTATTCATTAACGGGGAAAATGTGACATGAAATACAGCGAAACAGCAGTTCTAGACATATCCATATGGAGAATGTGATCAGAAAATGTTTATTTAAAATTAACAGAATTCTACACTTTTCATGATTTCCTGCTTTGTTTCTGTTTTTTTGGAAGATTGAATTGTAATGATTTGATGCTTGCATTACCAGACAATTGGAATTAAAAATGTAGCCGCATGTGGCAACGAACCATTAACTATTAAGATTGATTTACCAATCTGTTGTTATGAGTTAACAGAGATGGATGGATAGCTGAATGGCTAGATGGATGGATGGGTGGGTGGGTGGCTGCAATGAATATGGATATGCCATGAAAGGCTGGTGCATTTTAGATATCTTTGATCAGCTTGATTTTGAATCTGTTGTCGCTGTTACCTTAAAGTGTGCTAGAACAAATTAGGCAGTGAAATAACTGAATTAGCTATAGACCAATATAGCATTGTAGCAATATCATTCTTTGCTAAATCCTTTGCTCTATAATATATGGATAATTCAGTTAAACATTCTGAGTTGTTTATCCAAGATAACCTGCATGATAGTCTTAATGAGTCCCTATTTCAGCATAAATTGGGCGGCAAGGTAGCCCAGTAGTTCGCACTGTTGGCTCACAGCAAGGAGGTCCTGGTTTCGAACCCCAGGCCGTCCCAGGTCCTTTCTGTGTGGAGTTATCATGTTTCCCCTATGTCTGCGTGGGTTTCCTCCGGGTGTTTCTTCCCACCATTAAAAAGACATGCATGTTAGGGTTAATACTCCTGTCTGTGCTCCTGAGCGAGGCAACGGAAAGAAGAACTGGAGTTGGTCCCCGGGTGCTGCAGCTGCCCACTGCTCCTATACAATAGGATGGGTTAAATGCAGAGAAAAAAATCATTGTAGGAATGCAATTCGTTGAAAGAATGCAGTGTCAAATAAAGCAGCAAAAAATGACTAGACCTACAGTTACAAATACAAGAGGTAATGCCCTTGGTGTTCTTCAGAGAGACTTAGCAGTCCTTTGTTCCCACTGCAGTCAGTTGCTGCAGTTGGTGGATCTTGTCTGCCCTTCGGTTCATGGTATAGTTGTGTCTGGTGGTCTTGCCCTCTTCAACACCAAAACCTCTCTGCTGCGAAACTGACAGTGATGGTTGTCATTGTCAGAAGTCATCTGTCTGTGTCTCCCTTTGCAGTTGACATGATGATTCTGGCCGCGTCCTTGTCAAATTGGCGCCACTTTCTGTGCTGGCTTCCTGGAGGCCATTTGATTGGACCCTGCTGAACTACTCTGCTGGGAGCCAGAGAGCATAGCACATGGAGGTTCAGAATAACAGTGTAAGGTCAACAAGTCAGAATTAGCGCATAACACCCTTAAAAATATTAATTTACCAGAAGGCAGTTAAGGATGCAAGATCAGCGTACTTCTCTGAACTAATATCAAGAAATAACCACAATCCTAAAGTTTTCTTTAGGGTAATTGATTCTATTATTAATGGTCCCTTCACTTCTCTTTTTGAAACCGATGTTGAGTTGTCTGAACACTTTCGCACTCATTTTGTAAATAAGGGGGATAATTTCTGGTCCCAAATCCAGCCAGGCTCTTGCCCTCATTCCATTCCCATGTTAAATCTGCCTCTTTTACTCAGTTTCAACCAATTACAATTTCAGTGTCAAGAGAGTACAGTCTCCAGTATGAACTCCTCCTCCAGCATCTTAGACATCATTCCCAGTAAGCTGTTCAAGGAGGTATTTTCAACTATCAGCCCTGTTATTCTGTAAATTCTGGCCTCTGGTTCTTTTCCAGACAGTTTTAAGCATGCCATTGTTCACCCACTGCTGAAGAAACCTAATTTGGAGCCCCTGTCCCTATGTAACTGCATACCAATCTCCAAATTGTTTTTTCTATCTAAGATTCTGAGAGAGGAATTTCTTCTCAATCAATTTCTTTTATGAACACTAACGTTGTACCCAGATGAACTGATTCAACTTTCTTTGATTTTCTTACCTGGATTATGGAGCATGCATAAAGACAAAGCTAAACTAAGTTTCATTGTAGGGAACCTACTTGGCGATACGGCGTGGAGAATATACAATCACTTAATTAACGATCTGAAGGAAACAAGGTTAATAGAGATAATTTAGTTCTTATTTTTTTCCCCAGGTCTGCTAAATATAGTTTCACACTCCATTCCGGTAGGTGACAGTAATGCAGCTGCAAGGTCCTTGCCGATCGCCAAACCGAAAAACAAAAAAGACGAAGAAAAAGAAGAAGAAGAAGAAGAAGGGGGAGGTGGAGGAGAAGAAGAAGAAGAAGAAGACGAAGAAGAAGAAGAAGAAGAGGAAAAGCAGAAGAAGAGGAGGCGGGGGGAAGCGGAAGAGGCGCAAAATCGTGAGCGAAAACATCGGCAGCATGGCTGTAGATATGAGATTAACAACTGTTCGCAAACATGTACCGCTGTCAATTTCACTTTTCGGCCAGTGTAATAAGAAAAATTTAGTTATTCCCGGTGATATAATTACTAAAGACAATAGTTTTATGAGGTGAGTGGCTTCAGCTGAATGTGGAACATACTGAGCAATAGCGAGTCGTTTGTTTCTAATAAATGCTGCTTCAACAAGCTGCATCACTCATGGTTGTTTTACGGTTCATCCCAAGGGGTCATGGTACTTACCTGTGCGAGGAGACAGCCACCGCCTCGGTCGCTGGAGAAGTTGAGAGAGTGGACAAACTGATATATGTCAGACCTCATAAAACCAGGTGACTGAATTAATGTCATGAGCTGCAGCATTGACCAGTGATACCACATCAACATTGTAGAATGGTTTCTGTCTATAGATGCATGTGGTTCTTCAAATGCACTTTTTTTTAAAAAAAGTGTCAAGTTGTACAGGCTTGACTAAGTGTATTTACTTGATACTTGCTGTGAGTTATGTACTTTATTACAACTCGTAAAAGTAGTGGCTATGCAATATTTGTCTTATCTGCAGAGATATAATGAAGGCATGCCTTACTGTTTTCATTTGCAGATTCAGTGGAGTGACTGGAGATGTGGTTGTTGGTCGAATCATAGAGGTAGATCACTGTCAGGTTTTCTATCATGTTATGTTGACCTTTTAAATTTTTGCTGAAAGGAATTCCTCACAAGGGATGGATTATAGTTAAAATTGTTGCAAAATGTTGGCTTTGTAATACATATAGGTGCAACAGAAGAGGTGGAGAGTAGAGACAAACAGCAACCTTGATTCTGTTCTCCAGTTGTCTTCTGTCAATCTTCGTGGGGGAGAGTTGGTGAGTTGCAAGACTAATGAAGTATACACTCCTGACACAGATATGTTACTGTTAACTTGGAAGCAATGGCAGTCTAATGCCGGCATCAGACTACATGAATTCAGCCCGACTTTGACAGAGTTTTGTCGTCGCTGACAAATTTCCAACATCAATTCAATTCAATTCAATTCAATGTTATTGTCATTAAAAACAATGTGCAGGCACATATTAAAAATAATCAGGGCCGATTATGAACGTTGGAAACGATGAACGGGCATCTTTACCCCTTGTAGTATAATTGAAGAACAGCTTTGTGGCCACCACGGGTATACCCCACAACACGCTGAAGAAAATTTTAGCATGTCAGATTTTTGACAACTCCTAAGACATGTTCCTTGATGTTGAACAATAGGATGACAGTGTGCTCTCTGGTGCACATATGTAAACATGGCAAAGAGAAAGCGATGCTGCTGCTTTCAGGTGGAATGACGAAACCGAGGAAAGGTTCGTTGAGCAGTGGCAACAATACCCCTGCCTTTTTGATGTTTCCTTGAGGGACTACCATGAGAGTCAAAAAAGACAGGCTAAATGTTGGTGAGAAATAGCAGAGGCACTTCAGCAACTCGATTAGTAGCTGGTAAAGCTTTGCTAGGTTATCATTCCCCAGTAGCACTTGCAGCAGCAGCGTCCATAATCGTTTTTTCTTACTTTTCTTTTTCTTTTCGGAACACAAGAACGTCAGCATCACACATAGCGCTTCTGTAGACATAATCGACAATTTCTTGACCCTCCTCCTCGACGACCTATGAACTTGCACAAGATCGTGAAAGGCAGCATACGATGATTGGTCGGGGTCATACTTGTAGTGTCGCAGTCTCCCAGCCAAGACATGGCCAGAATGTATGACACTATAATCTGACAAGGTGATCATCGTGAAAGATAAAAAATATCATGTAGTCTGATCCCGGCATAAAGGTTGCAAAATGAGCTTGAGTGGGGATCCCAAAGGTAATTCACTTTTTCACCGTTGTTAACTTATGTTTGTTTTTAGAGGAGAAGATCGGCAGAGGATGAAATGAAAATGAGAGACTACCTTAAAGAAGGGGATCTTATCAGTGTATGCTCGTCCTCATATTTCACCTTTTACAGGAATCCTTTTTTTAAAAAGCAACAGAGTCCTTATTCGTCGTACCAAGTTTCTGTGTAACTTTCTTCTGAACTTATTTTTTCAGGCAGAGGTGCAGTCTGTCTACTCAGATGGGGTGCTATCACTTCATACCCGCAGTTTAAAGTATGGAAAGGTAAGTCTTGACAAAGCACCAAGTAAGTGTAGTGAAGTGGGACAAAACATGTAACTCAAATAACCATATCACTCCTGTGCTTGCCTCCCTACACTGGCTCCCTGTTATATTTCGAATTGATTTTAAAATTTTATTGCTCACTTGTAAGGCTTTAAATCAGGGGTTGGGAACCTTTTTGACTGGGAGAGCCATAAAAGCCAAATATTTCTAAATATATTTCATTGAGAGCCATATAGTATTTTTAACGTATAATAAATTAAATATGTCTTACTTTTAATGCGACTTCTGGTGCTGCATGGTTTTGCTGATGGCCTTGTAGTCTGGTTCATACGTGGTGAGGTTGAGCTTCATGCAGGCGCCGAGGCTTCCATCAGTTAAACGTGAGCGTAGGTTGGTCTTAATGTTCCTCATATGCGAGAAAGACTGTTCACATGCATATGTAGAGCCAAACATGGTCAATACGGCAATACTCACACGCTGCATTGTGTGGTATGTCACAGGAAGCTCGTTCCAAGTTTTAAGAATCAGCTGGTCTTCAGGTTGAAGATTTTTAATTTCTGTCCACTTGTGTTCCCTCGCCAGCTCTGCTCGCTGTCGCGCAAGACTTTCCAACTCTCCATTAAGTGACTTGAACTTACTCATCCACATGTCTGATGCCTTCAGGTCAGCAACTTCCAGCTAAAAGTCTCCGATAGAGACCCCGGGGATGCATGTCAGGTCGATTTTGTCCACTGCACACTCATGTGGATGAGTGATGAACTTGAAAAGACCAGTGCGCGCACGAAATTCTCCAAAACGTGCTTTGAATGACTGCAGGAGATTGAACGTAAAGCCAGCTAGCTGCTGGAGATCCAGATGTTGAGTGGAGTCACTTGCTAAGCATGCATCTCTAAATTGTTGCAGTCTTTCAAATTGCAGAAGACGACCTGTTTCAATGTCCCTGAGAAAGACTTCCAGCTTGCTTTCAAATGCAAACACTGCTTGTTGAAGGGATGAGATTGTATTTCCAATACCTTGCATTTTCTCATTGAGCTGGTTCAGATGGCCAGTTATGTCCACGAGATAGTGAAACTGCAGGAGCCAGTCAGTGTTGTCTAGCTCAGGATGCTTGACGCCTTTCATTTCAAGAAAAGTCCGGATTTCACTCAGGCAAGCTGCAAAACGGCTGAGCACCTTCCCCCTTGACAACCAACGCACGTTGCTGTGTAAAAGCAGACCGGGATAATGATTCCCAACTTCTTCTAACAGAGCTTTAAACTGGCGATCATTTAAAGCTCGGGCAACAATAAAGTTGACCACTCGAATGACCAGAGACATCACCTCGCCAAGCTCCTGGCCACACGTCTGAGCGCAAAGCGCCTCCTGGTGCAGGATGCAATGAAAACTTAGGATGGCTCTTTTCATGTTCACGGAGAAGCGCTACAAATCCTTTGTTCTTCCCCAACATACAGGGTGCACCATCAGTACAGACAGAAATAAGTTTATCCATCGGTAATTTTTTTTCTTTAGCAAACTCCATGAAAGACATGAATAAATCCTCTCCTCTTGTTGTCCCTTTCATTGGCAAAACAGCCAAGCTTTCCTCACGCAGTGTGTCACCTGCAGCATACCTGGCAATGATACTGCACTGAGATAGATGGCTAACGTCTGTTGACTCATCTAACGCGAGAGAAAAGTATGTCCCGGCGTTTATGTCCTTAATTTGTGTTTCCTCGACTTGATTTGCCATCATGATGCTACGATCGTGCACAGTTCTTGCTGACAGGGGCATGTCTTTTATTCGTTTGATTATCTTGTCTTTATTTGGGAAGTCATCAAACAGTTCATTGGCCACATCAAGCATGAATGTTTTGGCATACTCGCCATCTGTGAATGACTTTCCATTCCTTACTATTGCCAAAGCCCCCGCAAAGCTAGCGGAATTCCCGTCACCTTGCTTGGTCCACACACGTAGTTGCTGCTGACTCGTCTGCACTCTCCGCTGTAGCTCCTCGCATGCCCTTTTCCTGCTGTCCCCCGCTGGATATTTCGATGCAAATGAAGCATGGTGCGTATCGAAGTGCCGCTTTATATTTGACCGTTTCATCGATGCAATTTTATCATTGCATATTAGACATACCGCAGATCCTGCTCTCTCCACAAATGCAAATTCCTCTGTCCACGCAGCCTGGAATGCACGGTAATCATCGTCTTTTTTTCTTTTCGCCATCTTTTCCGTTACAAGGGTTGAAGCGGATAAACTAGTTGGCTATCTGATAAAATTGATTTCTTCACCTTTACAATGACCCGGACATGCTCGCGAGCCATTGGTTCCCGACCCGACCCACGGGTGACCCGTGACCCGTGAAATTTATCTTCAAAACTAATTTCTGTTTACTTTAAAATGACACAGTATTATTAAGAAATATCACAAGTATTTTAAAATCAGTTCAAACTGATTTTTTTGAAAAAAAAATAATTTTCAACTCAAAATTGTCTGGGAGCCATATGCCGTCACCGGAAGAGCCATATATGGCTCGCGAGCCATAGGTTCCCGACCGCTGCTTTAAATGGTCTTGCCCCTACATACATTTCTGATTTATTGACCTGGTATGTGCCCCCTTGAACATTAAGATCTGTAGATGGAGCCTTGCTGGTTATTCCTAGGTCTCGGTTTGTTACAAAGGGGGATTGGGCTTTTGCTGTTAGAGCCCCCACACTATGGAACTCCTAAGACAAATCAAGTCTCTAACTTCTTTTAAATCTCATACTAAAACTGTTCTTTTACAAAGGTTTGTAAAAGAAAGCTTTTACAAGTGTTTGATATTTGTCTTTATTTATTTATACTGTTTTTATTTTTATCTTATTCACTTGGTCTTACTCATATTTTGCTTTGTCTGGTTTTATTTCTTTGTAAAGCACTTTGTAACATTGTTTTAGAAAAGTGCTATATACATAAAGTTATCATTATTGGTTTGCTTCATAACACATTGGTTGCAGTGGGTTACAGTCACAATATTTGAATCAAAAAGTTAAAATGGGAAAAAAGAACCACTGAACAACTCTCCCTGTATATTCCTAAGAAGTAAATGTATAAAGGGGCATATTTTCCTACTTTCTTGACATATTGGTATAACTAATGAAACACACCTGTGACATTTTCTCACCAAAGGTTATTTGGTTTCACCAAAAGTTGTTTGGTTTCCAGTGCTCCATGCCCACCTCTAATGAAACAGGCTATTTGGGATCATTAACATAATAATAGCTTTATTCATGAGCCGCTATTTGATTGGCAATATTGCTGGCCCTGTTCCCTCCCTTAACATGTCTGCTTAGCCAGAGCATGGTGGGTTGTTTCTGGTGTGACATCACCCCAAGGGTAAGTTCTGAGTGGCTTGTTCAATCAGAACCAGAATCATGTTTATTGGCCATGTAGGTTTGCACATACATATACATGGAATTTGGCTCCAGTTTCATGGCTCTCTCAGTGTGCTTAACATAGAATACCAACACTACCACACAACAATCTTCAGATATATACACAAGGATTGAGTATGTACAGGTGAAATAAGAGGTGATAAAGTCTAATGGTGTAGAGAATTTATTAGAGATGCAGAAATAGATGTTAGCCGGTTACTTACACACATATTTGAGATAGATGGACATGACAGAGCTTACCAGTCAGTGTACGTACAATGTACAGTACAATATATACGAAATGGTTGGATTTATTTAGCAGTGTTAAGCATTCATTTGGATGACAGCCCATGGAAAGAAACTGTTTTTATATCTGATTGTTTTGGGATACAGTGCTCTGTAGTGCCTGCCAGAGTTGAGGAGTTGGAACAGGTTTTGACTAGGTTGTGATGGGTCTGCAGTGATGTTGCCTGCCCATTTTCTGACTCTGAAGGTGTATAAGTCCTGAATGGAGAGCAGGTTGGTATCAATGATTTTCTCTGCAGACTTAACTGTCTGTTGTAGTCTGTCCCTCTCCTGTTTGGTGGCTGATCCAAACCAGAGAGTGATGGACGTCCAGAGGACAGACGGGATTATTGCAATGTAGCACTCAATCAGCAGTTCCTGAGGCAGGTTGCACTGCTTGAGCTGGCAGAGAAAGTAGATCCTCTGCTGGCTCTTTTTGATGATTGTGTCTATGTTGGATGCCCACCTTAGGTGCTGGGAGGTTGTAGAACCCAGAAATCCAGGTTTTCACCACAGACACTGTGCTGTTGAATATGGTGAGCGAGGGCAGTGTTGAGAGGGCTCCTCCTCGAGTCCACTGTCATCTCCACACTTTTGAGCGTATTCAGCTCCAGGTTGTTATGGCCACACCAGAGGGCCAACTGCTCAACCTCCCGTCTATATGCAGACTTGTCACCATCCCGGATAAGGCCAATGATGGTTGTGTCATCCGCAGTCTGCATCTGTATAGTCCATAGCTAATAAAAGATTGTTCACCACTCTGGTCAGAGCAGTTTCAGTGGAGTGACGGGCCCTGAAAGCCGATTGAAAAGGTTCATATAGATAGTTTTCTTCTATATGGGTCGAAAATTGTTGATACGCCGCTCTCTCTAGTACTTTAGAAAAGAATGGAAGATTAGAGACTGGTCAATAGTTACTAAGAAACCCTGGATCGAGGTGTGTTTTTTTTTAAGCAGCAGAGGTTTAACCACAGTTGTCTTAAAACTGTTGGGAACAGTGCCAGTAGTAAGTGATAAATTAACAATTGTAGGTCCCAGGAAAGGCCAGAGGTCTTTAAAAGGTTTGGTTGGTAAAGGTTGTAATAACAGTGACTATAGATATGAATTTGATAAGACAGGATCTGCAGGAGTAGCTGGAGTCGAAGAACTATTTGTTTTTGAGCTCATCAACCTTATTGGAGAAAAAGTCTAGAAACTCATGGGCCGTGAATGGTGACCAGCAAATAGACGACTGCTGTTTAGTAAGTTTAGATACAGTGTCAAAGAGAAATTTGGGGTTATGTTTATTAATATTGATTAAGTGAGGGGGATACACTGCTTTTGCCTCAGATAAAGCACGCTTGTATTTCAATAAACACTCATGCCAGGATAGGTGAAAAAGGTCCAGTTTTTATTTTTGCCATTTATGTTCCAGTCTCCTACAGGACTGCTTAAGAGCATGTGTCTCGTCGTTAAACCAGGTTGTAGGCTTCTGTAGTCACCTAGCTGTGGTAGTGAGAGGTGAAACTGAATCGGTGAGACTAGAGAGGGCCACATTTAAGTCACTAGTGAAATTTTCAACAGAGTCAAGTCACTACAGTGAAAGGAGCCAAGAATTCAGGCAGCTGCTGGCCAAATGCAGCTGCAGTGGAGGGACCAATGTGACGAGTGGCAATTACATCTGTTCCAACATTAACTGGACAGGCCAATAATGCTTCAGATTTGATGAGAACATTATCTGACACAGCAGATGTGGTTGGCAGGACATTCAGATCAGAACCAGCTATCCCTTTAGATAGAACCAAATGACGTGTGTTACCACTGTGATAACTCGACTCTTGACCAAACTGAGCGGACCGAAAAGTAAGCGCCAGAAAGGCTTTACTTAGAGGATCAGCAGCCTTATTCAGATGAATTTTTAAATCACCAAGAATTAGAATCTCCAGAATGAGTAACAAGACCTGAGACAGATTCTCCAAATTCTTCAAGAAATAGTAAGAGCTAGGAGGTCAATAGACTATAACAATTTGGACTGAGCCGAGTCTATTCATGGCTGAGGGAGATGGACCCAGAACAAGAGCCTCAAAAGATTGGAATTTAGATTCTAGAAGTCAGATTGAAAATAGACAGATATTAAGTCAACAGCCCCACCTTGTTTATTTGCCTGAGCTACATGGGCATAAGTATAGTCAGGTGGGGAAGCTTCATTTAAGGGAAGGAAAACATTTGGTTTCAGCCGTGTTTCACATAACCCAATCATCATAACTATGTTCAAGAATCAGATCATTTATTAGTAAGGCTTGGTAGACAATGATCTGATATTTATGAAACCAAATTTAAGCATCTTTTGGAAGTGATTAGTAGTAGGCAGAACTTTAAAGCTACCAATAGGGGAAATATTAATTGTAATTAGGCACCTTGTATTATTAGTTGACAATTTTGATGAGCAACACTTTGGACGATCTGTGGTCACACTTTTGATAACAGATGTTTGGTTCTGTAGATTATTAGGTACTTCGTTGATGGGATTCCCGAAGTCAGGTTCCAGTATTGACTGTTTGTCTGTGTGGATACATCTGTC
Organism: Lampris incognitus; assembly: GCF_029633865.1. Lineage (NCBI taxonomy): Eukaryota > Metazoa > Chordata > Actinopteri > Lampriformes > Lampridae > Lampris > Lampris incognitus. The sequence continues at coordinate 23,913,726 of NC_079222.1, forward strand.
TGGACCAGACAGACATTTACTTTATTAAGCCAGGTTGAATTTTCTGAGCATTGCGATGAGCACAAATTCTTTGATTCACATAAAATTTAGTAGCTACTTAATGTTTTATTTAATTAATGTTTTATTCTGATTAACATATTTGGAATGTTCCTTCAATATTTACTTCGGTGGGATGAAATGCATAGGCTTACATCCGTTAAAGCACATTTGGATAGATGTTCCCGTGTGCCTGTGCTTAAACTACAGCGTGAGGGGTGTCTGGGTAGTGGATCACCGTTGGAATCCCCGTGTTGCCTCCGGCTTGGTCAGACGTCCCTACAGACACAATTGGCCATGTCTGCGGGTGGGAAACCGCATGTGGTTATGTGTCCTGTTCGCTGCACGAGCGCCTCCTCTGGTCGGTCGGGGTGCCTGTTCGGGGGGGGGGGGGGTAGTGTGATCCTCCCACGCACAACAGCCACCTGATGAAACTCCTCACTGGCAGGTGAAAAGAAGCGGCTGGCGATTTCACATGTATCGGAGGAGGCATGTGGCAATCTGCAGCCCTCCCCGGTTCAGCAGAGAGGGTGGAGCAGTGACCGGGATGGCTGTGAAGAGTGGGGGAATTGGCCAAGTACAATTGGGGAGAAAAAAAGGGGGGGGGGTACTATAGCATGAAAATAGCTCAGTACACCTGAATCAGTTTAGACGTGGTCTGAGTCTGTTGAGGCGTTAGTGCAATTTCAAGTTAAGCTGGACACTAAATTTGTACTATGCCAGCAGATCTGTATTAACACTCCCCCAGCTATGCCATACCAGCCATCTCTTTCAGTGAGTTCCTTTCCAAGCCACGCAATTATTAAATGGATGTAGGCAGGAAAATTCACCTTGCGCTCAAGGAAACTGTCAACAAGCTTGCATTTGTTCCTCTGCCAGCTCTGCGCCAGCATGAAAATAGAGCCCAATCTGTTCCTCGAGCTAAATAGGACTTAAGCCAAGAAAGAACCATTCAAGACGCCCCTACGTAATTCTCAAGCCGTTCTAGGAGTATACTGTGATGGATGGTGTCAAAGTGCTGCATCAAGACTGAATAACAATAATATTGAGGTAGAATCTGATGCAAGCAGAAGATCATTTACCACTTTGTTGAGCACAGTTTCAATAGAATGAAAACAACTAAACACAGGTTGAAGTTATTAAAAAAAATTGTTTGACATGAAAGCTGTGATTTATTTAGCCACAGTTTTTCCAGTATTTCCAATGAAAGACAATATTGGCAGTCTGTCTATAGCAGGGGTCGGCAACCTTTTGGATGTCTCGTGCCACTTAAATAAAAATTACAGATCTGAGTGTCAGTTGATTTTCATAATGAGCATTAATCTATTTATTTATTTACTGCTGCTTCCCCATCTAGGTTCCAAAAGATACACACGCACAAGCACACTCACTCTTTATTTGTGCAAATGTACTCACTCTTTATTTCTGCAAATGTATGTAAATTACTAGGGCAAAAAAGAAAATTAATTCAATCTTACCGATTTAGTGTGACCCTTGTCGCAATATCTGGTAACCACTGCTAGATGTAGAGCATTGTTTATATCCACACTCTCATCAAGAGCTACACTGAATACCGACGCATTGTTCAATGCAAGAGTTTGCTGGTGCCTTGTGTTTTCAGTCATGTCTATAATGCGCCTCTCTACAGTTCTTGCAGAACTGATGATCATGTCTTCATTTGGTAACCCATCAAATATTTCATTTTATTTTTTTATTTTACTACTTATTGATCCCCGTGGGGAAATTATTCCTGTGCATTTAACCCATCCTAGCTGTGTAGCTAGGAGCAGTGGGCAGCTGCTGTGCAGCGCCCGGGGACCAACTCCAGTTCATCTTGCCATGCTTCGGTCAGGGGCACAGACAGGAGTATTAACCCCTAACATGCATGTCTTTTTGATGGTGGGGGAAATCGGAGCACCTGGAGAAAACCCACTCAGACACAGGGAGAACATGCAAACTTTGCACAGAAAGGACCTGGGATAACCTCCCAAGGTTGGACAATCCCGGGGTTCGAACCTAGGACCTTCTTGCTGTGAGGCGACAGCGCTAATCACTGCACCACCATGCTGCACTTATGACCTGCAAACTGCTGAGGGAAGCCTCCTTTATATACTCTCCATCGGAGAATTGCTTCCCATGTTGAGCAATGCATTGCCTGATTTTATAGCTGCCCTCTGTAGCTTGGTTTTTGGCGGCACTTAGGGTTGTAAACACGCTGCTTTGTTTCCCATACTGGGCCACTGCCCTCTTGATGATTCAACTTTATTAGCCTTATCTTTTAAGTTTTTCTCAGGCCTTGTTTAGCTATGGTAGCTATTCTGTTTGTTAGCGTGCGATAAATATAGATTGAGCTGGAACTGCTGTGCTGATTAATTTTGAAAGAGCAATGGCCAACAGGGAAACTCATCGTTGGTCACCTGATCCAGCAGCCTAATCGTGTGACTTGTTCTCTTGTCATTGTAAACGTGGTTGATCAGGGACGTTCATGTTTGTAGAGCTTGCCCACTGGTCCGGTCCAGCCAAAAACACAACAGAATGACTAGCATTATTGTTTAAAATAAAGAAAACCAAGTTTATTCATATTAGAACTGTGTGTTTATTTATAAAAAAATTCCCATATTGTTATTATGGTTCCTGGTCCCGCACACTTTTTTCCTGTCCCGTCCCAATCACGGGATGAGTATTGAAACTGACTCCCATCCTGCAGAAATCCAAAAAATGTCAGTTTCTAGTTTAGATCACTGGTGAAACCAATGATCTCAGTGAAAGCAGCTAGGACCCCTGGCAGTCTTATCACCAAGTGCTGTCAAAAACCCCATTCACACATGCCGCCTACCCAGTAAATCTTCCCTCAATTCAATGTGTCCTGGCTCATGTGTGAATACGAGCTGGAGTCAGTATTCTGTAGCACTTGCAATTTGCGGACTCAAGAAACATTTTGATAGATTACCAAACAAACGGTAGTGTGAACAAAATCCACTTTATGGCCGTTTTAAGCTGCTTTTACAGGTGCGAGTGAACCAACCAAAAAGGAATGTATCTGTGACTTGTTCACGGCGAGCATTTATCTAAAATCTGAGATTTAATTGTAAACCAGCAAAAGTAAGAGCATATTTAAAAATGTTTGGAAAATGGACCTAAGAGAAATTTGTTCGGTCAACGCAGAGGATGAAATGAATTGGAAGCTATGTAGCGCATTGTCACGGGATTCTGTTTCAGACTTCTCAAAAATTGGAAAAACGGGCGTAGTCGGAAGATATGATGATGGTGTGATTTATTATGCCTGCCTCCCAAGGTGCAGGCAGTTAGAATATTTACAAAAAAGTGCAAAAAGATGAAAGACAGCAAAACAAAATTCTCTATATACAGGAGTGCAAAATATTACTCAAAGGAGTTCCTCAGTAATGGCACAAATGCTGGCATACGCTCCAGCATCCCCATGACCCTGTGTAGGATAAGCGGTTTGGATAATGGATGGATGGATGGATGGAGTTCCTCAATAACTCAAGTTTCAAAAAAACAAAACAATCCAAAAAACCAAAAAAAAAATCTGAAAATTCATTAGAAGTTACCTTCTCTGTAACCAAGCCAACACTGACTCCACCAGGGCCAAAGGCAGCCCTTTTAAACCAGTAGCCCCTCCCAGTAGGCTTAATAATTACATAAAAATAAATTCAATGAACACATTTTCCTACCAAATATGGAATTTACAGCTTCTTAAACCCAAACATATTTTAAACCAAAAACAAGTTATCTGCAGCAAAAATGAACATTTCAATCAAGAAACATAATTATGCAGGTCATGTGACCGTGAAAGCGTGCGAGAACATCCCGTTTAACAGGAAAATGTTACACCCCTGTTTTGCAACCAAACTCATTGATGGGGGACGGCGTTGTGATTATGCAACGCGCTACCACAAATGGTAAGCGAATAAAATGTTTGCATGAATGCATTTGTAATGGAAAATAGAACTACCGAGTGTGCATCCTTGGTTGTGCTACTGAAACGGAGAAGGAAAGAGGGATAATAGCGAGGTTTACTTACTACTTAGTGAGAATGGAAGGGAGTGGGGAATATGTGTGTATGTGTGTGTGTGCACTGCCTACAGTCAGTGACGGAGCCACTCCAACACACACAGTTATATGTAAAATCGAGAATGCATAAACAAACAAACAAACAAACAAACATAAATAATTAAATGCATAAGTACAGATGCTGTAGTTTACAAAAAGGCATCCTACATGGACAGGGAATGAGACATTTTACTTTGCTGCTCAATATGAAAATAATGGCACACACCATTCCCGCTCCTTTTTTTGAAGAATTTCCCCCCTTTTTCTCGCCAATTGTATCGGGCCAGTTACCCTACTCTTCCGAGTCGTCCCTGTCACTGCTCCACCCCTTCTGCCGATCCGGGCAGGGCTGCAGACTACCACATGCCTCCTCCGATACATGTGGAGTCACCAGCCGCTTCTTTTCACCTGACAGTGAGGAGTTTCACCAGGGGGACGAAGCGCGTGGGAGGATCACGCTACTCCCCCAGTTCCTGCTCCCCCTCAAACAGGTGCCCTGAACAACCAGAGGAGCCGCTAGTGCGGCGACCAGGACACACACACACACACACTCACACACACTCACACACACCCACATCCGGCTTCCCACTCGCAGACACGGCCAGTTGTGTCTGTAGAGATGCCCGACTAAGCCGGAGATAACAGGGGGATTTGATCCGGCGATCCCCGTGTTGGTAGGCAACGGAATAGACCGCTACACTACCCTGATGCCCCATTTCCACTCTTAAATGTTGAAATGACTACATTATTCAGTGTCGTCTTGGCAATCAAGTCCCACGTGTTTCCCTTTGTTCCTTCGCTTAATTTGACCATTTATGCTCTATGGACTTGACAGTTGCATAAAATACGTAGTTAATCAGTTATTCAATAAACAATCAACAAACAAATCAGTCATCTCAGCTATTATGTTTCTCATATGGTTTATAGTGCCTTGCTAAAGTACTCGAGACAATCAGTGCATCATGGGTTGAGGACAACATGCTGCTGTTGATTTTATATGACCGAAAAAACACAGTAACACGAACTCTCTGGAGATGATGGGGGGGGGGGGGGTCAGTGCTGCTGCTTTCAGTCTTTGCTTTGCCTGCATCCTTTCTGGCAGACCCACCATGCCTTGCATTGAGCTCTGTTTTCCCTTTAACTGAGGTCATTTATCTTTGTTCTCGCTTTTATTTTCAGTATCATTGGCATAGCTGTTTCCTTTCAATAAATATTCTGTTCTAAGCTGTCTGTAAAACCCCTGCTTCTCAGCTGTACTCAATTTCACCACAAGGGGAGGATATGCAAACTCCACACATAAATGGCCCCAGCGGGGTTCAAACCGACAACCTTCTTACTCTGAGATGACGGTGCTAAACACTGTGCCACCTTTTTTGCTTTGGGTCTCTGGCATTGCTCCCTTCTTCCACCTGTCCATCGTCTTTCTTCTTGAGTTTTCCAGTACTAAGCAGCCTGATCACCATCATTTTTAAGAGGCAACGCAACTACTAACTCAACATACTTCTTTTTCCTGATGTTATGGTTTTTGTACTTTTCTGTCACCAGCTTGGCCAGGGGGTGCTGATGAAGTTTTCTCCTTCCCTGATAAAAAACCAAAAGACCCATTTCCACAACCTGCCATGTGGGGCATCAGTCATCTTGGGCAAAAATGGTTTTGTGTGGCTGTATCCCACAGCAGAACAAATGGATGAGAAGGCTGGGGGCTTCTTCACAAATCTGGAGGTGAAAACAAGACGCATGCAAAACATTACATAATAGTTTAAGCAGTCATAATATGGGGGATCCCTGTTTACCACCTACTGCTTGATTGACAAACGTCGTCAGCTCATTTTTCATATTGTGGCCCAACTGTGCCACCTTCTCAAATTTAACGTTGGATAAAGAAATGGGGAATAGAAGAGAGGAATATAGTAAATATTAAACATTAAGTACAGAGAAAATATCCTTATGCATGCTCAATAATCCAGGTAAGGAAATCACAGAAAGGTGAATCAGTTCATCTGGACACAATGTTTAGTTGGAAAAACATTTCATCATTTATCCAAGTGACTTCGTCAGTCTCAACGGACTGCAGATATACCCCGACCTTATAAACAGCACAGTTGCATAATAACCGAAACCAACGATTGGTTTCATATGCAAATTGGCGTGACCATTAACTAGAATTTCAATGGCCATGTGTACTATTCACAGAGGATTGGGGAATAGTTGCAATCACTGTATTGTATGATATGTAAGGTAGTGTGTAGTGTAGTATGTAAGATATGTGGCGGGAGTGTCAGAACAGTTGAGATGCATATTCTCCAAACACCATGTGTCAGTTGCTTTCAAACCCCAAAACACGCTGCGCCAGAAATTGGTTCGCCCCAAGAATCGAGTCCCCGGCACAAACAGAGCAATATAGTGTACGCCGTTAAATGCCGGGAAGATTGCTGTGACTTGTACATCTGGGAAACCACACAGACGCTGGCCAAGAGGATGACACAGCACAGGAGAGCTAACACATCAGGCCAGGACTCCACTGTCTACACCCATCTACAGGCCAGTGGCCACTCTTTCAAGGATGAGGATATGAACGCTGGTTTGAATGGGGAGTCAAAGACGCCATCTATGTGAAGAGGGAACGACCATCCCTGAATCGGGGGGGGGGGGGGGCTAAGAGTACATCTGTTGCCATCTTACAATGCTGTGATTGCAACCATTCCCCAATCCTCAGTGAATAGTACACATGGCCATTGTAACTCTAGTGAATGGTCACGGCAAATTGCATATGAAACCGATCGTTGGTTTCGGTCGTTATGCCACTGTGTTGTTTATAAGGGTGGGGATACCTGCAGTGAGTTGAGCCTGAAGAGGTCACTTAGATGAGTGATGAAACGTTTCTCTCTCAATAAACGTTGTGTCCTAGTGAACTGATTCACCTTTCTCTTATTGTGTCCAGATGAACTGATTCACCTTTTCACCTTTCTGTGAAAAGGCGAATCAGTTCTGTACTTTTGTGTAAAATTATTTTTTTTCATGTGACTATTAATGTATATATGAATTTTCTATATTTGATGTTGGATTTTAGTATTTTAGTATTTGAAAAGATGGCACACTGGTACTCATAATTAAGGGCCAGTCATCTTGTTGGTTTTTTTTTTTTTAAGGAAATAGAGAATGGCAAACAATGGTAATGCCTCATTTGGAGTTTGGAGAATAGGAACATTTATAATGTCAATGTCATAGAGGGAAAAGATTATATTGTAGCGAATATGGGGGGCAACCACAGGAACTGTCGCGGCCGAGACGCGAACCCATATCGTCCGTACTGCAGGAGACATCGCTAACCGCCCGCGGCAGTTCCTGTGGTTGCCCCCCGAATTCGCTACAATATATACATTTTATCAAAGAAAGTTCAATCAGTTCATCCGGATAAAACGTTTAGATGAACTGATTCACCTTTCTGTGATTTTCTTACCTGGATTATTGAGCATGCATAAAGACATTTACATTTTGTGTATTTACATGATGACATTTTCAGTGGCATTTTCATCATGTCAGTAATTATCTATAAAAAATGTGGTTGTTTAGTTTTAGTTTGTTTGATTCTCTCCCCATTTACTAGTCATGCTATTAATGTATCGCTGTGTTTTTCATTGTTTCCATTCCATTTTAATAATCTTGTTAAAATTCTCAGTCTCCATACATCTCACTATGTCTCTGTACTTTCAGCCTGTCTCGGTGTCAGATCGGGCCGCGATCTCACGGTTGAGGAACTGCCTGGTTGCTTTGGATGCATACAAAGTCCTACTGTATGATACTAGCATTCTCTATTGCTATGAGTTTTCACTTCACCACCCAGTAAGGCAGTACTTGACTTTCAACCAATCCAATTTAACAGTGCATAAACTGTTTGTTAGATTAAACTTGTAAAACCCACACCACTTATGTATAAAGAGAATTCACAAAGAGAGCCATATATATATATATATATATATATATATATATATATATATATATATATATATATATATATATATATGTGTGTGTGTGTGTGTGTGTGTGTGTGTCTACACATTATAAAGAATTGAGTACAATATCCAACACCTCTATTATATATAGATGCATGCATGTTTAGAATCACACGTTTCAGTGTCACCATTATTGAACAATCTTTATTCTTATGTTGTCTCCATAGATCAAGGACATCCTAAAACCAGAAGTGATGGAGGAGATAGTAATGTTGACACAAGAGAAACTGGCAGAACATGAAGGATAAAAAAAAATCCAACTAATCATTCTACCTCTTCACATGACATTATTGTGTAATGCATTGATTTGCATTCCAGATTTTGGAATTGCAAATAGACCAAGTGATCTATATTACCAAGATAACAACCATACCTGAGACTCAGCACCAGCTCAAAAACTTGATATTTTGCAGAGTCCTCCATTGAATCATTTAATTAAACATGTTAATAGAATGGATCATTTGAAACGTCTTAAGAGAAACAGAAAACTAACGAATGAAAGAATGAATGAAACTATGAATTCAATTCAGTGTTAGAAAACATCCATATCAGTTAATTAAGTGGTCCTGTTTGAATTGATGGAAATGTGTAATTTTTTATAAACTGTTGTTTCCAATAAAAATTCAAACTTTTTTTACTCTAATTTTCTGACATTCATGTTAGTGTATTAGTCACTGTACACATTTTAACTCGCACACGCCAGGAGAACTGGGGAGCGCTACCGATGCTGAAAAGAAGACTAATTGTTTAACATCAGTCTGCTGCGCTTTTCCTCAAAGCGATTGAAGGCTACGTGAGACAATCAGCCTGTAAAATCCGTGAGAAACTCTACATCAGATTCACTTTTCTCTCTCCTGAGAAACGATCCACGACTGTCAATGTGGACAAGAAGTCAGCGAGATGTGCATTTTCCAGTTCTCTCATCGATACATTTAGTTTTTAAGTTTTAAACTAGAGTGGGGGTCGTTGGTGTCTAATGTAGAGTGTGATGGCTAAAACGTAGCATCAAAAGGAGATCTTCCACTAGTCTGGATGGATCGCGGATATTTCGAAAACGTTTGCCTGCGTCCTGTTTAACGAGCCCACGCACGTACTTTGACTGACGTCGAACGCATCCCCCCACCCACATATTTCAGTAAACCACCTTGCATATGGGAATAACGCGGCTTTAGCGACAACTACTGGGCCGTAGTTAATTGCCTGTATTTTCCACGTGAAAACACTGAATACATGCGCGAACTACAGGGACGGTAACCGACAGTTTGGCACCGGAAAAACATGTTTGGGAATATTTTATGGGAAACGTGTGGCGAGAGAGCCGCCTGCCCTCAGCTGCGCCGAGTCCGCGCCGCGGTTTAACGCTGAGGTGCCCCGCTCCGGCTGCACGGGACGCAATCTGCAAGACGGGAAGAGTGGATACGGAAGTTTGGAAACTTGTTGAATACCAAGGGTTGGATGGACAAATTGACAAAATTGTTCTCTTTTTGCCGCCGTTAATGTTATATCTGAAACATTTTAAGTTCAATATACGACTCGAGCACCGGGATATTATGAGTAACCAAGCGTAAGGCAACTTTTGACTTCTCCGATGTGCACTTCCAGAGGCTCGCGCTGCATATCACCAGCTAACGTTAGCCTCCATAGCTTAAACATTAGCCCTAGGTAGGCAGCTAACTATCAATGTACATCTGGATATCGGCGTAAATGTCGCTTCTTCTGATCTGTCTTTATTGCCATTTTAATTCCAGTGGCTCATTCAGAGTGTTGGGTTTTTTTGTTGTTTTTTTTAATGAGAACGTTTTTACTTTTTTTAAGTGATTTAGCTAGCAAAGATAAATTTAGCTTTAAAGGCTCTGTATTTATGTGTTCGGTTTTAAGTAATCTACGTTTTGTCAGGAATTTAATTATTCACTGCAAAAATGGTCACTTCTGATTAGCCCACAATTCAAATAAATAATTAAGTCTTTGGCCTACTTGACCCTAGATTGTTTGACCCACAATTTCTATTCACATGTTAGTTAACTTATTCTCATTGTGATGAGATAGGATAGGCTAAGCAGAAGGACTTTTTTCTTTTTTTTTTACCCAGAGAGGGTAAAAGGCTTACAGAAAGTGGGAGGTAGCGGAGATCTATAGGCTACACAAGTGAGGGAGAATTAAAATCATCTTGTGGCCAAATAAGGAGTGTAACACAAGGAGGATTAGCCTATATAAGTGTGTAATGTTTACAGTAACTGCTCTAACTAGCTTTATAAACTGGGTGACATGGCAATCTTGACTTTATTTTCTGATATCAGTTGTGCCTTAAGTTGTTTAGTCTATGATTAGCATATACCTCAAATTTGTCTCTCCAATCCACTTTAACCATCATACACTATAGATTAGACTTCTGGGTCCCCTTTATGAGGGTAGGGCTCTTTATCATTGGACTGTACAGTTTATTTAGCTTAAAAAAACAATATCATTGCACTTCTTGTGTGGTTCAAGCTTACAACACATTCATACCCCACTTTTTGATGAGTTTTTTTTTATCCTACCTTAGTTTATCCGTTAAACCTGATTGTATATTTTTACAGATTACGATGCAAATATCTTTCTTTCTTTCTTTTACCTAAAGCACGCATTTATCATTAATGCATGATAAAAAGAGACTTGTCAGAGTGTCAAGGACCTTCAGTATTGACCCTCATTACCCACACCACAGGAGAGGCCAAACTGAGCCAGTGGAAGGGGCTTCTGTTTTCTCCCCATCACCTACGTGCCGGGTGGCAACTGTTGGACAGTGAGCAAGTGAGAGTCCCGGCTGCAACCTGGCACCCTGCCCTTATGGGGCAGCAGCCGGGAAAGTTTGTCGGGGACCAGAGGAGACCCAGTCTACCTGCCTTCATCAAGGGTGGGAAGAAGGAGTCATCACGCCATGGGGCCCAGCACTGTAATGTCTTCGCCGTGCATGGTAAGAGAAAATGTTTGCACCACAAAGGTGGCTTGGCCTCTCCTGTCATCCTTTACTCTGCTGTTGTCACTCCTGAAACTTTTCTAAACTAAGTAGTTATTTCTAGTCAGTTGGTTTTCTCAAATGATTCTTTCATATTGTTAAAAAGTCACTTCCTTAGACCATCTTAATAGTTTTTGAACTATGTCAGTTGTGTTAGTACATTACATTTTCCTAAATGATCTTTGCATCTCAAGATTTAGCCTTGTGTGTTGTAGTTAATAGTTTGTATATGCACAATATAGAAAGTATAGGCCTAACCAAGGTACATAAAGGCTTACTCTACACCATAGACTCTCCCAGTTTAGCCAGTCTAGCTCTACAGTCTTATTTACTTTAACAGACAGTCAAGCACATAATCTTTGTCTTTCCCACCTCAGGTGCAGTACTTTGTGGTTTATCAATACGAGACATTGGGGCTTTCATAGCATTTGAAAAATAAAGGCTGGCAGTGGGATAAAATATTTTATGCTTTGTGTCCGGAGGCATAATTTGGCTTCCGGAATTGGGGACAGTTTGACATATGGTCAAAGTTTGACATGTGACAAAGTTTGAGTGCCAGAGCAGACAAGATATCAATGGAAAGTATCAGTGAGGTACACAAGCTGCTGATGATATCCAACCTTCTGTCTGGGTTGCATGGGGCAGAAAATCTGTAAAATAGAAAGAACGAGCATACAAGTTGTGCCAATAACTGAATACCAAGGAATGAATAGACAAATTACAAAGACTTTTTGTTGTCAGTGGTGTTTGGTTGTAACAACTTAAGTACATCCTCCAATACAATTCATGGCATATTATTATTAGCCTAGCACAGGTCAGCTGTTGACTCTTTAAAAGTGGATTTAAATGGTCTCCACCAGGGATCACAATCTAGGTCCATAGAGCTTTGATTTTCATCGGCAGAGGATTAAATCTATAACCTTTATCTTTTCTTGCTCAGTTGCAGTGCTGAATGGTCTGGTTAGTATTTGGTGTAGAGGTTTGGACAACCATTGAAAAACAAAGGCTGGAGGTTGGCCTAAACATTTTACTTGAGTGTCCAGTGGTATAATCTCACTTCAGGAATCACAGTTTTGTAAGAACCAGTTCTAAAATATCATGAACAGTTGTTCTCCAAAAAGTACTTATTTAATAAGAAAGCCATTTGGTCCATTGAAATATGTACTTTTAATATTTTACAAGCTTTTAAATCATGACATGCTATTGTCAGGAACCATGGCATTGAGCGAAACAACTGACAAATTTCGTAATGTGTCCTTATGATATCGATTTCCTTAGCAAAGATGCATTCCACTGGCTCATTTTCATACAAAACATTGGGGAGGGGGCAGGTTTTGCCAGTAAATTGATCAAATTTGGCAAAAAAAAGTCTGTGAAGAAGTTATATTTTTTTTCCCTTCCATCCTTTTGTGATGAGCAGTGTAGAATGAAAGAGGGGATGTGAATCACAACGCATGAGGAGAGGAATGTCAGTACTTGCTCTTATATCCATGTTGTTGTTCTTCCTGGAGAGCACCATGCTAGTTAGCACCTACTGTACTAAGCTTGTGAGTGCCATGCTGATACTCACCAGGCAGGTCCAGACCTCTGCTCGCAGCGGCCTGGGAGAGAGACGGAAGTAGTATAAGGCAAGCAAAGACCTGTCTTGCCTCACTGCTTCTCTGTACTGCACATTGGGGAGGTGTCTAACTAGTACAGAATGTTAGTATGGAGTAGAACAGTCAACCTTTTGAAACTATTACTTATGCACCATCAACTGTATGTCTTCTTGGATCAGTATTTGGTCTAGCTTGACCATTTGGAGCAGAGAGGCTAATAACTCCAATAGTAAGCCTGCGTAAAAACAGTTTGGGGAGAAACATGTTTGATTTATTAAAAATGTAATGGGTCATTTGTTATAAGCAACCCTGATTTATTTCTCAGCATAATGATTACTGAAATATTTACTAGTTGAAACAAAAGTATTTGCTGGCACAACAGCATTAAATTTGCTTCTGTAGCTTTTACTGATATTAGATTGAAATCTTCTTGAAGAGACTTTAGTTGATCTTTCCTAAAGTGCAGCCCAACAACAGCTTTCAATACTCTTAATTTTTTGCATTCTATACACAATCATATCCTGTGACCCAGACATGATATGGATATGATAAGACCTAACAGCCTATAATCAGCTAAGTCCATATTTAAAGTCCAACCGAAATTTGAAATCTCCTCACTTTTTATGTAAAAAATGTAAATCAGAGTGATATCGAAGTTATTGTGACTATTTTTAGTTTTAAAAAGAAAGTAAAGCATATTTTTGGAAATGTATGCTGGAATGGCACCTAAACCTCCCACCGCTGAGTGGACGTTCCCATGATATTGTTTGAGTGACAGCTAAAAGCTGGCATTGCTGAGAGATGCTCTGGTAACTTCCCTGGTCATACAGTTACGAATGATGTTATGAGGCAATAAATGGCACATTTTTTTGACCCCCCCCCTTTTCTCACCAATTGAATTTGGCAATTACCCCACTCTCCAAGCCTGCTCTACCCCCCCCCCCGCCGATCCAGGGAGGGCTGCAGACTACCGCATGCCTCCTCTGAGACATGTTGAGTCGCCAGCCGCTTCTTTTCACCTGACAGTGAGGAGTTTCGCCAGGGGGATGAAGTGCATGGGAGGATCGTGCTGTTCCCCCCAGTTCCCCCTCTCCCCTGAACATCTGCCCCGATCGACCAGAGGAGGCGCTAGTGCAGTGACCAGGACACATGCCCACATCTGGCTTCCCACCCGCAGACATGGTCAATTATGTTTGTAGGGATGCCCGACCAAGCCGGAGGTAACACAGGGATTCGAACCGGCGATCCCCGTGTTGGTAGGCAACGGAATAGACCGCCACGCTACCCAGATGCCCCTTAAATGGCACACTTTATTATGTAGTGAACACATTATCTGGCTTTTATCGTGCCGAACTATGTGCTGAATTACACCATTCAACAGCTGCAAGGACCCATCGTGAGATTGTGCTACTAAGTTTTTATGCTGCTCAGAGTGACATCAGGCAAATCTTTTTCAACTTTAGTCAGTTCTACTATTTAAAGTGGTATTAATTGGTAACATATTCAATATACTTAGTTGTGCAATATTGAAATGTGTTGAGATAGCCCGTGTACTGAAGCTGTTTCTCGCCCCAACTGATGAACATGGCCATCTTGAACTGGTTGGTGTCTGCTACACATTGAGGCTACTTGCAGAAGCCATTAATTTTAACCGCGTTAAACAATATCAGTTGCATGATCTGTGATCCAGACCTTTATATGAGTGAGGGTTAAAGCTAGAATGCGGGACTTTTACATATAAATGAATGTCCGTGACATTCAAGCTTTGCCAAACGAGTTCACCCAATGAAGATTCAGCCTATTTCGCAACAGGCCCTTTTCACAATGACGTCAATTAACTTCCACCTTTCCGCGAAGCAGGTTAGCTTCACTTCTGTTTGCACCGTAGACGACTCATGGATGTAGAGGCGACTTCTGAAAATGCAGGAATGCTCAACCTGAAGTAATTTCGAAAGGTAACGTTAAGACTAGCTAATCATAGTCATATGATTATGACTATTATTCTGTCTGTCTGTGCGTCTTTATGTATTTGTATGTATGTATGTATGTATGTATGTCTGTCTTTCTATGTATGTATGTATGTATGTATGTATGTATGTATGTATCTATCTATCTATCTATCTATCTATCTATCTATCTATCTATCTATCTATCTATCTATCTATCTATCTATCTATCTATCTATCTATCTATCTATCTATTTTTCATAATATTGAAGGTCTTATGACACATAGCATGGCTGAAATATTTTAGTTTTCATCTCTGAATGGTCGACAGAACGATGATATTTGTTCCAAGTTGCTGTAGCACACTTTTATTTGTTAACTTTTCTATCCAACCTATTCTCAGCAAACGGCGGCAAAACCACATTTCGGCAGCACTGATTTTCTTTTCATCTATTTTAGGCAAAGTCCATCATTCACTTCCGTATTTCATGACTGGCCATATTACTGTTCGTAGTATCTTCATTTTCAGATTGGTTGAGATGGCACGATTTTTCCAGAAGTTATTTAGTTGAAATTCAAGATCTCTCTCTCTCTCTCTCTCTCAAGATCTCTCTCAAGCTCTCTCTCTCAAGTTCTCGCTTTTTTCTGATTATGATTTAAAGTTATTGCCTTTAACATAAGTTATTTAGCATAATCAAACAGGTACCTTTCGATGAAGAATTTGTAGCCTTTGTCGAGTTTGGATCGTTTAGTTAATGCAAATGTTTCAGCAATCCGTGGTCCATCGTCTTGCCGTATTTCAGGCAGGTTTGTAAGCGACTGTGTAAACTGCATAGTCCGTCCGGAAGTTAGCATACCCTGCAAGGAGTCAGAACGGAAGTTCTC
Source organism: Lampris incognitus (assembly GCF_029633865.1). Lineage (NCBI taxonomy): Eukaryota > Metazoa > Chordata > Actinopteri > Lampriformes > Lampridae > Lampris > Lampris incognitus. Next base: position 23,929,273 of record NC_079222.1, read on the forward strand.
TGACGTCATGTGAAAAGGCCCTATATACCCGAGTTTTAAATCTGGTGTCTGCGGTGACATTCCCATGCTGCATTCCTGCGCTGGCGCACCGGTGGTGATGCGTTTTACGTCATTCCGCAATGATCGCTTTGCCAGAGCAGAACGTCCGTGTGATGAAAGCGTTTGCATGCCTCTGATTGGCTTGCCTTCATGGCTTTCTGCCAGAAAGCTTCCGGGCTTGGAAGCAATGGCGGAAAAACCTAAGAAGCGTCCAAGACAAGTTTCTGATGCTCCAGACAAAAAAGAAACTCGGCGTTCAGAAGAAAGGTTAGAATAAAAAAAAATAAAACAGGTGGACAAACACTGATATACACTGGGTTAGCTTTTCCTTTTTGGAGAGCACTGAAAGAAGATCTCTCTGTCAGAAAGGGGGCGGGGGGGCAAAACTTCCGCAATGCAGGTTTAATGTTAAAAAAAACCCAACGCTTTCAAGTAGTTATTTACTTCACCAGAATCAGAATCTTGTTTATTGGCCATGTAGGTTTGCACTACATGGAATTTGATTCCGGTTTCATGGCTCTCTCAGTGTACTCAACATAGAATAACACTACGTATAGCACAACACTCTTCAGATATATACACAGGATTGACTTACACAGGCGAAATAAGAGGTGATAAGGTGCAGTGGTGCAGAGACTATATCAGAGATGCTGAAATAGATGTAAGCAGGCTACTTTTATTCATGCCTGAGGTAGATGGACATAACGGAGCGTACCAGTATACATACAATGTACAGTGCAGTATATACAAAATGGCTGATTTATTGACAGTGTTGACTGTCCATTTGAATGACAGCCCATGGAAAGAAACTGTCTTTATATCTTGTTGTTTTGGGGTGTAGTGCTCTGTAGCTGCTGCCAGAGGGGAGGTGTTGGAACAGGTTGTGACTAGGGTGTGATGGGTCTGCATGGGTCTAGTTGTGCACTTTTGGGGGTTTTCTCTATGTCTCCAGGCTTCAAAATCAGCAGAAAACAGAAGCTCGGTTGATAAAGCACAATGAAGCAAAGTGGAGGCTCCAAATATTCACCGTAACTGACGTGACATGCTTCCCTAAAAACCTCACCCTCAACCATACGGTACTCATGTATGGTTGTTGTGGTAGGAAACTGAACTTACCCTGAGAGGCTGACCCTGGAAAAAAAAAGTACTTGAAATAAAATGATGTGATTGGCTATTATCCATCTACGTAGGTGAACAGCCAAATCCATGCCTATCAGTAGAAGCTGATAAAAAATGAAAAATACTATTTTCTTCCTTGAGGGTCATGAGTTTTTTTCCCTAAAGAAGACACGACAGACCATTCACACAGCAGATCTTTATTGTTGTAATAAAAAAGTATGCATTTTTTTCAGTTAATTTACAGTGGCGATGCATAATTTTTACTTGGGTCGTGTCATGCGTCATTCAGCAACATAAATAATTACAAATAAAAGTGGACAACACAAGCAAATTCAGATACAAATGTAGTGGATACCGAGCATTTTTGTGTACATTGCCATTTTAAAATGCCTTCAGTAATGGTTTGCTGTGATTGCATCATTATTCGATGAGTGCCGGAGTCCTGTGATTTTGAATACAGAAATATGGGTAGTGGGGGATCTGCTGTGTGCTGTTTATTTTGTTTCCATTGCTACCATTCAGCAAATAGTACTGATATTTACTCAGGAATGTCCTGGTCGTTTTTTGTTTTGTTTTGCCTCCAATGCGTGTCATTTAATATTGGGTATCTGCCGATACCAGTTCCCAATCTGATATTTATACTTTCCTGCATAGTACGTTTGCAGGGCTCCCATGCGTCCTTGAAAAGCTGGAAATTTATAGACTATTTTTCCAGTCATGGAAGACACCTGGAAAACAATTGACCCGAATAAGCTAAACGTCCTGGAAATATTATTGAGGTTATGGAAAATTGTACAATTGCGTTATGAAATGGTATTTTTAACTGCTGTTATTGCAGCTGTATACTGCAATTTTCAATCGGAGATCGCATAATTTTAGCTATATTTTTAGCTGTTGACATTTCACATCAGTGCTTGAAGTTTGGGGTTATGTTTGGTGACCTGCTAAGAGTTACACAGTCCATTTAGAGACTGTTGGTATTTTGGTATGCTGCAATGTCAAACGTCACAACACTGCACCTGCATGGACATACACCAAGTTCAACATCTTACAAATGGCGATATTTCAGTAAAACTTGAGGAATCTTTTTCGTGTATGTGTACACACAATCGTGCATGTGTGTGTGTGTGTGTCAGTCAGTCACTCAGTCAGTCATCACTTTATTTTTGTTTTTGAGACATAGTGTTCGTTATTAATCTGTGTTATCAAATATTTTACACAAATCACTTCAGAGGATGTTGACCCCACAAAAATTGTTAAAACCTAAGAATTAATCATAGTGGCATGTGGGAATAGTTAATGGAAAAGCCAGGTCACAAACCAGCTTGACTTTATGTGGTGATACATGTTCACTTGAACATTCGTAAAAAGAACACACTTGTGCTTATGATGGCAGGGCATCATCATACCAGGTGTAACCTCTTTGCATTGTAGCATTGTTTGCACATAGTGATTCTCTATGGTGCGAATATTAGTACCATTATGGGGTTCTAGGTACACAGTGATTCTCTGTGGTACGAATATTAGTACTATTATGGGGTGCATTGTTGGCACATCATAATTCTCTATGGTACGAATATTAGTGCATTGTTGGCACATAGTGATTCTCATGCATTGTTGGCACATAGTGATTCTTTATGGTACGAATATTAGTACCATTATGGGGTTCTAGTTTTGCTTACTTGCTTTTACTGTGACAATCTAAATGTAGAGTTGTAGTGTGTCGTTCATTTAAATAAGCAGAGCAAGTTCAGGCTTTGCATATCAGGTCAGCAGTTTTGAATCTATCTGCAAAAAGCAGATGCTGAGAAGTTGTGATGTGCCCTCTATACTAACAGATTGAAAGTAAGGCAGATGTTTTTCAAGGCAAGATACTGTCAATGAAAACATCAGGTTTTGTTTTCCGTTTAGATTTTTTTTCATTTTCTCTTCTTTCTTTTCCTCTAAATTGCTCTGCAAAATTTGTGTGAAGCCAATTCTAAATCCATTGTTAATGATCAGATTTTGCTCTACTTTAAAGGGCAGGCTGCATAAAATTATCTGATGAGCTGCCTATGAAAAACCCTGAAAATTCCATTTCATATTTGTTTTGATTATCTGCCTGTTGCACAAACAAGGTTCGAAACAAGGATTACATTTTGATGCAGTGTGAAACACCTTTCTCCCATACAGGGACAACAAGTCATTATTTTAATGCAACCATAGTGGAAGTAGAGTAAGGTCTGTAGTGTGATTCAGGTTAAATCAGAATGGATAACTCCCAAGTAGCTTCCAATCTTGGATTAGTGAACTCGGCATCGGAAAATATTTTTAACTTTGTGATGCTGACATCCTGAAGTCTACAGCCACTTTCAGTAGCAATTGGCTAGGTCAGGTTAGGTGTGAAAATGCTTTCAAGTGCTCTACAAAAATCTTCTGTTCATGTTTTGTACTCCCGCTACTTTGTCAACTGCTCACTACCTACTATGAATAACTTTGAAGAACAGTGTGTTTCTACATTGGCTTGACTTCGCTTGGCTTTACAACTACAAAGACACTCGGAAGTCACTCAAATAACGGTGGGCTCTCCTCTCCTGCCTAGAAATACAGATAACGTACAACTTCTTACCCCACTTTCCATTTTAGTTAGTTCAGAAAAGGTATGAAATGACTTGGTGATTTGGTTCATATGAAGTATCATAATCCAGTGAGTCAAGTAAATTCTTTATGAGACAGTACAAGTCTGTTTCATGCCATAAGCAATCATCAGCTGTCATAATCATAAATGGATGATTGCTTATGGCATGAAACAGGCTTGTACTGTCTCATAAAGAATTTGCTTGACTCACTGGATTATTTTGCTCCTTATTTGTTGAGCACTTTCCCTACCATTGAGTGTTTCTTTTAACAAGGTTATAAAGTATCATCTCAATCAATTCATTTGAAATATGCTCAACTCTCAAGTGCTTTGAGCAGAGAAACAAGGCAGACAAACAGAAGCTTGTGGGACACTGATGTTTAGTTGAAAGTGCTGACAATGAACAAAGGATGTAATATTATCCAGTTCTCTAAGTGATCTCATGCCAACTCTAGCCTCATATTCCCTGTTCTTAGCTGACAGGAGTAGAACCAGGTGTTGTCTTCTGCTGCTGTAGCCCATCCACTTCCAGGTTTGTCTTGTTGTGCACTTAGAGTTAACCTTATGCACACCGCTATTGTAAAAGAATCAGAAATATCAGGAATATTTATTTGTCATTTCATTCCATGCGACACAAAGACAAAAACACATCCAAACTATAAGAACACATATCCAAACTACAAAACAAAACTACAAAAACTACAACACACATATATCCAACACACATATATATATATATATATATATATATATATATATATATATATATATATATATATATATATAAATGAAAAAAAAATCACTGCTTCACAGTGCTGAGGCCCACACTGTAAATGAGTGCATGAAATGGTTTGATATGAAAGTGTAGCTCAACTATCAAGGAGAGGAAGCACCGGACTTGAGTCATTGACGCCAGATGCTGCTGCTGTTGTGGGAGAAACTCATAAACTGTAGGGCAAACTATTGTCAGTGCTGATGGTGAGACACTGATGATTTTTCTCATTTTTAAACGGCATTCACAAGCACCATCTTGATTTTCAAAATGTTTCTAAAGAATTTATAAAGAGCAGGCTGTACATGTAAGCTAAGTTCATGTATTATTTAACAGACTGGGAGCGTAATGGTAATGTCCGGTGGTGTAGATGGTTTGAGAGTAGGCCTACTCACTAAAGAATACAATTTGTATCATCTTGATTATCGCAGTTCCAGTTAAAGTCAATGTATCACATCTAAACACGTATGTGGCAGCATTTGCTACATGTTGGACGGGCAGAGTCAGATTCATTCTTCCTCCTTTCAGGAGAGTCAAGTCTTCACTGTGACAGTGAGTCAGTATAGTGTAGGTGAGGAACCAATGACTATCCACTGTCATCTGAGAGTTGATAGATTTGTCTAGCATGGATGAACGATAACATAAAAGACACAATTAACGTAAAATACACAATGGGATGGTTCAGGCTTGGGCTGAAGTCCATGAATACTTCAGCAACTCCATTGGCTCCCTGTTAAATACCGTATTGACTTTATGATCCTGCTACTCACCTTTAAGGCCCTTAATAACCCAGCTCCTTTGTATCTTTCGGACCTCCTTCATATCCACATGCCCTCCCACACTCTCAGATCCTCTTCCACTCTCCAACTCACTACACCATCGGCCCGCTTGACTACCATGGGGTCTAAAACCTTCAGTCATTCTGCCCCCTGCCTATGGAACTCTCTCCCACAAGTCATTCGCAACACTGACTCTCTTTCAACCTTCAAATCCCATTTCAAAACGCACCTTTTCAAACTGGCATATTCTGTCTGATACATGCTTCACTGAGTTTTGTGCAGATGATGATTTTATACTTATCTGTTGTATTAACTTTTTATTGTCTACCCTACTTTGTTTTGATTTTATGCTGTCTGATACAGTGCTGCTTGTTTTTTTTTTTTTACTGTACTCTGAGTACTCTGAAAGGCGCCCACAAATAAAATGTATCATTATTATGGATGGCATCCAGGGCTTTACCTGTGGCCGTGTCCATAGGGTTAGTGGTTGTGTCAGGAAGGGCATCTGATGTAAAATTCCGCCAAATCATTATGTGGATTGACAAGACCATAGCGTACCACAATGGCTGCCATTGTTGCTGTGCCCTCACAAGGTACCAATGGAAATTGTAAAATCCGCTGTGGTGACCCCTGAGAAACAGGGAACAAGCTTAAAGGAGAAACATAATGGGATGGTTGCATACAAGGTTGACAAAACCACATATGCATATCCATTAAAGCTGCAATAGGAAATATTATTTAATTATAATTTTGGTTGAAATAACACATTTTGACCATTGCATGTCACTACTACTACTACTTTCGGCTGCTCCCGTTAGGGGTCGCCACAGCGGATCATCCGTTTCCATTTCTTCCTGTCTTCTGCGTCTTCCTCTGTCACACCAGCCACCTGCATGTCTTCCCTCACCACATCCATAAACCTCCTCTTTGGCCTTCCTCTTCTCCTCTTCCCTGGCAGCTCCATACTCAGCATCTCTCCTCCACACATGTCCAAGCCATCTCAATCTTGCCTCTCCAAACCGTCCAACCTGAGCGGTCCCTCTAATATAATCGTTCCTAATCCTGTCCTTCTTCGTTACTCCCAGTGAAAATCTTAGCATCTTCAACTCTGCCACCTCCAGCTCCGCCTCCTGTCTTTTCGTCAGTGCCACTGTCTCCAAACCATATAACATAGCTGGTCTCACAACCATCTTGTAAACTTTCCCTTTAACTCTTGCTGGTACCCTTCTGTCGCAAATCACTCCTGACACACTTCTCCACCCACTCCAACCTGCCTGCACTCTCTTTTTCACCTCTCTACTGCACTCCCCGTTACTTTGGACAGTTGACCCCAAGTATTTAAACTCAGATGTCTTTGTCACCTCCACTCCTTGCATCCTGACCATTCCACTGTCCTCTTTCTCATTCACGCATAGGTATTCCGTCTTGCTCCTACTGACTTTCATTCCTCTTCTCTCTAGTGCATACCTCCACCTCTCCAGGCTCTCCTCAACCTACACCCTACTCTCACTACAGATCACAATGTCATCCGCGAACATCATCGTCCATGGAGACTCCTGCCTGATCTTGTCCGTCAACCTCTCCATCACCATTGCAAACAAGAAAGGGCTAAGAGCCGATCCTTGATGTAATCCCACCTCCACCTTGAACCCATCCGTCATTCCAACCGCACACCTCACCATTGTCACACTTCCCTCATACGTATCCTGCACCACTCCTACATACTTCTCTGCAACTCCTGACTTCCTCATACAATACCACACCTCCTCTCTCGGTACTCTGTCATAAGCTTTCTCTAAATCTACAAAGACACAATGCAACTCTTTCTGGCCTTCTCTATACTTCTCAATCAACATTCTCAAAGCAAACATCGCATCTGTGGTGCTCTTTCGTGGCATGAAACCATACTGCTGCTCGCTGATCGTCACCTCTCCTCTTAACCTAGCTTCTATTACTCTTTCCCAAATCTTCATGCTGTGGCTGATCAACTTTATACCTCTGTAGTTGTTACAGTTCTGCACATCGCCCTTGTTCTTGAAAATCGGTACCAGTATGCTTCTTCTCCACTCCTCAGGCATCCTCTCACTTTCCAGGATTGTGTTAAACAATCTAGTTAGAAACTCCACTGCCATCTCTCCTAAACATCTCCATGCCTCCACAGGTATGTCATCAGGACCAACTGCCTTTCCATTCTTCATCCTCTTCATAGCTGCCCTCACTTCCTCCTTGCTAATCCGCTGAACTTCCTGATTCACTATCCCTACATCATCCAACCTTCTCTCTCTCTCATTTTCTTCATTCATCAGCCCCTCAAAGTATTCCTTCCACCTTCTTAGCACACTCTCCTCGCTTGTCAGCACATTTCCATCTCTATCCTTGATCGCCCTAACTTGCTGCACATCCTTTGCAGCTTGGTCCCTCTGTCTAGCCAATCGGTACAAGTCCTTTTCTCCTTCCTTAGTGTCTAATCTGTCATACAACTCACCATACGCCTTTTCCTTTGCCTTTGCCACCTCTCTCTTTGCTTTACGCTGCATCTCCTTGTACTCCTGTCTACTTTCTTCATCTCTCTGACTATCCCACTTCTTCTTTGCCAACCTTTTCCTCTGTATAATTTGCTGTACTTCCTCATTCCACCACCAAGTCTCCTTGTCTTCCTTCCTCTGTCCTGATGACACACCAAGTACCTTCCTAGCTGTCTCCCTCACTATTTCTGCAGTGGTTTTCCAGCCATCTGGCAACTCTTCACTACCACCCAGTGCCTGTCTTAACTCCTGCCTGAACTCCACACAACAGTCTTCCTTCTTCAACTTCCACCATTTGATCTTCGGCTGTGTCTTCACTCGCTTCCTCTTCTTGGTCTCCAAAGTCATCCTACAGACCACCATCCGATGCTGCCTGGCTACGCTCTCCCCTGTCACCACCTTGCAGTCTCCAATCCCTTTTAGATGGTGCCTTCTACATAAGATATAGTCCACCTGTGTGCACTTTCCTCCACTCTTGTACGTCACCCTGTGTTCCTCCCTCTTCTTGAAATATGTATTCACCACAGCCATTTCCATCCTTTTCGCAAAATCGACCACCATCTGTCCTTCCACATTTCTCTTCTTGACTCCATACTTTCCCATCACCTCCTCATCACCTCTGTTCCCTTCACCAACATGTCCATTGAAGTCCGCTCCAATCACCACTCTCTCCTCCTTGGGTACCCTCTCCACCATGTCGTCGAACTCATTCCAGAATTCTTCTTTTTCATCCATCTCACACCCAACTTGCGGGGCATATGCGCTGATAACATTCAGCAATAAACCTTCAATTTCCAGCTTCATACTCATCACTCTGTCTGACACTCTCTTCACCTCCAGCACGCTCTTGACATACTCTTCCTTCAGAATTACCCCAACCCCATTTCTCCTCCCATTCACACCATGGTAGAAGAGTTTGAACCCACCTCCGATACTCCTGGCCTTACTCCCCTTCCGCCTGGTCTCTTGCACACACAGTATGCCTACCTTTCTTCTTTCCATCATGTCAGCCAGCTCTCTCCCTTTACCAGTCATAGTGCCAACATTCAAAGTTCCAACTCTCACCTCCACATGCCTACCCTTCCTCCTCTCTAGCTGCCTCTGGACATGCTTTCCTCCTCTCCTTTCTCCTTCGCCCAACAGTAGCATAGTTTCCACCGACACCCTGCTGGTTAACAGTACCGGTGGCGGTCGTTGGTAACCCGGGCCTCGACCGATCCGGTATGTAAGTCTTATTTATGATCCGCATATTTGATTTGGCAAAGATTTTACGCCGGATGCCCTTCCTGACGCAACCCTCCCCATTTGTCCGGGCTTGGGACCGGCACTAAGGATGCACTGGCTTGTGCATCCTCAGTGGCTGGGTTGACCATTGCATGTCACTAACAATATTTAATTGTAAAGAGTTCCTTTAAGTGGCATGGTGGCGCAGCGGTTAGCACGGTTACCTCACAGCAAGAAGGTCCTGTGCGAGTCCAGGAGTAGTCCAACCTTGGGGGTTGTTCCGGTTCATCCTCTGTGTGGAGTTTGCATGTTCTCCCTGTGTCTGTGTGGGTTTCTTCCGGGGGCTCCGGTTTCCTTCCACAGTCCAAAGACATGTAAGTCAGGTGGATTGGCCGTACTAAATTGCCCCTGGGAATGAATGGGTGTGTGTGTGTGTGTGTGTGTGTGTGTGTCGGCCCTGTGATGACCTGGTGGCCTGTCCAGGCTGTCCCCCCCCCCCCCCGCTGCCCAGTGACTGCTTGAATAAGCTCCAGCGTCCCCGTGACCCTGAGAGCAGGATAAGTGGTTCAGATAATGGATGGATGGATAGATGGGTTCCTTCAATAAATGTGTCTGTGAGCGCCTGGTATTTAGTTTTGTTTTGTTTTTTAAATGGGACCAAGTCTGAATCAAACAACCAATCAGGGTTACCTAGCACATAACTAGCAAATCACAGCGACTCTGTACAAACAAGGGTCATCCGGATTCTACATGTCTTGGTTCAGCGCACACACAAAAGTTGTGTGTGCCAACATGTGCTAAATTTCCTATACCTTTGCCTACAATGGCATATTGTACAAAACAAGCCAAAAGAAAGATAAATCAGAAGGTTGAATCATCAGTTCATCTGGACACATTTATTGGTAGAAACATTTCATCACTCATCTAAGTGATTTTGTCAGTCTCAACTGACTGCAGGTATCCCCCAACCTTATAAACAGCACAGTTGCATAATGACTGAAACCAATGATCAGTTTCATATGCAAATTGCCGTGACCATTAACTAGAGTTACAATGGCCATGTGTACTATTCATAAAGGATTGGTGAAAAGTTGCAATCTCAGCATTGAAAAATGGTGACAGATGTACTCTTAGGCCCCCCTCCCAGTTCAGGGATGGTCGTTCCCTCTTCACATAGATGGCCTCTATGACTCCCTGTTCAACCCAGCGTCCCTCCCTATCAAGGATGGGCACATCCTTGTCCTTAAAAGAGTGGCCACTGGCCTGTAGATAGGTGTAGACTGCAAAGTCCTGGCCTGACGCACTAGCTCTTCTGTGTTATGCCATCCTCTTGGCCAGCGTCTGTTTGGTTTCCCCGATGTACTAGTCACGGAAATCCTCCCAGTACTTAACAGCATACACTATATTGCCTGTTTGCGCTGGGGGGACCCGGTCCTTGGGGTGGACCAATTTCTGGCGCAGTGTGTTTTGGGGTTTGAAAGTGTCTCAGCTGTTGTGACACTCCCGCCACATACGGAATCACCACTGGTTTGTGCTTAGACAGTGGTTGTCCTCCCTCTTTTTGATCAGCTGGTGCACTGTTTGGGTGTCTTCCTGGCTTTGACAAATGCCCAGTTGGGATAACCACACTTAACCAGGACTTGTTTCTCCCCTTCCCCGGTCAATGTGTCAGTGGAGATGTTGACAGCTCGGTGGTACAGTGTCCTGATGACTCCTAGTTTGTGCTCCAGTGGATGATGAGAGTCAAGTAAGTACTAATCAGTATGTGTAGGTCAGATCAGAATGATCAGTGGGGGGGGGGGGCTATTGGGTGCACTGATAAAATGAGAGGCATTTTATTTATAAAGAGGTTACCGATCCAATGGCGCTGCTTGTTTCTCAAATATCAGGATACAAGTTGGTGAAGGAGGATGTTGCCCAAAGTTTCAGCTGTAGCCAACTTTCTCCTGCGGAAAAATGCAGGTGACCTCTAGCCTTAGTTACTTGAGTTGGTTGCACAATAGAGAAAGCATGATGTTTTTTCCTTCTCATTTGTGGTTTGAGAAATTGGATTTTTCTATGACGCGAAAACACTCATGTACCTGGTAAGGAACTCAATCTCATTCACACACTAAGATTAGCTAGTGCATCTCTCCCAGCTCACAGTTTTACCCCCTGTGACTCCCCCTCTGATTGGATCATGCTGCTTTTTTCCCCAGTGAGTTACTTGAAAGCCTTTAGGGAAGCCTGATGCTAACTAAAAACATAAATAATGCTTTGTGTCAAGCAAAAAAAAAAAAAAATCAACCAATAGTCCCTACCATCAGGACTGTTAAATTTTATTGGCTAAGAGCTGATTTTGGAATACTAACATATCTATTATCATGGCATTGTTGATAACAAATGTCAAGAACTTTGATAAGAGGGCACTGTGCTCAGTAGAAAGCGCAGAATAGATAATAACCCCCCCAAACAGCCATTTACATTGGTATTTTTTTATCCACATAATTATGAAGTGATAGGATAGATTCTTGAACATTTCTGCACTACTTAGAGGTAGCCACCCCTTTCATTTGTGTTTAAAACACAACTGCCATTTTGGTGTTTTTATTAATGAGTTTGAGGAGTATACTTTCCAACTTTAAGAAATGTCATCCCTGAAATGAAGTTCAAAGAAAGTTGACTCGATTCATCTGGACACGTTTATTGAGAGAGAAACGTTTCATCACTCATTAACTGACCTCAGGTATCCCTACCCTTATAAACAATACAGTGACATAACGACTGAAAACGATTGGTCTCATATGCAAATTGCTGTGAGCATTAACAAGAGTTTCAAGGTGAATGTGTACTATTCACAGAGGATTTGGGAATGGTCGCAATCACAGCATTGTAAAATGGCAACAGATGTACCCCCCCCCCCCCCCCGGTTCTGGGATTGTCATTGCCTTGTCGCGTAGATGGCCTTTTTGACTCCCAGTTCAAACCAGCATTCCTCCTCCCTATCAAGGATGTACACATCCTCATCCTTGAAAGAGTGGCCACTGGCCTGTAGATGGGTGTAGACTGCGGAGTCCTGGCCTGACGTGTTAGCTCTCCTGTGTCGTGCCATCGTCTTGGCCAGTGTCTGTTTGGTTTCCCTGGTGTACAAGTCACGGCAATCCACCTGGCACCTAACAGCGTACACAATATTGCTCTGTTTGTGCTGGGGGATCTGATCCTTGGGTTGGACCAATTTCTGGCGCAGCATGTTCTGGGGTTTGAAAGCAACTGAGACACGATGTTTGGAAAATATGCATCTCAACTATCTTGATGCATGCTCAATAATCTAGGTAAGAAAATCAAAGAAAGTTAAATCAGTTCATCTGGCTACAGCGTTAATTGACAGATACGTTTCATCCCTCAGCTAAGTGGCATCTTCAGTCTAAACTGATTTCAGGTACCCCCACCCCTTACAAACAATGCAGTACAGTACAGTGCCTAATGACCGAAACTAACGACCAGTTTCATAATCAGATATTTGATCATGAAGCTGGTTGTTGGTTTCGTTCCTTATACATCTGTCACCATTTTAACATGCTGTAATTACAACAATCCCTAATCCTCTCTGAATAGTACACATGATCAATGGTCACACCCATATTTGCGTAATAAATTGGTCATTGGTTTTGGTCATTAGGCACTGTATTGTACTGTATTGTTTATAAGGGTGGGGATACCTGCAGTCAGTCGAGACTGAAGAGGTCAATTAGATGAGTGATGAAACGTTTCTCTCTCAATAAACATTGTATCCAGATGAGCTGATTAAACTTTCTTTGATTTTCTTACATGGATTATTTGAGCATGCATAAAGAGATCCGGAAATGAAGATTCATGTTCCAAAATAATACTTTTGCTTTTTTTTTCTTCTTTTTTTTTCAGGCCACCCTTTTTTTTCCTTTTTTTTTTGTTCTGGAAATAATATGAATATTTCTCATGTTGAGCTTATCTAGAGTTGGGTCAAACTAAGAATTAGTCATGAGTGGGTTATCAGAAGGCTCATAACTTGGTCTTAGTCCACATGAAGCAGATTTTCCAGTAACTAATATAAACCTTTTCAAATTATTTAAGGGCTTAGAAGCATAGATTAGTTTGTGAAAGGGTCATTAAAAATGTTCCACAAATTTACGTGGGATTGTCATCAATATACTCCGAATTGGGAGGCAAGGTCGACACATTTTAAATGTGGGCAGTATAGCCTGATCATTCCACTAATATAGCCTTCCTGTGGCATCATATTTTTTCTGGTGTATTCAGCATGTTTCTTCCGCAGCAGCTGCATTCAGCATGTATAGAGTCAGTCAACCCATTTCTCTGACCTTGTCTCTTTTTTTTTTCTAGCACTATAGCTCGCTCTATCTTGGCTGGAACTTGTGGAATCTATACAGTCTAGACACCAAATCTCCCCCATGATCCCTCCGGGTCCTGAAGATTGGGGAGGGGGGGTATGAGTGTGTGTGTCTGTGGGCGTGCACGTGCATAAGCGGTAGGCGCCTCCCAGTAAGGATCATTTAAGCCAGCTGTTAGGCCCCTTGTGTCCTTGTCCCTAGTTGCAGCAGGCCACGTCTCTACCATGTGGTTCCAAAGTATACGGATACCCCCCACACACACACACACACGGTCGATAAAAGTGGGTGTTATTTTAATGGCTGTTGACAAGTTAGTCCATAGAATTTAAACTACTATTTCAACTTCATGTTTGAGTGCAACAGTGTGGTAGTTTGTGCATGGTAATATTTGAAATTTTATGGGTGCCTGCGTACATGATAGCATTTGTCCCAAGCCTAATGACACCTTGCTAGAAAGTAATTGTGTTTTTCCCTTCTCATCAAGACTTGACCAGCTGAAAAGGAGTCCAGCTAATTCCCACAGCAGCTGATGACTTGTAAAGCAGGTGTGTGTGTGGATGTAGGCGAGTGTTTGTGTGTGTAAATTCAGGTATCTCATGCTTCATAAACTCCATCTCTTTAACTCTTAAGAGGCACTGTCTCAGCCCCGACACTTGCCTTTTCTTAAAGTAAGACTGTTTCCTCAAGACAGTTTAAAGATATAAATTAAAGAGGGCCTAAAGAGTATCAGCTGCTGCACTGCGCCATCATTTTTCATCTTAGTGGGAAGGCATTTTCATACATTTTGTTTGTCTCTCTATAGGCCTGTCCACAGAGTAGTTTGCTATAGAAGGTCAGGTAACAGAATTTGCTCCAACATAGGTTATAATTTGGGGTATTTCCTTTGTCAAATGCCATGAATGATTATTCAAGGCTATGTAGATGGAGAACAACCCTCTTTATCTGCAAAGTCTCAAGTCATTTTGTCTATTGTAATGCAATCTGGAGCAACAGTCAGTTTTGTTCATCAGTACTTTTTATGTATGTACAAATACAGCCATCGCTAATATTTTAAAGCTTGCTGTGTATACTTACAGAAAAGAAACCCTGCAGTTGCGTGTTTTACATATCTTTTTTTCCTGTATTGAAATAACAGTGCAAGTTAGAGGAAATAATTCGGTATTTCTGAAAATAGAATCATACAATTGAGGTGTAATATCGTAACATAGCCAACTCATCATTCATTATAACTATTGACAATCAGATGTGCAATGTAGACTACACAATGACTCAATCCACTTTGTCTCACGATACTGGTTCAAAGTTAATATTTTGCCATAGATGGTCTTACTGTGGTGGGCTGTCATTTACAACATTTATATTGGAATTTATAGGTCTACTTCACATTCTTAAATTAATATAACTCAATAGACAATGTCACCCTTCTCAGCCCCTTTTGTGATGGATTTTTGCCCACCCTATGTACACTTTACAATTTCATTTGCCCGTGTTAAAGGTATGTATCTACTTGAACAAACAATTTAACACATCCATGGGAATTGTATAAATATGCTAATCAAAGTATTGCTTTTCCCGAAAATAAAAAGTATATTGCTTATTGTCACGCCTTAAAAAAACGTGATGGCCCTTCAAAATCTGTTATGTTGTGGTCTGCATTCGAGCACAACAGTGAGTTTTGTGGGAATGTATGCCTTAGCATGTGTCTTAAATGTGTTTGAATTCAGGGCACAATGAAACAGATTTTGCTGTTACATCAAATTTTTAAAACAAAAATAAATGGGTAATTTTTTTCAGGGAAAACAATACTTTGATTAGCATCTTTATGTTTTCTGTGGATTTATTTTGTTTGTTTAAGTAGATAAACTTCATATTATACCTGTTTAAAGTGTGTAAACAATATCCCCATATCCATATTGTATTCCTAATGCACCGCCCATCAGTCTCTAAATGGCTTCTCTTTCTTTAAGCAGTCCGTGTGTTTTGAACAGTCTTTTTGTGTTTGTATCTTATTGTTTGTACTTTATCTGTTGCATCAGAGGTTTCTTGAGTAATATTGTCGATTTTGCAGGGGGAGAGAGTTAAACATAGTGCGAGCCACATCAGTGGACTAAGGAATGTGACCTCGTGTTCTCTCTCAAATAACTGGTGCAATCCCCTTCCCTCTTTCTTTCTGTCTGTCTGTCTGTCTGTCTGTCTGTCTGTCTGTCTGTCTGTCTGTCTGTCTGTCTGTCTGTCTGTCTGTCTGTCTGTCTGTCTGTCTGTCTGTCTGTCTGTCTGTCTGTCTGTCTTTCTAACTTTCTAACTGACTGTCCGTCCTTTTCTTTGTCTCTTTATTACTCTCATCTTTTTACCTTTTCCATTTCCTCTTCTTTTGAAGTTAGTTCAGTTAGATTTTTTGCTAGCACCACGACCACCTTTTCAGGAGATCATCAACTGATGTGGGGCTGTTGTGAAGTAGTTGATGGTGCTAAGGGGTTGCTAAGCAGGTGTCAGGTGCTTATTAGGTGGTTGCAACATGGTTTTTAGGTGTTTCCGAAGTGATTGCTAGCCCTTTGTTGTTGCTAAGATGGTAGTTGAGCAGTTAGGTGGTTGCTTGGCAGTTGCCAGATGGTTTTAAGGGGGCTGCATCATTGGTAAGTTGTCAGTAAGTGGTCTCCAAGTTAACATTTCAGCCTGGCACACATCATTTCACAAGCACTGGTGCTCCCAAACTCAAACACTTGGGTAGACCAGCAAAAATTAGGAGCACCCACCAAAATGTATTACCAGCATTTACCAGCATTAGAGTACTAGCATTTTTTGTTTTTATTGAGCAATGAACAGTATCATCTCTTATCGTCTCATTATCACTGAGAAATAAGTTCTAACTGGCTGAAATAAGTCTTATTTGGCTGATCGATATGACCCTGGCGCCTACAGAGAATTCGCTCAGATTTATCTCCGCCTAGGCTATGCTCTAACCTAATATTAGCCTAACAAACGTGTCGGCAGGGGGATTTACAATGATGTCAAAACACTTTTGTTCACAAAATAAAATCATGTTCCTTCACACACATAATGCAAAACGTCAGTCTGAGAGGGAAAACAATGATGGAGGTCAGGGCTTGGTGACCTCATAGCTGGTTACAGGGGTGATTACAAAGAAGGAGATGTTACACTAGAGTGGGCAACGGGGGGCAGGCAGTCTGCAATATCATGGGATGCATTTGCATCTTCATCAGTTTGCATTGAAAACCCAGTCTTTTCTTTCCCCAACTTCTGGCTACCAAAACAATGGTTGGAGTTCATTCATGTTTGAATGTCAATTCCCCTCCTGCCTCTTATTAGATTCTGCCCCAATGGTCTATTTCTTTTGGAAATGCATTGCATTGCAGAAGCTCGCAATGCCCCAAATGCCATTTCATGTCGTCTTTAACTGTTAATGCTTTCGAGAAGCTTTAAAGTGATGCAAGAGATAGGGTATAGAGTATGTATTTTTTTTAAAGATGCTCACAATGCACTTTAATTTGTTATGATCAATAAACAAGTGCAGTGAAAGAACACTGTAAAGTCAATTAAGGTCATAATATTCATTAAAAAGTACGTTTTTTTTTACTTTGTGTTATACGCTACACTCTAAAACACAAAGACAAAACATGTAACCTCAGTCTCCATGAAGGGTGCCGTTTCATATAGGTAAAAAGTACCCAAGGCTTGAGTCATCCCTGCCTGGCTGTGATTCAGTATTATTGCCCCTGTTGCCTCATTCCTAGCAAACTGCATTTGTTTTGAACGAGGAATGAAGGCTGGAGTAAGCGAAAGCGTGTAACTGAATATGATGACTGAGTGTTGTAGTTTTTTTTTTTTTTTTAAGGGGACAGCTCACAACATTACACAATGGGAAAATCTTTCTCTGAACATAATGACTTAAGTAAAATTAGGTTGGTGAGAGATTCTTAGCGTCGGGATCTGTAAATTTTTGTTATAATGCACAGCCCTAATTTAGGCTATTGTTTGGTGTTTAAAAAAAACAGCTAATGTAAAGGTTGTAATATCTGTTAAGGTAATGCAGAACGCAAAGTGATGTTTAATGATGTTATAACATATATGGGACAACCTTACTAACCAATCACATGCTATGTCTTCCATAGATGGTGTGCATAACTTTTTATATTCGCCTGATTCTGATTTACTAGCTAAACCAAAAGTTGCTGCTTTTAATACTACAATCTTTCATCATATAGGCCTAGTTCAGCGGTCGGGAACCTATGGCTCGCGAGCCATATATGGCTCTTCCGGTGACGGCATATGGCTCCCAGACAATTTTGAGTTGAAAATTATTTTTTTTTCAAAAAAATCAGTTTAGAACTGATTCTAAAATACTTGTGATATTTCTTAATAATACTGTGTCATTTTAAAGTAAACAGAAATTAGTTTTGAAGATAAATTTCACGGGTCACGGGTCACCCGTGGGTCGGGTCGGGAACCAATGGCTCGCGAGCATGTCCGGGTCAGTGTAAAGGTGAAGAAATCAATTTTATCAGATAGCCAACTAGTTTATCCGCTTCAACCCTTGTAACGGAAAAGATGGCGAAAAGAAAAAAAGACGATGATTACCGTGCATTCCAGGCTGCGTGGACAGAGGAATTTGCATTTGTGGAGAGAGCAGGATCTGCGGTATGTCTAATATGCAATGATAAAATTGCATCGATGAAACGGTCAAATATAAAGCGGCACTTCGATACGCACCATGCTTCATTTGCATCGAAATATCCAGCGGGGGACAGCAGGAAAAGGGCATGCGAGGAGCTACAGCGGAGAGTGCAGACGAGTCAGCAGCAACTACGTGTGTGGACCAAGCAAGGGGACGGGAATTCCGCTAGCTTTGCGGGGGCTTTGGCAATAGTAAGGAATGGAAAGTCATTCACAGATGGCGAGTATGCCAAAACATTCATGCTTGATGTGGCCAATAAACTGTTTGATGACTTCCCAAATAAAGACAAGATAATCAAACGAATAAAAGACATGCCCCTGTCAGCAAGAACTGTGCACGATCGTAGCATCATGATGGCAAATCAAGTCGAGGAAACACAAATTAAGGACATAAACGCCGGGACATACTTTTCTCTCGCGTTAGATCAGTCAACAGACGTTAGCCATCTATCTCAGTGCAGTATCATTGCCAGGTATGCTGCAGGTGACACACTGCGTGAGGAAAGCTTGGCTGTTTTGCCAATGAAAGGGACAACAAGAGGAGAGGATTTATTCATGTCTTTCATGGAGTTTGCTAAAGAAAAAAAACTACCGATGGATAAACTTATTTCTGTCTGTACTGATGGTGCACCCTGTATGTTGGGGAAGAACAAAGGATTTGTAGCGCTTCTCCGTGAACATGAAAAGAGAGCCATCCTAAGTTTTCATTGCATCCTGCACCAGGAGGCGCTTTGCGCTCAGACGTGTGGCCAGGAGCTTGGCGAGGTGATGTCTCTGGTCATTCGAGTGGTCAACTTTATTGTTGCCCGAGCTTTAAATGATCGCCAGTTTAAAGCTCTGTTAGAAGAAGTTGGGAATCATTATCCCGGTCTGCTTTTACACAGCAACGTGCGTTGGTTGTCAAGGGGGAAGGTGCTCAGCCGTTTTGCAGCTTGCCTGAGTGAAATCTGGACTTTTCTTGAAATGAAAGGCGTCAAGCATCCTGAGCTAGACAACACTGACTGGCTCCTGCAGTTTCACTATCTCGTGGACATAACTGGCCTTCTGAACCAGCTCAATGTGAAAATGCAAGGTATTGGAAATACAATCACATCCCTTCAACAAGCAGTGTTTGCATTTGAAAGCAAGCTGGAAGTCTTTCTCAGGGACATTGAAACAGGTCGTCTTCTGCACTTTGAAAGACTGCAACAATTTAGAGATGCATGCTTAGCAAGTGACTCCACTCAACATCTGGATCTCCAGCAGCTAGCTGGCTTTACGTTCAATCTCCTGCAGTCATTCAAAGCACGTTTTGGAGAATTTCGTGCGCGCACTGGTCTTTTCAAGTTCATCACTCATCCACATGAGTGTGCAGTGGACAAAATCGACCTGACATGCATCCCCGGGGTCTCTATCGGAGACTTTGAGCTGGAAGTTGCTGACCTGAAGGCATCAGACATGTGGATGAGTAAGTTCAAGTCACTTAATGGAGAGTTGGAAAGTCTTGCGCGACAGCGAGCAGAGCTGGCGAGGGAACACAAGTGGACAGAAATTAAAAATCTTCAACCTGAAGACCAGCTGATTCTTAAAACTTGGAACGAGCTTCCTGTGACATACCACACAATGCAGCGTGTGAGTATTGCCGTATTGACCATGTTTGGCTCTACATATGCATGTGAACAGTCTTTCTCGCATATGAGGAACATTAAGACCAACCTACGCTCACGTTTAACTGATGGAAGCCTCAACGCCTGCATGAAGCTCAACCTCACCACGTATGAACCAGACTACAAGGCCATCAGCAAAACCATGCAGCACCAGAAGTCGCATTAAAAGTAAGACATATTTAATTTATTATACGTTAAAAATACTATATGGCTCTCAATGAAATATATTTAGAAATATTTGGCTTTTATGGCTCTCCCAGTCAAAAAGGTTCCCGACCCCTGGCCTAGTTCATCAGTTGTTACCATCTTACCTCATGCCTTTGCATAATTTTCCTTTCAGTACAGCAAATTGACACTAGAAGTTGGTCCACCCCAAGGATCAGGTCTTCCGGTCCAAACAGAGCAATATAGTGTACGCTGTTAAGTGCTAGGAGGATTGCTGTAACTTACACATTGGGGAAACTAAACAGACGCTGGCCAAAAGAATGCCACAACACATCAGGCCAGGACTCCACAGTCTACACCCATCTACAAGCCAGTGGCCACTCATTCAAGGATGAGGATGTACACATCCTTGATAGGGAGGATCGATGGTTTGAATGGGGAGTCAAAGAGGCCATCTATGTTAAGAGGGAACGACCATTCCTGAACCGGCGGGGGGGGGGGGGGGGGCTAAGAGTACATCTGTCGCCATCTTAGGATGCTGTGATTGCAACCATTCCCCAATCCTTAGTGCATAGTGAATAGTACACATGGTCTTTGAGGCTCTAATTAATGGTCCCACCCATATTTGCATATGAAACTAGTCGTTGGTTTCGGTCGTAATGCAACTGTATTGTACTGTATTGTTTATAAGGGGTGGGGATACCTGTAGTCAGTTTAGACTGAAGATGTCACTTAGTTGAGTGATGAAACGTATCTGTCAATAGAAGTTGTATCCAGATGAACTGATTCAACCTTCTTTGATTGGCTCTCTTATAATATTTCCTTTCATTTTATCACACATTCTGACTTGTGATAAAAGCAAAATACTTTCAAAATCAGTCTGCCGAGGAATTAACATACATGTGAGACATAGGAGAAAGAGCACACCACTGGGAATTGAGATTGTTGATGTCAGCATGTATCATTTATAATAAACAGCTTTACTAGAGAGGAGTTTGGCTTTGCAATTTAGCTCAGCTTTACTGAGCAAAGTTTTGCTTTTTCACTTTTTTGTTCAGTATATTGATGATATAACCTCTATTTTTATTTTAATACAAAGTATTTGCAGTCATCTTGTCTTGCCGTCAAACTAAATTGAAAAAAGATTTTTTTTCCCTCATTATTTGCTCATTGATTTATTATTGTCACACATAACAGTTTTTTTTTTGTTATTGAAGAAGTTAATGTAACTCATCTTGTTGGTTTGGGATTGGATTACTCAAGTATTTTGTTTATATTGGCATGAGAATGAAACTAAAAAATGAATACAAACTTAACATTTGGCGAAAGAAAAGAGTAGGCTTTGAGGGATAGGTCTAACAGTATTAATGTTTCAGTCTGCAGCACCTCACTGTTGAATTCTTTTTGCCCTGTATCTGCAGACCTGATTATCCATACCAAGACTAAAGCAAACCATTTGGTTAAATATAAGTATTTATCAATACATGAGATATTTCCATATGTTATAGTTATATAGGATATGTTACATTCTCTACTGTACTCATGAATGATAATTTACACTGAAGGCCAGCTCAAACAATATATTCATCAATGTCTAGAACCAATGTACTTAGCTATTTATGCTTAACATAGAGAATGTCAAGCTTTGATGTTTTTAATCTAGTGGCCCTTGTCAAAGGCAGGATAACGTACTTAATTTCGTGGACAGTTATGATGTGCAGTTACACTTGGCAACATAGCAACTGTCAGCATACAGTAGCTTATATAATACAGGCATTATTATGCTTATTATTTAACACAACTGTTTGGTGTAATATGTTATTCTATCATTAAATTGGCTGACAGCTTACAGACATTGTTTATTGTTTATTGTTTATTCTTTTAGTTTTCTGGGTTTAAGATGTATTATATATTACATATATAAAAATGAGCGCAAACATTTTTTTTTCTATTTTGGAATTAAAATGTGTTATAGATTACATCCATGAAATTGATGAAATGGAAATCATTACCAACATGACTAAGGGATTTTTATTGTGTGAAAAAATGTTCTTTATCTTTCGGCTGCTGCCGTTAGGGGCTGCCACAGCGGATCATCCATTTCCGTCTCTTCCTGTCCCCTGCATCTTCCTCTGTCACGCCAGCCACCAGCATGTCCTCCCTCACCACATCCATAAACCTTCTTTGGCCTTCCTCTTTTCCTCTTCCCTGGCAGCTCCATATTCAGCATCCTTCTCCCAATATACCCAACATCTCTCCTCCACACATGTCCAAACCATCTCAATCTCACCTCTTTTGCTTTGTCTCCAAACTGTCCAACCTGAGCTGTCCCTCTAATCTACTCATTCCTAATCCTGTCCTTCTTTGTCACTCCCAATCTTAGCATCTTCAACTCTGCCACCTCCAGCTCTGTCTCTTGTCTTTTCATCGGTATCACAATTTTCCAACCATACAACATAGCTGGTCTCATTACCGTCTTGTAAACCTTCCCTTTCACTCTTGCTGGTACCCTTCTGTCACAAATCACGCCTGACCCTCTTCTCCACCCACTCCACCCTGACTGCACTGTTTTATTCACCTCTCTTCCACACTCCCCATTACTTTGAACAGTTGACCCCAAGTATTTAAACTCATCCACCTTTAACATCTCTACTCCTTCCAACCTCACTGTTCTACTGTCTTACCTCTTATTCACGCATATGTATTCCATCTTGCTTCTACTGACTTTGATTCCTCTTCTCTCCAGTGCATACCGTCATCTCTCTAGGTTCTCCTTAACCTGCTCCCTACTCTCACTACAGATAACAGTGTCATCTGCGAACATCATAATCCATGGAGACTCCTACCTGAGCTCATCTGTCAACCTGTCGATCACCACTGCAAACAAGAAAGGGCTCAGAGCCGATCCTTGGGATTACATCAAGGATAGGCTCTGAGCGCTTTCTTGTTTGCAAAGGTGATAGACATTGTATGAAAAAATGTTCAGTTTTAAAAGTATGTGATATACTCATAATGTCAGTAACAATATACATTATACCATACTGCATTCTTCAACTTGAAATGAGGGTTGAACATCGATTGAACCAGAATTGGAAGAACTGGTCCCAGCATTGTAAGAACCGGGTGGATGGAAATACATTTCGCTTAGATTGCCTTAATAAATTCCCAGGTATTTGTAATTTTTCCTGCATATATGGAAATGAAAGCTGAATGCAATTTATCAGAATAAGATCTTGGTGTTTGCCTGTGTTGTTTAATGCATGGGAAAAGCCTGTTTTAACTCATTGCACCCCTGAAATGGCTGCAATTGTTGTATCTTGAAGAGGGGACAGTAGGGTGCAGAATAACGAAACTCACAATATTGCAGTAATGAGCATTACACCATCACCCACACTGTCGCAAGTCCTTATTCACTAATGTGAACAGTGCAGAATCATCTTCTTCTTTCGGGTTGTCCCCTGTTTCTCAGGGTCACCACAGCGGTTCTTGCCCTCCATAGCTTTCTCTCTGACCCATACCTCTCCTGCAGTCCAGCCCTCCTCATGTCCTCCTCTATCTGGGCTCTGCGTCTTTCCTTGGGCTTCCTCTTTTTCTTTTGCCAGGTATTTCCATGTCCAATACTTTGTTTCCCACATAGTCTGTCTTCTTTCTGTACATGTCCAAACCATCTCAATCTTGTCTCTCTCAATTTCTCATCTGTTTCTTTGATCTTGAACATAGCTCTCACTTCTTCATTTCTGTTGCGGTCTTTTCTAGTCACTCCCAAGGACCCATGCAGCTTAATACACCTCTGCTAGTGAATTGTGTCCTTTTCTTGACTTCCTTCTCATCACCGCCTTCTGTCTCTATTGTCAATCCTAAGTTCTTGAGTTTGTTAACTTCTGGGACATTGTCTCCTCCTGAGGTCAATCCTGGACTTTATACTTGCTTATTTATACACAGGTATTCAGCCTTTGTTCTGCTGATCTTTAGTCCTCTGATCTCTAGCACTTCTCTCCAATCTTCAAGATCTCTCTCCAGCCTTTCCTTGTCCTCGTTTGCCAGCATGATGTTATCAGCAAACATAATGCTCCAGGGTGGCTCTTTCATAAGATATTTTGCGAGGCTGACGATCAGTATCATAAACAAGAAAGGGCTAAATTCCAATCATTGATGCAGTGCTACCTTTACCTCAAACTTGCTTATTGTTCCCACTGCACATTGAACTATGGTCTCATAGGGGAGACCATAGTTCAGGGAATCCAAATTGTTCTTCCCCTATAGTCACTTCCTTTCTAAGTCTCACTTCAGTAACTCTCTCCCATAACTTCATTGTGTGTCCCATCAGTTTTATCCCTCTGTAGTTGTTGCAACTTTGAGCATCACCTGTATTTGTGTAAATTGGTACCAATATGATCTTTCTCCACTCATCTGGCATTTTCCCAGTCTGTATTATGTTGTTGAAGAGTCTATTCAGCAACTCTATGCCAGTATCGGCTAAGTATTTCTTCTTCTTTTTTTTTTTAAAATACATTTATTTCTAGTTTTTCCCCTTATCCCACCCGATTAACCCAATGACATATGGCTGGAACTCTTGTCGAATAACTCCCCTGGCTCACGTTTCCACAGGAAGGAGATAGTCGTAACACCAGCTTCCTTTAAATGTGTGTTGGCTGCTCTTGCTATTTTACCCGCTGAAGCCTCACATGGATTGCATTACCTTCAGGCCGCGAAGGAGACGTAGGGAGAATGCTTTCAGTTGCTTGGCTGCAGGTGCCCGGATGGGCCAGAGGGGTCGCTGGAGAATGACGAGTCCCCGAACACTACACCGATCTACACCCACTATCCCTCGGGTAAGGGTGGCCTAATGAATGCTTTACCCCATGGACGCTCTGGCCGTGACCGGTTATGGCGAGTCTGGGATACGAACCTCCCAGTCACATGACAAGCGGATTGCAAGAACAGCGGTTTATTCCGCTCGGCCATCAGAGCGGCCTGTATTTCCAGACTTCTGTTGGTATATTGTCCAGCCCCACAGCTTTTCCATTTTTCATTTGTTGCAACACTTTTATCACCTCATCCCTTGCAATCCCTCTCACATCTTCATTCCTTGGTGGTTCATCTGTCCTTCTTTCTGTTATTCTCTTCATTCATTAGGTGCCTGAAGTGATCCCCACATCTCTGTAAAATATCCTCATCTTTTGACAGTACTCTTCCATCTGCACCCTTGATCAGTTTTATTGTTCAACATCCTTGCTTGTTCTGTCTCCTTGTTTGGTTTTTCTTTGTATATCTTTCTCTTCTTCCTTTGTATCTAGTCTTTTGTACAGGTCTTCATAAGCTCTTGCCCTTGCTATTGCTGCTGCTCTGTAGTTTCTTTCTTAGCTTTCTTGTATTCATTCTTGTTTAGCTCATTCTTGTGTTCTTTCCAGCTTCATTAAGGTCAACTTTTTCTTTTTTATGCAGTGCTGCACTTCTTCCTCCCACCAACTTTCCTGTCCTTTTTTTTTTTTTACCCCCTGGAGATTCTCCTAGCACTTGCCTGCCTGCCCTCTTTAGTCCTTATGCTGTTCTATCTTTATCTAGTGGCAATCTATCTCCCAACAGCTCTTTTACCCTCATCCTAAAACATTCTCTATTAGGTTCCTTCTTCAGCTTCCACCATTGAATCTTCCATACTGCAGGTCTTTGTATTCTGAATTTTGTTCTTGTCTTTATTTGGCAGATCAATAGTCTATGTTGCTTTGTTACACAGTCGATTGGTATTACTTTGCAATTCACAGCTTCCCTCAAGTGGCAATTTCTGAATAAAATGTAGTCTATCTGCGTAGTTTTACCTCCACTCTTGGATGTTGCTGTCTAATCTTCTCTCTTCTTGAAATGTGTATTAACTATAGCCATATCATTCCTTGTAGCAAAATCAACTATTGACTCCCCACCTGCATTTCTCATTCCAAACCCGAATTTTCCCCAGACATCCTCATCGCCACCATTTCCTTCTCCCATGTGTCCATTCAAGTCTGCTTCAATAAAAACTCTTTCATCCGCTGGTATGCCTGCCATTACATTGTCCAGTTGTTTCCAGAAATTCACCTTTTCTTCCTCATCACAACCCACCTGTGGTGCATATGAACTTAAATTTGCCAGATGTCCATACAAATCCAAACTCATCCAAATCAGCCTATCCGATTCCCTATTTATGTCTATGACTTTCTGTTGTAGCTCTCTGTCTAGGATTATTCCCACACCATTCCTTTTACTGTCTGTCTCATGGTAGTATATCTTATAATTTCCTTCAGTCTCTCTTGCCTTGCTTTCTTTCCACTTTGTCTCCAGATCACACATCATTTGTATTCTTCTCCTGTCCATCATATCTGTTATTTCTCTCCTTCTGCTTGTCATTGTCCCAATATT
This sequence comes from Lampris incognitus, assembly GCF_029633865.1. Lineage (NCBI taxonomy): Eukaryota > Metazoa > Chordata > Actinopteri > Lampriformes > Lampridae > Lampris > Lampris incognitus. The sequence continues at coordinate 23,955,611 of NC_079222.1, forward strand.
AAATGCAGCAATTCTAAAGTATTTCTTCTTCACTTGTCTCTTTTCTCTTTTTTGTCTTGCTTGTACCCCTCCTCTCCTCCGTCTTTTCTTACATTCCCCAACAGGGTCATATCTTGTTTTAGTACCCTGTGAGGGCACAGCACCAATGACGGTCATTGTTAACCCGGCCCTCGACCGATTTGGTATGTCATTCCTGGTGTTAGTCCGCATAATGATTTGGCAGAATTTTATGTCGGATGCCTCTCCTGACAAAACCACTAACCCTATGGACGGGGGCACAGGTGAAGTGCTCGATGCCATCCCAATATTCATGGACTTGCACCCATTCCTATTGCTTGGGTTCCTAAATGACCATGATGCAATCAAACAGGGATTTTATGCAGTAATATAGCAGAGTTTCAGAGTATACTTGGAGCAATTGAAGAGACACATGCAAAAAACATGTTTATAACAACAAGGCCTATGTTAGTTATTCACTTCATTTTTAGCAGATGCCCAGTGCTAATTGTAGGCAAACTTGTGCTACTTTGCGCTTTTCATATCTGGGCCTTATTGTTTTATCCCCCCCCCCCTTTTCTCCCCAATTGTACCTGGCCAATCACCCGCTCTCCAAGCCGTCCCGGTCGCTGCTCCACCCCCTCTACCGATCCGGGGAGGGCTGAGGACTACCACATGCCTCCTCTGATACATGTGGAGTCGCCAGTCGCTTCTTTTCACCTAACAGTGAGGAGTTTCGCCAGGGGGACGTAGAGATGGGAGGATGGGAAGATCACACTATTCCCGCCAGTTCCCCCTCCACCCTGAACAGGCACCCCGACCGACCAGAGGGGGCACTAGCGCAGCGACCAGGACACATACCCACATCCGGCTTCCCACCCGCAGACATGGTCAATTGTGTCTGTAGGGATGCCTGACCAAGCCGGAGGTAACATGGAGATTTGAACAGGCGATTTCCGTGTTGGTAGGCAACAGAATAGACCATGGGCATTATTGTTTTAAAGTACTGTGAAAGTAATATTCTAAGTTCACTCAGACAACTTTTGAATTGATAAAAAGATTTTGTGAATAAGTGAGAATGAGGCTTAGTTTGGTGACAGGGACCAAGGTTCCATTTGTCACCATCACTCTGAAAAGGTGGCTCCATTTTAGGAATCGACAAAGGGAACCAACAAGGAATTAAATAAATAAGAGGAAATTGTTAAGGCATCAACTTTGATAAAATTCTACCAGTAGGCACCCCGGTAGCTCAATGGTTACAGTGCATGCCACATAACCGCAACTTTCCTGGTTCAATTCTCGCCAGTGACCTTTGTTGTATGTTGTACCCATTTCTCTCTCCCCTTGTTTCCTATCTGCCACCTCACTGTCCACTATCCAATGAAGGCCAAAAAAAAAAACGAACTTGGGAATTGTCAGGGATAGCTTGTTTTGGATCATGATCCCAGATGTAATCATCAAGTTCCACAAGCCTAGTGTTTTCTTCCTCCCTCTTTCTCTAGCATGCTCACAAACACAGAGCTCAGCAGTGGTGCATTAATCTGAACAGTGAACGATGAAAGGCTACTACAAGTTTTGCCCTTTCGCCTTTACCTCACTAAACCTCCCATTTACCCCCCACTCTCCAACAACCATCATCCCATTTGTGCTCCAGATAAGTAAAGGGTACACAAACATAAGCCACTTTCAAGCCTACATTCTGTAATGTCAGAAGAATTTTTCTGGCTCTGGTGAGGATTTTCCCTGTTCACACACAGCTTCTACCCTTAATAGTTACAGATAACATTTATTCATACATGACATGACAGTGTCTTGTGTCTCATTGTCTGCTCATGTAGGACGTCTTTATATCATAAAATGCAGCATCTCTGATGTGATTCTTCTATTTATTTATTCATGTATTTAATCATTTATTATTTTTGCATTCTCAATTTTACGTGTTACTGTACCACACAGCTTGAAATTCCTTGATTTCATCCTATGCATGAACAGAACGCTTTCTTTCTAGGTCATCCATTTTCCATATTTTTTTTAAATATGCTCTTCTACCAGTTTAAAAATAAATCTCATGCTTCATCAGCTTTGCACAATTCACAGATAGTCATTGTGATTGGTTTACGCACTCCTAGAAAAGAGTTTTGATATGGAAATCTGATGACTTGTTTGCACTTGTCATTTAGTAATGCTTCCATAAATGTTACTTGGCCGCGAGTTGGAAAATTGCTGATGCAACTTTTACGGATTCTGGCTCACATTCACACATGAGCCTAACACGTAAAATTTAGGGAGATTTTTTGGGTTAGTCAGCGTGTCTGAATGAGGTTATACACACATATTACAAATACAAAAAGAAACTCCAAGTCAGGATAGCAATGTGTAGTATGGGAACTCTCTGCCCCCGTTCCACACAAAATCCCCAGTTTTCCCAAATCAGTGTTAATTTTGTCAATGAAATTTGTGACAGGAAGTTTATAAACATACATATATATATATATACATATATATGTGTATATATATATATATATATATATATATATATAGATAGATATACACACACACATATATATATACACATACATATATACACATACATATATACACATACATATATACACACACACACACACATATATATATATATATATATATATATATATACATATATATACATATACACGCGGTCGCCTCACAGCAAGAAGTTCCTGGGTTCAAGCCCCGGGGTAGTCCAACCTTGGGGGTCGTCCTGGGTTGTCCTCTGTGTGGAGTTTGCATGTTCTCCCCGGGTCTGTGTAGGTTTCCTCTGGGGGCTCCGGTTTCCTCCCACAGCCCAAAGACATGTAGGTCAGGTGAATCGGCCGTACTAAAATTGTCCCTAGGTTTGAATGTGTGTATGTGTGTGTATGTCGGCCCTATGTGATGGCCTGGCAGCCTGTCCACGGGGAGACACGCCCCCCCCCCCAAAAAAAACAAAAAACACACACACACACACATTCATACTTGGACTGTGGGAGGAACCCGGAGCCCCCGGAGGAAACCTACGCAGACGCGGGGAGAACATGCAAGCTCCACACAGAGGGCGACCTGGGACGACCCCCAAGGTTGGACTACCCCGGGGCTGGAACCCAGGACCTTCTTGCTGTGAGGTGACTGCGCTAACGACTGCACCACCGTGCCACCTATTACACAATATTGTTGTCTAAATTAATGATAAACTATTTCCTAAAATTTCTCAAAAAATTAGGTCAGAAATATATGAGGGAGTGTTATTTTAAAACTAGCCTTGGTTTGATATTGTACTTTTCATTGCCAGTTTAAAATGACGAATCTCACTTGGAATCTTAAATATGGTATTTAAATATGGTTTTTATATACAAGCAGATAAAGTCAATATCGTGTACAATTTCAATGAAAGGTGCCTGGTACTACCACCACAACAGGGCCCTAAATCACTGGCTAGACTCTTCTGTAGTTCAGCTGTGGTGGAACGAGTTACAAAACTCTGTTCGATCGGCAGAGTCCCTCTTAATATTTAAGAAAAGACGAAAGACCCAGCTCTTTTGCAAACACCTCTGCACTTGATGGACCAACAAAAAAAACCCTTCCTTCTATATAGTCTATGCATTGCCTCTGCACACTGCCTGTTGACACCTACATCTTATCGGAGTCGAACTTAGCTTTCAGGAATCAGGAACATTTATTTGTCATTTCATTTCATGCACTTGCGTACATGAAATGAAACGAAATATCTTTTCCCCCAGCTCACAGCATTGCAACACAAAGACAAATACACATATCCAAACTACAAAAACACATACACTACCGTTCAAAAGTTTGGGATCACCCAAACAATTTTGTGTTTTCCATGAAAAGTCACACTTATTCACCACCATATGTTGTGAAATGAATAGAAAATAGAGTCAAGACATTGACAAGGTTAGAAATAATGATTTTTATTTGAAATAAGATTTTTTTTACATCAAACTTTGCTTTCGTCAAAGAATCCTCCATTTGCGGCAATTACAGCATTGCAGACCTTTGGCATTCTAGCTGTTAATTTGTTGAGGTAATCTGGAGAAATTGCACCCCACGCTTCCAGAAGCAGCTCCCACAAGTTGGATTGGTTGGATGGGCACTTCTTGCGTACCATACGGTCAAGCTGCTCCCACAACAGCTCAATGGGGTTCAGATCTGGTGACTGCGCTGGCCACTTCATTACCGATAGAATACCAGCTGCCTGCTTCTGCTCTAAATAGTTCTTGCACAATTTGGAGGTGTGTTTAGGGTCATTGTCCTGTTGTAGGATGAAATTGGCTCCAATCAAGCGCTGTCCACTGGGTATGGCATGGCGTTGCAAAATGGTGTGATAGCCTTCCTTATTCAGAATCCCTTTTACCCTGTACAAATCTCCCACCTTACCAGCACCAAAGCAACCCCAGACCATCACATTACCTCCACCATGCTTAACAGATGGCGTCAGGCATTCTTCCAGCATCTTTTCATTTGTTCTGCGTCTCACAAACGTTCTTCTTTGTGATCCAAACACCTCAAACTTGGATTCATCCGTCCACAACACTTTTTTCCAGTCTTCCTCTGTCCAATGTCTGTGTTCTTTTGCCCATCTTAATCTTTTTCTTTTATTGGTCAGTCTCAGATATGGCTTTTTCTTTGCCACTCTGCCCTGAAGCCCAGAATCCCGCAGCCGCCTCTTCACTGTAGATGTTGACACTGGTGTTTTGCGGGTACTATTTAATGAAGATGCCAGTTGGGGACCTGTGAGGCGTCTGTTTCTCAAACTAGAGACTCTAATGTACTTATCTTCTTGCTCAGTTGTGCAACGCGGCCTCCCACTTCTTTTTCTACTCTGGTTAGAGCCTGTTTGTGCTGTCCTCTGAAGGGAGTAGTACACACCGGTGTAGGAAATCTTCAATTTCTTAGCAATTTCTCGCATGGAATAGCCTTCATTTCTAAGAACAAGAATAGACTGTCGAGTTTCAGATGAAAGTTCTCTTTTTCTGGCCATTTTGAGCGTTTAATTGACCCCACAAATGTGATGCTCCAGAAACTCAATCTGCTCAAAGGAAGGTCAGTTTTGTAGCTTCTGTAACGAGCTAAACTGTTTTCAGATGTGTGAACATGATTGCACAAGGGTTTTCTAATCATCAATTAGCCTTCTGAGCCAATGAGCAAACACATTGTACCATTAGAACACTGGAGTGATAGTTGCTTGAAATGGGCCTCTATACACCTATGTAGATATTGCACCAAAAACCAGACATTTGCAGCTAGAATAGTCATTTACCACATTAGCAATGTATAGAGTGTATTTCTTTAAAGTTAAGACTAGTTTAAAATTATCTTCATTGAAAAGTACAGTGCTTTTCCTTCAAAAATATGGACATTTCAATGTGATCCCAAACTTTTGAACGGTAGTGTATATCCAACATATAAAAAAAAATTCAATGTCCAAGAGAGCGAACGCCAGGATGACTGTCAGAACTACTGGTCTGCATGGGCTAGCAGTTAGCTTAGCCTGCACGGTGTCCTGTCAGATTGCCCTCGGTGTTTCCTCCTCGGGCACAGCTCCAGGCAGGGCCATGGTCCCTGGGCCCACCGGACACAACAGACCAGGCTCCCTCAGCCGATCCAACACCAGCTGTGCCAGCCAGACCCCATTCAACACACCTCCCCGCACGCCACACGACGACACCAAAAACAGTCAATGCTAGGCGAGGCTGGCACCAGACCGCCCTCGGTGTTATCGGAACTGCCGGTCTGCATGGGCTAGCAGTTAGCTTAGCCTGCCGTGCTTCCGCATCCTGTCAGACCATGGTTCCTCTTCGGGCGCAGCTTTAGGCAGGGACATGGTCCCTGGACCCACAGGACGCAGCAGACCAAGCTCTCCCATCCGATCCACTGCCAGCTCTCCCAGCCATCAAACCAAGACACAAACTTAGACGTGGACAAAGACACTGCATGGACGGTACTGGATGAGGCCGCCGCAAGCGGAATTCACGCAGCCATCTTCCCACACTGATACTGGGTAAGGCTGCTGCAAACGTTAATTCGCGCCACCATCTTCCCACACCAGAAGCGGAAGTGGCACTTTATGGCACTTACTCGTGTTGTTCTCTCCTGCCTATATCCTTGCATGTTTTATATCAGCTCTCAGATATATGTTGCCTTGGATAAAAGCATCTGCAAAATAAAATTGTAAATTCTATTGTGATAATAAAATTTTCCATATCCCTCAACAGTACTTTTAACATTAAATTCACATATTCACAAATGTGTTCTCATAACATTTCAAGATAATTACAAGTCTGGTGAAAAAGGACACAAGATAACTGAATTCATGAAACATATTTCCAGTTTAAAGTGCATGCCACCCAACAAAACCTCTCAGACCAATCCCCGCTTTCAACTGCATTATCCCGCAAAAACGTAATGACTAAAACTAAAGGAGACGAAATGTTCAGTTATGAATTACCCACCTCTCTGCAAGATGGTTTTCATACCATACTGTAATGAATAGAAACCAGTGGCTGGCTGGAAGGTAGTAAAAATGAATTATAAAAAAATCTACAACACTACAGTATGCTTTGGGAAATGGTTTGAGAAATGTATATGCCATTTTTAGTAAATAGGTTAAACATACAAAAACACTGGTATAGTCATTAAGTACCACATGAAATGGCGTTTAGGACGTTGTGAGCTTGTGTGACCATTGGATTTAAAAGTGGGTGGGCTGTCCATTTGATAGATGTTCTAATGTTCTACCATGTAGACCAATGGGACTGCCATTTCCTTCAGTGAAAAAAATCATCATGACCAGCATATAGCAGGTAAAGCAGTCCACATGAGAAGTTTCAGAAATACCTACCTCTTCAGTGTGAATGAACTGACTTTTGTTTTCATAGCCACAAAGTTTTGGGGAGAGGAAAGTGTGTGTTTGGATGCAAACAGCCAAAGATGCAACTACAGGAGTGTGGTCATGTACATTTACATTTTCATACAGTGAGAAGGGGTGGGGAAATTCAAATCAAATACTACTGAACATTTTTCTTGCCCACACATGCAGAGACATGTAACTATGAAGCTGATGCCTTTTACATGAAGTGACAACATTGGATTCTTTAGATACAAATAAAAAGGGAAGTATTTGTTGTGATTTTTTTTTTTGCTCATACTGGTAGACAAATGAGAACTCGTTGCACAGAAAAGGGGTAAAATAGAGGAAAACTCATTTTTCATTTTATGTGGTCTTTTACAATGAAGGAAGAGCAACGCAAAGCCACAACTCTTAAGTTATAGAGGAAAGAAATTGCCAAGAAAGCAGCAGTGTAGATTTGAATTATCTGCTGATTTTTAAAAGTAATACCAGTTTGAAAATTTCCTTAACTCTTCCGAACTAGGAAGCCTTGTTAATTCAGGGTATTGCACAATACCATTGAGTCCCTCTCATCTCGTTCAACTTCCTGCAATCTTGTGAGTTTGTATTCCAAGTTCAACTTAACAAGCATATTTTCCTCAAAAACAAGAGTTCACACTTGGAGAACTCAGTATTGAAAAACATCAGTAGTTTGATCTTTTTTAGTTATGGTTAATTGTGTGGAATCCTTAAGTCAACTGTATTTCCCTATTTCTTGAGCCTTAACCACAAAAATACACGAGTGTCACTCACAGACGTGTCCTTATTTTTGTTACACATTCACATACACAGATTTTTATTTGCAAATGCAAGTGAAATGTTTGCACTGTAGAGATCTGACTAAGTCCTTGTGATTCTAAGGCCCATGAGGGACTGCGCCACTGCCATAAGAAAAAAATGCTAATTTGAGCACGATTTAAATCATGCCAATTTCTGTCTTGTTGAGCATTACCTTAGGTAAGATTAGCTTGATAGTCAAATTTTGTTTCTTTTACTTATAAAGATTTTTTATGACTCTCATAGTCCATTTAAATTGCCAACACTGTTCTAAATCCCATACAGATACTTTCCCCAAGTGCCTATCATGCCATAGGCTATATGTTGGCTAGCACACTTTTTACCTTCTTTTTTTTAAGCTCTCCAGTCCTTACAGTACTTGTATGCTTTGTGTTTTGCTACGCTTCCCTTCATATTGCTATAAGAGGCGGGCTGCTATGCTTGCTGCATCTGGATCCACTTAGACACAAAGAAGAGCCGAAGCAGCTTCTCTGCTGCAGCCTGAGAGCCTCAATTGTCAAGTCACTCTTGTATGTATCTGTTTGTCTGTCTTTTACCCCTATGGACAAACAAATGGGACCTTTACCCAGTTATGTAGCTAATGGTTACAGGACATTTAAGGTTGATGGTTTATAAAAAGTGCCTTTGCAGTTAGTGGTCCACTGCACCTTGACTGTCCTGCTAAGTGTATACAACTGGCTTTTTATTCACTTAGGGCTCAAGAGCCGGCAGGATGGACATCAACCCCTTTCTTTATTCATAGCACTTCTTATTCAGCATTTTCTATACTGTAATATGAGTAAACTAGGCCCAAAGTAATAACTCGAACCTGCTCAAAAATCAGTTGTTTTGGAATCTCCAACCCGCCACCCACACAAGTATAGACGCACCCTCTTCCACAATTCTCTTTCCCTCCTGAAAAAAGTTTGGCGGCCCTGGTCTACAAAGTCATAAAACAATGGAATATAAAAGATTATGCTCCCCTGCCAGTGTTCTGGCTCAATGAGTGTTTTTGCAAAATTCTAAAAATGACTGAATTAGCAATCCCCTTTCCCCCTACACACACACACACACACACACTACTTTGCTTTTTGTCAGTAGACTTCATTTATCTTGAATGCGCCCTCTCCTCTCTCTCTCTCTCTCTCTCTCTCTCTCTCTCTCTCTCTCTCTCTCTCTCTCTCTCTCTCTCTCTCTCTCTCTCTCTCTCGCTCTCTCTCTCTCTCTCTCACTTGGTTTTGATTTTAACGTACTCAGTTATTTAAACATACAATCATACACTAAAACAAATGATGCTTTTAGTTTCTATTGGACTTAAACAGGTTGCACTAGACTCCACTCATAAAAAAAGAACTTTCTACATTCAAACTCTGGCTGACTTACATTTAGACAGCGATATTTGGGTGCTTGACTGGAACTTATCCCTTGCCTTTAGTCTTGAACAGTTAATGCTCAACTATGCACATCAGATCTGGATATCTTTGTGTTAAAGTATTACGGTTGATTTTAACTAGTCTACCATACATGTTTTGATGCTAAATGGATGCTAATTATATCTATTGACAAAAATTTCATTTTCTTGAACTTAAGCATTCCAGTGCGCAGTGAGGAAATAAGTGCAGGTGCTGCATGCTGCTTTGTCACCTGGTCCACTTGGCTTGTGTTGTCCTAGCTATGTTATTGTAAAGGGGCCTATTTTGCCTGAATCATTGGATCATTTGGGGTTCTTCCTTATTTCATACCTTCTTTCATCGAGATCTGGCTGGCCTGTTATTATCAAAGGCTGTTGTGGAGCTCTGCTGACATAAAGGCATGTTTTGGCAACAGGTCACCTCAACTTGGAGAGACTGTCTCAGAGGTGATTTATATATATACATACATATATATATATATATATATATATATATATATACACACACACACACACACACATATATATATATATATCACATGTACACACACACACACACACACACACACACATATGTTGCGACACCAGTGGATGCGATGGCTGGCGGATTCAGCCCCCCTATGGATGATGCTGACGGTACCCCCGTATGCACCTATGGCATGAGGTATGTGGTGGTGGTTTTTGGAGGTCGGCGGTTCGGCTGGGACTTTGTTATGGCGAAGGTGTCCATTGCCCTCCTGGGTGCGGATTTCCTGCGCGCTTATGGACTATTGGTAGATGTTAAAACCGCCGCTTGATTGACGCCGTCTCCTTCTGCTCCTACCCATGAACGCTGGGGGAGTCGGGTCCCATCGGCTTGTTCAACATGATTGCCACCGGGGATGAATTTCAGCATACGCTCGCTGAGCTTCCGGACCTCACAACGCCCATCTTCTCACCAGCAGTCTCCAAGCATGGAGTGGAACACTACATCACCACCACGGGCCCCCCAGTCTACGCCCGTGCACGGCGCCTTGACCCAGCCAAGCTCGCCATCGTCAAGGAGGAGTTTTGCCAATATGGAGCGCCTCGGCATTGTGCGCCGCTCTGAAAGTCCATGGGCCTCCCCCCTGTATATAGTTACGAAGGCTAATGGTGGCTGGCACCCATGTGGTGATTACCGCCACCTCAACAATGCCACGACGCCAGACTGCTACCCCGTCCCGCACATCCAGGTCTTCTCCGTGCACTTGGCAGGGGCGGTCATCTTCTCCAAGGTGGACCTCATGCGGGGGTACCACCAGGTGCCGGTCCGCCCGCAGGATGTGCCGAAGACGGCAGTAATCATGCCGTTTGGCCTGTTCGGGTTCCTGAGGATGCCGTTTGGGCTCAAGGGGGCTGCACAGACCTTTCAGCGGCTCATGGACTCTGTGCTATGAGATATGCCGTTCCTGTTTGTTTACCTGGATGACATTCTCGTGGCCAGTACGTCCGCAGCGGAGCACCTGGTCCACCTGGTCCACCTTCGGCAGCTGTTCGAACGGCTCAATCAGCATGGGCTCATCGTCAACCTGGCAAAGTGCCAGTTGGGCCTGCCAGCCATTGATTTCCTCATGCACCGGGTTACAAAGAACGAAGCAACCCCCCTCCCTGACAAGGTGGACGCCGTCGCCAGGTTCCCACGCCTGAACATGGTGAAGTCTCTGCAACCGGTTCATTTCCCGGGCGACTCATCTCATGTGCCCCCTGTATGAGGCTCTGAAGGGTAAGGACCCCAAGGGCCCAGTGGACTGGTCGGAAGAGAGAAACCGGGCATTTGAGGATGCTAAGGCTGTGCTGGCTGATGCCGCCTTGTTGGCGCACCCATCACCAACTGCCCCAGTACCTATTCTTCTTCCTCGGCACTCTGTCTTCTGCTACCTGAGGTACTCACTTAGCAGTTTGCCCTGGGGGAGGGGGGGGGGGGTCCCTTTTTCTGATATACTTGTGGATGTTCCTTGTTTCATACTGGATAGTGACTCTGACACTCACTAACCCTTGGCTCCCATCTTTTTGCTTATCGTACAGTCTCAGGCTGCTGGAACCCTCCATGCATTGTGAGGAGTTTCCGTGACCTGATATCTGTGTCCTTTACCTCCTCCTTTGGCCAGCTTATTCCAGCTGGGTATCTGATGACTGGTAAGGCATATGTGTTGATGGCTTGGAGCTTATTCTTCCCATTGAGCTGGCTCCTCATGACCTGCCTCACCTTCTGGAGGTATTTGGCTTTAGCTGACCTCCTTGCAACCTCCTCGTGGTTTCCATTTGCCTGTGGAATACCCAGGTACTTGTAACTGTCCTGTATGTCTGTTATCCTGCCATCTGGTAATTCAACCCCTTCAGTGCTCACCACCTTTCATCTTTTTGCCACCATTCAAACACACTTGTCTAGTCCGAATTATATCCCAGTGTCGTCACTGTAGATCCTGGTGAGGTGGACCAATGAGTCAGTGTCTCGCTCATCCCTGGTATACAGCTTGATGTCATCCATGTCATCCAGGAGGTGGCTGATGGTAACTCCACTTCTGAGCCTGTATCCATATCCACTCTTTGTGATGATCTGACTGAGGGGGTTCAGGCCTATGCAAAACAACAGTGGGGATAGTGCATCACCTTGGTACATGCCATATTTGGTGATTACCTGTGTGATTGTCTTTGAGTTGCCCTCTAGTGTGGTTTTCCACTGCTGCATTGAGTTCTTGATGGCTAACATTGCTCCATGCTGCTTTGATCTTAGCTTCCAGCCTTCTCTTCCATGGTGGGTACTGTTTGTGACCTGTGTTTTTAATCCTATACCCAAGCATCTCCAGGATTACAGTTGCAGTGGCATATACAAGCTCGCTGGTCTCTGTTATGGTGGAAGTCGAGAGAATTGCATAAGGCTGTGTTCACGTCCTTAAATAGGCTTTGTGATGGTACTTTGTCACTGAGTCGTGGAAGCCGAGCCCGGGGATTGACTGTCTTTAGTCTGGCCATGATTCTCATTTGAACCTCAGTAGCTTCAGCTGTTATGGCTGGTAGGATTGTTTCAGCTGTTCTCATGTATCACCTGGCTACAGGGCGGCCGTTCAGGGTGCTGAGTTGTATAGTCATCCTGTTGGAGCCTCTCCATCTCAAGTTGTGGCAGTAGCTTTCTTCTATTGATTATAGCGCATTGAGCCACTAGCTGCTTCTGAGTCAGTGTGGAAGTAGGTCGCCTACTGGTCCACAGTTCCCACATATGCTTCATATAGCCCCTCTCCAGGGGTTTGTTGTTATAGTAGCGTTCCATCAGTTCCATGTTCTCAGCACTTGTCCATGAATGTCTTGTTCCAGTAGCCCATTTCTCATCAGGTTGTCCTGGTTCCCCAACACCTGACACAGACCTTGTTAACCCATGCGACGTCTGAGCCATTATGACTATATGTGTTACTCTCTCATTTCTGAGGTAATTGGCTTGTATGGCATTAGGAGTTTAAGCCACGGACTGTTACTGGATACTCATCTCAACCAGGGTTTAAACTCCTGATCTCCAGCGAGCTATCCAGCTGCATACACACACACACACACACACACACACACACACACACACACACACACACACACACGCACACGCGCACACACACACCGATCAACCAAAACATTAAAGCCATCTGCCTAATATTGTGTAGGTCCCCCTCATGCCGCCAAAACAGTTCTGATATCCATCGAGGCATGGACTCCACAAGACCTCTGAAGGTGACCTATGGTATCTGGCACCAAGACGTTAGCAGCAGATCCTTTAAGTCCTGTAAGGTGCAAGGTGGGGCCTCAATGGATTGGACTTGTTTTTCCCCCACATCCCACAGATGCTTGATCTGATTGAGATCTGGTGAATTTGGAGGCCAAGATAACACCTTCAACTCTGTCATTTTCTTCAAACCATTCCTGGAAGAATTTTTGCAGTGTGGCAGGGTGCATTATTCTGCTGAAAGAGGCCACTGCCATCAGGGAATATTGTTTTCATGAAGGAGTTTACTTGATCTGCAACAATGCTTAGGTAGGTGGCATGTGTCAAAGTGACATCCACATGAATGCCAGGACCCAAGGTTTCCCAGCAGAACATTGCTCAGAGCATCACACTTCCTCCTCCAGCTTGTCTTCTTCCAATAGTGTATCCTGGTGCCATCTCGTCCCCAGGTAAACAACGTATACGCGCCCAGCTGTCCACATGATGTGAAAGAAAATGTGATTCATTAGACCACACCACCTTCTTCCATTGCTCCATGGTCCAGTTCTGACACTCATGCTTTCGCCGGTGGACAGGGGTCATCATGGACAGTCTGAGCAGTCTGTGGCTACGCAGCCCCATACACTAAGCTGCGATGCACTGTGTTCTGACACCTCTCTATCATAGCCAGCATTTACTTTTTCAGCAATTTGGGCTACAGTAGCTCTTCTGTGGAATCAGACCAGACGCGCTAGCCTTCGCTCTCCACGCACATCAATGAGCCTTGGGCGCCATGATCCTGACATTGGTTCACTGGTTGTTCTTCCTTGGACCACTTTTGGTAGGTACTGACCACTGCATACTGAGAACACCCAACAAGACCTGCTGTGATGGAGATGCTCTGACCCAGACGTCTAGCCATCACAATTTGTCCCTTGTCAAAGTTGTTCAGACACTTACACTTGTCCATTTTTCCTGCTTCCAACAAATCTACTTCATAAACTGACTGTTTACTTGCTGCCTAATATATCCCACCCCACGACAGGTGCAATTGTAATGAGAATCAATGTTATTCACTTACTTGTCAGTGGTTTTAATGTTTTGGCGGATCAGCGCATGTGCACGCGTGTGTGTTTGTGTGTGTGTGTGTGTGTGTGTGTATATATATATATATAACTTTGTTAAAAGAAATACTCAACAGTAGGACAGTAGGGAAAGGGCTCAACAAATAAGGAGCAAAATCCTGTGAGTCAAGTAAATTCTTTATTTTGTTCTTTGTTCTTTATTCTTTAAAGAATTTACTTGACTTACTATATATATATATATATATATGTGTGTGTGTGTGTGTGTGTGTGTGTGTGTGTGTGTGTGTGTGTGTATGTGTGTATGCATGCCTGCAAAATTCCTTGGCCACTATGATGTGTTGAATGACAACCGGGTCAGTCTAAGTGTCTGTCACATTGTAAATTTACAACCATGTGTCTTGTAATCTTCAAACCTAACTCCTTGACCTTCCAACTGCCATTGGTCCCCACCCTTAGTATCCCATCTCTTAGCCATTCCATGGTCCAATTATGTGGAACCCAAAACGTTTTCTCCTTTTCCCTTGGTCTGCCCCCCTCAGATGCCTCTTTGTACATTCTTCAGGACTCCCTGAGTAAACGGATAAACTATCATATGCACATAGACAAACCAGATACACTTGTACACATAGCGCCTGGTTCCTCAGTGCCTGACATTGAAGGTAGCTGGGCTGTTGTGGATGGATGTGGCTGCTAGTCTCTGCATTGGAATGATGAATAAAGCATGGTGTAAAAACCACTGATTGGAACCTGCTAATCTCGGTTTCTCTCTTTCTCCCTCTTTTTTGCCCTCTCTAATTAAAAAGTCTAAGTTAGTCTAAGTACAGTAACCCACATCCATGACTGAAGGACAGGATGGATGCCAGGGGTCAGCAGGCTGTTTCGAGATTGTTAGACTCATCATATTTCCCGACGCAGGCAAGATGCCATTTCAGTGCGCACTGAAATATCAATGTCTAGCTAAAGAAATTTTGTGTTATTATCTTGGAAATTGCTAAATTCACAGTTACTTATGTTATAACACATTACACATTAAACATCTACACTGCAGTACCCAGGTACTGATTTGCCCTAATGGTCCTCATGGGTCCGCTTTTACTCTCAACACTTAATGGACCGAATCACTCGCGTGTGCTGCTGGTTAGTGTACAGTTGTAAAGAAGTGTGAAGTATGAAATGCCAGTATGCCTATTTGGGAGTAGCATGCACTGAGTATTCTTGTTTGAGTTTCTGGTTTGAACCAGAATCCCTTCCATCAGCACTACAATAGTTTGTTCCAAAACGATGCTGCTGCCTCAATGGAGAATTTGGGAATCCAACCTGTTTTGTGCTTGAAGGTTTGGAAAATGAAATCAGGAAAGCAGGAGGGGGTATACAAGAGGAAAAAGGCCAAAAACCTTCCCCTGGGTCTGTGTACGTCAGCTAACTGTTAACATACCAAGAGAGGCCGGATTATAAAACGCAAGCGAATAATTCTCCTATGAGCTCACAGCTAAATAATGTGCTTCATGTTTCTCCATCTGCAACGTTTTTTCCTCTTTCCTTCTCTATTTTTTATAGCCCCTCTCCTCTTCCCTTCATCTCCTCAGCTCCTCATCTTAAAATTCTGTGACTGTGGTAAATTAATTGGCCTGTCAGGGAGTTCAGGGAAGTGTGCATTTCTTCCCCTTTGGTATGTGGTGGTGGATGAGAGGAAGAAAATCATTTGCCATCTTAGCACCAGAGTGATTAGCCTTTGTGCAGCTTGGTGGCATGTGACTGTATGCCCGTGGCACTGAGGTCATTATTTGTATAGCCACTGAGATTTAAAATTGTGTGTAGGGAAGCCCAATTGTGGGCAAACAATTTATCAGCGCCTACACCAAACAAAGTCACATTCCCTATATCAGAATAACAATAACAGGGATGCTAAGAAAATTTTGATGTATTGACCTTTCAGTGAAAAATGACAGTTTTAAACAAAAACAGCCTTTGTAATACGTGTCTTCAGTTTTTGCTGGTGGTAGACAATGCTGTTGGACTGGTGACTTGGGTTGAGTCGCTGATAATTACAAGTGTGGATGAGTCAAAGGCTGATGAGAAACAAGCCCCATTTTTCTGGCATAAGAACTTAGAAAATGGCTACAGCACGATCTTTGGTTGCTCTAGTTGGGGATGTAGTGAACAAGAGTTGAGCTTCAAGGTATATTTAGTGAAACACAAACCTGTCATTCACGTGCATTATGCGTATTGGAATTTAAACGTTAGTTGGGAAATTAAAGATGTGAGGGCATGAGTTATCGGTAGCAAATGTAACCAAGCCTCACAGTATCAGGCTTAAAAGTAGAAACTGTGATGTGGGGAATTGGCAGCCTCTGTGTATTTCTGCCCCATTGTTTTGTTTTGGTATATTGTTTGGGTTGGATTTGAGATGGGAGAGTGAGCTATGAGGGACAAAGTTTCTGTTCTCACAAAGAAAAGCACCCATATTTACAGTGCATTCACACCAACTGCAATTCCAGGCTTTTGCACAATGCGAGTCAATGAAAAGTGAATTGAAAGAGGTTATATGGTGCAACAAGCTGCCGTTTACTCCCCAGATGCACATAACAATCTGTTATTGTGTATAGCAAAACAACAGCAAGCTGATATTCTCAAAGTGAGCATATGGTGCTTAATGAGAACTCCAAGTGAGTTCTTTGGTCCTTTGGACTTTGAGGAGCCATGCTGATTGGTTCATTACAAGCAAAAATGTCGCTCAAGTTGAACATTTCTCAACTTGAGGGAGCAAGCATTTGTCTCATTTAGCGTGTCTCTTGGCCAAACAGCGACTTGTTGCTCCATGTGACCTCTTTCCATTGACTTTTCACTGATTTGCCCCATGCCAAAGTGTGGAACAAGGGAGCCCACAAGCACTCTTGCCATCAAACTAATGTAGGCCAGACGTTCAAAAGATGGAGAGCTCTGAAACTGGGAAAAAAAAGGGTTCGGCAGTGATGCCGACCTTGCAACATTTTTACTGTGCAAGTAAATTACTTTTTGTAATTTCCAGCAGGTGTTGCCATTGTAGGTATCCATAGGGAAGGAATCAGGGATAGGAAGGGTGGGGCTTCACCTCTTGGCTACACCCCGCAACGCAAAACCACAACAGTAACATGCAACAAAAATGCAAAAAAAGCATAGAAGTCACCAAGTCCTGACATTACAGATTCTTCTTTGAAATGTTGCAGCTAAATGCTCATTGTGCATATTTTCAGGGATAAATGAAAATACAGTTATTTAATGTTATCAAGCAGCCTGTTGGTGTTGGTTAAACATTGAAGTTTACAATTTGAAGCCCCTTCTGTAGTGAGGGGACAACCTGAATACTCCAGTTTTGACATACTATATAGTTTACCTGTGGTTGGAGATAGGCTAGTCCATGATAGACACAAAATTGAGGTCTAGGCCCGTTTTCATGGTCCAACGGTATTTGTCAATTTTGTTTAACAAAGAAGTGTATTTTATGCCCCTTCGTTTTAGTTGTAGGAACACTTTTAGTATTGACTGTAGGCCAAAGTCAGGATTGAATACTTCCCGCTTCTAAATATTTGTTTTACGTTGACGGTTATAAAAAAAATAGTGGAAAACCCTGGGTTCAGGAGTTTTTGTGTCAAAGCTACTTGAGCCAGATAAATCCCTATGGGAGCTTTGTGGAAAACTAATACTAGCGCCAGCATCAAATGCAGGTGAGGACGCTTTTTTTCACCATAAGATTGTAATAACAGTTTCAAATCATTACCTCAGATGTGAATTAGTTATCACGACTTGGCAATTTATACCAATTTTGCACATAGGTAACATACTTCAGCATCAAAGCTGTGGGAGCAAATCATGTTAAATTAGAAAAGTAAGTCTTAACAAGAGTTTTTGACTACTTTCATTTAAAAAAAGAAGTATCCAAGCAAGAGGTGTGGATTATTGGAGATTTCATTTTACTAAATGACCAAGACAACAACTCACTAGTTTTATAACTAAGTCTAGTGCGTAAACAACAGTGGTCTTATTGATTTCCTTTATTTATTTTTTTGATTTTGAGATACTTTATTGATCCCTGTAGGGAAATTACACTCTGCATTTAACCCATCCTATTGTAAAGGAGCAGTGGGCAGCTGCAGCACCTGGGGACCAACTCTTGTTCTTCTTTTCATTGCCTTGGTCAGGGGCACAGACAGGAGTATTAACCCTAACATGCATGTCTTTGTGGTGGTGGGGGAAACTGGAGCACCCGGATAAAACCCACCGCAGACACAGGGAGAACATGCAAACTCCACACAGAGGATGGCCTGGGATGACACCCCCCCCCACCCCCAAGGTTGGACAACCCCGGGGTTCAAACCCAAGACCTTCTTGCTATGAGGCAACAGCGCTAACCACTGCGTCACCATGCCACCCAACAGCTGGCAAAAATGCTGGCAAAAATCCAGTTTGTCCTTGTTATGTTGATAACCACCATGTAGAACACCTTCTAAGGTGTGCATATGGGTCAGGAGTTAATGTTATTCTGTAACTACTCAGTTCTTGAACTTAGCAGCACAAACTTAAAAGCCAGTTAGATTTTGTTTATTTGTTGCACACACAAAAAATACAGAATGGATCAGTACAACAAATAAGGTAAAGGAAAAAAGATAGGAATAGTAAAGAACTAGGTGAGCCTAGTTGACCACTTGTGTCCTCCTCCTACCCCTGTGCCCCTGACTTGCTTTGTATGATAAATATCAATTCATCATCAGTGTAATTGTGAAATGTGTACAGTAAGGTTTGAATGACAACTGCACTCGAACTGTGTAGAATCAACTTTGTTCGCCTCACCGCCCCCTCCCTCCAGCACGGTGCACTCACACCAGCAGTGACCTTCCTTTTGAAAATGACAACAAAGTTGGTAAAGCTATACATTGGAATTTTTTTTTGTTTTTTTTTTTTTGCAGATAAATATTTAGATAAATATTATACCATCAGAACGGCTTTGTGCCCCCCCCCCCTTTTCCCCTTCAATTGTATCTGGCCAATTATACCACTCTTCCGAGCCATCCTGGTCACTGCTCCACCCCCTTTGCTGATTCGGGGAGGGCTGCAGACTACCACATGTCTCCTTCGATACATGTGGAGTCGCCAGGCACTTCTTTTCACCTGACAGTGAGGAGTTTCACCAGGGGGAAGTAGCACTTGGGAGGATCATGCTATTCCCCCCAGCCCCCCCGAACAGGTGGCCGAGGAGGTGCTAGTGCAGCGACCAGGACACATACCCACATCCGTCTTCCCACCTGTAGACACGGCCAATTGTGTCTGTAGGGACAAGCTGGAGGTAACACGGGGATTCGAACCGGCGATCCCCGTGTTGGTAGGCAATGGAATAGACCGCTACGCTACCCAGATGCCCTGTTTTGTGTTTGTAAGTAAAGTTTTTGTAAAGTTTGCTATCGGCTATTTGTCCAGTCATCTCGACAACCAGGAAATGAAACTCGTATTGATTACATTTAGCAATATACGCACCAAAAGGATTATTTTTCAGTGAATCCCTTAGTTACAAGATTGTGTGAGCGAGACAGTGTTTCGTTATTGCTGAAGTATTCACAAACATGTCAGTTTTCTAGATTGCAGCATAGGCATGCGTTTGCCTCTATTGTTGAGGTTTGTGTGTGTGTGTGTGTGTGTGTGTGTGTGCGTGCTGCTCCCCCTACTCACGTAATTCTGACTTTTTGCGCAAGCATGTTTTAACAACAGGGTGTCAGTCGTTTAGTCACACCATACTTTCAGTCTCATAGGAAGTTTGGTAAAAATGTACAGGAGAGGCCAAAGAAAAAAAACCCCATGAGGCTTGTCTCCAAGGAGTTACAAAACAAAATCACAATCAAACAAAGTAACACATACGAAACACGATACACTTAACATTGAAGCAACAATTAAAAGGGGTAGAAGGTTTAACAGAGAAGGAGGATGACCGATGGCCTTTATGTTGTTACAATGGCTGACTAATCAAATACATTTCTTATTGTGCTTCTTAAAGGTATTGCAGATGGGGCAGGTTCTGATGGAAACTGGTAGCTCATTCCAAAAGCGTGGGCCCCTGGGGGGGCGTCCAGGTGGCGTGGCTGTCTATTCCATTGCCTACCAACACAGGGATCGCCAGTTTGAATCCCCATGTTACCTCCGGCCTAGTCGAGCGTCCCTACAGACACAATCGGCTGTGTCTGTGGTGGGAAGCTGGATGTTGGTATGTGTCCTGGTCGCTGCACTAACGCCTCCTCTGGTCGATTGGGGCACCTGTTTGGGGGGGAGAGGGGAACTGGTGGGTATAGCGGGCAAGGGTGGGCAATCTTATCCAGAAAGGGCCAGTGTGGATGCAGGTTTTTGTTCCAACCAAGCAGTTACACACCTGATCCCACTAATCAACCAGTAGCGTCATTACTGAGGAACTTAATTAGGAGAAACAGGTGTGTAATTGCTTGGTTGGAACAAAAACCTTCACCCACACCGGCCATTTCTGGATAAGATTGCCCACCCCTGGCGTGATCCTCCCACGCGCTATGTCCCCCTGGCGAAACTCCTCACTGTCAGGTGAAATGAAGCTGCTCACGACTCCACATGAATCGGAGGAGGCATGTGGAAGTTTGCAGCCCTCCCCGGATTGGCAGAGGGGGTAGAGCAGCGATCAGAACAGCTTGGAAGAGTGGGGTAATTGGCCAAGTACAATTGGGGAGAAAAAGGGGTAAAAAAAAATAATAATAAGACAGACGACAGAAAGAGCAGAACTGTCACTACTTTATGAAAGATCCTCATCAGCCAAGCAGGGATTCATATAAATGGGTGACATTTCTCATTACTATTACAATGTTATTCATCATAATTGATAGAAAGTTAAAGTGGGTTGAGATTACAAATGTTATATACTGTGAAGTACAACAACATCTGTTTTTGTTAAGGAAACGTAGCAAATTTAAGATAGATAGGGAAATTCTTTTATTGCTCTATACATCATTTATTTAGTCTGTACTACATTTTTCCATTATTGCTTGCTTTTGTAATTTGAATTTGAAATGGAAAAACCCTTTGCATAGAATATAGTAAGTAGGACTGTGTATTGGCGAGAATCTGGCAATACGATACGTATCACGATACATGGGTTACAATTCCATATATCACGATATATTGCAATACTGTATGAAAGGCGATATATTGCGATTTCATAGGGCTGTGTTCTTTGTGCTTATGCTGCTTCCTGTCTCAGTTTATGTTGTTGGGTTGGAGTGGAAGAGTCAAATGGCTGAAGATAAATTACAACACTGTTATCTAGCGGTCATGGGGTTACACACAACACAAAATGTTTGTCACGAACCTTTACATGTTAAAATTTAAAAAACCAATATAGTGGTTTTGAGAATCGATAAATTATCACAAAAGATAATATCGTGATAATCGAGTGTATCGATATATTTCTTACACCCCTAGTAAAGATGTCTTCTAACATTACCACAATGTATGTTAACGATTCTATGTGGCCAGAATGTTTTAAGAACAGCTTTGTTCAATCAGATGTTCACTCTCATCCACTTTATATATATGCAGAGTTTGAAATTCTACCTTCAGCTAGACAGTATAGGGCTCCCATTTTTAAATCTAGTAGAGCCAGAAGGTCCTTTCTACGTAGAGCCATTACAGCTTTTAATTGTGGGCAGAGAGAACCTACCTCCAGTAATTTAGAGTTAGACTTGTTGTTATAGTACTACCTTTTGTATTTGTATTATGTAATTTGATTTTGTATTATTTTACTCTCATTTTTATGTGGGATTGTATATTGTTCAACCAATGCATGTCATGTGTTGTCTCTGCTGCACAAAAATAACTGCCTGGGAACATTAAAGAACTACTACTACTCCTACTATTACTATTATTACTACTGGGGCGGCATGGCTGAGGAGGTAGAGCGGGTTGTCAAGTAATCGGAAGGTAGCTGGTGCGATCCCCGGCTCCTGCGTCGAGTGTGTCGAAGTGTCCTTGAACAAGACACTGAACCCTTAACCGCTCCTGATGAGCAGGGTGGTGCCTTGCATGGCAGCCTCCACCATCAGTGTATGAATGTGTGGGAATGGGTGAATGTGAGGCATATACTGTAAAGCGCTTTGAGTGGTCGATAGACTAAAAAAGTGCTATATAAATGCAGTCCATATAACATTTACCATTTACTACTACTAGTACTACTACTACTACTACTACTCCCACCACCACTACTACTACCTTGTGTCAGAATGTTGGCTAGCTAGTCAATAGATACAATGCTTGCATCCTCTGCAGTTATATATTTCAAATTAACAGTAATTTCTTTACCCATTATCATGTTAATGCTGGTACCATGGTATTTTGCAGCTCCTTTTTATCCCTACATCATGTCATTTCATACCTTTTGCATACCACCTAAACTGAAAAGTGGGGCATGGGGGCTGTACGTCATCTGTACTTCTGGGCTGCATACTTGGTTGCAAACGTTCGATGTGAATTTGGTGGTTTTAGCAGTCACAGCACAAAAAGTCAAACAAATGCAGGTAGAAGTACACAACTGTAGTCATTCGTTTTGTTTAGAGCTAATCATGTGAGGTGATCAGCAGCCTACACTGAAAAGTAATTGTCTGAAGAGTGAACTGGCAAAACTTTGTACACCATTTGATAGCTGTGCATTTACACTCCAATTGGCCAATTGGTGTCAGAATTGGGTGTAGATTTCAGAATGTGTGCTTCAAAAGTTAAAACATTTTTTTAACGCAGAACCTCTCCAGTCCCACTGTGGGGAGGGATCTTTCTACAGTGTCCAGTATTCCAGACAGGATTTCTTTTTAAGCATGCAGCACTCTTTAGGGCTATGGCTTTATCATAAGGTCATTTACTCTACCCAAAATTATCACACCTTTGAATTAAATTATTTGAATTTAAATGGATAGAAATTTGAACAATGATGAGTGAGAGCCAAAGAGCTAACAGACCTTGTAATTTACAGTGTGAAAGAAAGGAAAAGCAACCTAATAGCCGAACTTTGTTTCAGAATAAGTGGTCGCTTCCAGTGTGGGAAGATGGCAGCGCACATTCATGTTTGCAGCAGCCTCACCCAGTACCGCTGTGGGAAGATGGCGGCGCAAATTCACTTTTGCAGCGGCGTCACCCAGTACCGTCCATGCAGTGTCTTTGTCCATGTCTGCGTCTTCGTTTGATGGTTGGGACAGCTGACGCTGGATCGGCTGGGAGAGCCTGGTCTGCTGCGTCCTTTGGGCCCAGGGACCACAGCCCTGCCTGGAGCTGTGCCCAAGGAGGTAACACCGAGGCGGTCTGATAGGACGCGGAAGCGGGCAGGCTAAGCTAACTGCTAGCCCATGCAGACTGGCAGTTTCGATAAGACCGAGACCGGTCTGGCGGTGGCCTCGCCTAGCCTTGACTGTGTTTTGTCATGTGGGGTGTGGGGAGGTGTGTCAAAGGTGTCTGGCTGGGAGAGCTAGCATTGGATCGGCTGAGGAAGCTTGGTCTGCTATATCCTGTGGACCCAGGGACCACGGCCCTGACTGGAGCTGCGCCCGATAAGGAAACACCAAGGGTGGTTTGACAGGATGCGGAAGCGGGGCAGGCTAAGCTAGCTGCTAGCCCATGCAGACCAGCAGTTCTGACAGTCATCCTGACTGGTATTCGTTCTCCTGGACAGTGATTTTTTTGTTTGTTTGTTTGTTTAGATATATGTGTTAGTTTGTATATATGTGTTCTTGTAGTTCTTTTAGTTTTTGGTTGTGTTTTTGTCTTTGTGTTGCACTGCTGTGGGTTGGGGGAAACGATGTTTTGTTTCATTTCATGTGCGCAAGTGCATGAAATGAAATGATAAAGTGTTTCTGATTTCTGATTTTCTGATATCTTAATTGAAAACCAGTAAATAATGATTATTGTGGAAGAGCACAAATTCTTCTGGCTTTGACTCTTAAGTGTGCAATCACAGTCATTTGTTGCAGCTGTTTCGAGATTAGTGCTGTAATCATGACTGACATCATGCACACCTCAGTCAGAGACCCTCATCTTATGACCTTTTGACATCTTCCCGTTTCCACCTTTTACACTGGTGTGCTGCATTTCCTGCTGCAGTGGTGACAAAATCCCTTAGTCTGTCGAGGTATACCGAGTTGTATAGAACGGGAACAGGAGACAGCTGAGAAAAGACAGAAGAGGACGATTTATCAAGTCATGTTGCAAGAGTCTTTGGCTTCTGCCAAAGATTATTTGTTCTTTCCAGAAATGGACAAACCACTGCTGCTCTTTGAAATCATGTGGCCTTGCTTTTTTTCCCCCCACATCATTTTGATCATCTCAAATATATTAGATTTTACAGTTTACTCATATTGAAACAGAAAATAGGAATTGAGACTTGTTTCACTGGTCTTTGAAAAGTAGCGGGACATGAGCAGACATGTATACTTTTATCCGCGTTGTACCAGGAGCTTTATGTCTTTAAATAAAAGATCTGAAAAGCTGTGCGTTCAACCTGTAAACACTTCAGACTGGAGCGAGGGCTGGAGTATTGCTGAGGAGATAGGGGCTCGGACACAGAAGGAGAAGGGGGAAGGGGGGTTACAATGTTGGAGGAGGGGCTTCTTGTAATCATCTTGTGACTTTCCAACAAAAGGAAAAGGGAAATTTTCATCACTGATTCAAGTCTAAACTTAATTTAAAAAAAAGCTAATTTTTAGGAACCTTCTTCACTTTTGTTGGCACGAGTTTTGTGTGCTGGTGTGTTTCTGTTTATATTCTTGAGTATGCCTCTGTGTGTGTGTGTGTGTGTGTGTGTGTGTGTGTGTGTGTGTGTGTGTGTGTGTGTGTGGTGGTTCTCTCTCTCTCCCTCCCATTGTGTGTTTGCTGGGGGATGGTGGGAGGTCCCAACCAGCTGATGTCATTGAGTGCAGCAGGCTGAGCCTGAAAGAGGCCCTTTGTTGGCAGCTTGTAGCACGAGCGAGTCCCTGTGCTTTGGATGCACACTCACACAAGCAACAGGAGAGAGGAATGGCACCGTTAGGACCGCCCTGCTGCCCACTCAACTGACACATCTGCATGCCCACCACACTTTTGGACCGAACACGCGTGCCTTTTGGGTTGTTACCGCGTCCACTTCAAGTGGGGATAGCTAAGACTAAAGGGGAAACAAGATGGAGCCACTCGGAGGAGACGGTTTGTAGACTGTGTTGTACAGAGCGGAGTCTACTTTTCTGTTTGTAACAAGAGTGGGGTGCTTTCAACAGCTGGAAGAACTTGCGCAAAGGGCGCCAGCGTTATTTTAGCCTTTCTGCTCTAGGCTCATTTATCCGTACTCTTTTTTTTTTTCACCTGGTAAATTTTTTTCTCCTGCTTAGCACTTAACAGAAAGCAAACACTGGGGGACGTTAAGATTCACTGAAGAAACAAAAGTTTTCAACCTAGAAGTGAAAGAAAGCAAATGAAAATGTTGGAGATTTGCCTGAAATTGGTGGGGTGTAAATCCAAGAAAGGCCTCTCGTCCTCCTCCAGCTGTTACTTGGAAGGTAAGAGTCTTTTTGGAAAAGCTTTTCTCTGGACTCATAGCAGAGGGCGAGACATTCAAGTTTACCCATAGAGAAAGATTAAGAAATAATACAAGAAAATTACCGCAAGAAAGACGAGATATGATTAAGAAGAGGTAAGGGACGAAATACAGAGGGTAGAGATCAGTTATCTGTGTGTAAAGGCTTAGTTCCTACACTCTGAAAAGTGGAGAAGGAGGAGAAAAGGCGAGAACGGCTAGACATATTGGCTAGCTGCAGAGAAAAGAAGTGGAAAATGAGAGGGAATACAAGCAAACCCGATTCCAAGCCATGTCCCACTTAACTCATGTTTATGAGGAGAGAGGATCCAATCTCATTCTTTATGCTCCATTTTAGCTCCCTTCTGTTTTGTACTGTTTGTTTTGTTAGTGACTTCTATATATATCAAGAAATAAAGAAAGAATGAGATTTGGATAGAATTAGCCTACATGTTTTGTTTCTTTTTGCAGTTTGCACATAGAAGGTGACTTTATCCACTATTTCAAATTAGCTTAGTGTCGCTACTCAGAGCTAAGCGGGCTAATTGGATTTACATGTTTTATTGAAGGATCATTGAAATTTAAATAAAATCAACAGAGAAATTAATTTATAACGGAAGACACAGTGAAGTCTTCCATGTGTGCCAAAGATTGTGCAGCCAAATGAATTAATAGAGAAAACAGCCTTTGAGCTCTCCCCAGTTAAGTGGATGGCTGTGATCAGAAGCTTTCAATAACAACCACCCAGAACACTGAGTGCAAACACATTAAACTTTATGTGTAGATGATTCACATTACTGGTGGGTTTTTTTTCTTCTTTCTTCCTTTTTTGTCTTTGGAAGTCCAAGACACACTGTCTAACTTATTTAATCTTTGAATTAAGAAGACCTATCTAGCTTTTGTCCTCTAATTATATTGCACCAACTAGAAGGCTGTTTAAAATCAGAAGAGATATCCACCTCAAGTCCATAGGCAAACTCCATGAAGAAAGTAGCAGCAAAGAGACAGAAGGCCTAGCGAGACTCAATACTAATGTCTTTTCAAATAAGCCTCTGAACAGTTCTCCCAAGTTCAGTAACCTAGCCCACTGATGGTATCCCTATAGTGTTCACTCAGGCACTGATCTGGCTACACTCATGAAAAAATAACATTTTCAATCAATGTATTTGGCTCTTAAAATGAGGGGTATGATTAAACTGTTGATAATCATTACCACCTCCAACTCAGGTGATTTCAGGCAAGATCTCAGACATAGGTGGTTTGGATATGGGGCTGGCTACATCATGGAGCTGGATCAGACTATTGTTTAAATGAAACTGGATACTGTATTGGGTTGATTTTTGAGGTTGCTCTGTTACTCCGAAGACATGAACTCCCGCTCTGTTTTGTTTCAATGTGTTGCCGTGAGTTTGAGTGCATTCCTATTACTCATAGCAATGCTGTCATAGCTTTTAATGCTTCACGAATTCCACACATATTTAATCAGTTTGAGTGTTGTCTTAGTGATGAAGCCAGGGCATGCTGTAATTTCTCCCTTCATAAGACTCTTGAGAGTTACAGCTCTGTAGATCTTTCTGATTTTTATTTTTCTACTTTTTTATTTTTCTCACTTCCTACCCCTTTTTTTTCTCGACTTTTATTTTTCCTTTGTATTTGAGTGTGTATTGTCCTGGTGCGTGTATGAGTGTGTTGTCACCCACTTACAAAGAGCTGTGGCATTTGTGGTCAGTAAAAATGGACGTGTGTGGTGTGGGCTGCTCAAGTGCACTGCCCACACACTTCACAACCTCCACATATATGGTCTTTCCTCCCCCCCCCCCCCCCACACATGCTCTCTTCTACCTCTTTCCTTGTCCAGTGTTTCTCATCCGATGTGAGGGTCTAAGGACAGGATGTTGTGTTGCGGTAAAGCCCCTTGAGGCAAATTTGTAATTTGTGATATTGGGCTATACAAATAAAGTTGACTTGACCCTATCTCCACATCCTTGTTGCCCTTACCTATATTGATCTTACAAAACATGGCTGCTATATTTTTTATTCAAATCATTGCATTTTTGTTTTGATTTTTCCTTGTATATCTTAGCTTTTGCCTCTTATCTTAGGTTTATTTAAACTCAGGTTTGATATTTGAATCAATTTGGTCGCTTTTAAAGTGTTGCCAGAAGTTCAGCATTTTGGCATAGACATGCATGTCATGGCTGTTTGTATTACCATTTATTCACAGTAATCCTTGGCAGTCTAATAGTAATAATAATAATAATAATAATGATAACAGTAATAATGATAATAATAAATTGAGTTTGTATAGTGCTTCTCATCTGGGGAGACAGATCTCAAAGCGCTTCACAGATAAACGACTATAGTTAAAGAAAAAAAGAAAAGATTATTAAGATGACACGCCGCTTAGCCAACCAAACATGGGCGAGTGTTCTACTACAACGCTGCAATCCTTCAGCTAATCCATACAACCATCAATATTCCCTTCTACATGTTTTTTTCCAAGATGAAAGTAGGCAAAGACAGGCAAAAAATAGTGCTTACTTAGTCTTTAATACTATGTATTAAAGATTGTCAGAGAAAATCTTGTGAAAAATATAGTAAAAAAGTTATACAATTATTACAAACAGAGAATTTGTACATTTATTACAAATCTTGGAATTGTTCATTTAAAGGACTTGGCCTGATCATCTTCTGTAACAACAGCCTCAATTTGTATTGTAGAAACATTATTAACCATCCTCAGGTGGTATTGTGTGTGTAGTCACCTCTACCTGTGGACTGTACTTCTGTCTTAGCAATGTTAATCACATACATAAATATTAATATGTTTGCCCAAACACTTACAGAGACCACAATCAGGCTTCCACCATTGTGTGTGGTCCATTAAATATTTGATCTTTTTATTCAACAAAGTATAACGCGTTTTATGATAATGTAACTACATAAGTCATTACCTCATTTGATCTAATCTTTTAACCCTTACTGTACATTCACACAACTGGCAATAAAGCTACAAAGTGGTCAAGCATGGGGACTTTGAGTGTTAGAAAAGCGCTATATAAGTTTGATTTATTATTATTGTCACCGAGTCACCCTTCAAGTGGCGTTCAAGTGCTTAATGACATGATATATATAAAGTTGATATAAATATAATAATTTGGTATATATAATATAATATATAACATATTATTATAAAATAGTATTAACATAATAAATATATGATATATTTGCTATATAATATAAATAAAATTTGATATAGCTATAAAGTTGTCATGGGCTTGTGCATCATTAACTTAGGTAGAAATTATTTCATAATTTTCCATTGTATGTGAAATAATTACAGAAACAAGTTCTAATTGAATAGTAAAATGTGTATATCTGATCATAAACCATCATGTTCCCATATCATCATATCATATTTTCTCAGACTATACAGCACAGGAAACCGGCTGATTGCAAGAGTTTTTCCATCGTTTTTAGAAGGAATCAGCAACTTTTTGGAAGAGGAGCAAGGGAGTGGAAATGAAGAAAAACTTTCTCAAATTTGTGATTGGTCGATGCTTCACTGCGTCACTGGAGCACTGAAAAGAGTTGACGACTGTTATGTAGCCTGTCAAACAGATTGGATGTATTTTAGTAACTTTCCGTTTGTGACTTTTATTGACAATGGCCTGTAGCCTATCGCTTTGCTGCTGGTAATGTGAATACAACATTAGGATGACAATTTTCCAGTCTTCTTGTAAAATAATAGTAATAACAAAACGTCAGGCTTATATAACACCTTTCTAAATACTAAAAGATGCTTTAAATCAGAGGCAAAAGACGTCAACAATCTTGTAATGCTGGAACAATTTGAGAATGCCACTGTTCATTGGTGCAATCAACAAACTTACTGTTTGTTAAGATATTGTTTATTAGCAGCCCGTGTTGTATATTCTTCCTCCCTATCTGGTTGAAGGTGTTGTAATCATTGAAATCAACAGGTGTACTGCTGGGTTGGAATGAAGGCCTGCTTTACACGTGACTCTTCATGTCACATAATTGAGTTAGCACTAGCCTGTAGGTTATGTGGATAGCTCCTTTCCTCTCAAACTCTTTATTATAGCCTCTGCTGTGTACACAACCTTCTTAGCCCTCTTGGTCTGACACATTGCATGTCATCTACAGGGCACATATACGATTGTTATTTATCTAAAATTAATATTATTATTCTTATTTAATTATTAAAATTATTATTTATTTAAAATTATTTGGAATTATTAAAATTATTAAATTATTATTAAAATTATTATAAAAGTAATCACATCACTGCTCATCTAAAGGGCATATATACAATTTTTATTTATGAATGTCACAGTTAATATATGTGAAGTCTTACTTTGGTTTTTTCCCTTCTTTTGTGTTCTGCTCCCGCCTGTTATTGGAGAGGAGAACAGAACTCTTAGCAGCAGCGATCAAAGAAAACATGAGAAAAGTTTATGGCTCGATAACCATCATTATTATCAATGGACATCTCTGCACTGGTTTAGAGTTAAATACCAGCCAGCTTATTAAGTAGCCAGCCAAAGAGAAGAGTAGAGGCCAGCTAAAGGGGTCTGGGGATGGGCGCCTTGGAGATTTATTTTTTTTCTTGGAACTAGCTGTTGTCTTATGCTTTCTTACACCATGAATCCAGTTAAAATCACATTAAGATTATTAAGTAAGCTCATAGAATAACACAAACCTGATCATTACTTGTGATAGTAATTTTTTGGGTTTTATTTGAACATAAATTAAGCAGTCTAGCTCCTTGGCCAATCAAGCTGCTTTAATCACTTTTATAAAGAATTTACCAATATTATGGTAGTTTTCTTGCTATTTGATTAAAAAAACAGAAATACTGCTTATCAGCTTACTTAGATACATTTTCGTTAATTAATGGTGTACCTTATTCTGTCAGATAATGCACTTTATGTCTATACTTCACTGTATTGCAGCAGTCCAAGCAAGCTGATGTTGATATAGAATACAGTTCATCTGACAGTAAAAGGGCTTGTAATCAGCCAACCACACAGCAGCTGACAATTATAGAAAACAAAGGTGTCTTTGGCTTTTGATTACCCTCAGTATAGTTACTAAAGAAATGTACCTGTTTCAGTATTTGTCACTAATAATCCCACCTTCCCAGATGCCTCCTCATTTGTTCTCTCTCTCTGGCCAGATGTTATTTAACTTAAATGTTCACACACTCAACCCCAACCCCCCACCCCTACACCTCCAAGGCAGTGGACATGTAATCTATTTCAAGGTGCCTGATAAATTAAACTATTGTTTAAAGATTTAAACGAGTGAAAAAGTTTTACAAGTCCAGACTATAGCTGTTTTTGGTAAGAGATCAACATCAATGTTTACTTCAACAGTAAAACTCTGGTGTTGCACGTCATACATACTGAAAATATTGTGCCCTGTTGTCCCAGATAAAGATCTGTTTTGGGGAGGGGGATACGAAGGGTTAGTGGTAGACAGCAGCTGATCAGGCCACCAAGCTTGTAGGTCTACTGCAGTCCCACCTCCCTACACATTTTCTCTTCTGTCTTCCTCTTTATCAACACCTTCTCATTTTTTCTCACTCCTCCCTGCTTTTTCATCGAATACTTAGCCTCAAATTTAGTTCTTTGAAATTGCCATAATTCATGCAGGACCTATAATTAGCATAACTGTTAATTATAGCATTTTAATCTCAAGCACATTCCTTGCTACCCATTGAAATTAGTCTCAGCGTAGCTTGGCATGGTGAGACGGAGATAAGCCAGGTACCCTTTCTCTTATATGATGCTATAGTGATTGTTTAGGTTGTCTTACAAGGGAAAACAAGTCAAGGTTATTCCAGGAAATGAAAGGAAGGCACTTGACTCGTTATCACATCTCCAATACAATGGTGGGTAGAGGACGAGGGAGGCAAGGTGATCATCATAATTGTTTCGGAAGCGTTTCTTTCTGGGCAAGTTGGAGCTTTAATGGGAAGGGCAATTAAAATGTTGACATTGTTGCCAAGTGAATACCTCTAAATATATTGGATTATAAAAGCAATGGAATGTTGTATCCACATTAACTGCGTACCAAAGAGTACATATTCTGGACTTGGTCATACTTTGTCATTTATTTGATTTGGATTTTTCAGTTGTACGTGTCCTAATGTTACAGTTCTGTGTGTTTCAGAAGCTCTCCAGAGACCTGATTTTGAGCCCCAGGGTCTGACAGAAGCAGCCCGCTGGAACTCCAAAGAGAACCTGTTAGCTGGACCCAGTGAGAATGACCCAAATCTATTTGTTGCCCTGTATGACTTTGTTGCCAGTGGGGACAACACTCTCAGCATTACCAAAGGTAAGAAGAAAGAACAGGTCTCATGCAAGATTATTATTAGGATTCCCTTATATTTCCTTTAGATTTTTTTTGTTTGTTTGTCAGGAGCATGCAAGACAAATCAGTATTTGATGTACAAAACAATCTTTAACTTGCTCAGTGTTGATCTTTAATAGGTGCCTTGAATTTTAATGCCGCTTGTTTGTAAATTGGATGTGTGTGCTAGCTAACCTTTAATTAGCATAGTTTATGCCTTAGTAAAAACACATAAGGGAAGGTTATTTTGAGTGTTGTATGCAAAAAAACAAAAACAAAAGAAAATTAATGGAGGAATCTGAACAGGTAAGTAGGTGCAACCTTTACATCCATACATTTTCTATGTATAAAGCATCTGAAATTAAAAAGAAAGCTACAAATTCAGAAATGAAAGTGCTGTTCATAATTGATTAAAATTATGAAAATCTTTTACTAGAAGGTTTTTATAGTAGAACATTAAGATTCCTAATTTCCAGTCAAGTGAGAGTATGATGTGTAGGAATCTTTCCTGCAATAGATCAGTGTGTTGTACCAATGTCTGTTATAGTGCAGACAAGGTAGACACTTGAAGACCTTTATCTACCAGAAAAATCAGAGTTCATTAAAAAAGTGCACCATCGATTTCAGCCTAAGTGACTATATCAGACTAGTTCCTCAGCTGCATCCCCCAGTTCAGTGGAGGTGTCAGCAGCAGAGTTTCCACTAGGAAAATGTGGCGAATGTGTCCAGAAAGATTCAGAATTTTGGACAAATGGAAAAAATTCTGGTTATATTATATTTGCCTTACATTTGCAACCCAAGAAGAACGTAGCATCAATGCCAATAGATTATACAGTTTATTTTAATGAAACATGTTTGCCGTTCAAACAAATACTCAAAATAAAGACATGAGTTGACTTGCGTATATATTTAAAGGTGCTATCTGCAATTGATGCACACAGTGGCTGTCCGCTCCACTTCTGCTGTTTGGTCAGACTGCATAAACATTGTTTGATTTATTACTTGTGAATGAGAGAAGTTGCTGATGCCTCACCGTTTTCTTTCCTTTTGAGGCTGTCAGTTGTCTCCATGTGTCAAACATACTCAAAATGTTGACCCAATATTGAGATATTTCATTTTTCTTGTTGGCAGTAGAGTGCTCGTGTTTTTGCAGTACTCCACATAGCCATGGCGGTGCATACTATTATGGACTGTACGATTTAAAAAAGTCTAATTCTAAAAATACAAACATAAAAGAAATGCAAAGTAAAGGAACAATGCTTACAGTTTGACTGCAGTGCAACATTTTTTTTTAATTACAAAACATTGATTAAGGGGGACTGTTTTGCCATTTTCTCCCATGGTCATACTAGATTGTTATGGCAGTTAGGCCCTGTACAGTTTTTACTTCTTGTAAGACTAGGAGCCTAGAAATTGGCTACCATTCTGTACGCTATCAGTATTTCCAGAATTTTCATTCATTTGTGTTTCTATTGTTATTATGTTTATTAATTTGAAGCCTCATTTATTGAGAGAGAAACATTTCATCACTCATCTAAGTGATGAAACGCATGAAACTTGCATTGGATAAGGAACAACTCCCTAAAAAAAAACTTTAACAGGCAGAAAAAATAGTAAGAAATCTTATGGAATGAATGTCTTTATGTATGCTCAATAATCCAGGTAAGAAAATCCCAGGAAGTTGAATCAGTTCATCTGGACATGTTTATTGAGAAAGAAATGTTTTATCACTCATGTGACCTCATCAATCTGAAGATGTTTGCTAGAAGAACAAGACACTGAGTTACCAGTTTATTTCTTTCTTTTTCTCTTTTTTTAAAATTTGGAATTACATATTAACAGCATTTTTACATAATCATCTTTAGTGAGATACATTTACAAAGTGGTCCATCTTTTCTGCATTTTACAGAGTAATTATTGAACATGGGGTGTTTTCTCCATTTGAGATAAAAGGAAAAAAAAGTGCAAAAAACATACTTACATAAACAAATTTAAACAAAAGAAGGATCTTTTGGGGAAATATACAATTTCCACATCTCCCAAATTTCCTCAAATTTAGTTGCCTCAAGCCTCATGGAGAAGGTGATTCTTTCCATCACAAAAATGTCATAAATTACATCATACCAGTCCTCTGTAGATAGGGTGTCTGGCTTAAGCCATTTCTTTGTAATTGCTTTTCTAGCAGCTATACTCAATATTCCACTTGTATTACCTGTTACTTGTATTAATGTTTGTGGGTGTTGCATGTAACAGACCAAAGAGGAGTTCATCCCACTTTATTACCATTACAAATGTATTAGGTACACCCCCCCCCCAACCACCTTCACAAAAATGGTACATTCCAGCAAATCATACTTCACGTGACTATAATCAGGCAAATCAGCATTTCTAGCGTCAGTTAGTGTTAAATTGAGCACTGGAATGGGCAAAACAAGGGACCTTACTGACTTTGAATGTGGCACGACAGTTAGTGCTAGGCATTCCAGTTCTAGCTTCTCCCAAATGGCTGTCGTCCTGGGCTTTTCACACATAACTGTTTCAAATGCTTACCAAGATTGGTGCAAAAAGCAAAAAACTACCGGTGATCATAAATCCT
This sequence comes from Lampris incognitus, assembly GCF_029633865.1. Taxonomy (NCBI): domain Eukaryota; kingdom Metazoa; phylum Chordata; class Actinopteri; order Lampriformes; family Lampridae; genus Lampris; species Lampris incognitus. Next base: position 23,990,058 of record NC_079222.1, read on the forward strand.
GTGCATGAAAGCAGCTTGTGGATCACACGGGTCAAAGAAAAATAGCGGTAATTTTGCAAGCGAAGATGAGCCACAACCAGGTAGATCGCATCCAAATTCAACATTAGTGTGCAGAATGTCACCTCAGAACACATCCCTTGTCGGACTTTGGTTCGAGTGAGCTGCAACAGCTGAAGATCAGGTTGGGTGCAAATATTATCAGCGAAGAACAAGAAAGCTTATCTCCAGTGGGCACAGGAGCATCAAATCTGGACCACTGAAGGGTGCAAATAAGTTCCCCGGTAAGACAAATTCTGGTTCCTTTTGCATCATGCTGATGGAAGAATCAGAATTTGGCGCGAACAACACAAGTCCTTGGAGCCATCCTGTTTGTTGTCAACAGTACTGGCCGGTGGTTGCAGTGTGATAGTGAGGAGAATGTTTGCCTGACACACATTAGGACCCCCGATACCCAAGAAGAAGAAGAAGACACTTTGTCATTGTACATACATACAATGAAAGTCATTCTCTGGATTTAACCTGTCCTATGCTACGAGCAGTGGGCAGCCGCTGTGCAGCGCCCAGGGACCAACTCAAGTCAGTTCGAGTCAAGTCAGTTTTATTTGTATAGCCCATTATCAAAAATTACAAATTTGCCTCAGTGCTTTGCAGCAATACAACATCCTGTCCTTAGACCCTCACATCGGATAAGGAACAACACCCTAAAAAAAAAAAAAACTTTAATAGGGAGAAAAAATGGCAAGAAACCTCAGGGAGAGCCACAGAGGAGGGATTGCTCCCCCAAGATGGACAAACATGCAATGGATGTTGTGTGTACAAAATTTACAGAATACAACATTGAAAGAGGATAACTGAATTATAATAATGGAATTATAAGATATTTGAAGAATAAGATGAGGAGGATGCCAAACAGTGTCTAGATGCCACCAGAACAGCCTCGGACCAGAGCCACGTGACCACCATCACCATGTAGACCTGAGAGGAGGACAGGCTACACATGCACACAGGAGAGACTCACATCACACCATTCACATACGCGGGAGAAGAGACAAGAAAAAGAAAAACATTTGTCACACATCGGAGTGAAAGAACGATATAACATTGAAACAGAATAACAAAATTACATGCCTTTATAAAATAAATAAAAAGAATATGTGATGACGGGGTTGCCAAGCAGGTTGCATGGTGATCACCATGGAGACCTGGGAGGAGGACAGACTACACATGCACACAGGGGAGCCCACATCACACCATTCACATACACAGAAGAAGAGAAAGGAGAAGACATCATTCAAAGAGAGAGAATAGACATGTGAGAGAAGAGAACAGTTTGCAATAGTCAATATACTCTATAATCTCATCAGCGGAACAGTGGTTGGTAAATTCATTGAGACAGAAACCGACCTGCCATGCAGTACAGGTCGTGAAGTACTCAATATAAAGGCAACTAATTGTAGGCTAAGGCAAAAAGATGAGTTTTAAATGTGGGTTTAAAGGACTCAACAGACTGGTTGTCTGACAGCAGCAGGCAGGTTATTCCACAAGAACAGGGGGCATTCTTTCCAGTTTTCTTCTTATTGCCTTGGTCAGAGGCACAGGCAGGAGTATTAACCCTAACATGCATGTATTTGATGGTGGGAGGAAACCGGAGCACTTGGTGGAAACCCATGCAAACACAGCGAAAACATACAAACTCCACACAAAAAGGACATGGGATGGCCTGGGATTCAAACCCAGGATCCCTTTGCCATGAGGTAACAGTGCTAGCCACTGGCCCATTGTACCCCCCTTTTTTTTTAAACTTTTTTTTGGAAGATGCTCATTGAAGAAAGTGTAAACACGTGGCTTATCTGCACATCATTACTGACCAAGTTCATCCCCTCATGGCTACAGCTTATCCACACTTGGATAGACACTTCCCGCATGACAGTGTACCATGTCACAAGGAATGTATCATTACCAAATGGTTCCATGAACATGACAGTGAGTTATCATTGCGTCAGTGGCCTGCAAGTCCATGGACCTCAACTCTGGCGAACAACTTTGGGATGAGGTAGAGAGGGCTGTTTACAGCAAGTGTGTGTATCATCAAGTTTCAGCGAACTGTACAATGCACTCATTTCCACGTGGTACAGCATTCCTGCACAATGCATCCACCTTCTTGTAGAATCCATGCCCAGATGAATTCATGCTGTTCTGAAGGCCAAAGAAGACAAAACAGGCTACTAGAAAGGTGGACTTAATTAACTGGCAACTCGGTGTTTGTCAGACCCTATGTTAGACCCTAGCCAAGCAGGATCTAATTTTTGTCTGTAAATGACCTTTGATCTTATATACAGTGGGACCATTGTTGGAAGTAACCATGACCTGTGTATGTGTTCATGTTGTATGTGTTTAAACTGTATTTCAACTAAAATGAGGCACAAAGCAGTCTAAGAGATACTTGGAGTGTTGATGGTGTGACACACCTGACTAGAAATCCACATATTTGCTGGCTGTCCTGGCATGTCCCCCCTCTATCTCCCCCATCTGACTCTCACTTCCTGACACTGGGTTCAGATGGGAGTTTTTCCACTGAAGCAACTGGAAAACAATACTTCAGATGGAGCACCCAGACAAACAAAGGAAGGAAGAAGTGCACACCTGCACTGGAATAATTAAGGAAATGCAGTCTACAAAACAAAACAAAACAAACATAATTTTCAAATCACTTTTCACTTATTTTCTTTATGGACCTACTGCAAACGAATTGATTATCACTATACAGTATGAAAAAATTGGAATTCTGTCCACAATCTTAAGACAATCTTTGTAGAATGCTAGATTTGTAGTTACCAGTCTCTTATGTCTATATTTTAAGGATAACATTATTATAAGAAAATATGTTATGGCAGTTTATGTTGAATATGCCGAGTTCCTGACAACAATGTCTTTTCAGAAGCTACAACTTCCTCATAAAAACTGATCATGTCATTATGAGTCATTTAGGCCTATGACTTATTTTAACTGAGGTAGTAATTAAAAAAAATGTAATTATCAACTTTCTAAACCAGAGTTACAAAGTGCTTGGTTTAAAAGTGCACCACGTGGGGTAGACAGTATAAAAACAGAATAATATACACAATTGAAAAAGGTAGTATATAAGAAAGGCATAAAAATAAGAGTACAATAAGAAGGAAAGCTAGTCATGGATGTTATATCATGGTGCTTGTCAAATCACTCAAAACAGATTTAAAAAAGAAAAACAGCATCAAGCCTCTATCATATTTAGTTGTAATGTCGCTCCCAGTCTAAACAAGGAAAGAGAAATCAATGCCACAACACCCAACTCATCCCATCACCGTTTGAAAAATAAAGTAGCCAACTATGTACCCAGATAAGAAGTGCTATACAAACTCAATTTATTATTATTATTATCATTATTATTAGTATTATTATGTACCAGTCTGCGTAAACATGACATTATATACACTGGGTTCCTTTATGTCTGACTAAAAACAATCAGAAAAATTTTGCTCTTAGTTTTCCACAATGGTGATGGTGATTTTTTTTAGCACTCTTTAATGCATGGTTTATGCAAAACTATAATAACTTTGTTTATATAGCACTTTTCTAAAACAATATTACAAAGAGCTTTACAAAGAAATAAAACCAGACAAGGCAAAAATAAGTATAAGACCAAATAAGTATGAGTAAAAATAAAAACAGTATGAATAAAAACATAAGCTGGGGGCGTGGTTTACGTTCCCGGGCATCGCCGGTGCAGGGTTGTTCCTGCTGCAGTTGGTTTTTGGAGTTGAGGAATAAACATCAAACTCGCCTTGGTCTGGTGTCTTTTTCCTCATCCTGCCACAACACATTTGTAAAAGCTTTCACAAAAAGAAAAGTTTTAAGATGAGATTTAAAAGAAGCCAGAGACTTGGTTTGTCTTATTCCAATAGGAAGAGAGTTCCTGAGTGTGGGCGCTCTAACAGCAAAAGGCCAATCACCCTTTGTGACAAGCGGAGACCTGGAAATAACCAGCAGGGCTCCATCTGCGAATCTTAATGTTTGAGAGGGTGTACACCAGGTCAATAAAACACAAATGTATTTAGGAGCAAGACCGTTTAAGGCCTTAAAATTGAGCAATACAATTTTAAAATCAATTCGAACTATAACAGGGAGCCAGTGTAGGGAGGCAAGCACGGTAGTGATGTGGTCATGCCTCTTTGTCCTGGTAATGAGTAGGGCTGTCAATGAATATCCCAAATTCGAATAACTGAATTGTAAAAAAAACAAAACAAAAAAAAACAGGCATTCTAGTGTGAAAATTAAATTCATTTGTGAAAAAAAAAGCAGCACTACCGCGGCTGTCTGCCTTGCGAATTCTCTTGAGGGACTTGGCTGCTGCACTGATTACGCTTCATAATGGACAGGAGTCACACAGTGTCACTTTGACTGGTTGAAAATGAAATTTAGGTCAAGCTGAAATGAGCAAATAATTCAACAACCTTGTGTTAAAGATGGCAGAGTTCACAACTCAACTCGGCTGCAGAGAGAGTGGTTTTCACTCCAAACAATCTAAAAAGCACCATTTGGAAATACTTGGGATTTTGGTCAGAAAATAGAAAATTTGTGGAACCTTGAGATAAAGTCGTATGCAAGCTATGTAAGCTACAGTTAGCTTACCATTCCTTACCATTCTATGACTAATAAACTGAGGGAACATCTAGAAAATATGCACAAAAATATATTCGAATGGGTTCAAACCTATATGTTTTTTTAGAAGGAATAATCAACTGTAATTTTTTGGCCAATTTTGACAGCCCTAGTAATGAGCCGAGCAGCGGTGTTTTGTACCAACTGCATACGGTGGAAGGAGCCGTTGCTGATACACGAGTAAAGTGTGTTGCAATAGTCAAGCCAACAATCGATAAAAGCATGTACAACTTTTTGCAGATTGGCAGTTGATAAAAATGACATAATTTTGGAGATTACCTTGAGCTGGAGAAAGCATGACTGAACAGCATTTTTTATTTGATTATCAAAACCGAGGACAGCATTGAATATTACCCCAAGATTCCTAGCAGCCTGCTTAAGACTACCTGACAGAGACCACCAATATTATTACCAAAAGCAAAAGGGCTGATGTAATTTGGGGGACCAAACAGAATGACCTCAGACTTATCATCATTCAATTTAAGAAAATTTTCAGACATCCAGGATTTAATCTCAGGGAGGCAAGTTGTGAGATTTGTTAGAGCGCAAGGATCTGTGGGTTTTAGTGGCATGTAAAATTGAGTGTCATCAGCATAAAAATTGTAAAACACATCTTGATTTCCAATGACCTGGCCAAGGGGCAGCATGTCTATAAAAAAGAGAAGTGGGCCAGGAACTGAGCCTTGAGGGACACCACAACTCAACTGAGCCACCAAGGAGGTAGAGTTACCCAGAACAACAGAAAAAGTTCTGTTGGTGAGGTAAGAACGTAATGAACTAAGAGCTGAGCCCTTAATGCTAACCCAAGTCTCTTATGCATTGTAAGAGGATGCTGTGATCGACTTGTGTCAAAGACAGTACTTAAGTCTATAAGAACTAAAATCGAGTAGTCACCACTGTCTGCAGTTAGCAATAGTTCATTAGTGACTTTAATTAGAGCTGTCTCAGTACTATAAAGTGCTCTAAAACCAGAATGGAAACTGTTAAACAAAACTATTAGTATTCATAAAAGTAACCAATTGAAATGAAATTATTCATAAAAGAAATCAATTGAAATGAAATTACTCTCTCCATATCCTTAGATAAAAAAGAAAAATTGGAGATTGGTCTGTAGTTACTTAAGGACAGGGGATCTAAATTAGGTTTCTTCAGCAATTGGTGAACAATAGCATGCTTAAAACTGTCTGGAAAAGAACCAGAGGCCATAGAAATATTAAGAATTTACAGAATAATGGGGCTCGAAATATGAATGAAATCATTGAAAGAGTGGCCAAGGATGAGGATGTGCACATCCTTGATATGGAGGAATGCTGGTTTGAACGGGGAGTCAAAGAGGCCATCTACATGAAGAGGTAATGACCATTAAAAAGACATGCATGTTAGGGTTAGTACTCCTGTCTGTGCCCCTGACCGAGGCATGGCAAGATGAACAGGAGTTGGTCCCTGGGCGCTGCACGGCGGCTGCCCACTGCTCCTAGCTGCACAGCTAGGATGGGTTAAATGCAGAGGAAGAATTTCCCCACGGGGATCAATAAAGTGATAAAATAAAATATAAATAAATAAATAAACAATAAATCCTTGAAGTACATCTGTCACCATCTTACAATGCTGTGATTGCAAACATTCCCAAATCCTCTGTGAATAGTACACATGGCCATTGAAACTCTAGGTAATGGTCACACCTGTTTGCATATGAAGCTGATCATTGGTTTCGGTCGTTATGCAACTGTATTGTAAGGGTGGGGATACCTGCCCTGCAGTTAATTTAGACTGAAGAGGTCACCTACATGAGTGATGAAACATTTCTCTCAATAAACGTCGTGTCCAGATGAACTGATACAACTTTCTTTGATTTTCTTACCTGGATTGAGCATGCATAAAGGCACAACAGGGTTGCCACTTGTCCATTTGGACATGATAATCTCAAAACTATTCTGTGTTTACTTCTGCCCCCCTCCCCAGCATGCTATCACACTAATACCATATTCCATGTTTATCCTTACAGGAGAGAAACTACGTGTGCTTGGGTATAACCATAATGGTGAATGGTGTGAGGCACAGACCAAGAATGGTCAGGGTTGGGTGCCGTCGAACTATATCACTCCTGTCAACAGCCTGGAGAAGCACAGCTGGTACCATGGACCTGTGTCACGCAATGCTGCAGAGTACCTGCTCAGCTCGGGTATCAATGGAAGCTTCCTGGTCCGAGAGAGCGAGAGCAGCCCTGGTCAGAGGTCCATTTCTCTGCGGTATGAAGGGAGAGTTTACCACTACAGGATTAACACTGCTTCTGATGGCAAGGTAGGCATGAGAAGAAAGACGTATATCTATACACACTATGAAGTCATACCTCTAGTGATCCCATACACACAAACCATATTCACAGAGCACAGAGATCTTCATCTGAAAGATCTCTCTCTCTCTCTCTCTCTCTCTCTCTCTCTCTCTCTCTCTCTCTCTCTCTCTCTCTCTCTCTCTCTCTCTCTCTCTCTCTCTCTCTCTCTCTCTCTCTCTCTCTCTCTCTCTCTCTCTCTCTCTCTCTCTCTCTCTCTCTCTCTCTCTCTCTCTCTCTCTCTCTCTCTCTCTCTCTCTCTCTCTCTCTCTCTCTCTCTGGTCTCTCACACACAAATAGATAAATAACTATATGTTCCACAATCAAAGTAGTGTTTTTAAAGGCCAACCAATCGCACATGTTTATCCTGTCTCACAGTTAGCTGAGTTTAAATAGTGTCTGAGCAGACAGTTGGCTAAGGCGAACCCTTCCACCACCCAGACACATTAATTTACCTCCCTCAGGGAAAATGCAATTTACAGAGGGAAGATGAGGTCTGGAGCTGGTTAAAAAGCAAAGATGTCTCTGCCCTCTTGATTTTACTGTGCTGTCCACTGTTCAGCCTTGTAATTTCTAGAACTAATTTAGGGGAATAGTGATCTGTAATAATCACAGTCAACTTTATCAGCCAAGTGTGCCTGTGCACATGAGGAATTTGACTCCGGTACACAGCGGCTTCTAGCACTTACAGACATCACTCACAAAAAAAAAACAGGAAATAAATGGAGCAACAACAGGACATTGGAGGCAAACATGTAAGTGCAACAGGTATATCGCAACTACTATACAGGGTTTTGTTTTGGTTGAGTAATCAACAACCTATGCCCATATATTATACCATATCGCCCATACATTATACTATATACCATACCACGACTCCATAGCCCATCATGCCCATATACAATGCTGTATACTCCCATATTACACTATATTATCTTATGTACCAATGTAATGACATTGTTTTAAGTATTGTAGAAATCATTGAAATAATCATGAGTTTTTTCCACCACACTCCACTCAGTTTTGAAGGTAAGGGGAGTCAGAATTTTCACTTTAAAAAAGTATACTGAATCACCCCTCTAAGTCTCTCTACCATAAAAGGTCATGGTGGTAAAGCACATTGCCTGTATAGATCATATTGGACTCCATGACAGATTGTGCTTGTGTAGGGTTTCCCATATCAAGCCGGTCTAGGTGAATTAAGAAGCTGCTGTGAACAACCGCTACCCTACCAAGAGAGTTGAGCTGGCTAGAGAAACTGCATGACAGGAATGCTTCTAACCACCTCTGTGATATTCATAATGGCCAGTGGATGCAAGGCCAGACCAGACCGCTTGCCAGATACTGATCCGGATGCAGATACACATGTATGAAGACATGCTGATATGTTTGCACACAAGAAACTAATGCAGACACATGGCCACATAGACACAAGCGGCGTGCGCGCGCGCACACACACACACACACACACACACACACACACACACACACACATACACACACACATCTCAGGTTTTTTTTTTAATACTACAGAGAATGTTGATTCACTTGTAGGACAAATATATTACTATATTGAGTAATATAGTGCCGCTATATTGGGGTGGCCCGGTGGTCAGCACTGTTGCCTCCCACCAAGAAGGTACTGGGTTCGAACCCCAGGTCGTCCTAGGTCCTTTTTGTGTGGAATTTGCATGTTGTCCCCGTGTCCGCGTGGGTTTCCTCTGGGTGCTCCGGTTTCCTCCCACCATCAAAAAGACCTGCATGTTAGGGTTAATACTCCTGCCTGTTCCCCTGACCAAGGCAATAGGAAAAAGAATTGGAGTTGGTCCCCAGGCATTGTACCGCAGCTGCCCACTGCTCCTATACAATAGGAGGGGTTAAATACAGAGAACACATTTTATTGTAGCTGCACAATGGCACAATGACAAAATAAAGTGGCTTTCTTTCATCTTCTTTCTTCATATTATATACTACATTACACACTGCATCCTTTGTTAAACGCTCCATGATCTTTATTGTCCAAAACACACTGACTGACAATGGATGATTAACTTGACTCTGGTAGACCCTGGGGTCTTCTTTAATTAAATGTAGCTCTTGTCGGAAATTTTTTTGACAGTCTTAAATTTGTTTGTTGATCACAGGGCTTCAGATTATGATAGACCAATATAGAAGTCTTTTCCCACACTAGTGAAGCCTTCTTTCTCATTTTCTCTTCCACATGCCTTTGATTTGTGCAGTGAGTCCATACACGAGTAAAGAAATGACCTGTATATTTTTCTTGAGGAACTGGCTGTGCACAGGGCACATCAGAGAATAAGTAATAAGGGGAGTTACATAAGACCTGGACAATGGAAAAGACTGTGTCCAGTCAGCCGATGCAAATATTTCACTCTTGACAAGTTGCCTGACAGATGCCTTTACTTCATTTTTAGCTTTTATTGGGATTTTACAAAGTATGTATGCGTTAACGTCAACAGACAGAATGTCATATTGCCATCCATCTTGAATCTAGCATTACTAAAAAGTCTTAAGCAAGCAGACAGGTTTCATTACTAGTAAAAAGTTCAGTTCCAGAAATTTTATCCAAACTGTTGTGCATTGTTTTAACAATCCCTAGAATTGTTTGCTTTTCAAATCTCTGAAAGAAATACGTCTTCCTACAGAAAAAAAATGCTTAAGTTTACAATGCTTTTAAGGCTACTTTAGATGATAGGGTAAGTGACAAAGTGATTGGCACTCTTGATACTTAAGCCTAACCATGGAACAGCTAAGGTATATCTCCAACATGATCTACGGAGCCTTGGGGTTAAGCATGGTTGCAGAACATCAGATTCATGAGTGGGAGCCATCCCTAGTCTTAAAGGCAAAATACGGGCCAACTAAGTCAAACAAGAATAGATGGGAATTTAAGGTCTGAACATCTCGCCAAAATTTTAAAACAAGAAAGGGACAATATATGACTGTATATCTTTATGTGCTCAGGATCTATAGAAAGACTATCTGTTTTAGTCAGAATGTAGTGGGAAATTCTGTGCCATCCAACTCTTCATTACAGACTGACTACTACTACTGTTAGGGGTTGCCACAGCGGATCATCCGTTTCCATTTCTTCCTGTCCTCTGTATCCTCCTCTGTCACACCAGCCACCTGCATGTCCTCCCTCACCACATCCATAAACCTCCTGTTTGCCCTTCCTCTTTTTCTCTCCCCTGGCAGCTCCATATTCAGCATTCTTCTCCCAATATACCCAGCATCGCTCCTCCACACATGTCCAAGCCATCTCAATCTTGCCTCTCTTGCTTTGTCTCCAAATCATCCAACCTGAGCTGTCCCTCTAATATAATCGTTCCTAATCCTGTCCTTCTTCGTCACTCCCAATGAAAATCTTAGCATCTTCAACTCTGCCACCTCCAGCTCTGCCTCCTGCGTTTTCGTCAGTGCCACTGTCTCCAAACCATATAACATAGCTGGTCTCACAACCATCTTGTAAACCTTCCTTTTAACTTTTGCTGGTACCCTTCTGTCGCAAATCACTCCTGACACTCTTCTCCGCCCACGCCACCCTGCCTGCACTCTCTTCATCACCTCTCTTTGGACAGTTACCCCAAGTATTTAAACTCTTCATTACAGACTGAAAATCTTGTATATTTATTAATCGACTGAGATGATCACTGATCAATTGAGAGACACTACATGCATCATAAATACATCAATAATAGGTCATCTACGCGTCCGGGTAGCGTAGCAGATTATTCCGTTGCCTACTAACACGGGAATTGTTGGTTCGAATCCCCATGTTACCTCCGGCTTGGTCAAGCATCCCTACAGACACAATTGGCTGTGTCTGCGGGTGGGAAGCCGGATGTGGTTATGTGTCCTGATCGATGCACTAGTGCCTCCTCTGGTCGGTCAGGGCACCTGTTGGGGGGGGGGGGGGACTGGGGAATAGCGTGATCCTCTCACGCGCTATGTCCCCTTGGCGAAACTCCTCACTGTCAGGTGAAAAGAAGCGGCTGGCGACTCCAACTGTATCAGAGGAGGCATGTGGTAGTCTGCAGCCCTCCCCGGATCAGCAGAGGGGGTGGAGCAATGACCGGAATGGCTCGGAAGAGTGGGGTAATTGGCCATGTACAATTGGGGAGGGGGGAGGGTGAAAGAAAAAAAATAGGTCATCTACTATGATGCCTGATTTATGGTTCTACACTGAGGTGATCGTGTGCCCCTGCCGTAGGTGCATACAGTGTGTACCATTTGATTTACTTTGTTGATCCAGCCCATAGACTGTAATAGCACCACTGCAAAACTAAATAGCAGCGTTGTGCATGCTTTGCCATAGAACACACAAAGAGAGGGTTTGCAGTGGATATAGCTTTGGCAGATGAGTAAAAATTTAAATTTTTTTTGGCATTATTGAGACAGAGGAAATTACATTGGAAGAGGACATGGTCTGTAAAACCGCTGAACTTGTTTAGGTGTTTGTTTGCCAGATGCCAGAGATGGATGACCTGGTGTGTGCCCGGCACTGGAACCACACTGCATGTAAGCGGGCCAAGCAAACCAATCACACCTTGTCCGTTGTGCACGTAGCCCACGTAGCCTTGATGTGCAGTTACATTTTAGAATAGATGAACGTAGGTCACGGTGTAGCCCCCTGGAGCCTACAGCAGACACCGCTGTAGTGGAGCCTATCGCAGAGCTCCACGGTCACGTCGACACAGAACCTTAAATCAGGCATGACCCCTGTGGCACCCAACATGACAAAAGGTCTGATGAGGAGGTGAAATAAATTACAGACAGTGAGTATTTATAGGATGGGGAAAAAAACTGCTCACTGAAGAACTTTCACTTGATACTGTTCATTATACTATAAAACTGTTTTTTTCCACTGCCATTTTTTTGTCTTTCTCTTCCAGCTGTATGTATCATCTGAGAGCCGTTTTAATACACTGGCAGAGCTGGTGCATCACCACTCTACTGTGGCAGATGGCCTTATCACCACGCTGCACTATCCAGCACCTAAGCGCAACAAGCCCACCATCTATGGAGTGTCACCCAACTATGACAAGTGGGAGATGGAGCGCACTGACATCACCATGAAGCACAAGCTAGGAGGGGGCCAGTATGGAGAAGTGTACGAGGGTGTTTGGAAGAAGTACAGCCTTACTGTGGCTGTAAAGACACTTAAGGTATGGAGAGATTCACAAAACATGCAATTTAATGGCCAAAGAAGGGAAACTTGTCTTGTAGAGTTTCTTTCTGCAGTGGTTGCAGCCATTAATTCCATATAGCTGACTTAAAACTGGGGTGGGCAACTATGGAAAAGTGAGCAATTTTGACAGAACACCACAAACAAATCCACCCCCCCCTTTGCGCTGCTTCCTTCCTTCCTGCATCCCCTCCCTCCAAACTAGCTCATGCACATACCTTGAGTTTGCCCATTGTAACTGGCAAAATTCCTATTGTCGCTGATGGCCAACGCATATGAAAAAAATTGGCACTCCCCTGATTGGTCAAGGCCTACTGGCACCAGTGAGGTTTTGAGATCTTGAATACAGACAGGGGGTTAAACACAGGGGCTTGATTCTCTCTCAGACCATTTAAATTACTCATAGCTCTAAGAGCATTATAATTTGTTTCACAAATAACACTAAAAGAAACTGCCTACCCCAACTTTAATTAAAAAAAAATCTCATAGTCAAATTGAAATTTAAGCGTATTACAGGAAGAGTGTAATTTGAATGACTATGCCACCACCTGGTGTTTTTTGGCTGTAACTAACATGTTTTCTCTAGGAGGATACTATGGAGGTTGAGGAGTTTCTTAAAGAGGCTGCTGTCATGAAAGAGATAAAACACCCCAACCTGGTACAGCTCCTGGGTATGTTTTCTTTTCCATTATAATACTCCCATCGTCAATTGAAAGGTGTATCTGTCTAGAGTCAAATATTCAGTAATCTACTGCTACCTGCTACTGCTACTACTACAACTACTACTACTGCTACTACTACTACTACTACTACTACTACTACTTTCGGCTGCTGCCGGTTAGGGGTCACCACAGCGGATCATCCATGTCCATCTCTTCCTGTCCTCTGCATCTTCCTCTGTCACACCAGCCACCTGGATGTCCTCTCTCACCACATCCATAAACCTCCTCTTTGGCCTTCCTCTTCTCCTCTTCCCTGGCAGCTCCATATTCAGCATCCTTCTCCCAATATACCCAGCATCTCTCCTCCACACATGTCCAAGCCATCTCAATTTTGCCTCTCTTGCTTTGTCTCAAAACTGTCCAACCTGAGCTGTCCCTCTAATATACTCATTCCCAATCCTGTCCTTCTTCGTCACTCCCAATCAAAATCTTAGCATCTTCAACTCTGCCACCTCCAGCTCCACCTCCTGTCTTTTCATCAGTACCACTGTCTCCAAACCACATAACATAGAGTCAAATATTCAGTAGTGATTGATAAAAAAGATTTATTTTGCAACCATGTATACTTTTTAGGGGTGTGCACGCGGGAGCCGCCATTCTACATCATCACAGAATTCATGACACATGGCAACTTATTAGACTACCTGAGAGAGTGCAACAGGGAGGAGGTCAATGCTGTGGTGCTGCTCTACATGGCCACACAGATCTCCTCTGCCATGGAGTACCTGGAGAGGAAGAACTTTATCCACAGGTGAGCAGGATCCTATCAGATGTCTAAAAAGGGCTTATTTTGTCTCAGGGCCCAAATTTGAAAGGTTGTCTTTTAATGTAATAGACTAAAGGATATTCGTAAAACTTCTCAGTCTGAATGCAAACCCTTGATCAGTTTTCCCTCTTGTGTCATAGTAGAGTGTATGTCATGCAACTGATGTACATGATCGTCTATGGCGTGCTTTTGCAGTAAAAATCTTTACAAAATGATGACCTGATTGTCTGCTGTTCTTACTTGTTATTATTGGGATGATAATAAGAATAATTATTATTATTATTATGTATTGGGCACGTGGCGCAGTGGTTAGCACTGTTGCCTCACAGCAAAAAGGTCCTGGGTTCGAAACCTGGGGTTGTCCCAGGTTGTCCTCTGTGGGGAGTTTGCATGTTCTCCCCGTGTCTGCGGTGGGTTTTCTCCAGGTCCGCCGGTTTCTCCCACCATCAAAAAGACATGCATGTTAGGGTTAATACTGCTGTCTGTGCCCCTGACTGAGGCATGGCAAGACGAACTGGAGTTGGTCCCTGGGTGCTCCACGGAGCCTGCCCACTGCTCCTAGCTACACAGTTAGGATGTGTAAATGCAGAAAATAATTTCCCTTCGGGGACCAAAAGAGTATAGCAAAATCAAAATCCAAAAAAAAAAAAAATATATTAATTGTAATGGTCCATCCTCAGATTTTTTTTTTATGCATTTTACAGTCAGGTCCATTGTTCTTGCTGCTTCCTGTGCAGCTATACAATGAGCAGTAGGCAAAGTGGTCCACTATCATCAATCTATTTGTAGCTACGCTCACCATTTGAATGTCTTATTCGATTGCCCATCATCCCTTCTTCTCTATTCTTTCTCTTACTCACCACTATATTCTGAAGCGCTCCCCTGTTCCCCCTTTGCTTGTCTTAGCCTCTCGTCACACACCAGGCTGTGTTGTAAGATAATTAGTGTTAGTTCCGACATGTTTAACAAGGTTTTCTAGAAGAAGTGGTTTGATTTATGGGTATACAGTTTTCCAATGAGCTTCTAAAAATTTCAGCTTGTCGAGACTCAGCTTGTGACTTCACATTAATGCTAATAGAATGTCGATAGTGCAGTGGATGGAACAAAATATCTGCGGCGGCAGTGGCTCAGGAGGTGGAGCAGGTTGTCTGGTGACTTGAGGGTTGCCAGTTTGAGCCTTGCCTCCTCCTAGCAAAAATGTTAAGGTGTCCCTGAGCAAGACACCCAACCCCTAATGGCTACCGAGGAACTAGTTATTACCTTGCATGGTTGACACCTCCATCGGTGTATGAGTTTGTGTGTGTGTGGGTGAATGTTAAGCATTAATTAATTGTAAAGCACTTTGAGTGGCTTTTGAGACAAGAAAAATCCTGTAAAATATATTCTATTTACTGCTGTTCACTTCTATTGGATTCTTGTCTCAATCTATCTTATCAATAATTATAGCCTTAGACTATGTATCTGTTCAATGTTTCAGTCGAAAACATGAACATAGCTATTGTGTTTTTGTATATTAGACTCACTCTGGAGAAAGTCATGATTCTTCCACACCCCTGCCACACATCTTATTCTTCTCTGTCCCTTCTCTCTTCCAGGGACCTGGCTGCTCGCAACTGTCTAGTAGGGGAAAACCATCTGGTGAAGGTTGCTGACTTTGGCCTGAGCAGGTTGATGACTGGAGACACCTACACAGCACATGCAGGGGCCAAATTTCCCATCAAATGGACTGCTCCAGAGAGTCTTGCCTACAACAAGTTCTCTATCAAGTCTGATGTGTGGGGTGAGCGCTGAGATTCTATTGGATATCAAATATGAAATATGCCACATTTCAGCAGTGCATAAACTTGACAACTCATTTGCCTGCTCTAGTCAGGAAGACTCCTGAGATTCCTCGCTTCAGGAGTCAATCAATCAATCAAATTGTATTTATATAGCACAATTCACACATTAAAATGCAGCACGATTTGGTAGTTTGCTTTGCAAAAAATGAAAGTGCAGTTAAAAAGAAGGTAATGCTAAAAGAAAGAGTGGATAAGTTAAAAAAAATGTTTGTATGAACTACAGAATGGAATTAGTTATTCTCACGAAGCATAACATGAATGGAATGCCCACAATATTTTGATTTATTCTTTTAAGAAATAAGTGGGTTTTCTTTAGCTTCCCATCATTAAAATGTGGTGATGTTATTATCATTCATTCATGTGGTCTGAATAACCATTTGTACTATTTTGACATTCCAGCATTTGGTGTGCTGCTGTGGGAGATTGCAACTTATGGTATGTCTCCTTACCCCGGCATTGACCTGTCCCAGGTCTATGAGCTGCTGGAGAAGGACTACCGTATGGACCGGCCAGAAGGTTGCCCTGAGAAAGTCTATGAACTGATGAGGGCTTGTGAGTAGAAAAAGTCATCGATTTTGTATATGATTTGAGCCCCATTATTTTATATAATGAGGTCCGTTTCAGATGTACAGTTATATACAAACTGTTTTGTTTCTATCAGGTTGGAAGTGGAACCCTGGAGAGCGTCCATCTTTTGCTGAGACCCACCAGGCCTTTGAGACCATGTTCCAAGAGTCCAGCATTTCAGATGGTCAGTGCTCCCTTTTCTTTTACCAAGACCATAATGAAAAAGATAAGAAAAGGATAATAGGAACAACATGATGATGGTTATTGTAACATGGTTGTCACATTCGGAAATGCAGCTTACAGGCTTATGGAAGCTAAACATTCTGGCTTAGATTGTCCTGTGTGTATGTTTAGAGGTGGAGAAAGAGTTGGGGAAGAAGGGGAAGAAGGTGACACTGGGCTCCATCCAGCAGGCTCCAGAGCTGCCCACCAAGACGAGAACTCTGCGCAGGAACATGGAAAATCGTGATGGAGACTGCCCAGGTAAGACTTAATTAATCACTCTGCATGATTCCTCCCTCTCCACCTCAAGCTGATGTGTGGTGAGCGTTCTGGTGCAAAATGGCTGCCGTGCATCACCCAGGTGGGTGCTACACATTGGTGGTGGTTGAAGCGAGTTATCCCTTTCAATGTGAACAGCTTTGGATGTCTAGAAAAGTGCTATATAAATGTATCGATGATTATTATTATTATTATTATTATTATTACTCTAATATACAACAAAGCTGTGGCCCCTATTGCCTCCACTGACTGAATTGAACTGCTACAATGTTGCATCTGCATTTTTATGTCAAATGAAATAGTAATGTCACTTCAAAGTGCAAGGATGTCTGAATAGGATGTACTATTGGTTTTCCAAAGGAGTTGGACTTGATTCAACTCCTATAGATAACCATGACCTGGATGAATGAGAACATTCACAGACACTATTGGTTTTGTGCATGTTTATAGTACAATCAAATGTTGTTGTTTTTTTGCTGACATTTAACATCTTCATTGTAACTTCCCTGTAATTATTTCTCATTTCTTCTTTACTCTTCAGACTCAGTGGAGACAGAGGTGGCTGTGTCTTCTCCTATGCTCCCCAGGAAAGAGCGCTCGCCCCCGGACAGCAACCTAAGTGAGGATGAGCGCCTGCTACCAAAAGATAAAGACAAGAGTAGAGGCTTCCTCAGCCTCATCAAGAAAAAGAAAAAGAATGCCCCAGCCCCACCCAAACGTAGTTCCTCTTTCAGAGAGATTGATGGTCACCAAGAACGAAGAGGCTTAACACCAGATACCCGAGACACGGATAGCTTCAACAATGGTGTATCCACAACCTTAAATGACACCACACACACTATTGACCCTTTAAAGTTCCTGGGTGCAAACAACAATGGAGCAGGGGGCATTACCAATGGTGCACCTACATACCCAGGGCCACTATTCCCCAGAAAGAAGGGGGCCCCTGCAATGCCTGGTCAGGGGGGTAAAACTGCTACCACACCACCTAGTGAGGAGGAGCTGGTGTCTAACTCCAAGCGTTTCCTGAGGTCCTCCTCTGCCTCAAGCATGCCCCCTGGTTCAGAGGGCACTGAGTGGAAGTCTGTCACCCTGCCAAGGGACCCAGGCCACCGCCACTTTGACTCAGGCACCTTTGGAGGAAAGCCAGCACTACCACGTAAGAGAGCCAATGAGCAGAAAGGGGAGAATGTCCCCAGGATGGGGACCCTAACGCCTCCACCACGTTTGCCCAAAAAGGCAGAGGATACATCAGATGAGGTGTTTAAAGATACTGAGCCCAGTCCTGGTTCAAGTCCCCAGGCATTAACACCCAAGTTGGTCAGCAGACCAGGGGGGCAGGGACTGGAGAACTCCAAGACCAGTGCTCTTCAGGCTGAGCTTCTTAAGCCTAATGTGTTTCCTGCTCTGGGGGCTGCAGGGGATGAGTGCAGAGCTCGGAGAAATAAACACACAATAGACTCCTCCATGGCCAGGGAGAGAGGAAAGTTTCAGAAGCCCAAGCCAGCCCCTCCTCCACCCCCACCCTCCAGTGCCAAATCAGGCAAGATCTCTCGTAGCCCTACTCTTGACCTCCCTTCCCCCTCATCCACCACCTCAGACATCAAAGCTAAGGGTTTACCCTCTCTCGCAGAGCCACACCACCCAACCTCCAACCCAAGTGACCAAGCTCGCACATCCCTCAGTGAAGGCACCAAGAAGTTGCCTATGGGCTCCAGTTCCAAACCTCAACCAGTAAAGACCTCTGCTTCCTCTATATCATTGTCCACTTCCATTTCAAACCCGAATCAAAGTGCCTTCTCTTCATCCCTCACCTCTCCTGGTGACCAGACCTCTCCCACTGCTTTCATTCCCCTCATGAACACCCGACGGTCCCTTCGGAAGACTGCACCCCGCCAGCCAGCCGAACGTACTCCCAACTCAGCCGTGACACGGGAGATGGTTTTGGAGAGCACCGAGCTTCTACGTGTAGCCATTGGCCGTAACTCGGAACAACTGGGAAGCCATAGTGCTGTGCTGGAGGCTGGCAAGAACCTTTCAAAGTACTGCATCAGCTACGTGGAGTCCATCCAGCAGATGAGGAACAAATTTGCCTTTCGTGAGGCCATCAACAAGCTTGAGAGCAGCCTGCGTGAGCTACAGATCTGCCCTACTGCCACCGGGGGTGCTAGTGCACAGCAGGACTTCAGCAAGCTGCTCTCCTCTGTCAAAGAGATCAGCGATATTGTTCAGAGGTAGCGCCACAGACTCAGAACCAACAATGAGATGAAACTTGAAATGATGCCAACTGTCTGCCACTACAGATTTCTCTGGTAACCTTGAATCTTAGCTGCATTTTAAATGTGGTCCATACCAAACTCATGCCAGAGAGCAGAGAAGAGTTTACTCAAAAGCTAGAACAGTGTGTAGAATTCACACTTATAAGTACTGGAGTACATTTTGAAACACTCAAGCCTGTGGTGACTGTGCAAAAAATCGAATTACTCTTTGTCTAGACTGTAAAACTCAATTTGTAATTTTGAAAAGCCTTAACTATGAACCTTATGTCTTTTGGCCTTAACAAGGGGCCTGGGGTCAATTATGAGTCAACCTAAGTTTTCACCAATCATTTTTGGAGTGATCATGTCTTATGTTTATAAGTTTTTTTTTTTTATCTAGAGTGACACTACTAGACAAAAACCATCATATTTGTTTCCATTACATTCATTGAGTTAAATTTGGCATTTCTGCCAGTGACAATGTGCAAAAACAACCTTAAACCTCACAATGTTTGAGGATGTCTATTAACATTCAAACATTTGATGTCATTGCTTGCATTTTCGTCTGTAAGAATTAGGGAGCATCTGGAGTCCGCATTGTGTATTAACTTGTCACTAGCCATCATTTCCCTCTTGGCTTGAACAATTTCTTTCTCTTCATTAGTTACTTCAGCACTGCAGATGGTGTGAAGTTGTGTGGCTGTCTCAGTATTTAGTCAGAATGAATGCTTATTGCTGTATTTGCAAGCATGTGCCATAAAGCAGTGAAGGAAGCAAGTAAGCTAGGAGGAGTCAGCACCTAGGCAACACTTTTTTGCTTCTCAGTAAAACACTTCCTTAACACTATCACTAGTGCCATAATTCACAAGACTTGTCACCTTGGAAGGTGTAGAGATGTGACCTTGGTTTAGCTAAGTGGCTAGCGATGGCTTTGTTAATTTGTATAATGAAATGTTTGATCTCATTACCAAACACCATTGTCTCCAGTGTTTAACTGGGGAGGGACCAGGGTTTAGGACCCAGAACTCTGTGGATTTGAATGTCATGATATTCTACCCTCAGACTGAGCGATAACCACCATACCATTTTGATTTAATGTTTTATACAGTTGCCACAAAAGCTGTCTGCTGCAGTTTGGTCTAAGTAGATGCTGTTGAGTCCACGTAAAGAGAGCAGACTCAGACAGTGTTTCTCCTACCACTGAGGAGGCAGAAAGTTTGAGTGTCACATGGTCTACATGCTGTTTCAGAGGCCTTTCCACCCCAGCAAAAAAATTATCTTGGGGGAAACACTGGACTGAAATGTAATTATGCGTTTATGGATACCTGTCACTTGCTGTCTTACAAGAGATGACATTAAAGTAAGATGTTTGAAAAAAAAAAAAGGAAAAAAAAACCTCATGAATTTCCACTGTAACATCATCTGTTCCTTTGTGCTCTTCTCTGCATCTTGTATTTGGAATGATGTTTTCAGTATTTGTGCTGTAATCCACACCCATGTGCCCTGTCTGACTGCGATGCCTGAGGACACAAGTCAACAGCAAGCTGCCTTGACTTCAACATGGTACTGTCAATGTTGACTCATTGTTTGGTCTTTTTATCGCTGTTTTCCAAATCATACCACTACTTTTTTTTTTATCCGAGCCTCCTCACCAATTTTTTTTTCTTTTGACAAATTTTGCTCTTTTTTTTTGTAAATACATATTTTCTTTTGTTCCTCCCTCACACAGTACTTTTGTTCCTCCCTCTAGCCTTGGTGTAATTTTTGTTGCAATAAAATACAAATTGTGCTACTTGAGTTAAGTTTTGGGTGTTTTTTCACACCTATACACACACACACTGTACCTTATGCGCTGCTTGTGTGTGTGTACATCGATGCCCTTGTTCTGTAGTCGGGGTTGAATCTCTCAGAATAGTTGAAAATGTTGTATATTGGGTTACCAAGGTGAATTTGCCAAACCCAATTTATCACAGCAGCATACTATATCATATATCACAGAGCAGACAACAGCTCATGCACGATCTATTTTCTGTCTAGAGTATTTTATTATTATTAAAATCAAAATGTCAACATTTTAAAATCATATACACGCAAAATGCATTTAAATGTTAGCACAGCTCCTTCAGAATTTATACATATGTACTTGTTTTTTTTTGTACTCTTGTGGACAGACAAAAGCAGGACGTGGTCGCTCAGACAGCAAAGAGGTGGGATACAGGAAAAAGACGACCCAGCCCACCAACTTCCCAAAAAAACAAACCAATCCCATTCCTCAAAATTAAGACAAATGCAGAATCCTCTCAAGTAGAGGGTATGACATTGTAGTGGATAAGAAACAACTGAATACACCCAACCCATGAAACAGTGCCACGTTCCCCACTCCACCTCATACAGACTCGGGAGAAATCTTGCAAATACTATTTTTCACATCACCCAACTTTAAAATTCCCCTGCCATTTCAAACAACTTGAATAAAAAGTGGAAGGAAAAAAAAAACATAAGCAGAAGGAATCGCCAGCTTTCACCAGTTTGCAGAACATGGCAAGTGTCTGTCCGTTAAATACATTTATTCGTAGAAACTATATTACAGAATTTCCCAAGCATGAATTACAGGCAACCCACAAGCACAACAACTGTACAGGTCTCAGAGAAGCCAGTAAGTAGTTTTCTATATCCCAAGTGGCATGATCATCACTAATTGTTAAGAAGCAATATATACAGTTGTCCAATCAGGGAATTACTATGGTACAGAAAAAAGGACTGAAAATAACCTAGCTTTGGACAAATTAGTCTTACATATGGAGGGACCGTTTATGTGGGGCATGCTGCTTGGTATTGTACTAGTCAAGGCTATTGGGAGAAGGCAGAGGAAAGGCAGCTCAAACTAATGACTGAGCATCTTCAGTGCAGCTTCATTTGTGTTACAGGACTTATCTGTTTACCGAAGACTCTTACATCCCATTAGTGAACACAGGGACTGTACAGGGAGTATAGGTGACTGCTAATTAGTTATTGTGAGACCTCAGCACAATTGTTTACATATATTTAATTCATATTTATTCTCCACAAAAATGTAATAATTATCGTAAAGTGGCTGGTTTATTTAACAGAAGCGAGTCCAAAAGCAGAATGAAGAGCAAGTGCAGCAAAATGTTGAAATTAACAGTAATAGTAATATTAACATTAATTATAAGGCAACAAACAACACCACAGAAAATGCTGGTAAAGATGGACTCTATTGATATGAATAGGGGAAAGGGTCGAGGAGAGGACATTGGGAGCTGGTGCAAAGAAACTGATGTGAAAGAATCCTTACATTTTTGGGAAAACATTCTTTAAAGTGTCATTTTAACAGGGTAAAAAAAAAGCCCCTCCTAACCTAAACACACAATAACTTGCAAACAGACACCAGCTAGGAAACACCCAATATTCTTCCCTGTGTGGTTCTCCTGAAAAGAGCCTGATAGGCCTGATAGGATTTAGTGGGGAATACCTTGTCTCTCAAGGTTTTTATGTAGGCTCAATAATCCAGGTAACGAAATCACGGAAACGTGAATCAGTTCATCTGGACACAACGCTTAGTGGGAGAAACATTTCATCACTCACCCAGGTGACTTTGACAGTCTCAACTGACTGCAGGTATCCCCCAACCTTATAAACAATACAGCGGCATCATGACTGAAAACAACGATCAGTTTCAGATGCAAATTGGCGTGACCATTAACTAGAGTTTAAATGGCCATGTGTGCTATTATCAGAGGATTTGGGAATAGTTGCAGTCGAAGCATTGTAAGATGGCGACAGATGTACTCTTACCCCCCCCTCGGTTCAGGAATGGCTGTTCCCTCTTCACATAGATGGCTTCTTTAACTCCCCATTCGAACCAGCGTTCCTCCAAGGATGTGCACATCCTCATCCTTGAAAGAGTGGCCACTGGCCCGTGGATGGGTGTAGACCATGGACTCCTGGCCTGACACGTTAGCTCTTCTGTGTTATGCCACCCTCTTAGCCAGCGTCTGTTTTGTTTCCCCCAATGTACAAATCACAGCAATCCTCCTGGCACTTAACAGCAAACACCATATTCCTTTTTTGCGTCGGGGGACCCGATCCTTGGGGTGAACCAAGCATGGTTTGTGGTTTGAAAGCAACTGAGACACGGTGTTTAGAAAATACGCATCTCAACTGTTCCGACACTCCTGCCACATACGGAATAACCACTGTTTTACGTTTAGGCAGCTGTTGTCCCTCTCTCTTCAATTGGCTGGTGCACTGTTTGGGCGTCTTCCTGGCTTTGACAAATGCCCAGTTAGGATAACCACACTTAACCAGGGCCTGTTTAATGTGGGATTTCTCCCCTTCCCCGGCCGCTGTGTCAGTGGGGATATTGTCAGCTTGGTGGTACAGCGTCCTGATGACTCCTAGTTTTTGCTCCAGTGGATGATGAGAGCATAGAATAGAATACACTTTATTTGTGATTGTACATACATAGAACAAAATGTATTCTCTGCATTTAACCCATCCTAGCTGTGTAGCTAGGAGCAGTGGACAGCCAACATGCAGCACCTGGGGACGAACTTCAGTTATTTCTTCCTATTGCCTTCGTCAGGGGCACAGACAGGAGTATCAACCCTAACATGCATGTCTTTGATGGTGGGAGGAAACCGGAGCACCCGGACAAAACCCATGCAGAGACGGGGAGAACATCCGAACTCCACACAGAAATGACCTGGGATGGCTTGGGGTTCAAACCCAGGACCTTCTTGCTGTGAGGCAACAGTGCCAACCACTGAGCCACGATGCCACTGAGTCAAACCTTAAGCACTGATCAGTATGTGTTGGTTTATGGTAAACATCAATAATCAAATATCCCCCATCACCAATTGCAAAATCACAGTCTTAAGAAGGCTAACCTGTCATTTTTCACGTCCTGCCTGGTGAATTTGATGTGGTTGTCCACAGAGTTAATGTGGTCGGTGAAATGAAGTATGTCCTGAGTT
The DNA here is from genome assembly GCF_029633865.1 of Lampris incognitus. Classification (NCBI taxonomy): domain Eukaryota; kingdom Metazoa; phylum Chordata; class Actinopteri; order Lampriformes; family Lampridae; genus Lampris; species Lampris incognitus. The sequence goes on from NC_079222.1 coordinate 24,013,949, forward strand.
TTAATTTTAAACCAGGTGTCGGCCACAAATCTAAACCAATGGCTAGGTGGTGTCCCTGGATAGGACATCACTTCTACTATAAACCTGCACATACTGATAAGTAATTAAGGATGAGTCTCATCACCCATTGGAGCACAGACTAGGAGTCATCAGGACACTGTACCACTGAGCTGACAATGTCCCCAGTGACACAGCAGCCAGGGGATGAGAGAAGTCCCACATTAAACAGGCCCTGGTTAAGTGTGGTTATCCTAAGTGGGCGTTTGTCAAAGCCAGGAAGACGCCCAAACAGTGCACCAGCCGATTGTAGAGAGAAAGACAACAGCTGTCTAAGCGTAAACAGTGATGATTCCGTATGTGGTGGGAGTGTCAGAACAGTTGAGATGCGTATTTTCCAAACACCGCGTCTCAGTTGCTTTCAAACCCCAAAACACGCGGTGCCAAAAATTGGCCCACCCCCAGAATTAGGTCCCCTGGCACAAACAGAATGATATAGTATATGCTGTTAAGTGCTGGGACGATTGCCGTGAATTGTCCACCGGGTAAACTAAACAGATGCTGGCCAAGAGGATGGCACAACACAGAAGAGCTACCTCGTCAGGCCAGGACCCCACAGTGTAAACCCATCTACAGGCCAGTGGCCACTCTTTCAAGGATGAGGAAGTGCACATCCTTCATAGGGAGGAATGCTGCTTTGAATGGGGAGTCAAAGAGGCCATCTATGCTAAGAGGGAACGACCATCCCTAAACCCATCCCTGAACCGAGGTGGTGGGGGGGGGGGGGCTAAGAGTACATCTGTTGCCATCTTACAATGCTGTGATTGCAACTATTCCACGATCCTCTGTGAATAGTACATATGGCCATTGAAAGTCTAGTTAATGGTCACACCAATTTACATATGAAACCAATTGTTGGTTTCAGTCGTTATGCAACTGTGCTGTTTATAAAGTCGGGGGATACCTGCAGTCAGTTGAGACTAATGAAATAAAAAAATACAACTTCAAAACACGTTCATTTGTGAAGAATAGTGTGGCTGTATTACACATCAATTCATTGAACGAAGAGCTAAAAGGATGTAAAGCATTATTGAAGACATCTGAATAAATTCACCAATTAGATCTGTAAACTATACAGGAGAGACCTGATGACTTGAGGATAGAGGGGCTAGGGTAGAGTCATGATTGGAGTCCAATCCATACAGAATTAATTGGTAGAGAATGGAACTTGATGCAGTATCTCAGTGTAGTATATAGCTACAAAACCAAACAGTAAAAAGGACACTCCTGCCATGAACATCACAACCATCAAAGTGTCAGTAACCCATGTAATGTCTTATGAGTGGTGGTGCCTATGACACTATGGCGGATGCACTCAAGTGAATGGCGGAAGAGAAGAGGAAGAGAGAGAAGAGACAAGTATTGGTGGATTGAGATTAGTAGAGAGGCAGACCGGGAGAGCAGAGGAGGAGAAAATAAATGTAGTCCACACAGTCCAGCCCAGGTTGGCATGAATCTCCAATTCCTTCTTTCCACAGCCCCACTCTCATGCAGCCCCTGGTGCAGTAGGTGTAGAGGGTGGGCAATGTACGAATGTGCAGGGGTGGGGAAACTGATAGGAGGTGGTAAAAGGAATGCAAAAGGTTGGTAAGAGAGAAAGAGAGAGTAGGGGGGTGAAGGAGTTGCTTGGTCATTAGCAGCCACAGCCTTCCCTCTGGGGCTGTGGTTCACTTGTTAGCCGCCCACCCTGGGGGGCAGAGGGCTTGTGCTGGACCCCTGACTCAGCGGCATTCAGGTCCAGGCTGCCATCTTGGATGTTCTGGTAGATCTTCTTTGCCGCTTCCAGGAAAGCATCTTCAACATTTTCACCCCTAAACAAAAACATACACAGGTTGGCAAAGAGAAACAAAAAGAGACAAACAATCCTAAGGAGAAAGACCAAAAGACAGAACTAGGAGAAAACTACTTAGGTGAGAATGCAGTTTGATGAGAGAAGAGTTTAATTTCCATAGTAACTCACATACTGCATAGTGCCTCACATACTGATGTTGATCAGACTTACGTTTTTGCACTGGCCTCCAGGAATAACAGACCTGTGCAACATGAAACAAGATGGAAATCAAGCACCACCAATTAAGTAAAACATCTCATCTAAGCTTGCATACCATAGATACCAACATCCCCAATTCCCTTTCATTTCACATTTATTAGTTTACTGTCATCGTTCTAATTTCTGAATTCCCCTTTCTCTGTAATATTTAACTTTTTTTGATGTTAATCAAAACTGTCCCTTTTGGCCTCCAGTTGGGGCAGATGGTATATAATTTAAATCAATAGTAAAATAAAAAGGTCGCAACATGCTAGTGCAGCCAATACTGACATTTTTACTTCAGTATCATTTCTTTTTCCTAAATCACATAATTAACAAATAAAAAATACAAACTGTTTTAGTACTGTGTTTTCCTGTTCATGTACATTACATTAACATTTCCCAAGGGTTGATGTTGATGCAGCAGGTAAACATGTCAGCCAAAAGGAACCGCTGAAAACATAAAGCTTAGCAGACCAATTAACAGCTCATCTTAATCAGAGATTCATACCAAGGTACGCTTAACCTGCTATCAGCTGGCTCTGTAAGTTAGACACAGTGAAAATTGACCTTGAGTCATCTTTTTATATGAGCACACTTTGTGTCTTGCCACCACTTTCCCTGGAATTTAGGGTCATGCAATAATCGGTGGCCTCTAGACTTCCATCACTTCTTCTCTCCCTTTTGGTTTTCTGAAGGATTTTCTTTTATGTCATTTCCTACTCCCGCTCTGCCCTTGCATTCATCTTTCCCTTTCCCTCTCTTCCACGCACCGTTCTCTTCGGCAAACTGCTTAGCCTCCTCATATGTGACATCCCTCTGGGCCTCCAGGTCAGCTTTGTTCCCTATGAGAATGATGACCTGAAGACAAAGGACAGAGGATGAACGAGATGATACTCTAGAAAGCAACATAACTAGTATCATATAGAAGACATCTTCAGAAGAAATAAACTGCAATAAAACATTCTTCTCACAACTTTTCTTAAACAGTGACTTCCTTCATTAGGAATTTGATTACTTTTAATAATATGGGCTAAGCTAACTGCTAGCCCATGCAGACCGGCAGTCTGACAGTCATCCTGGCATTCGCTCTCTTGGACAGTGAATTTTTGTTATTATATATGTTGGATATGTTTTCGTAGTTTTTTGTAGTGTTCTTGTAGTTTTGATGTGTTTTTGTCTTTGCGTTGCACTGCTGTGGGCTGGGGGAAACGATATTCCGTTTCATTTCACGTGTACAGACACGTGGAATGAAATGTTCCTGATTCCTGATCAGAGTGAATACATCACTATAAGTGTGCTAGACAGCACTGCTTTGGGCCAGCTTTTCCAGTCAAACAAACCAAGGCAGTAACACAGTGACAGACCTTGCACAGTCTTCTTCGCTGCAGCTGCATGCACTGTATCCAGCCCAAGTACTAACCATTTTGTTTATACCTCACCCTCATCCAGAGAAGGAACTGACATCTTTCCTGGCAGAGATCCACAACGCTGCTTCTTTGGACACTTAAAAAACTCCCGAAAACTCACCTGTTCGCCAATGTTCTCTAGTCACTTCTATCATCCCTGAAAATCTTTTTTTATTTTCTATTTTTGTATTACTTGTTTTTTCTGTTCCATTTTGTGTAAAGCATCCTTGGGTCCCTTGAAAGGCGCTATATAAGTTGTTGTGGCAGGCTAAACTCTCCACTGGGTAATAATGTCAGTCAAGCTCATAAAACTAAACATTTACCAGAGTTGCTGGAGTTGAATTGTCCAATTGTAGCGTCTTGTCCCCTGTGTGCTTTTGCTAGGCAAGTGCAATACTTCCATTACCAAAAAGAGGGAGCTAAAGGCTATGTTAAAGTCTCATCCGAGTATCCACAAACTTATTATAAAGGACATGAGATGCAAGCGGCAAGTTTTCCACTTAAAAAAAAAAAATAACAGAAAGAAATATGTAAACATTTTGATGGGATGTCCTAAGATACATCTGATAGGGCAAGAACTGAGTGGGTTAAACATTTAAAACATTCACCCTTTAACACGTGCCTCTGGAATTGGACAGAGAAATGTAGCTTGAAATACTGTCCACCACAGCTTATTTTAATAGTTTTATGTCCCCCTTACAAAATTTTATGACACTGGCCTAGCCAATGTTGAATTATACAAGCTTTCAAGTGTGTTGCCCTATAAAACCAGATGAATAGTACTTGATTGTGTAACCCTATTGGTTCCTTGTTTGAAGAAAAAAAATGGCGCCAAATATTGAATTATCATGTGTTCATATGGATTTGGGAAGTACTGAGTTAAGTAAGCATCCCCATTCAAAACAAAAATGTGCCTGATATACAACCAGCGATGATTATCAATTACACTGACCTGGCCACGGACCTCAGCAACATGATAGCTGGAGCCTTCCTGTGGCTACCATAAGCTTTTGCAAATAAAATGACAGCAACAATGGGGACACAACTGACAAGGCAACGGGCTACTGAGTTTTTGTTTTTTTGTCAGCCTTTTAAGTGGGGAATAAGGACGCCCACTGAAGTCAAGACATTAAATAACTGAACATTCTTCCTACCCTGCAAAACTACTTCTATTTAGAGTCTTGACTCTTTCCCAAAAACAACGGAGGTATGTTTTAATTTCTGTTGATGCTCCAAGTTATAAAAGGATTCTCAACAGCATGGCAGATGAAAAAAATTAAATTGTGAATATTAAAAATTGAAATTTAAATTTAACTACATAAAATAATTAAATGTATTTCTTATATATATGTATATCTGTATATACACACATACACAATTTTTTTTCGTCCGCTTGTTTTGCTTCTCAAATTTAGGGTGCAGTTGGGTGGTTTGAGGGTGGGTTATTGGTTGGTGGGTTTGGTTTTCATGGGCTAAAATTCATAGGCACGTTTACATTTTGTTCTGTTTGTCTTATAAACCTGTGCAAAAATGCAAGAAAAATATTTTTTTTAAATTAACTACATAAAGCTAAAAAATAGACAAGGTTGAATGTTTAACCTAAAACAGTTAACATTATCTATTATGCAACCCTGTAAGCAGCTCTTCTATGTGTATGAAAAGAAAGAAAACTGTAGATGAATAAGTGTTGGGGTTGTTTTTGCCAGGAGGTCAGAGCCTCCCACTTGCCATGAAGAACACTGTCTGGGAGTAGGATTTGGTAGAAACAGGCTACACTAAGGGTTAATGAGTATGATGTAAAGCTAATCATATTTACCAAGCAATCCAATTTAAGAAATGGATAGGGCTGTGGAGCTTCAAACAAAGTGCAGAAGCATACAGCATAACAGGATGAGCGGAGAACGAGAGGGGACATGAAAACAGATGACAGTGACAGGCTTTAAAGAACTGGCGGAGGCAATCAGGACAAGCCAGGATATAAAAACAATACAGAAGCATAATCAAACAAATAAACATTAGCAGCTTGAGAGGAACAATAATTACCAAAGAAAATAAAGGTGAACAAGAGAAGCTGTGTCAAAAATAAGACAAGCGGAATCAAAAAGGAAAATCAGACCAACAGCGCACTTTCTAAGGTGCTGAAATAGACTTGGGCATGTCAACATATAAATCTGCATACTTACAGTATTGGGATTGGTGAGGTTTCTGGCATCAGTCAGCCAGCTACTGAGGTGGTTGTATGTACTTCTCCTGTGTGACACAAAGAGAAAGCAGTTACTATGACAACCAGAAAAGACAAAACAGCCTCTCTCTGAGGAAGCATCAAAAGGGTGTCTTGTAGCACGAGACAGCAGCTGCTGGAGCACAGCACCGGGTCTGCAGAGAAACCATGACAGGACAGCAACATCACACAGAGACACACTTGGAATATACAACAGATTAAAAGTAAAGCTTTTGTGTTTTCTCTCACAGGGGGAACAGCAAAATCTGATACCTTGTCTAAATTATAGAAACAAGCTAACAAACTGTTTTTAAATTCACGGCCTATGAAGTTCATGGATCGGGTAGAATTTAAGACTGCACAAATGTTGCACAAAGCAAGATATAATCTACTTCCTGGCAACATATAACAACTGTTCTCAGATAGAGGGTGGGGGGGTTTCAATTTAAGAGGAAAATTTAATTTTAAGAAACACTGTGTTCGTACCACTCGCCAAAGTATGTGTATTTCAAATTATGGGGTAAGTTTCTGGAATGGTTTAGATGAAGAACTCAAGGAAAGCACAAGTTTACATTCAAAAAGACGTACAAAAAATATTTTAAAGAGGTGCAAGGATGAGGAGGAGGTTTTGCTCCTCTCATGACCATGACACCCATGGTGGATGCTGTTATTGTTGTTTCCTGGAAATCGTTATTGTTTTCTCTGTTTTTGTTGTTTTATTTTTATTTTCTGTTGCTTTTATTTTTTATTGAGTCATTGTTAGATAGGTATGGAGAATGACATACTCTGATGTGTGAAAACTAAGTTTATTATTTAGGTTTATTAATTGCGAATTAGAGAGGGAAATTATAAGTAGTAACTTCTTCCTGCTCCTTTTCGAACACATATTTGTTAGTTCTCTATTGAGAATTCTTGTTGAATTCTTCTGGCTTTATTTTTTTATCATTTTTTGTTGGGGTTTTTTTTTATGCTTGGTCATTTTTTTCTTTTATTTTGCATGTTCAAAATAAAGACATTTGAATCTGAAGTTTGAATTTGAATGAAATTACATCTGATTTTGGTTCAAGTGATTTTGCAGTGTCACATATAACTCAGTTGCTATATGTTAACAACAGGTACTGGTTGTAAAATCACATTATTAAATCCACATCTTACAATTAATAAGGGATACAAGACAAATTTCAATAGCACAAGGCATTACCAGTCAACTGTCTACTCCCCACTCATTTGGTGTATTTGCCTTTTGCGTTACTTAGAAAGAATAGTTGGCAGCAACCTAAACAGGACTTACTGGAAGACCTTGTGTGTATTTGCTTTATTTAAAAAAGGCTGAGGACATTAACAGTAGCTTTGGGCTAGACTGGATGGAAATTCCACTTTTTGATTCCGTGTTTATTTAGCATGTCACCAACACCATCTCAAAGGCAAAAGCGGTTACAGACTATAAAACTAGCTATGTTTATTCAGATGGAAGATTTGGAGCACAGATTGACCAATTATCAGATATTCGTGCTTGTCCTGCTCTTCTTATTGAACTACATCAACTGAACAGTACACAAACTGAGATGCTGGAGGGAAACATAAAGGCAAATTTGGAGAAAGAATAAAAAAGTGTCTGTACTTGTTTATGAGTAGTAAGTTGGTGGTGGCCAAGTATGGTATGCAATACGACAAACATAATCAAAACTCCAGTCAGTAATGAATACTAATGAAACACCTTGTACAGCAGCACGGTTTTTAGATCAAGGGACCTCATACCTTATGATGCTTCATCGATCTTTCAGGTTAAACATCCCCTTTACAAGGAGATGTAACATTATATTAAGTATAATTTTAATTGTAAGCATAATTGTTTTTCCAACACATATACGCTGATATTACAGTACATATTTTTGCCATCCAAATGGATTGGCCAAGTATATATGCATTATCCAGGTAATGCCAGCTTTAATTTGAACCTTTCCTGTACATTCACAAAATAAGAAAGTGTGACTTTCAAGCACTTGGGACTCATAAATCAATCCAGAATCTAATATCCCCAAACTCTAAAATGACTAACTCATGGATTCATCAGACAGTTAAGTCAAATCATTATTCCATATTCATTTTACACTTAATTTAACTAATTTCATTCCATAGCTGAATAAAAGTTGAGATGTGGGAGAGGCGCAAAGATAAAACTTAACTTACCACGAGACGCCATTTTTGAGCAATTATTTGCCAATATTAAAATTTCTCGGCCTGCTACATATCCTAGCTACTGATGACACCCCGTATTTCAAACGTTTTTGTTGCCTTTAACACTATTTACCTTGTCACATAATAAGTAAATAAATAATTCTAAGGCAAGAGGGAAGCTATCCTGTTCAAGAAACCAATAACCCCCAAAATGCAGTCTAAGGGTTTTGGCCCTTTAGTTCATCACCAATTCCCAGTAGACACCTAAAAATCCACATAGTTATTAAATTTAATCTGTCAATTATATCATGTCACTCGCCTTTTGGCATCAAACCTTAGTGCAAACATTCATGCATCAAGACCAGGAACTGGATCAGTGGTAGTGTATCCTGACTTGGCCGTAATTATTTTTGCTTTGATCACATGTGGCCACCGTTTAACAGCTGTGTGCCTCCCTAAAAACCACACAAACATATACATATAAACACAAAAAGGGGGCATGTTTTGTACCTGGTGATGTCATAGACCATAAGTGCCCCTGCGGCTCCACGGTAGTAGGATCGAGTGACAGCCCTGAAGCGCTCCTGGCCTGCTGTGTCCCAAATCTGCAGCTTGATCTTCTGGCCGCTCACCTCAATTATTCTAGTACCAAACTCCACACCAATTGTGTGGGGGCAGTCTGCCATGACTGGGGAGAGTGAAGTCAAGATATGAAATTTAATATTCCATTGTTGCCTTCTTTGTGGAGACAAATAATTATAACTTGGGCCAACACCCTGCTAATTGTGTTTAACTTCAGTCAAGAGATAACATGCAATCTGCATGGACTGCATCGCACTGGCGATCCCCATGTTGGTAGGCAATGGAATACACCGCTATGCTACCCGGACACCCCAGGAGTTTCCTTCTTAACTTCCTTACCCAGTCAATGACAGTCAATTTACGTTTGATTTAAATTTTACTAGAGATCATGTGGCAGGCTCACACTGTAATTAATGTTTTGTCAAACATTTGATTTTTATTTCATCTTTAGGGATATTATTTTTCACACCTAGTTTTAGTTAACACAGTCAAAATACACACATACTACATGTAAATACATAAACAGACATACACTTCTTGATTGTCAGCCAACAGCAGGTGTCTCAAGTAACATTCATACATTCTTACTCATTATAAGGTGATCATAAACACATATACAGATCTAGACCTCTGCCTTCATCAGCATCAGTAACCAAAAGGCAGAGACTTTTTTCCTCAGCTAGCACTCAGACCCTTTTCCAAAGCAGCCCCTGTGTGAATGTTCAGTGCTTGTCCTCTTCGTAACACTCAGGATGTGCGGGTGGATGAATGAGGACAACAGCATCTGGCTTGCTGCTAGTGGAACTACATTAAACTCAGCTGAATGGTAATTGGAGGCTGCAGCTGACAGGCAGAAGAAGAGCATCTGACTGTTGAGCTAGCTAGCACGCCACCACTATTGTACCAGCCTCCCCCGATACATAAAGAATTCAAAAGCAATTAAGGCACTCCAGTTGTACCTGGCTTCCTTACACACAGGGGGAAGGGAACTGTAATTAACGGCAAGCAGTACTTACATTTCTTCTCTGTAAACTGGTGAAGCAAACATGACTTTCCTACCCCCATATCCCCTGTGAAGTGACAGAGAGAGGGGAAGAGATGGAGACTCAAATCAATGCTATGAACAACAGAATTCTTTTTGAAAAAGGAACAATCAGTTAATTTTTTTCTCGAGGAACCACTGTCAGCAATGCATGTCCTGTCACCTTGAGCGACAGTGGCCATCACGACCAACATTAATAACATCTCATAATAACGCAAGCTACCTAATGCAGAGATTCAAAAGAAATGTCGAGTGAAGGCGTATTCATGTTGTAAAACACAGTACAATATTTGGAAATTACTACACATGGCTATTTATTGAATGACAATTCTGCTTATTTGTCAGACAGTATGCATGGCCAGTTCGGCATCGTTTTTCTGCCTTTACAGTTGTGAAGTTTTCACCCTCCTCTGAAAATGTGACGGCACAGTGTCCCAGTGGTTAGCGCTGTCGCCTCACAGCAAGAGGTCCTGGGTTCGAACCCCGGGGGTTGTCCAACCTTGGGGGTCATCCCAGGTCGTCCTATGTGCGGAGTTTGCATGTCCTCCCCCGTGTCTGCGGTGGGTTTCTCCAGGTGCTCCGGTTTTCCCCACCATCAAAAAAGACATGCATGTTGGGGTTAATACTCCTGTCTGTGCCCCTGACCGAGGCATGGCAAGATGAACTGGAGTTGGTCACTGGGTGCTGCACGGCGGCTGCCTACTGCTCCTAGCTACACAGCTAGGATGGGTTAAATACAGAGCGTAATTTCTCCATGGGGCTCAAAAAAGTATCTCAAAAAAAAAAAAGAAACGACACACCTATAGCAACATTATATCACAGCAACACCTACAGTTAGTCTATTTTTGAAGCGGCATTTATCGTGGAATTGTTTTGCCTGATGACAAGGCTTTCTGGATTCTTTAGGGTTGTGTTGCAGAGCTGACTCCTCTATAACAGCTTGCTCAAACACACAGCAAGATTAAGGTAATGATAATGGATTACATTTATATAGCGCTTTATCTTTACACCCAAAGCGCTTCACAGTGAAGGGGGGGTGTACTCACCTCAACCACCACCAATGTGTAGCACCCACATGGGTGATGCACGGCAGCAATTTTGCAGCAGAATGCTCACCACACGTCAGTTTGAGGTGGCAAGGGAGGAATCATTTAGCGAATTACACAGGGAGATGATTAGGTGGCCAGATGGAGAGCCAAGGTGGGAATTTTGCCAGGATACCAGAGGGACTCCCTACTCTTTATGATAAGTGCTATGGGATCTTTAATGACCACAGTGAGTCAGGACCTCAGTTTAATGTCTTATCCGAAGGACGGAATCTCCTACAGCACAGTGCCCCCATCACTGCAGTGGGGAAGTGCTTCTTTTTTTCTTTTCTTTTTTTTTATTAGGACTATAGGGAAGACTTCCCCCTACTGGCCCACCAACACCACTTCCAGCAGCAACTCAAGTTTTCCCAGGAGCTCTCCCATCCAAGTACTAGCCAAGCCCATACCTGCTTAGTTTCTGTCCAGCAGAGCCAGGGTACATGTTGGTATGGCTGCAGGTGTAGGGGACACGTAGTTTTGTGGGAGGACACTGAATTGCTAAACAGTAGGGAGCCCTCTTTGTTTTTTATTAACCAAAATACAATGTCCAATCTGGCCTGGGAATGCCTTGGGATCCTCAAGGAGGAGCTGGAGGACATTGCTGGGGAGAGGGACATCTGGGGTGCCCTACTTAGCTTGCTGCCACCATGACCCAAACCCAGAGAAGCAGCTGATGATGAGATGAGATGAAAATCAAAATGTTACTGATGGTACATTGAAGGCATGCAGTTAGCATATTGTCCCCAAAGCATGGTACTGTAGCCCAATGAGCCAGTCCTTGAAGATATGAAATATTGAGAGAGAGAGAGAGAGAGAGAGAGAGAGAGAGAGAGAGAGAGAGAGAGAGAGAGAGAGAGAGAGAGAGAGAGAGAGAGAGAAAAAAAAACTTTCAGATATATGCTGGAGGAGTAAAGTAACATCAGGAACTAAAAGGAAGAGATTGGATTCTATTATGGGCAGCTCAAGGACAATTAATATCTGTTCTATAGCATCAGTAAAACCCAAACTACACTCTGTTGCACTCTCTCTGTCATAGGTTTTCACTGCTTCAGTTACTTTTTTGGTAAGATGGCACCGTACGATGGCGACATAGTGTTGGCTATGTGTTTGTATGGCTGTGTGTTTGTTTGTTTTCTTTGTGTTTGAGCACGGAAAGTGCATGCTGTTCGACCAAAAATGATCATTTGGACTTATTACAGAGACATAGGCTTTAAACTGAAGCTGCTATACTCTTCGAATAACTGTGTTGTTAGTGAGAGTATCACGAGCCGCAGCAGGCTCACACGTCCAGCAGTGGAAGCCTAGGAAACGAGGGAGAAGAGCTGGCCTTCTGGTGTGGCAAAGACGGTGGGGACATCATACACCGCTACCTACTATGGTTCTCTCTAACGTACACTCTTTGGTCAATAAACTTGAGGAGCTTGCCATCTTAATCAGTTCAAGGAGAGACTACGCTGACTGCTTGGTCATGTGCTTTACTGAAACCTGGGCTTGACGCCAAGATACACGACTCGGCGCTGCAGCAGGAAGGCTTCACCCTATACCAGGCGGATCATACAGAGGAGTCACCGAAGTAATGTGGAGGAGGTGTCTGCTTCTATGTAAACCAAAGGTGGTGTACCGACATTAAGAATATGTCAGTCATGATTTCTTGAACTTGAGACACTTACTACCAGATCCAGACCATTCCATGTCCCCAGGGAATTTGCATCTTTCATCCTGACCGCTGTATACATTCCTCCTCAAGCCGGGGCTACGGCTGCCTCTCAGCAGCTGTACGCCGATATTATGGAGACTGAAAAGTCCCATCCAGATTTTAGTGTTGGTGTTGGGCGATTTCAACCACATTAGCTTAGGAGAGCATTGCCAAGGTATAGAGTAGGTTTTTACAGCTACCAGGGGTGAGAAAATACTCAATCAGTGTTTCTGTTATTCCATGGGCATTTCACACTGTGGTGAGAGCTCCCCTTGGAGTCGGACCACAACCCTTTCTCATTCCCAAGTACCGTCAGACATGGCGCTTATGGTTTCATTTATTTTCATCTCAAAGACTAAAAAATGTGAGGCAAGCAGTCAATGACTTCCTAGGTTGTTCACACTCAGGCCATACCACACCTTGGGGGCCATGTTGACTAACTGCCATTAGCTTTAAGGCAGGGTGCTAAAAAAGAATGATGGTAGCAGCACTAAATTACTTCAGGTAGTAAATTTATATCTTTATTGATGTGCGCATCTGTGTATATAGCATAAGCTGAAATAAGAAAAATTTGACACTTCCGTTAAGGAGTCTTTAAGAGAAGTGGAAAATATTACCTCAGAAGAGGGACCAAATTACACATTAGTTAAATAATACAACCATTGCAGTTTTCCGAGAGCATCCAGCTATTACACCCAGCTTTTTCGTTGTCAGGTACCATATGTCATCATATTGTAATTTTTTTTTTACATGCAGATTGACTGCGATACATTATACCTTCTTCACAGCATTACAATGGATCTTGGGTAGAGGTGGACAGACTAAAGCCGGGATCAGACTACATGATACTTTTGTCTTTCACGATGGTTACCATGTCAGAATAGGCAATCATAGTGCCATGCATTCTTGCTGTGTCTTGGCCAGGAGACTGGCAACGCTACAAATATGACCCTGACCAACCATTGTAGTCTGCCTTTGACGACCTTGCGCGAGTTCATAGGTTGTCGGGGAGGGGGGGGTCAAGAAACTGTCAGTCATGGCTAAGAAATGCTATGTTTGATGCTGGCAGTGTTTTTGTTCTGAAACGAAAAAGAAAAGAAAGAAAAATGATTGCAGACGCTGTTGCGGCTAGTGCTACTGGGGAATGATAACCTAGCATAGCTTAACCAGCTACTCTCCGGGTTAGTGAGTTGCTGCCGTCAGACTGAGCAGGAGAATACAAAAAATTCTGACATGCCAGACTTTTCGACGGGGTGTCGATGGGCGTCTCAGATGCTACATCACTGTGCTTTGATTATGTCACAGTACATGGGGTAAAGATGCCTGTTTGTCGTTCCTGACATTAATAATCGGGCCTGACGCTGGAAATTTGTCAGCAATGACAAAATCGTGTCAAAACCGGGCTGAAATCGTGTAGTCTGATCCCAGCATAAGTGCTAGTGCTTTGGAAACAGCGATCTTTATAAATTCACCTGTAAGTACAAAAGCGCTTCACAACAACAATATTGGTATAAATAATAGGTTTGCCTAAAAAATTACATACATAGATTATCAATGACCAAACTCATGCACTCACATGAGCCTTATTTGGAGGGAGGGGTAATGGGAGGGAAGGAGGAGGCAGAAAGGGAAGGGAGGTTTTTTTTGTGTACTTTCAAAGTCTAGCTTGCTCACTTCTCCAAAGTTTTATATCATAGCTTTAAATGAGGAAGAACACAGTTATCTGGCACCATTACACCAGATCAGTCTGTACCCTCACCACTGGAAGATTCTGTGCCCTCACCCCCACTTTTTCCTGCACCACCATCAACACAATATCAAGTGCCAGCACCACCTGGCACTTGTCTAAAGGTTAATTATTATCAATATCCTAAATTAATTATTTTATCTTGGATGTTTTATTACAGATTTTATAATAAATTATCTAATTGTGTAATCATCATTCCAAGGTGTGATGCAAAATCTTTTGGTGTGACATTCAAAATAATAATTTAAATATGGATTTAAATTGTGAAAAACGATTCAATGTCACCAACAGTCAAAATAATTCTCTTTTCATAGTTTTGTCTGTCAGAATTAACCTAAAATACGTGAGGATGCTGATGCTGATGTATTCCCTGTTATTGAAAAAAAATTAACACATACAAATAACCATACTAAATAAAAGGCTTGATTTCAGTAAACTGATGATTGTAAATTAATAAGTCATGATATTTCTAGAAAAATATTTCCTTTTTACCTTTTTTAGAATACATGATCTATCACACCACGTGACAAGTTTAGGGTTTTGCCTAGATAAATGCAATAAAAAAATGAAGTTAATGTACAAAACAATCTATGTGCAATACAACTGTGCAAGTTTCATGTCTTTAAACTGGAAGATTTTTTTTCTTTTAAATTGTGTGCTTGAATGTCAATCAGCTAAAATGCACTGACTGATCTATAAACCCTGAATGGGAAGGTGGCATCTCACTGAGCCATGAATGAACTGCAAACACTAGCTGGGTGACCCAGATAGACACCACACGCGCATATTACAGACCCACGGTTACTACTAGCCTTTACATTCTGCTGCCTTTACAATGTTACAAGGATCTAGTCAGGACACAACAACACAAGTAAGTGCCAAAAAATAGGTTCAAGTCCGACTTGAACCTGGTTGAACCTTTAGAAAAGATCACTTACCGATAATGATGTATTTGAAAATGTAGGAATAGTTGTACGGTGCAGTGGCCATCTCAGCTCTGAAATAAAGAACAGGTGGAATTAATTTTAACCTAAGTGGTGGAATATCAAAAATATGGTCATTTTTCGCTAAAAACTGCAACTTTTTGTATAATGGTGATATCTTTCAGTCAAATGAATTCATAATTATACACTGGATATATGACATAAAACTGACTGAACAAGTAAATTCAGATGAAAGCAAGTTACAACCATTGAACCCGGTTGAATCCGTGTCATCTACTTTGTTATGAGAAGTGAGACTCTTCAACAATAGTGCAACATTTTGTAAATGACAGCAAGTCACAAAGTAATTTTAACTAGATCAAATAAGCACTGGTGGTTCACTCATTATGTAGCATCGACATAGCATGACAAGGTATCGACAAGGTAGACTGCTACATGTCAAAATGTGTAATGATTTTTGCCTTCCTTGAAGTAACACAGCAAAAGGTCAAGACTGGTAGCAAACAGATAAACTTAAAAGACCATGTCCAATGTCCCCTATGCCCTTTTCTGCCACAAAGTGCTTTTTTGTTTCTGTGTTCAATGATGTAATTTTTCACGTAACGGTTGGGGTAAAGCACTATGGCAGGGGTGCCCAACTCCAGGCCTCGAGGGGCGCAGTGTCTGCATGTATTTGTTGCAATCATGCACTATACCACCTGATTTAACTAATTCTTTTCCCTCCTTGGTCCAAGAGGTGAGCTAATTAGTTTAATCAGGTGGTGTAGTGCATGGTTGGAACAAATATCCGCAGACACTGCGCCCCTCGAGGCCTGGAGTTGGGCACCCCTGCACTATGGTATGTTCACCTAGCTATCAGTAATCATGGCCACTTTTCAGAATTTAGCAATAGCTCAGCCTCGAAATTGGAGTCCAAATTATCAAGGACCACAGAATCAGTGTCAAACCCCAAGTCATCTGTAACTCATCATATAGAGCCATATATGTAAAAGCCACTGGCCATTGTGGACCCAAACAAGCTTGATTTGATAGAGCTGCCTCTTCCATACGAATGAAGTTCAGGAAACTTTTGTTTTCTATCAAAAAAAAAACACATTTTGTATGAAATGTGAATTTTTAGACCATGTATGATAGTATTCATTCATTCATTCATTCATTCATTCATTCATTCATTCATTCATTCATCCATCAGCTGCTTCTCCGGGGTCGGGTCGCAGTGGCAGCAAGCTAAGTAGGGCAGTCCAGACGTCCTTCTCCTTAGCAATGCCATCCAGTTCCTCCTGGGGGATCCCAAGGCATTCCCAGGCCAGATTAGACATGTAGTCCCTCCAGTGAGTTCTGGGTCTACCCCGGGGTCTCCTCCCAGTTGGATGTGCCCGGAAAACCTCCAAAGGAAGGTGCCCAGGATGCATCCTAATCAGATGCCCAAACCACCTCAACTGGCTCCTTTCAACGCGAAGGAGCATGTATGATAGTATTTTATACTCAACGCTGCAAACTTGCATTTGAAAATTTATTACTCAACTATCATTGGTCAGGGTCTATGAAATCAGTTGCTACGTGTAGACTGTGGTAGAGCCAGGACCTCCACTGATCATGTGATGTGTCAGGAGCTTGGTAGGTCTTTGGCTAATGTAATAGTTATCATGCAGTATTGTCACCGCGTGTATCTCAACTAGGCAAGGCTTCAAAACGATTTTTAACCACTGGCTAAAAAAATCCTACCCTAAAGTTGACACTAGGGGTTAGGTGTCCTGCTCAAGGACACCATGACATTTTTGCTAGGAGGAGCCGTGGATCAAACCAGCAACCCTTCAGTTACCAGAAGACCTGCTCTACCTCTGAGTTACTGCTGCCCCTGAACAACATCTCCCCCCTTATGATGTAAACATAAACCAGGGAGGAGTCCCAAAATGCATGGACTGTATCATATTAACTTGATTTCCACAATTTGATGTTATGACATGCTATTTGCGCAGAAATTCCCTCCTGAAGTGACACTGGCTCACTCTTGACTTCCTTCGCCACTAAGTCCCTCAAACCATCAGAGAAATTGATTGTCCTTTTCTTAAAACATAATGAAGAGTGACAGACAATTTCTTTTCATTTTTTATGCACGTGACCATTTTAATGCCCTTAACCATTAACAATCAATGATAATACAGGCAGACCATGAACCTTTATCCTACCCAGTAAGGAAAAGACCCAGTATGAAGCAAATATGTAGTACATGCCCAACAGTATGCTTCCTTTTCACACCAATGTAAATAACCTGCTAATAATAATTAATAACAATAATAATAATAATAATAATAATAAAACACTACGCGAACATGCCCGACATCATTATCAAGGACAGGAAGGAAAAGAGGCGCATGCTCATCGACATGGCAATACCATCCGAATAAAATACCTCAGTGAAAGTTACAGAGAAACTGACCAAGTACAAAGGCCTGGGGCCTCATGTATCAGTCGTTACTATGGGCAAATTTGTGCATACACACCCATGGAATTTTTTAGCCCTCAAGATTTTCTGACAGTCAGCAGCAAAGCATGATGGTTATTTGTAATTCCTTCCTCCGAACATCTATTGTCTACTTCTTGCAACAAGCAATCACCCAGGCCTGCAAAGACATCAGTGTTAGCCAATCGGTGTCTAAAGAGATTGAAATCAACAGGATGTGGGGTATGAAGACCGAAACAACACCAGTGGTCATCGGCGCTCTAGGACTCATGAAGGGAATGGAAAAGTTCACCAACTGCATCCCATGCAACATCAACACCCATGCAGTCCAGAAGATCGCCCTACTCGGAACAGCCCACATATTAAGTGACATCTGTCCTATAGTGCCTTTGGTCCATAGTGTGGACCTGGTTCAACAGGATGTAAAACAGGAAACATGGAATAATAATAATAATAATAATAATAATAACAATAATATAATTGGCGGTACAGTGGCACAGTGGTTAGCGCTGTCGCCTCACAGCAATAAGGTCCTGGGTTCGAACCCTGGGGTTGTCCAACCTTAGGGGTCATCCCAGGTCATCCGCTGTGTGGAGTTTGTATGTTCTCCCTGAGTTTACTGTGGGTTTTCTCCGGGTGCTCCGCTTTCCCCCACCGACAGAAAAGACATGCATGTTAGGGTTAATACTCCTATCTGTACCCCTGACCGAGGCATGGAAAGAAGAACTGGAGTTGGTCCCCGGGTGCTGCACGGTGGCGGCCCACTGCTCCTAGCTACACAGCTAGGATGGGTTAAATGCAGAGCGGGATTTCCCTACCGGGATCAATAAAGTATCTAAAAAAAAATCCCAAAAAATAAAATAAAATAAATAATAAACCATTTGAATGGCGTCAAATCTACATTCCTCATTCAGTGCAAAAGAGCACTCCACAGTTCAGCCAAAGCTAACATGTTGCTACAGCAGTCTATCAACGAATTTGAGTGGTCAGTTTAAAAATATACAATCAAATTTATTGCTAAATTCCCTTTTGACTCCTGTTGGTAATTGCCTTTAGACTGTGTTGCATGAAGCAGCACCATAGGACAACAGTTTGGCTGTGTTGCTGTTAGTGGGAAAAAAGCACCATGGTTAGCTCAACAGTGTCACATATGAGAAAGCCAGAGAGAGCTAAAGACATAAAAATGTCAGACTTAGATTGAGGAAGAATTATACTGTCTGGAGAAGGATAGGCTATATGTATGATCGAGAGTGTACATATGAGGAATCACTCCACTGTGGCCAACAAAGCAAACACTAAGATAGAATTTAGCAATGAAAAGGATTAGATTTTTAAACTGACCACTCGAATTTGCTGATAGACTGCTGTAGCATCATGGTAGCTTTGACTGAACTGTGGAGTCTTTTGTGCACTGAACGAGGACTGTAGATTTGTCCCCTATTAGGGTAATTGCATTGAACTTTAGCTGGAGCCAAGTGTCCATTATGAAAAAAGGGCGGATGACTGAAAATGAAACCCACCTTTTTACTACATGAGCAGTAAGTATAAAATTAGTATAGGCAAAAATTCAAAAATCACATTCTATTCTTTTAAAAAATAAAACCTGGTGATCCTGTTGCCTTAGCAGGTTGAGCCCAACACAGCTGATCTCTATTTTTCTGTTTTTGGGGACATTGAGATGTGTTGTGCCTTTAGAAAGTCTATGCAAAACTCAAACTTTTAACATCAGACAAAACATTAGGTCATTTACACATTTTCACATGTTTTAAGAACAAACAGTATTAGAAACACAGACGCCGACATCCATCCACTTCCCCAAATCTGATTAGAGTGGTTTTTACAGTTAGAGAATCAGAGATTTGATTGTGGACCACAGATATAAAACTACTAACTGCACCTGCATATGTCTTTAGGCATGTTGATTTTCTTACCTGGATTATTGAGCATGCATAAAGACATTTTGACTCATTTCGGCGAGGGTTGCCTTAAACTTACTTGAATGTGAGTACGAGGAAACAGTGTGTAAGATGGCAGACTACAGGAACCAACTGAGATTCAGCCTTAAATGCAGACAGAGCGGGATTACACCTAAGAACCTGCAAATTAAACCTTCGGTCAAGAGCCACCACGCTAACAAGATCCTCAGAAGGCACAGAGCCAGCTGTTGAACGAACGGGTGAGACAAACTAATTTTACCATCGACGCTTTGAAAGCCAAAGAGGAGCAGATCCAACAGAGACTCACGTCATGTCTAGATGAGACCACTTTCCAACGTGTGATTGAGTTCACGGAGAAGGCTTGTCTAGCACAACACGAGAAGTTGAAAACCAGGCAGCAAAAGAAGTTCGACCTACTTGCTGCACACCAGAGACATTGGCAGACAACCGACGGCGCCCTCAACGGCAGACAGAGAGACGGATGCCAGACACACGCCGACAATGTGGACAAGTGGGTGAAGAATCTGTCCGACAGACAATTCACCCATGCGGAGAAAGATATCCTTGCTAAGGGGCTGAATTTTGCTGTCACGCCAAGGCAAATCCCGCTAATGAAATTGATCACAGCCACGAAATCAGCGATCCGTAAAAACAACATCACCGACACGGAAGCCGAGCAACTGCGGACAAACGTTTCAGCCTGCCTCAGCAATGCGAAGACGCCACCATCCAATATCAGCAGAGACAAGAGGAATTCACTCACCACTCTTAGGACAATAACACCATAATACTTCAAGCAGGCTGATGCACTGTCGTATTAAACCAGACAGACTATCATAAGAAAGTTATGATATTACTTAGCGACATGATTACTTATGAGCCCTTAAAACAAGATCCAGGCGGCGGTTACAAGAAAAAGGTGATAGATTGTCTGAAGCTGTTAGAACAGGGAAATACTACTGACAGAATTTTGTACCATAGATTATACCCAGAGGAAGCCACACCTAGCTTGTATGGTTTACCTCAGATACATAAACAGGATGTGCCATCGTGACGTATTTATTGTTAGTATGATTAACTCAGTGACTGATAACGTCTCTAAGTTTATAGCATCTATTCTTAACCCGTTGACAGGCAGTAATGAACATCACATTCAGAACACTATGGATTTTTTGGATAAGGTGAGGGACATCATTTTGGAGGGGGATGAAACAATGGTTTCTTTTGATGTTAAGTCTCTCTTCACACGCATTCCTGTTGATGAGGCGGTGGAGGTGGTCCATATGAAATTACAAAATGACCCCAACCGTAGCAACAGGACCACCCTTAACACTGACCAAGTGTGTCTACTCCTGAATCTGTGTCTTCAGTCCACGTACTTCACACACAGTAACATATGTGGCAGTACTACAGGCAGAGTCTCACCTAGAGTGGCCAGCTTGTATACAGAGGAAGTAGAAAAGAGTGCTCTGATGTCTTATCCAGGGACACCATAGCCACTGGTTCAGATTTGTGGTCGACATCTGGGTTAACATTAAATCTCAAGATGTGCCACATTTCACTGACAATATTAACTCTGTGGACAACCACATCAAGTTCACCAGGGAGGATGTGAAAAACGACAGGTTAGCCTTTTTAGGCTGAAATTGCAACTGGTAATGGGGGACATTTGATTGTTGATTTAACCGTAAACCAACACATACTGATCAGTACTCAAAGTCTGACTCTCACCATCCACTGGAGCACAAACTAGGAGTCATCAGGATGCTGTCCCACTGAGCTGACAACGTCCCCACCAACACAGCAGCCGGGGAAGGGGAAAAATCCCACATTAAACAGGCCCTGGTTAAGCGTGGTTATCCTAACTGGGCGTGTGTCAACGCCAGGAAGATGCCCAAACAGTGCACCAGCCAATCGAAGAGAGAAGGACAACAGCTGCGTAAGCTTAAACCAGTTGGTGATTCCGTATGTGGTGGGAGTGTCAGAACGGTTAAGACGTGTATTTTCCAAACACCGCGTCTCAGTTGCTTTCAAACCCCAAAACACACTGCACCAGAAATTGGTCCACTCCAAGGACCGGGTCCCCTGGCACAAACAAAGCTAGATAGTGTGTGTTAAGTGCCAGGAGGATGGCTGTGATTTGCATATCGGGCAAACCAAACAGATGCTGATGCTGGATGGCAAAACACAGAAGCGCTAACTCTACACCTACCTACAGGCCGGTGGCCACTCTTTCAAGGATGAGGATGTGCACATCCTTGATAGGGAGGAACGCTGGTTTGAACAGGAAGTCAAAGAGGTCCTCTATGTGAAGAGGGAACGACCATCCCTAAACTGAGGTGGGGAGGCAAGGGGCTAAGTGTACACCTGTCGCAATCTTACAATGCTGTGATCGCAACCATTCCAAAGTCCGCTGAATAGTTGCCCCTGAAACGCTAGTTAATGCTCATGGCAATTTGCATATGAAACTGATCCTTGTTTTTGGTCGTTATGCCACTGTATTGCTTATAAGGCTGGGGATACCTGTGGTCAGTTGAGACGGAAGAGGTCACCGAGATGAGTGATGAAATGGCTCTCTCTCAATAAACATTGCGTCCAGATGAATTGATTCAACTTTATTTGATGCACCTGCATAATTTCTCTTACATATCTATTCTGTGTCTAGTTTGACCTGTGCCCTGGCGCTCTAAACATTGTGGTTATAATCCATTCAGTTATTTTAGGTGAAGGGGTAAAAACCATCACAGAACCATAGGGCCACGGACTACCAAGCTATGTCTGAGCCGGTTGGCCTTTTTACTGCCTGCCCCCTCACATGACCCTCATGTGCTGTGTCCTGCACCAGAACCCTTAGTGAGGTTTTTCAGGGTGTAAGCTATAGTGGATGTGTCAACAACTAGAGCAGAATGGACTGTGCTGTAGTGTCATTGCAATAGTCAAGTCAAGTCAATTTTATTTGTATAGCCCAATATCACAAATTACAAATTTGCCTCAAGGGGCTTTACAGCAACACAACATCCTGTCCTAATACTATCCTTACCACTGCTATCCCCCTAAGATGCTTTCTCAAAGAAATATCTCTTTTCTGGGTAAAAACCCACAAATATCCATCAAGGAAAGGGCGAGTCACAACATGTGACCAGACTGCGGTCTCAGCACTTCTCCTCTACTCTACAGCACGCTGATTCACTAACTAGAGGAGCAGTGTTTTTTTTCCTCCTCCCAAAAATCACCTGCCACTATTGCAAATGCACTACAAAAAAAAAACGCAATCAAATATAAGCTTAATACTATGGGCTAATGAGTGGTATAGCCACCGTACTGTAATATTTAAGCCGCCTATTAAAGTCATGTGATTTGTTTCACAAGACGCAACAACAATATGACGAGCGTGTCATCACTGAAATTAGCAGAAAAGAAAAGACTTGTCGAAATGCCTACGAGAATAAATAAAAAAATGTTAAGCCTAAAAGATGAAGCCAATATTCAGATTATCCATTAGCAAAACAAACGGGCATACAAGAGAAAATGGTGCGTTATCAATCTCTTATCAAGGCCACTATTGTATCGCGTGCAGTGGCTTAAAACAAGGAAATAAACTAACCATTGAGAACCACCTGGTTTTAAGCCTAATTGTCTAACCCATCGAGTTTACCGGTTGCAATGTGAGGCGTGTAAAATCTGTTTTCTTTTCTTTCTTTTGTTTTTGTACGACTTCTAGCTTAAGTTTAAATACTTGCCTATCTGCGGTTTCAACAAAAACAAGACTGCCAGAGACAAAGCTAATGTTGGCTATCGAGTTAGTACCAGGTACGGGTGTCTTGAGGACATTGCTCAAACCATCATCACAAATGTCATGCACAAAAAAACAGTTCCCAAAAGCTGTCAATGTACACTCATTTAGCCAGAATAAAATAAATGAACTGAGATGGGTTTTTTTTAAGACTGCTACCTGTAAAACGTTAGCTAATTTAGCATAGTTGCAAAGTTATAGCATAGGTTAGTTTACAGTACAGCTAATTAAGATTGGCTAGATTAACGCCAAAGCAATACTTAAGCAAGAAAACGACATTTGCAAGCCTTGCTTAATCACGAAGAAAAAAGTAGAGCAGTGCGGAAGCGAAAACATTCTGATATCTTACTTGTTAAGTGGATTAGCTAACAGCCATCAGGGCCACAGCTGGGTTAGCTTATTGTAACGCTTGCTGATGTCAATGATTTTCCCCTAACAACACATTGCACTAATTACGACAACTCTGTTAATTACTTGTAACAGCAAGTGGATAACAGAGATGTTGTTTAATTTCAATTACCGTAAAAAATGACACCATCAACGTGACCACACAAGACCCACTAAACTGTCAAATAGCTTTAGCATGCTACTTAGCAAGTTAGCTAACGTTTCGCCGTGCGGGGCGACTAAATACAACCATCTACGAGGACTGTAGACTCGTAAAGTAACGTAACTTTAAGAAATTATCAATCTATATTTATAAAATATTTTAACATATTAGTATAGTAATGATGCAAACCCGTTTTAAGCAGGGTTAACTGTAGCAAGCCATCCAACTATCTGTCACTAAGGTTAGCGTCTTTAACGTAAGCTTACAAAAACAGCTGAATGCTATTTAACTTTGGTATCTTTACATTTACAGTGATTTATGCATACGTGTATCAGTGCATTCAGAATTGCCCCTCTTTCTGCTCTTACCGGAAGTAAAGTGTTTTAGGCTTTGTTGTCCTGAGCTGTTCTGAAGAGGTCTGCAGGTTATCTTGGCTGAAGTATCTGGCTGAAATATGGCTGCTTACTGCACAGGGTTTCCTCCGCTTTATACAATGGGCTTCTGGGACAAAGAGCAATAGATATGCGGCGATTTGCATGCACTGTTTGCACCTTTACTACCAATAGTAGGTATGATGGAAGCAGCCTTACCTGCTCAGGTAAGCTGCTGCTTTCATATTTTTAATATATTTTTTTAACATGCTACCTAGTGATGTAATGTTAAATAGAAGGATGGTTTAACTCATCATCAGTCAGTGATCATTGTTTGGTAACCAACTACCAATATGGGTGATATTTTCAGAAAAAAACAACAAGATTAATTTATGTATTGAAATACACTATTCTCCATAACTTGGGCCTCCATCAGTTTGAAACATTTATGCAATGAAGTATTAGGTCAGCCCTAAAAACAAGCTCTAAAAAGCCATAGAAATCTGCAAATAAAAAGATGAGTAAACTGTGTTTAGCTGCATTTACCTCTACTACTACACCACTGCATCAGGTGATAAAATAATCACACATAGATCACATATAGCCCTTAAGCCTTGGGTTTTTACTATAATCAGGCTGTACATTTTCCTGTTTCTAAATCTAAAAATTTCATCTTTTTCTATTCTTTAATATTTATTTTTCAGACAGGACATGTAAATTAAGATAATTTGAATTAAGATTAGCTCATCACAATTGTGCAGAGCCTATGCTTGAATCAGTAACATTCTCTTCAGGACTATTATATTTGAACCCATAGGTTTAAATCCTTTATCAAAAAAAAAACTCGACTAAGAACACACAGATATGTTTATTGGCCAAGCTGAAATACAACGAGTAATCCTATGGCCCGTGAGACAATATTTCATCCTGAGGACCCTGGTCAAAGTCCCTGTTTTAAGCAAGCATTAGCTCTGCTGTAGAATCTTTTAGCCAGACACTGAATCCCTCAGCTCCAGAGGTACAATATAGCAGCTGGCAGCGCACTCTTATCTGCCTTGTAGGGGGCAAGCAAAATGGGGATCATATCAAAAAAGTATGTGATTTATTCCTTGTTTGAACAACCTTAATTTGCCCTATCTACCTTAAATGCATGGCCCTTTCCTATAAAACTGCTACTAAATGGTGAACACTAATATTTATTCAGTTTTTTCTTCATATTAATTTCTATGACATGTCTTTAAGCCTTCAGGGCCACTGATACGTCTTACTGCCCTGTGTTCATGTTCAGGGTGCATCTTGCTATAATAACTATTACTACTACTATTACTATTACTATTACTTTCAGCTGCTCCTGTTAGGGGTCGCCACAGTGGATAATCCGTTTCCATCTCTTCCTGTCCTCTGCATCTTCCTCTGTCATGCCAGCCACCTGCATGTCTTCCCTCACCACATACATACACCTCCTCTTTGGCCTTCCTCTTTAACTCTTCCCTGGAAGCTCTATATTCAGCATCTTTCTCCTAATACACCCAGCATTTCTCCTCAGCACATGTCCAAACTATCTCAATCTTGCTTCATTTGCTTTGTTTCCAAACCATGATACCTGAGCTGTCCCTCTAATATACTCGTTCATAATCCTGTCCTTCTTTGTCACTCCCAATGAAAATCTTAACATCTTCAACTCTGCCACCTCCAGCTCCTCCTGCTGTCTTTTTGCCAGTGCCACTATCTCCAAACCATACAACATAGCTGGTCTCATTACCATCTTGTAAAACCTTCCCTTTAACTCTTGTTAGTACCCTTCTGTCGCAAATAACTCCTGAAACTCTTCTCCACCTACTCCACCCTGCTTGCACTCTCTTCTTCACCTCTCTTTTGCACTCCCCGTTACTTTGGACAGTTGACCACCAAATATTTAAACTCATACACCTCATACAGCCGCTGTCCTCACTCTTGTTAATGCATATGTATTCCGTCTTGCTCCTACTGACTTTCATTCCTCTTCTCTCCAGTGCATACCTCCGCCTCTCCAGGCTCTCCTCAACCTGCACCCTACTCTCACTACGGATCACAATTTCATCAGCAAACATCACAGCCCATGGACACTCCTGCCTGATCTCATCCATCAACCTGTCCATCACCATTGCAAACAAGAAAGTGCTCAGAGCCGATCCTCGATAAGACACAATGTAACTCCTTCTGACCTTCTCTATACTTCTCAATCAACATTCTCAAAGCAAACATCACATCTGTAGTGCTCTTTCGTGGTATGAAACCATACTGCTGCTCGCTAATCATCACCTCTCCTCTTAACATAGCTTCCACCACTCTTTCCCATATCTTCATGCTGTGTCTGGTCAACTGTATACCTCTGTAGTTACTACAGAGGTATATCGCCCTTATTCTTGAACATCGGTACCAGTATGCTTCTTCTCCACTCCTCAGGCTCCCTCTCACTTTGAAGAATGTGTTAAACAATCTAGTTAAAAGCTCCACTGCCATCTCTCCTAAACACCTCCATGCCTCCACAGGTATGTCATCCAGACCAAGCGCCTTTCCACTCATTGTCCTCTTCATAGCTGCCTTCTCTTCCTCCTGGCTAATCCTACGCAATTCCTGATTTACTATCCCCACATCATCCAACCCCCCCCCCCCCTCTCTCTCTCTCTCTCTCTCTCTCTCCCTCTCATTTTCTTCATTCATAAGCCCCTCAAAGTACTCCTTCCACCTTCTCAACACACTCTCCTTGCTTGTCAGCACATTTCCATCTCTATCCTTGATCGCTCTAACCTGCTGCATATCCTTCCCAGCTCGGTCCCTCTGTCTAGCCAATCGGTACAAGTCCTTTCTCCTTCTTTAGTGTCCAGACTCTCATAAATCTCACCATACGCCTTTGCCTTTGCTTTTGCCACTTCTCTGCTTTACACCGCATCTCCTTGTACTCCTGTCTACTTCCTTCATGTCTCTGACTATCCCACTTCTTTGCCAACCTCTTCCTCTGTATACTTTGCTGTACTTCCTCATTCCATCTCCAAGTCTTCTTGTCTTCCTTCCTCTGTCCTGATGACACACCAAGCACCTTCCTAGCTGTCTCCCTCACTATTTCTGCAGTGGTCGCCCAGCCATCCGACAACTCTTCACTACCACCCAATGCCTGCCTTAACTCCTCCCTGAACTCCACACAACAGTCTTCCTTCTTCAACTTCCACCATTTTATCCATGGCTCTACCTTCACACTCTTCCTCTTCTTGGTCTCTAAAGTCATCCTACAGACCGCCATCCAATGTTGCCTAGCTACATTCTCCCCTGTTACCACCTTGCAGTCTCCAATCCCTTTCAGATCACTGCTCCTACATAAGATATAGTCCACCTGTGTGCACTTTCCTCCACTCTTATATGTCACCCTGTGTTCCTCCCTCTTCTTGAAATGTATTCACCACAGCCATTTCCATCCTTTTTGGAAAATCCACCACCACCTGTCCTTCCACATTCCTCTCCTTAACACCATACCTGCCCATCACCTCCTCATCACCTCTGTTCCCTTCATCAACATGCCCATTGAAGTCTGCTCCAATAACCACTCTCTCCTCTTTGGGTACACTCTCCACCACTTCATCCAACTCACTCCAGAATTCTTCTTTCTCTTTCAACTCACACCCAAGTTGTGGGGGACATGTGCTAATAACATTCATCATCACCCCTTCGATTTCCAGCTTCATACTCACCACTCTGTCTGTCTGATACTGTTTTCACCTCCAAAACACTCTTGACAAACTCTTCCTTCAGAATTACCCCTACCCCATTTCTCATCCCATCCGCACCATGGTGGAAGAGTTTGAGCCCACCTCCAGTGCTGCTGGCCTTACCCCACTTCCACCTGGTCTCTTGCATACATATAGTACATCTACCTTCATTCTCTCCACATATCAGCCAGCTCTCTCCCTTTACCAGTCATAGTGCCAACATTCAAAGTTCCGTCTCTCACCTCCTCCTCTCCCACTGCCTCTGGACATGCCTTCCCCCTCTCCTTCTCCATCACCCAACAGTAGCATAGTTTCCACAGGCACCCTGCTGGCCAACAGTACCGGTGGCAGTAATGGGTATGGAAATCTGATTTATGAGCCGCATATTTAATTTGGCAAAGATTTAACGCCAGATGCCATTCCTAATGCAACCCTCCCCATTTATCCGGGCTTGGGACTAGCATTAAGAATGCACTGGCTTGTGCATCCTCAGTGGCTGGGCTCTTGCTATGATAATAACAAAATGCAAATACTGTTGGGCTCACAAATGTGTGATTTTAAAAATATGAAATATTTTAATTTGCGATTCACAATATAACATCACTGTACATTATTTCTTACAATCTCAAATATAAACACATGCAACATGCATGTTCAGGCTGAACCTGAACTGGACAGTGAACTGACAAAAATATCTTTCATGTTTAAAAGTAAATACTATATCACTTTGCGTTTGAAAGAACCAACGGGGGAAAAAAATAAAATCTTCACATGAACATGAGCTCCTAGCCAGAAAAGGGTTTTATGTGTTTTAGTACATGTGTATCTAAGATTTGGTGAAACTGGATGCAGTTTCTCGCCATAGATTTACAAGAAACATCTTCAAATAAAAAAATAGATAGATAAATAAACAAAGTTTTAGGCAAATTACTTACAATATCACTCTAATCAAAAACCTTGGTAACAATTACTGAAAAATCATTGCCACAATATCCCATAAACGAGGCTACATCTGATCAGGTAAGCTGAATGAATTTACTAATGGGGTTTTTTTTGGTGATTAAACCTGTAGTAACTGCAATTAATAGATAATCTTTTCCATCACCGGTATTGGAATCCCAGTGTAACATTGTGACAAACGCTACTATCATTGCTCTTCCACACGGGCAGTGCACAAGGACAACCCTCTCATCAAGCCCTTAACACGAGAAGCTAAGAGAGTTATTGATACAAAACGTCCATCTAAAAGGAACGTTGCGACACCTTCCATTTGTGAATCGGTGCTACGTTTCTCCCCCCGAGCTGGGTTGAAATCACAACCCCAACTTCAGCAGCAAGATGCTGGCCAGCGCGCAGATGTAGTGCAGTGTGCTTGGCTGCCAGGAGGAGGTGCTGTTGCATAGGTCTGAGTCACAGCAGTGGATTCGCACCCCTGGTAGTTCCTGTTGCTGGCAGTGTCTGGATGTGGCACAGCCGCTGGTCAGGACAATACCCAGGGCAGCTGAAATGACAGACAGGAGGACAGCGAGACTGAGAAGTGTCCGTCAGAGATGAGCGACATGGTGGTGGTGTCCTCAGCAAGAAAAGGGCATAAGTAAGCACCAATGAAGCAAACCTGTCATGAAAAGATAGCTGAACGCTTACCCCACTAGCCATGACAGAGAAGTACATTTCCAACTCGGGAAAACAACAATAAAAACAACAGCTACATATTTTGCTTCTTTTTGCTGTTATTCAGATGGCTGGCTGGGTTGGCGGTATCCCGAACATCACCTGTAGCTGACATGAGCTACTTTTAAAAAGCTGGGTTTTCTCTTATCATTCTAGGCACAAATACCCCCATTTATGCATGAATGTACGGCTTGTTGATTTTGTGAGGTCGGCTGATATGACCATTGAATGTAAAGTATGGTGGCTCCTACAATCCCACATTTTAGTATTAGCTGTTTGTGACTTATCACTAAAAAAGTAATGGCTACGTTTTTCTGACATTCAACCACCATGTCAAAACAGGCTGTGATTATAGATTACATTTGGGTCAAAGAATTATCTGAGTATCACCTAAGAACAGGAGTTACAGCTTTAGCCTTCGTTTCCTCACCTCAACAATGAGACAGTAAAAGCTCATTTGTATGGGGACAACATTAAGGAGAAGGGCAGTGGACTGTTAATGGGTAAATGTCCCATGTGTGAGGACAAAACAAGACTAGGACAATAATCTTATGAAACCCTATCAGTATGTTTTCGAGTTGGGCCGGGCGACTTGCATGAGGTAGCCACGGCTCTCTCTGAAGACACTCATGTCCCTCTTGTGTTTGATGGGTTGTCATCGTTTCCAGGCTGACCCCATTATTTCCCTGAGCTAATAGAAAACAGTGCCACATCAGCTCTTTCAACTTGGGTGGCTCCTGTAGCTGTCAAGAAAAGGAACAGCTGGTTTGTCCATGCTTCCGTGGCTATCAGTACAATTCCTTAGCTGGCCATCGTCATCCTGACTTAGATGTCCACATCTTCTATTTAATTTGATATCAAACGATGGGTGACTTATAGTTTACTCATGAAAGTACACTGAAGTGGAGTTACGTAACAGCCTGTAGCGGAGGGAGAAATTGAATATTCACATCAGCACATTAGCCAATTATGCCGGTTTCCAGTGGCACGCCAGAATAAATGCGTCATGATTTAATAATTTGCAATCCGATTAAAAATTAGTTATTATATACTGCGACACTGACTCATGAAGTCAGAGGTGGAAGAGCCCACAATGGAGGAAAAGAGAGGAGAAAGGTAGAAGGGAATAATGAGGTTGAGAATGGAATAACAACTAGGATTCAACATTGTCTGTCATTAAATATTGGAAGGTGTACTCACTACTCTCTGTCTTAATGCAGAAGCGATGCTTGAAACCTTTGTGGGAGTGGGTGCAAGTGATGACCTCTGGGTTGGAGCATCCCACATCCACATACCTTTGACCCTGGATGATGTTGCAGCCATAGCACTGCAGCCCGTGAACTGCAGAGGGTTGAAGCGATACACATGACACCTTGTTAGTATATGCGTCTGCATGATAAGCAAGCTTGTTAGTGATCCTTCGCTGGGATTTTTGTGGTGGCTACAGCACTGCCACTTCTGCTTTTGGACTGTGGAACAAAATAGCATTCATTTGTCACCTTGATAGTCACTAGCAGGCTAGTGTCATTGAAAAGATGAGAAGAAATTATACCCTACAAACCTACTTATACATTGTAGGCTGGAGGTCCTGAGAGGGCTTCGACGGCCATACATTGAATGTATAGACTCCACAAACTATAGACTTCAGTGTGAGAATACCTGTGAATACTTAAAATTATTAACAGTAATTATATTATAATGAAATATAAGATCAAGATCAGAGGAATGGATGAGAAGTTGAGAGAGACAAGATTGTGATGGTTTGGACATGTACAGAGAGGAGGCATTGAATTTAAAGGAAAGAAAGTATTGGACCTGGAAATACCTAGCAAAAGAAAAAGAGGAAGACCAAGAAAAAGATGGAGAGACCAGACAGAGGAGGGCATGAGGAGGGTTGGACTGCGGGAGAGGGATGCGTCAGAGAAAAAGCTATGGAGGGCAAAAATCCGCTGTAGTGACCCCTGAGAAACAGGGAACAAGCTGATAGAAGAAGAAAAACATATTATTAAAGATATAATGAAATACAAATGAAAGTCATTAAACATTAAAATCCATTAACTATTCAAAGCTTTGGATGATTGCTGCCATCTTATTTTTTCTTTAGGAAGATGCTCTTACTAGTACTGGTCCATATATATATATATATACACTACCGTTCAAAAGTTTGGGATCACATTGAAATGTCCATATTTTTGAAGGAAAAGCACTGTACTGTTCAATGAAGATAACTTTAAACTAGTCTTAACGTTAAAGAAATACACTCTATACATTGCTAATGTGGTAAATGACTATTCTAGCTGCAAATGTCTGGTTTTTGGTGCAATATCTACATAGGTGTATAGAGGCCCATTTCAAGCAACTATCACTCCAGTGTTCTAATGGTACAATGTGTTTGCTCATTGGCTCAGAAGGCTAATTGATGATTAGAAAACCCTTGTGCAATCATGTTCACACATCTGAAAACAGTTTAGCTCGTTACAGAAGCTACAAAACTGACCTTCCTTTGAGCAGATTGAGTTTCTGGAGCATCACATTTGTGGGGTCAATTAAATGCTCAAAATGGCCAGAAAAAGAGAACTTTCATCTGAAACTCGACAGTCTATTCTTGTTCTTAGAAATGAAGGCTATTCCATGCGAGAAATTGCTAAGAAATTGAAGATTTCCTACACCGGTGTGTACTACTCCCTTCAGAGGACAGCACAAACAGGCTCTAACCAGAGTAGAAAAAGAAGTGGGAGGCCGCGTTGCACAACTGAGCAAGAAGATAAGTACATTAGAGTCTCTAGTTTGAGAAACAGACGCCTCACAGGTCCCCAACTGGCATCTTCATTAAATAGTACCCGCAAAACACCAGTGTCAACATCTACAGTGAAGAGGCGGCTGCGGGATTCTGGGCTTCAGGGCAGAGTGGCAAAGAAAAAGCCATATCTGAGACTGACCAATAAAAGAAAAAGATTAAGATGGGCAAAAGAACACAGACATTGGACAGAGGAAGACTGGAAAAAAGTGTTGTGGACGGATGAATCCAAGTTTGAGGTGTTTGGATCACAAAGAAGAACGTTTGTGAGACGCAGAACAAATGAAAAGATGCTGGAAGAATGCCTGACGCCATCTGTTAAGCATGGTGGAGGTAATGTGATGGTCTGGGGTTGCTTTGGTGCTGGTAAGGTGGGAGATTTGTACAGGGTAAAAGGGATTCTGAATAAGGAAGGCTATCACTCCATTTTGCAACGCCATGCCATACCCAGTGGACAGCGCTTGATTGGAGCCAATTTCATCCTACAACAGGACAATGACCCTAAACACACCTCCAAATTGTGCAAGAACTATTTAGAGCAGAAGCAGGCAGCTGGTATTCTATCGGTAATGGCGTGGCCAGCGCAGTCACCAGATCTGAACCCCATTGAGCTGTTGTGGGAGCAGCTTGACCGTATGGTACGCAAGAAGTGCCCATCCAACCAATCCAACTTGTGGGAGCTGCTTCTGGAAGCGTGGGGTGCAATTTCTCCAGATTACCTCAACAAATTAACAGCTAGAATGCCAAAGGTCTGCTATGCTGTAATTGCTGCAAATGGAGGATTCTTTGACGAAAGCAAAGTTTGATGTAAAAAAAATCTTATTTCAAATACAAATCATTATTTCTAACCTTGTCAATGTCTTGACTCTATTTTCTATTCATTTCACAACATATGGTGGTGAATAAGTGTGACTTTTCATGGAAAACACAAAATTGTTTGGGTGATCCCAAACTTTTGAACGGTAGTGTATATATATATATATATATATATATATATATACAGTGCTGCTTGACAGTATGTGAACCCCTTGAGCAGTTTAGATGTTTCTGTTGTTTTACCATGATTTTCTTATTTTATCATCACCAGTTTTTATGTATGAAATGTCAGATATATGTTTATCAATTGCATGTACTTGTTTAGTGGAACTTGTTTAAGTAGTCCAAAAACTACATGAAACATGGAATTAGTGTATGTGCAAAAGTAAGTGAACCCCCAGCTGCATTGGTTAAGTCAAGCAGGTAACAGACTGAGGTGAAACACATTTGGGTCCTTAATTAATCATTTAAGCAGACCAATGAAATGAGACATCCTTGAGAAAGGGTTTGGCCTGCACTAATTAAAAGAGAGAGGAAACCAACCAAACCACTGTGGTCCCATACAAATCAACAATGCCGAGAGCAAAGGAGATATCCGAGGACATGAAGAAGAGGGTAGTGACAGCCCATCAGTCTGGGGAGGGCTATAAGACCATCTCCAAGAGATTCCAGCTCCATCCATCCACTGTAAGACAAATAATTTACAAATGGAGGGCCTTCAACATGACAGCAACTCTGCCTAGAAGTGGACGCCCATCAAAAATATCGCCCAGAAGCACCAGAAAAATAATAAATCAGGTAAAGGCCAACCCACACATCACCTCTAGAGAGTTGCAGACCTCTCTGGTAACATCTGGGACAAATGTGCATGCGTCTACAATTAGACAGAAATTGAATAGCCATGACATTCATGGGAGGGTTGCTAGAAGGAAGCCTCAGCTCTCAAAAAAGAACAAAGCTGCCCGTTTCAACTTTGCCAGAGAGCACTTGGACAAACCAGAGACCTTCTGGAAGTCCATACTCTGAACAGACGAGTCCAAAATAGAAATATTTGGTCACAATCAAAACCAACATGTTTGGAGAAAAGCCAACACTGCATATGAAGAAAAGAACCTCCTCCCAACAGTGAAGCATGGTGGTGGAAATGTGAAGGTCTGGGGCTGCTTTTCTGCTTCTGGACCTGGACAACTCCATATTATCCAAGGAACCATGAATTCTCTGGCATATCAACAAATTCTTGACCAGAATCTCCTGCCATCAGTCAGGGAGTTGAAGCTGGGACGAAAATGGATTATGCAACAAGACAATTACCCAAAGCATTCCAGCAAAACTACAAAGGAATGGCTTCAGAGAAAGAGGATTCGTACTCTGGATTGGCCCAGTCAAAGTCCGGACCTTAATCCAATTGAAATGTTGTAGTGAGACCTGAAGAAGTTGGTACATACCAGATG
Organism: Lampris incognitus; assembly: GCF_029633865.1. Classification (NCBI taxonomy): domain Eukaryota; kingdom Metazoa; phylum Chordata; class Actinopteri; order Lampriformes; family Lampridae; genus Lampris; species Lampris incognitus. Next base: position 24,048,535 of record NC_079222.1, read on the forward strand.
TCCCTCCAACCTCTCTCAACCGGCTGAGTTCTGCAAGGAGGAGTGGGCAAAAAGCCCCATAAGCAGATGCAAGAGACTGGTTAGTGGTTACAGAATACGTTTGGTTGAAGTAATGGCTGCAAAAGGAGGAGCCACAAGCTACTAATACAAGGGTTCACATACTTTTGCACATGTTACATTTTCAGTTTTTGTGAAATAAACTACCTTTGTTGAATTAAATAATGAAAATATATCTCTTTTTCTGTGTGTGTCCATTATTTGGAAGGTGTGCTTTACAAATTGGGATTTGGATGTATGTGTAATAAGCTTATTTTAATGTTTTTTACAAAAACAGTGACCATGTCTGGAGGGTTCACAAACTTTCAAGCAGCACTGTATTATATATATATAGTGTGTGTGTGTGTGTGTGTATATACATATATATATATATATATATATATATATATATATATATATATATATATATATATATATATATATATATATATATATAATATAGTATATATGTGTGTGTGTGTGTGTGTGTGTGTGTGTGTGTGTGTGTGTGTGTGTGTGTGTGTAACTTTGTAACTTTGTTAAAAGAAACACTCAACGATAGGAAAAGTGGTTAAAAAATAAGGAGCAAAATAATCCAGTGAGTCAAGTAAATTCTTTAGGAGACAGAACAAGCCTGTTTCATGCCATAAGCAATCATCAGCTGTCAATAAAGCTACATGGGAAAGAACATACCATTAACTGCCTCATCATGTACATCACGTGCAACGTGCACGCTAATGGTCCAGTGGGGGGGGGGGTATTTGTCTATTGGCATGATGTATTTATAATTACATGTCATTGATTTGTTCATGATTCTTGTGTTGTGGGACGATATTATTTGTTAAATGTTAGGCATGCAGCTGTAACTAATTTAGATGGTGTTCCTATTGAATATCTTCCTCAGTTGATGATCACCCCCCCCCCCCACACACACACACACACACACTCCTCGCGCACTCCTCACTCCTCACTGTCAGGTGAAAAGAAGCGGCTGGCGACTCCACATATGTATCGGAGGAGGCATGTGGTAGTTTGCAGCCCTCCCCGGACTGGCAGAGGAGGTGACGCAGTGACCAGGATGGCCCAGAAGAGTGGAGTAATTGGCCGGATACAATTGTGAGAAAAGGGTAGGGGAAAAAAAAGTTATTTAGATAAAACCCTTGTTGGAAAACAGTATATTCTCTGGTCCTAAAGAATATTTCCCTCCATATTTTGGCACATCTGTGAGTGTTTTCATTCTTGCCTCCTCTCTTCTCTCAACAACTTTAAGGCTTTTACTCAGGGTGATTCTCCCTCTGTAGTATGGCCTATCCCAAGCTGTCTGTCTGCCAGCTCCATAAGCCTGTGATCCCAGAGCCCAATCTCCTATTTTTCACAAGTCAAAGCCCAGTGAGGGGTGGCACCTTGTGAAGGAGCAAACTGATATCCAGCTACTAATTTGATTTATACTATTGGCAGGCTATGTGTTGTGCATGGCCACCATCTGATTAGTTTCCTCTCCTTGACTAAACCCTTAAATTACGACCCAAGTGTTGACAAAATTTGCCAAAATGATTTTTGCTCCCAATTAAACCAATCAAAGAGGTTTGAGCATTGATTCCCCATTAAGCATTGAAATTTAATGTCTTTATGCATTGTCAATAATCCGGGTAAGAAAATTAAAGCAAGTTGAATCAGTTCATCTGGACACGTTCACTGACAGAAACGTTTCAGCACTCATCTAAGTGACCTCTTCATCTCCAGCTGAAATTCAACATTGAATTTGATCTTTATAATAACACTGTGATGTTCTCGAAGTAGTCTCTCCTCCTCCGCCTCTCAACTGGCATGCCCCTCTTGTCTTTAACCTCCACCTTTTAAACGGCTAAGTTTCTCAAGAAAGTGAGGTGAAGCTTAAACAGCACAAATCCACCAGAGCTTAAACAGATTGTCCCTGCAAGCAGACCCTTCTCATACCTGCGGCTCACCTCCAAAATCCCACACAGACAAGATAGATGATCAGCTTTGCCCGAAACCAATTCTCTCTTTATCTGTGCCGTGCAGTGGGCTCAGTGTGAGGGCAGCGAGGCAATGTGAGAATGCTGTCTTTCCTCTGTTGAATAGCCCACCAAAAGCTCATGAAGCTTTCAGGAGCAAACTAATCCTGTGCAAATGCTCTTACAAAAATCACTTTAGAAATCTGCTGAAATCAATGTAAAGCCTCACAGGGATGGAGAGCACATGCCAGCCTATCGGGAATGTGTTATATTACACTAGTTGTAATACACCATTAACGTGAAAGCTCTCATAAATACCGGACTTCTTCCACAAGGCTGTGTGATGTTTATGGAAATGGATGGTGGTTGAATAGTCATTTTGGGGGAAGATTATTTGATTTCTGAAACTATGGTGCATTGATGTTGACTCATTGGATATGGAAAAGGCACCTCTGCATAAGCATTTATCAATATTATGTGGGCTATAAAGGGGGGAAATCAAGTTAAGTAACCATGTTATAGTTAAATTTTGGTGTGATGACCATGCATTATCCATATCTAGATAAACTTATTATATTCATTTATTTATTTACCTCAGATAAATCAAAATATGAATATTTATAGTGTGCATTGGGAACACACAAACAACAGATATGGTTGTAGAAACCTTGCATCCCCATTTCAGAACTAACACAATTATATCCTCATTGTGTGTTACTCTTAATGTATCATGGGATTTGAAAAAGCAATATTAACCATTCTAAGTATTTGCATTTAAATCATTATTTTTGGTGGGGTGATCTAGAGAGAGAGACTGGCATGCAACTCCTTTACTGGACCAGATTCAAACAGGAGTTTGGAGTTAGGCCTCAGTTTGTAAGATATGAATCCACTGCCTTAGCTATAAGGATGCTGAAGGCTTTAATTACACAGATGGTAGAATAGAATCAGTGGAATGTTATCTATTTGTAATTTTCCTCATTTGCAAATGATAATGGCACTATGGCCTTTATAAATAAAATATCAAAATATTAAATATCAAAATATTTTTTTCAGTGAAAAAAAAATCAAAAAGAAAAAAATCAGTACTTCCAATACTGCTCTGGAAGAACATTCATTTTCACTGTAGGTCCCACATTAATTGGCTTTGATGATGGCTACCTTATTGATAAATACTATATTACTAATCTGCCAAAGCTCTTACTTGACTGTCAGTCTTATCTGTGATAGGGATCCGAGGTGATTTGAAACCGATCTAACCATAATAGATATAATCAAGAAAAGCAATAGGTCAGCAACACAGGAACTCCATTTCCAATTGTTTGGCCCCCTTTGAAACAAAGGTTACGGTCAAGCCAAGCCAAGTCACGTCAGTCATTACTGCTCTGTAGGGAAATTTAGCTGTCCACTTTTGGTTATTTCCCATTGTGAGGAGCATAGATTTTAACTCCCGAGGCAATTACACGCACAACAAAGACAGGTTTAATGGCATCACTCCTCAAGATGGCCAATCGTCGTATCTGTTTGGCCTCTTGTCTCTCCACCACGTGCGCGTGCGCGCGCGCGCACACACACACACACACACACACACACACACACATACACACACACATACACACACACACACACACACACACACACACACACACGTACGCACGTGCACATGCACGTGCGTGCTCAAAGAAGGTTGAATCAGTTCATCTGGATACAATGTTTATTGACGGATACCGCGAGTGATGAAACGTATCTGTCAATAAACATTGTATCGAGATGAACTGATTCAACCTTCTCTGATGATTTTCTTACCTGGATTAGTGAGCATGCATCAAGACACACACACACACACACACACACACACACACACACACACACACACACACACACACACACACACACACACACACACGCACATCCCCAACTAACCCTATCCATCACAAAATTTGATGTTGCTATCTTTACAGAACATTTTTTTGAATCTTTCTTTTATCTCCACATTGTATTTTCCTATCCTTTCACACGTGCCACACTTCACTTCCAATACACAATAATTTTAATACAGTAATAGAGTAACATGATTTAATTCAGTCATTTCAATATATAAATATCCTTCTCACCTTGCGTCAGGAAGAACGCCCAAACCAAGGTAAATCCAAGCCCGTACGCCAGCCAGGTATGTAAAGTCATGGATGCTGCACAGAAGTTACAGCCAGTGTACACAGTGCTGAAGGAAAGAGAGAAAGAGAGGTCGGTCCTTCACTCTCATCCAATAATCCACAGATAAAAAGAGAGAGACACCAGAAAACAGCAGATCCCGCTTCCCAAAGCCTGAGCAGCCAGACACTCGCTCCACCTCAGCCTCAACGGCGCACACATACAAACTCACCCAGCGAGAGAGAGAGAGCAGCCAGCCAAACAACCAGTCAGTCAGCCAGATAGACAGCCAGTCAGCCAGATAGACAGCCAGTCAGCCAGATAGACAGCCAGTCAGCCAGATAGACAGCCAGTCAGCCAGAGAGACAGCCAGTCAGCCAGAGAGACAGACAGCCTTGGCACCTCAGCCTCGGTGGAGCGCACACACACTCACCCACCGAGAGAGACAGCCAGCCAGCCAAACAACCAGTCAGTCAGCCAGTCAGAGAAGAGGAGGAGGAGGATGAATGAGTGATGGAGCTAAATTAATGAACGCCTCCTTTCTGCTGTCTCTCCTCACATCAAGGGCAGGAGAGGCTTGTGGAGCGAGTGGCTTGTTGTTTTAGCTCAATCAGGGAATGGAAAAATCTCCCTCCTTCCTTTCATCTTTCCCCTCAAGAAAAAAAAAAAAAAAGGAGGAGAGTCTTCTCTTTTTCACCGATAGCGAGGAAAACTGGGAGCCGGCGTTGTTCTTTCTCAGTTGTGGCAGACACAATAATCGGGATTAATTCCTGATTGATAATCCATGGCTTCTAATAATAGCCCTATCACAGTGTGTTAAGAGCCCAGGCCCTAACTAGGAGGGCACGCAGGGGAGCAGGTTAATGTGTGTTTGTTTGTGTGCGTGTGTGTGTGTGTGCATCTGTGTGTGTGTCTCCTCCCTAGTTATCTCTGCTCAGTGTATCACTGTGCTCGCGCACTGGGGAGAAAATTCTATCTAATCAAGAATTAAAGAGTAAATCCTTTCTTAGAGTCTGTAATGCCGGGGGATAAGGCAGGCTTTGCGGTAAGCTCTCATTCCCTCCCCACCCAAAGCAACATATGGTCAGGCTCGATAGATGCCTGCCAACCATTGCTGTCACTCATATTAAGACATATTTAAAGTTGACAGACAGGGGGACAGATTTTCCCACTTATGTTTTGATTACACTGGAGTGAGGATGAGCTTTGAGTCCATTAGTGCTCAGATACAAACAATGCGTAATGAGATCGTGTAGTTCTTCGCTCTGCGGGAATGTGTGTACTGTTTTGTCTTCTATCCATGAGTCATTGTGTGTGTGTGTGTGTGTGTGTGTGTGTGTGTGTGTGTGTGTGTGTGTGTGTGTGTGTGTGTGTGTGTGTGTGTGTGTGTGTGTGTGTGTGTGTGTGACAGAAAGACAGAAGGTACAAGGTGAGAGAGGCATGCCTACACTCTCATCTCTCACTCTCATCATCAGCCGCTCCTCCGGGGTCGGGTCGCGGTGGCAGCAAGCTAAGTAGGGCACTCCAGACGTCCCTCTCCTCAGCAACGCCCCCAGCTCCTCCTGGGGGATCCCAAGGCGTTCCCAGGCCCAGATTGGACATGTAGCCCCTCCAGCGAGTTCTGGGTCTACCCCGGGGTCTCCTCCCAGTTGGTTCTCCTGAACCGGTCTGTGATGCCGGAGGTCGGCACGCCCCGGTCCCCGCCGTTGCCTGCCACCCGACCTGCATTGCACCCTACCCCAATGCTCGTCACCACCACCACCACCACCACCACCACCTACACTATCTTTGCAAAACATATGCTAGGTAAACAGATTCGAGTGGACAGTATGAACTGTTATATTAAAGACGTTCAGTTGATTCCAGTTAATTTCACAACCACCCAACTACCTTTGGGTGAACCACTTCCCCCCTCCCCTCCCCTCCCCTCCCCTTTTTTTTCTCCCCAATTGTATCCGGCCAATTAACCCACTCTTCTGAGCCATCCTGGTCGCTGCTCCACCCCCTCTGCTGATCCGGGGAGGGCTGCAGACTACCACATGCCTCCTCCCATACATGTGGAGACGCCAGGAGGACGTAGTGCATGGGAGGATCACGCTATTCCCTCCAGTTCCCCCTCCCCCGAACAGGCGCCCCGACCAACCAGAAGAGGCGCTAGTGCAGCGACCAGGACACATACCCACATCCGGCTTCCCACCCGCAGACACGGCCAATTGTGTCTGTAGGGAAGCCTGACCAGGCCGGAGGTCACACGAGGATTTGAACCAGCAATCCCCATGTTGGTAGGCAAAGGAATAGACCCCTACACTACCCAGATGCCCCAGGTGCAGCACTTTCAATGGGAAGCAGACTTGTAGCTGCTCCAGTTCGGATCCAAGGACCAACACAGAAAATACAAGCAAATGAGTATAAGAAAACAAAATTAATAGCATTCCTCCTCCTCCATCCACTAATCTATCCATCCATCCATCCATCCATCCATCCATTATCCAAGCTGCTTATCCCAGTTGGGGTCGCGGGATGCTGGAGCCTAACCCAGCAGTCACTGGGTGGCAGGTGGGGAGACACCCTGGACAGACCACCAGTCCATCACAGGGCCGACATATTCACACCTGGGAACAATTCCTCTTCCTCATCAAATACCGTTGAAGTATCTGTTAGTAGGTCACTTAATCAATCCATCCATCCATTCTACGAAGTCACCAGCAGCAGAAGACTGAAGTTGAATTGGGCAGCTTCCAGGTGTTAATGTAGTATGTGAAAATGTTGAATACGGTTATACTCAAAATTTGCACTGACTTTTCCTGGTAAAAGAGAAGATAAAAACTACCCTAAATCTAACCTTATTGTAACACAATGCTTTACCTCTTACCCTTATCCTGAAAATAACCTACCTCAAATCCCAAGAAATCCCAAGCTTTATTGTAAAATAACTCTTCACCCCTATTCTTACCCTGAAAATAACCTTTAAGTATGGACCAGGGAACGGTCCTCTTGTGGCAGCTCCCAAATTTTCTTTCCCTTTGTGCGACATTTGATGATGACAACCCCCCCGCTCTCGCTCTCTCTCTCTCTCTCTCTCTCTCTCTCTCTCTCTCTCTCTCTCTCTCTCTCTCTCTCTCTCTCTCTCTCTCTCTCTCTCTCTCTCTCGCCCCCCCCCCCCCCCACACACACAGCAGAGGCACAGATCATCGTCAACTCATTATCCACATTGTAATTGCAAAGCAGGGCTGGCTGGTTGAGCATTTATGAAAATATTCATAATTTGCATTTGACATGCACAGGGACGTTGAATCTATAATGAAACATTTTCATATTGAGTCAGCACAATAAAACAGAGTCCGTGAGCCGAAATGGAACGGTCTATGTAGTATAAGTCCCTGTGCTGATTTGCACATGCACTTCTCATCTTCCGCTTCTCCCTTTCCACTCTTTACCCTCTTTTAGAGTCCTCATCCATGTATATATATATACATTGTGCTGAGCTGCTTTAGCTTTTCAGTGATAAAGCTATGAAAGAGAGGGTGAGAGAACGGGGCACTGGAGGGAAGAGGAAGTCCGGCAGCACCACGGCGATGAAAGGGAGTCTTCCCTGAGCTGCTTCTGACTTATCTTATGTCACACAATGGCCCCTTAAAATTCCCTTCAAGTCCTCCAGGGTGCTGAGTATGAAGTGACGGTGACAAGAATAGAAAAAGCTGTGTGGCTGTCTTTAAATTCTTGATGAAATTGCAATTAACGCACCGCAAGAGGAGTCAGCCAGAGGAGTCAGCCAGAGGCCCCAGCAACGAAGGCCAAAAAGAAACAACAATGCCAGGGCATAATGCATGAAAAGTTAATTCTTCTCTGTGGGCTATAATTCTGGGCATTTGTCATCCCACACATCCTCCTCTCTAAAAGGGTACAAGAGATTGAACTGGAAACGGCCATTAAGTCCAATGTACTAACTGCAGCTGAGTGGGTTCTGTACAGTGTTAATGTGCAATAACGCTACAGTATTTGCTTCCGTAGGCTACTAAATAAAAACAAAAGTATGCTAATTATATGCTTAGGGGTGAGACGCAAGTCTTAATTTTCAGGGACTTTGATGCCTTGCTGATCTGGCTCGTGCGAGAAATCCTCGTGGGTCTTTTTCGTTTCCCTCTAGGGATAGTTTTTGCGCTTTTGTCACATGTGGCATGATTATCGCCTTAATGCTGGCCCTAGCTGTAAGATTAACTGCTGAAGGCTTGAAGGGAAAACTGCCTTTTAGCACCCAGAGTATCAAGTAATTGAAAGTTTGACCGGATGTATGTGCCTCTGCAGTTTTGCACAAAAGGATTGCAAAGCTGGATTCTCCTTATACAGCAAAGGAGACATCTGAGCAAAAGGCTTAGCTTCTCTAGTGGAAATGTAAGCATTTCTAAATTTTGCTTCGACGCCCTTAAATTTAAGAATCACACATGTGGTACATCTGTTTACATTTATTTATCAAGACGAGCACAAAATACTTGTTTCCCCCACTTTTGTTTCATTCGTGCTTTCATTTTTCCTAATTTACACCCACGAAATATAAATCACCCTCAGTTTTGCAGGATGTAACAAATAAACATGTATTAACATGTTTCAGCATACCGTTTGGGTTTTCCTATATTTTCTTATGTGATGAGAGAGACTAAAAATGTTGTCTACAGAGCTAATGCTTCCACACTGACAGGAAGTTGCAAGGATCTAAATTGTGACACCCTGGTTATGGGAATTTTCTAACCATTATGCCATGTTGGTTTACCATTTTTTTTGGGGGGGGGGAATCCTTTTTCTCCCCAATTGTAAACGGCCAATTACCCCACTCCTCCGGCCAATTACCCCACTCCCCCTCTGCCGATCCAGAGAGGGCTGCAGACTACCACATGCCTGCCCCGATACATGTGGAGTCACCAGCCGATTCTTTTCACCTGACAGTGAGGAGTTTCACCAGGGGGATGTAGCATGTGGGAGGATCACGCTATCCCCTCCAGTTCCCCATCCCCCCTGAACAGGCGCCCTGACCGACCAGAGGAGGCGCTGGTGCAGCGACCAGGACATATACCAACCTGCAGACATGACCAATTGTGTCTGTAGGGACACCCAACCAAGGTAACACGGGGATTCGAACCGCTGATCCCCGTGTTGGTAGGCAACGGAATAGACTACTACGCTACCCGTATGCCAATTGTAAGCAATCTTGAATTGATTATTAGCAGGGTACTTGATAACAGACTTTTTTTCTGCTCATAGGTTTCAAGATGATTCACTGTATGAGGATACATGAAAAGATGTTTTCACCAATGAAACATTTGTACCATATGAGTTCAACTTCAGCTATGCTGACAAACTTTTGAAAAGCTGACCGATCATGTAAATGTAGGTCATTTGTGAATTACAATGCAGCCACTGTTAGGGCTCCTGCCTATTCACGTATCAGACTTCATAGGCTCTATTGTCCAACAAGATAAGGAAGGAGAGAGTTAAAGGAAAGTAACAGAAAGTACCAGAAACGGACATAAAAATACATATTGTCAAGCATGAAAGTGCTTCTCTTCAATGCCTTTTATTAGCCCATAGGAGTCTGAGTTGCATGGTAAAACCAGTAGCCAGATAATTTTTGCATGGCTGTTCTGTCTCCTTGCCCAGAAGCCTGTGAGAAGGGCCTGGGGCCCTCTTGCCATCTGCCATTATCACAAGGGGTGGCACTGTCTTTTTCATAGTGCCATGCCCAATGGACTCAAGACCCATCATCTGTCCTCATTGACTACATTATGTACGATAAATTTGGATTAAGACAAATAACTTCCATAGGAGAGGCATTAGTAATAACCGAATAAATGGCTTTTAATCAGTGATGAATGAAAATTAGGGAGCCATTGTTGATCAAGGGATGAGAGTATCATGGTAAACATGTTTGGGAACTTTTTTCTTTTAGCTTTTTGGACACTGTATGAACTGCAAGACAACCATTTCACTACCTTAATGTTGCTATATGACAATAATTGAATAAGTCCCAGACATTATCAAACAGTCTCATATGAGACATACCATGATGTCCTCAAATTAGTCTTTAGTCTCTATTAATGGGATGCAAAAATATCTCAAACATCCTCTAGAGACTTCAAAATTTTGGGGCAAATATGAGATCAACTCATCCCCTTGGGTGTATCCCCTCTGGCACAGAAAATACAGACTCGCATCTGAACCCTTGCCAGTGAGCATGCCAGTCGGATATGCTAGAGCACATGGCTCTCAATACTAATTGGATGGCTAGACTTTTTAAAAGGTTCACTGACCACAAGGCCAGCCTTTTAAGAGTGGTTGATAAATAATTAAACCGACACAGACATGGTGTTAACTGCTACTCCCATTTAAAGGTTTAGCATTACAAACCATCAACTCAATAATCTCTCAATTTAAACATTTGCCTCAATCTCCAAGGCTTAAAGTCAGCATCTGTTCCACACACCGCAGGAGAACATCATTACAAAAATCCAAACTGAGACATGTTGACATCTGCTTTGCTTAATGACTTTCATTCAATACCCTTTTACTCACTGACTGCTTGGTGAACGAGCCAATTCCCACACTCACGCAAAGCGCACTAACGTTAGCGTACCTCAGCACTTGATTAAAACAGTTGGGATGCTGATGCTGGAAGACTGACAGATGAGGCAGAGCTAACTGCAAATATAAATCAATTTTTTTTAAGTTAAGGACACTTTCCCGTAAGTCCCCGGGCTTTGGCTCTGGGCGGGGGATAGCCTAGGTCTCATTAAGTCCTGATAACTCTATTTATGTCAAACATGGACTTTATCCCCAGCCGGAATAAAGTCAATGCCAGGACCCCTGGCAGAGCTCCAATAGGAGGAGAGTTTTATAGATGAACTGCCAAAAGGAAAATAAGAACATGCTATTTCCCCAGACATCTAGCTCAAGACACATACAAGAAAACTATAAAAGCCCTGCTTCATGAATAACAAGGCTGCATCAAAGAATAAATTGCCTGAACAAGATGATGCGGAGATGAGGCACTGAGGCTGTGACATGTTTTCATGAATGCATGATTTAGTGTACAGATACTGGGAGTCAAGAGACTGTTAGGTCCTTTGGGGGATGACTTGATAGCTCACTGATAATAGCACACTGTCTATGGAAAAATACATAATCTTTAGGAATAAATGGTAGCGTTGCTGGTTGCTTTCGCCACCTATTTGGTGGGATCAGGGCACTGGTGATCACTTTAAAGGTGCTATATGAGGGGAGTCCAGGTAGCGTGGTGGTCTATTACCTCCAGCTTGGTCGGACGTCCCTACAGACACAATTGGCCGTGTCTGCGGGTAGGAATGGGTATGTGTTCTGGTCGCTGCACGAGCGCCTCCTCTGGTCAGTCAGGGCACCTGTTCGGGGGGAGAGGAAACTGGGGGGAATAGCGTGATCCTCCCACGTGCTACGTTCCCCTGGCAAAACTCTTCACTGTCAGGTGAAAAGAAGTGGCTGGCGACTCCACATGTATCGGAGGAGGCATGTGGTAGTCTACAGCCCTCCCCGGATTGGCAGAGGGGGTGGAGCAGCGACTGGGATGGCTGGGGTAATTGGCCAAGTACAATTGGGGAGAAAAGGGGGGGGAACCCCCCCAAAAAGGGGCTACATGCAAGATTTCAAACTTTAATATAGCAGCAAACAACTATTTGCTATGTAAAGAAATAATGGAGTAATGACGTCCTGAGCAGAGAATGACGTCACACTCTGTCTATGTGTGTTGTAGTCTGAGCTTCTCTGTACTTTGTTTTAGAAACCAGCCCGGCCGTGTGTGCATATTAGTGCATTGCGCTTGTGTGTTAGTGCATGTGAGGTAGCTAGCATTAGCAGGGAAACAAGAAAGCTAATAATTACACTACATGGATTTAGGTCACTCTGCAGATTGAAAAAATAGCTCCTTACCAAGTTGACTATGTTACCAATGTTAATAAAATAACCTTATTCTGTAATAATCAATATTCCAACCAACGAAATAGCCAAGAACGTGAAATAGCCAATGAGCCAAGAATGTGAAGTAAGGGGGGAGGGGGGAGGAATGTGAGGGGAGGGGGGAAGTTTATTTTGGTTTGGTGCCGAATATCATATACAGCATCTTTAATACACAGGCCCCCAGCTACTTAGCGACCTTTAAGCAAGCATCATAATACTGTGCTAAATGAGATCCACCATGGTGGGGGGGCCCAGCATTATGTCTTGTCAAAGGGCCCAGAAATCCTAGCAGCACCCCTGGGTGAGAGAGTGATCCCACTCACTCTCTGCCTTCCAACTCATCTGGCTCCAGGCCACAGCAGCCAGTGCCCTGTAATGGAATATGAATGGTATTAACTCTAGCCATGGTGTTCACTTATTTACTGTTTATCAACCAATAGACATCAAACAGTCTTGAGTAGCCTGTTTGGTTGCCCTATTTATGTTTCTTCTTTGAGCTGGAGAAACATTGAAAAATAAAATATAACACATGCTGTGCATCTTTATTACCTTTTGTCAACAAGAAATGTTCAAAGAAGGTTGAATCAGTCCATCTGGCTACAATGTTTATTGACAGAACTGTTAATAAACGTTGTATCCAGATGAACTGATTTAACCTTCTTTGATTTTCTTACCTGGATTATTGAGCATGCATCAAGACAACAGCAAATGTTATTTTACACACTGTTTTCCATTTAGGTTGAAGATTATAATATCTCTATGAAATCTGGAGTAGTGTGTCATGTATGCGATGCATGGCCATGACTATATGCATGACCCTCTCATGATAAAACAGTAAACACTGCAAAAAAAGGTTGAAATTGCCCTGCAACAATAGGGCCTAATGAACAATAGGAATCTCAGTGGGGCTTTTGACGTCAACGGTTTCTGAGCAATAGCTGTTCCCTTATTATAGTGCAACCAGATGCTGGCTACCCTGATTATACTAACATCTGGCCACTTATCAATCCTCATATTTAACCCAAGGAATTTATTTATACATGCACAGATTATCAGAGATTAAGATGACCAGAAACTGACTGAAATATTACCTGCAGACCAACATCACAGGGACATCTAAAATGCAAATAAAGTAAGGAAATAACATTTATGTTTTGGAATGTTTTATTTTATATCTTTGACCATGGATCTAACACAGCATATTGCTAGTTATGTCAGATTATGTTTAATCCAGGGATAGCAAAAAAGGATTTTGTGACTGTCCTCTGACAAAGCGATATTTGCGAATGATGACTGCGCACACAATTGCAATCGCTGCAATGAGATTGTGTGACTTTATTATGGATAGGATGGGACACCTTCTTATTGGTTATCAAATAGATAATATTATTCAGTTAATTGTTTGGGATGTATCTGTTTATTAGCATTTTTTCATACATTTGAAAGAAAGTTAAAGATATCAAAACATGTTTTGACTGCTGAAACTGGATATAGTATATAGCCTTATGTTTTCACAGTAAACTGAAATTTGTTATTGCAAACACCCAGTAACACATTTCAGGATTCCAGCAGCATGACAGTTGTACATGGACGAGTAGGCCTCGACTGCCAAAATATTTCGTGCAGTTACTTCATAATAAGTTATGCAACAGAAAGAAATGCTCTGATTGTCTCTCTCGGCCTATGAGTTGTAGGTTATATAAATATATAGTCATGGCAGGAAAAACACAGTGCTGTTTCTGTGGAAAGGGTGGGTGGGGTGGGAATGGGAGTTGGGGGTTGTCTAGCAAACATACAAATATTTTTGTACAACCAAAGAGCATTAAAGGAAAGGATTTAAAATTTGTAAGATACATCATAAATCATATGACAGCTTTGTTAATTTAAATCCATTCCGAAGACAGATAAATGAGATTATCATAAACAGAAAAAAATGCCATATTCTATGTGACAAAAATGCCATAAATTTGAGACTCAGGACAAAAAGACTTACTGAAAAAAATTATCTCATTTTTTGAGCTATGTGTTTTGTTTTCCAGCTTCATCGGGGCACAGGGAGTAAGGTAATGAATAGAAAACATCACTCAGAAATATAAATACAAGATTGAAAGACACATGCTTGGTGTACAAACATTCACTATTTAAAAATGTACATAACAACGCACAACAACACAATTCATTATCACAAATAGCATACAGTAAATGGCAATAGGCTCCTAGGCATACCATAATAAACATGATTCAATAAAGGATCCCCATAACAATGAGACTACCTGTAGCTCAAGCATGACAACAGCGCATAAAGGAATGGCAATAGCTAGTATGGCTTACAAGAGACATATTTAGAGAAAAGAGCTGAGCTGTAGTGATTCATTAAGACCACACGGTTCCATACCATTTAGGGTAAAGATACAGCATGCTTCTCTGTAGAAGTTTCTTGATCATATCTTTCCCTCTCGGTGAAGGAGAGATTTTCTCAAGGCCTATAAATATGAGTGTGGCTGCTGAGCCGTTGCCTCTGGCTTTGTAGTGCCTAGCTATGGCATAGTCCATGTAGTTGTTTCAAATAGCTGGTTGTGTTCAGCGATATGTAATTTTAGATTACACTTTGTTTGTTCCACATAAACTTTACCACATGAGCATGTAAGTAAACAGGAACCAGGAATCAGGAACAATTTATTGTCATTTCAACTCATGTACTTGCGTACACAAAAGAAACGAAATTTCGTTTCTTCCGGCCCACAGCAGTGTAATAGAAAAGACAAAAACACATATCACAACACTACCAAAAACATACAAAAACAGAGAGAACAAAGCAAAAAAAAACAAAAACCCTACAACGTTAACAACACAGTCCACCCAGTGTGAGACAGTCCAAAAATTCCACTGTCCAGACAACAAACTCCAGCCAGGATGACTGTCGGAACTGCCGGTTTGCATAGGCTAGCAGTTAGCTTAGCCTGTCCCACTTCTGCGTCCTCTCAGATCGCCCTCAGTGTTTCCTCTCCGCAGGGCCGTGGTGCCTGGGCCCACCGGACACAGCAGACCAGGCCTTTGATACACCACCCCGCACTCCACATGACGACACAAACACAGACGCAGACAAAAAACACTGCACAGTCAATGCTAGGCGAGGCCTCTGCCACACCGCCTTTGGTGTTATCTTGGTGTTATCGGAGCTGCCGGTCTGCATGGACTCGCAATTAGCTTAACCTACACTATTTCTGCATCCTGTCAGACCGCCCTCGGTGTTTCCTCTTGGGCACAGCTTCGAGCAGGGCTGTGGTCCCTGGGCCCACAGGACACAGCAGACCAAGCTCTCTCAGCCAATCCAACGCCAGCTCTCCCAGCCATTAAATAAAATCGACGCTCAAAATAAAAACTTCACACAATGACAGAAACATAGACACAGACGTAGATGTGGACAAAAACACTGCATAGTTGGTACTGGGTGAGGCCGCTGCAAATGTGAGTTCGCGCCACCATCTTCCCTCACCGGAAATTTCAACTAATTCAAGTTCAAGTAAGTAAGTAAAGGTTTATTTTCATAGCAATTTTAAAAACACACAGTTACAAAGTACTTTACACTCAATCAGAAAAATACGAGTAAATACATAAACATGACACAGGGAGTAACAGACTAAACTAAAAATGAACTAAAACACAAGGCAGGGATGGGGATCTATAAAAAGGCTTGCCTAAAAAGATGGGTTTTTAGAAGCCGCTTAAAACAGTCCAAAGATTCAGCAAATCTAAAGGATTTGGGAAGATTATTCTAGAGGCTTGGCACTAAAACTGCAAAGGCACGGTCACCTTTTGTTTTGTGGGGGGATGGATAAAAGACAGAGGTTTGAGGATTGGAGAGGTCAGGAAGTGGAATAAGAATGAGAAGATCAGCAATGTAACTGGGGGCAAGATCATGCAGTGCTTTAAATGTAATCAATAGGCTCTTATAGATTATCCTGAATTTTACAGGAAGCCAATGGGGGGATGCAAGGATAGGGATAATATGGGACCTATGGCTAGTTCTAGTTAGTATACTAGCAGCTGCATTCTGAACAAACTGTCGATGATTTAAAGTAGCATCATTGAGGCAAGAGTAGAGGGAGTTACAGTACTCTAGACAGGAGAAAATGAAAGTGTGAATATTTCCATATCCTTAAAAGACAAAATATTTCTGATTTCTCCAATATTTCTTCGCTGAAGAAAAGAGGCTTGGACAACATGGTGATCAAAAGACATACTCTGGTCAAAGATGATCCCAAGATTTTTAGCGGTAGGTTTGATGTTTGAATGAAGTGGACCAATAAACTGAACAACTGCAGTGGCAAAGTTCTCAGGACCAGTTAAGAGAACTTCAGTTTTGTCATGGTGTAGATGGAGGAAATTAAGGGACAGCCAGTCTTTGGTGGCAGTTAATCAATCATGGAGGGAGGACAGTTAATTCAGGTCATTGGGTTTGGCAGAGAAATAGAGCTGAGTATCATCGGCATAACAGCGGTATGACATGTCTTGAAAGTGACTAAACAAATGACTCAGAGGAAGCATGTATAAAGAGAAGAGGATTGGCCCAAGGACAGACCCTTGAGGGACTCCACACAGTAGGGGAGCTGACAAGGATACATGATTGTTAGTACAAACATTAAAATATCTATCAGTCAGATATGAGCGAAACCAATTTAATGCTGTACCAGAAATGCCAACCCAGTTTTCCAACCTATCAAGTAAGATGGCATGATCAATGGTATCAAAAGCAGCACTTAAATCTAGAAGAATAAGAATAGAGTATTCACCTTTATCAGCATGCATAAGAATGTCATTGGACACTGTTAGTAATGTAGTCTCAGTACCATACTTGTGACGAAAGCCGGATTGAAATTTGTTGATGATGTTATGACCCTCAGTCAGCTGCAGGATTTGCTTCACAACAATTTTTTCAAGGATTTTGGATAAAAAAAAGAAAGTCTGGAAATCGGTCTATAATTCTCTACTCTTGCCGGATCGAGAGAGTTTTTTTGAGGAGAGGCTGAACACAGGCAGTTTTAAAATAGTCAGGTACGGACCCGAATGTGAGTGAGTAGTTGATGATAGAGAGCAGGCTGGGACCTAAGACAGGGAGGATGGAGTTTAAAAAAAATGTCAGAACTATATCACAGGGACTGGAGGAGGGGCACATAATGGCTATAGTATTTACAAGGACCTGCAGAGAAATGGGAGCAAATTCAAACATTAAAATCAGACGGCTGAAAGGGGCAGGGGGGGAGGGGGGGCTTGATCATAATTGTTACTTGATCAAATTGGTGTCTGTGTGTAGCAGGGCTAATGACCAGCATCTTAATGTTATCTGAATTTAAAAGGAGAAAATTTAGTGACATCTAATTTTTTTTAGTTAAGGACCGTAGAGAGCGTGCAGTACATCTACGCGTGCTCTACGGCACAGGTCAAGTGTACGGTGTGGGGTGAGGTCAAAATAAAGTAGAGCATCATGCAATTTATTTCACATGTTGCACACTTTATTTTGCATGTTATGACAGGTGTGATAGTGCCAATGGGTCGGGGCGGGCCAGACATTTGGCTCATGGGCCAGACCTGGCCCGTGGGCCGCTTGTTAAAGTTCATCTACCTGTGACCCTGTCCATAGGGTTAATGGTTGTGTCAGGAAGGGCATCCGATGTCAAATTTTGCCAAATCAGTATGCAGATTGACAAGACCATACCGGATCGGCTGAGGCTTCATGCCAGATCGATCAAGGCCCAGGTCAACAACGGCCGCCATTGGTGCTGTGCCCTCATTGGGTACCGATGGAAAGTGTAAAATCCGCTGTGGTGACCCCTGAGAAACAGGGAATAAGCTGAAAGAAGAAGAAGAAGAAGATGTTAATATATTTATGCATTCCATAATATAAGTTGTTGAAGTATAACACCAGGGTGGATTAAAGTGTAAAATGGAAAAAGTAAAGAAGAGTTTATTTTTTGACAGACCGCGATATAACATTAATAACCATATAACATAAAGCCCACTGAGGCAAATTTGTAATTTGTGATATTGGGCTATACAAATAAGAACTTGATTTGACTTGACTTAATATAGAGTGAGTTAAAGTTGACAACTAAGTAATCTGATACATACACAAATTATGAGACAATGGTCCCTGCATGAACCCCTCTCCAGCAGAGGTACACACAATTAAAGTAAATGGCAAATTAACAAAATATACCTCTCTAAACTAAAGATAGATCAGTGAAAGCCATCGTTAATGTTAACAAAGAATTGGCCTAAAGAAACAGTGACATCCAGCCAAGGCTGGATTAAGGACCGGGCATGCCAGGTGAGTGCCCCAAGGCCCTGGACCATGAGGGGCCCAAAAGGTCAGGGGTATTGTATTCGCATATAGTAAGGATCCCCAATCACACCCTACATGGGACGTTTGTTCCAACCCTGCGTCGCGATCGATGCAGGGCCCAAGCTAATCTCTATTGATGCGGGGGCTCCAAGCTACAGTCTCTACTGATACAGGGCCCCAAGCTACAAAGTCTCTATTGATGCGGGGCCCCAAGCTACAGTCTCTACTGATACAGGGCCCCAAGCTACAAAGTCTCTATTGATGCAGGGCCCCAAGCTACAGTCTACTGATGCAGGGCCCAAGCTTCATTGTTTCATCGTGTATAGTTAAACAAATGTGCTAGCTAGAATGCTCATACTGAAAAATAATTAAACTGATAGCTTTACTAAAACATGACCATATTTCACTAAATTATTTGCTCTGAAATTCCTGTCGGTAAGTCGTTGTAAGTGGGAAGAAGGCTTCGCAATATGTTTGTGATGCTGTGAGCTGCTATTCTCATCTCTGTTTGTTCTGTGATTCAAAATTGTGTAGTACTTTGTAGTCGCCATCCAAATCCCATGCAGATTGGCATAGCATCGACTACCATGTTGGGTATTTGCATTAGTTTTACATTTAACAATGTTTAGTATTGTTTGCGTAGCCTATCTGACGGGGCGGGGGGCGGGTAATGGACGTGCGTGCCCCGGGGCCCCCTGGTGGGTTAATCCGGCCATGCAGAGAGCCATTATTGACAAAAATGCCCGAGTCCTTCAACTCTGTGGTGAAAAATTAAAAGTTAATAACAGTGAATTCATGCAGGGGCTGTTGCTTAAAGGCACAGGACTCCCCTTGGCCGATGCCCGGTTGGCCAGTTTGGTAATTCAGTTCCAAAGAAAAAAGCCAATTCCCACACATACTTATTACCCCTGCATTGATTTAAAAAAAAAAAGGAGTCGATGTTTCAGCCACAAGGACCTTTCTCAAGGCGTATCAATACCAAAGTGACAAAGTGCTTAAATACAGCCCATAATTGCACGATAGTCCACAGCTGTTTGTCCATATAGTTGAACACATTCAAAATCCTTTTGATATTACTAAAAACCAAATCTTTTTTTTTTCAGGTTAGTGGTGTACATAGCCCAAGTCTACAGTACACAAATGCTCCATGGGTTCCTATAATTTAAGATTTATCCATGTCCAAACATAAACCGAAACACATTTTGGTTTATGGCTCTAAGCTCCAGACTAGGCCTAGAATAGACTACGTACAGGAATTTTAAAATCCTAACTGATTTTGAAAAGGAGAATCTTCACAGCTGTTCTCTCTAATCTCAAACATACACACACAAGATTTGAAAACAATGACCGCATCACACACTGCAGGATATTATTAAGATCGATTATCGAGCCAGAGGGAGCGATGCATTACATCACATGACCTCATGAAGAAGCAGATGTAAACAAAGTCTCCCTGTCCGTGCGGTTATGATATGTCTTGGAAGACCTGTTATATAGGCCGTCATGTTCTCGCCACACATCGACAAGCCTTTCCTCCAATTTAACTGTCCCGTACAACAGCTTCGGGTTTCAAAAGTCCTCTCCGTCTCCTTGTGGACTCGTCTCTCACATTGGCTACTGTGGTCCCGCTTGGAAAGTAGTGACGTAATCATCCAGATTTTTAAATCCTAAATATTGTTGGTAAATAAGGGTTTACCGTAAGGTAGTCAGAAGACGGAGACAGGAAAAGTAACAATATCAAACATGACTGAAAATGACCAGGGCGGCCCGACGAATCTGAGAGCCGTTCAGGATGTTGAGATTGGATCTGTACACCTCTCACATTACCAGCTAATCTGGACCGAATATCGGTACCGACCATTGTGAATCGGGGATAAATCGACCCAAAACTGCTCTAGTCTGAGTTTGGTTTAATGCACATCCAGATTACCAGGGGTGGAGAGACACTCAACCCAGCGGAGGGGTTTAGGAAAACGTTTTGTAGTAATGTACTAGGGTGCGCGGAGCCTGCACGGCATTGGGGCAGGGGAAGGGTGCCAAATGTTCGGATGGTGCTTGGAGAGGCTGTATCAGCAAAGTAAGCCTGGTTCTTTGGGTAGGTGTCAGCATTCGGCCCCACCCGGAGGGGCTCGTCCCAGGGTATGCCGGTAGCCATACCAACATGTACCCTGAGTCGACCTAATGACGGAAGGTAAGCAGGTATGAGCTTGGCTAGTACTTGGATGGAAGACCTCTTGGAAAATTGAGTTGCTGCCGGAATTGGTGTTGGTTGGTCAGTAGGGGGCAGTCTTGCCTTTGGTCCTTATAGAATCAACAAATAATCAAAATACCAACGCCCCAGTGTACCGTGCCGTCTTTCGGAAGAGACGTTAAACCGAGGTCCTGACTCACTGTGGTCATTAAACACTCCATAGCACTTATGGCAAAGTGTAGGGGGTTCCCCGGTGTCCTGGCAAAATTCCCAACCTGGCTCTCTCCATCTGGCCACCTAATCACCCCCCCCTGTAATTGGCTCAGTGAGTCCTCCCTCTCCACCTCAAGCTGATGTGTGGTGAACATTCAAATCACATCAAATCAATTTTATTTGTATAGCTCAATATCACAAATTACAAATTTGCCTCAGTGGAACGTTCTGCCGTGCATCGCCCAGGTGGGTGCTACACACTGGTGGTGGTTGAAGTGAGTTACCCCCCCCCTTCAATGTGAAGC
Source organism: Lampris incognitus (assembly GCF_029633865.1). Taxonomy (NCBI): domain Eukaryota; kingdom Metazoa; phylum Chordata; class Actinopteri; order Lampriformes; family Lampridae; genus Lampris; species Lampris incognitus. The sequence continues at coordinate 24,069,727 of NC_079222.1, forward strand.
ACTTTGGGTGTCTAGAAAAGCACTATATAAATGCAATGCTGATGATGACGACGACGACGACGACGACGATGATGATGATGATTATTGTTATTATAAAAATGTAGAAGAATCAGTCTAGAGCAGTGTTTCTCAACCGGGTGTCCGCGGGCCCCTAGTGGTCCGTGGTGTAATTGCAAGGGGTCCGTGAAAATAAAATATCTTTAAAAAAAAGGTCCTATGACATTTATAGAAATAGGATTATTTTACTCAAATGTGACTGAGACCTTTATCTACCTAAACTATAAAGGGTAACATGACTTTTTTCTCTAATTACATCTGTTTCATAAGTGTAATTTATTGTATTTTAATAAGATATCTCGCTCCCGTTTGCATTATTAAAAGTTACTCCATAAAAATTCTGTTGTTACATATATCTGAAAGTTACTGAATACATATTCTGTTTTGTTACATATATCTGAAAGTTACTGCATAAGAATTCTGTTTTGTTATATCTAAGTTACAACTGAAAGCTCTTATTTTTGCCCCAAAGAGTGAATAAATGCTATAATGCAATTTAAAATGCAGTTTCTACTGTTTCTATCAAATTGCAACCCCCCTCCCCCAAGTTCAGGTGGAGGGGTCCTCAGGGTAGATCAAAAATACGCAGGGGGTCCAGGACCCCAAAAAGGTTGAGAACCACTGGTCTAGAGTACCAGGCTGGAGGTGTCTGCATCTCTCCCCAGCTGAAGTGGCTAATTTTTGGGTAAAAATGTGAATAAACACGTTAAAGTGCCATAGCGGAGGTGTCTGCATCTCTCCTCAGCTAGACAGTCTCATCTCTGGATAAACACGTGGGGGGAAAACGCTCTAAAATGCCATAGTGGAGTTGTCTGCATCTCTTCCCTAGCTAAAATGTCTAATTTCTGGTTAAAATGTGGGGAAAAAAAGACCTAAAGTGCCATAGTGGAGGTGTCTGCATCTCTCCCCAGACTTAGAGGCCCAGGATCCCCCTTGGCCTGTGCCCGGGTGGCCCTTTTGGTAATCCATTCTGACAATTCATGATCTGAAGTATCTATCAATCTGTCCGTTTCTGTGAACAGCGTCATTTAATGACGTGGACCATTTCCACTCCAAAGCACTAGGTGTCAGCAATGGATTCCTACTGTTCGATTAACAATGTAAAAAACCCGAAGAAAATACACACGTGTTAGAAATGATTATTAGCTCTGTCGTCGTGCGTTGAAAGTATTTTAGCTTATTTGGACATTATTTTCTGAGTGTTTATCCAACAACTCCTGTCGGAATACTGAACGCAGTTTAAGAAAAATGTCTAAAGTAAAGAAGAAGCTGGGGAAGAAAAGGAGGCATCGCAACAACAGAGACCAAGAAATAGATTCAGACGATGGAGAATTTGAATGTGTTGCCGAAATGGAAGAAGACGGCAATGTAAGACTAGCTAGTGTTTTTTTATCATTGTCGACTATACCGTTAGAGAAAATAAAAAATATAACTTTTATATACCTAACTGTATCACATAATTAAATGACGGCATACGCTTGGTGGCTTTTCATCCCTGGATCAAATCGTCAATAACACGGTTTGTTGTAAAACGGACACATGTAACGATAGCTTATATTAGGCAGATGTAACTTTACATGAAACTTTTGACAAGTAAAACTACAGCTATGGATTGTATCATCATTGCTACCGTTGGACCTTAATGATGCATGTATTTTTATTTGTTCTGCAGTGTTGCAGGAAGTTGCCTCGTTTCCCTGCCTCCTCAGACTGTCTGTCAGATGTGGAGCCTGACACCAGAGAAATGGTTAGAGCCCAGAACAAAAAGAAAAAGAAATCTGGAGGCTTTCAGTCCATGGGTGAGAACTTGGTTATTATGTATACAAATCAGCATAATCAACAGTGTCAAATCAAGTGTATCTAAAAAGAAATACATAAACAGGCCTAGGAGGATGAAAATATAGTTGTTTTTTTCATCATGATTAGATGCTATTTTTAAATTCCGTAATGATGATAAGCAAATACTGTGCATGAGACAAACTTTCTTAGATTTATGAATTATGGATTGTTAAACGAAATCCTCATATGCGACTAGTTAGTCCACTGTCTACCAGAGACAATTTTGTGTAAAATGTGTTGTGTCTGATTTCAGGTCTCAGTTACCCAGTTTTTAAAGGAGTTATGAAAAAGGGTTACAAAGTTCCTACTCCAATCCAACGGAAGGTTAGTCAGTGACTTTTGCACCCTATATTCCAAACAAAGACATTTGATGTGCAATGACACAGTTTTTCATGGCTATTACTTTTCTTCCTCAATCTAGACAATTCCAATGATTTTAGATGGCAAAGATGTAGTTGCCATGGCCAGGACTGGCAGTGGCAAGACAGCTGCCTTCCTGGTACCCATGTTTGAGAAATTGAAGGCTCCCCGGGCCCAAACAGGAGCCAGAGCCCTCATCATGACCCCCACCAGAGAACTGGCCTTGCAGACCATGAAGTTCACCAAAGAGGTTGGGGAGGAGACTGTTTGCTGTATTTTGTCCTTGAAAAGTTATGCTTTTGGTACTTTTTGAGCCAGTGGTGTGTCTGAGCCCATGCTGCTGATGTCTTATCACAAAATCACATTCATTTTCTTTTGATGTTATAGTTGGGCAAATATACTGGCCTCAAGACTGCTTTGATTCTTGGTGGAGACAGGTGAGTTTCACCATACTTGTCTAAAGTAAAGTTTTTTTTTTTAAGTTTGTCATCCTTGTGTGTATTTTTTGTTAGAATGGAACTAAATGTCTCAGCTCTTTTTTTTCAGAATGGATGATCAGTTTGCTGCTCTTCATGAAAACCCAGACATGTGAGTATTCACAAAACCATAGATTTGTGTCAGTATAAATGAATACCCATTTCCGGACACAGTTTGTTTATATTGTTGATTTTTGTGCTCTTCAACAGAATTATTGGTACCCCTGGACGTCTCATGCATGTTGTCAAGGAGATGAACCTGAAACTACTAAGTGTAGAGTATGTGGTATTTGATGAGGCTGACAGGTAAGACATTTGATGTGCATATGAAGTCATGTTGCACATTTTATGCTTTAGATTCAGCTTTAGATGTGTGTAATTAACAACAATGTCATCCCCTTCCCATAGACTATTTGAAATGGGCTTTGCTGAACAGCTCCAGGAGATCATTCAGAGGCTTCCAGACACCAAGCAGACCGTGCTATTTTCTGCCACATTGCCAAAACTACTGGTGGAGTTTGCCAGAGCTGGTATGAGCATCATTCTCATTTTACCAGCTTAGTATGTGATCACACTGGACACTATAACATAAGGCATGCAGTACTTGATACCAACCACATTGGACATGTTTTTGGCGGTGAGAGGTTTCCTGCTGATGCTTTGCAGCAACAGAATCAACATTCAGAATCACTTTTGTTGTAGTGTTACTAATAAGTGAATTAGCTACACCCATCTGACTTATCTCTCATTGTTGTCTCTTTTTAATACCTACACTATTTATTTCTCTTAAACATGGAAAGGCAGAGAGCATTTTCATAAGTTCAGCTTTCTCTTCCATCTTTGTTGTACTTCAGTGGGAAAGGCCCATCACTGCAGTCCTTATTGGACAGCAGAGAAAGAGCAACAGTGACATACTGTGTTTATGATCAGAGTTCGAACATTTTTCAGCCCATTGAAAATAATTTGAAAAAGACTCCTCTCTTCACCAGAAACACATGTCATTGCAGCCTTATTTGCCCCCTTATACACTACCGTTCAAAAGTTTGGGATCACCCAAACAATTTCATGTTTTCCATGAAAAGTCACACTTATTCACCACCATATGTTGTGAAATGAATAGAAAATAGAGTCAAGACATTGACAAGGTTAGAAATAATGATTTTTATTTGAAATAAGATTTTTTGTACATCAAACTTTGCTTTTGTTAAAGAATCCTCCATTTGCAGCAATTACAGCATTGCAGACCTTTGGCATTCTAGCTGTTAATTTGTTGAGGTAATCTGGAGAAATTGCACCCCACGCTTCCAGAAGCAGCTCCCACAAGTTGGATTGGTTGGATGGGCACTTCTTTGAGCAGATTGAGTTTCTGGAGCATCACATTTGTGGGGTCAATTAAACGCTCAAAATGGCCAGAAAAAGAGAACTTTCATCTGAAACTCGACAGTCTATTCTTGTTCTTAGAAATGAAGGCTATTCCATGCGAGAAATTGCTAAGAAATTGAAGATTTCCTACACCGGTGTGTACTACTCCCTTCAGAGGACAGCACAAACAGGCTCTAACAGGTACTATTTAATGAAGATGCCAGTTTGGGACCTGTGAGGCGTCTGTTTCTCAAACTAGAGACTCTAATGTACTTATCTTCTTGCTCAGTTGTGCAACGCGGCCTCCCACTTCTTTTTCTACTCTGGTTAGAGCCTGTTTGTGCTGTCCTCTGAAGGGAGTAGTACACACCGGTGTAGGAAATCTTCAATTTCTTAGCAATTTCTCGCATGGAATAGCCTTCATTTCTAAGAACAAGAATAGACTGTCGAGTTTCAGATGAAAGTTCTCTTTTTCTGGCCATTTTGAGCGTTTAATTGACCCCACAAATGTGATGCTCCAGAAACTCAATCTGCTCAAAGAAGTGCCCATCCAACCAATCCAACTTGTGGGAGCTGCTTCTGGAAGCGTGGGGTGCAATTTCTCCAGATTACCTCAACAAATTAACAGCTAGAATGCCAAAGGTCTGCAATGCTGTAATTGCTGCAAATGGAGGATTCTTTGACGAAAGCAAAGTTTGATATAAAAAAAATCTTATTTCAAATACAAATCATTATTTCTAACCTTGTCAATGTCTTGACTCTATTTTCTATTCATTTCACAACATATGGTGGTGAATAAGTGTGACTTTTCATGGAAAACACAAAATTGTTTGGGTGATCCCAAACTTTTGAACGGTAGTGTATGTTTCCCCAGTGTTTTGTTGCTTGTATTTGAGTTTTCATCTTAATCATCACATTGTAACTGAGTAACTGTACAAAAGACAGACTACCAAAACCGCACAAGTTTATCTTTGTAAATATCTGTGTACCTGACAAAGGCTAAGTTAGTTACCCTTTTGTTTCCAGGGCTGACTGAACCAGTTCTTATTCGTCTGGATGTAGACAGTAAGCTTAGTGACCTGCTGAAGGTAAAGTATCTAGGAAACTAGGTGTACAGATTATGGATTTTTTTTTTATGTAGAAACTACTTAGAAGAAGATCATAGGTCTATGATTGAAATAATAAATGAACTTAATTTGAGTTTATCAGAATAAAAGTCTTCTGCTGTCAGTCACCCCTACCAATGTCCCTTCTTATCTACTAATTATTAACATATTGGCACTTTAGATTTAATCAAATTTAAATGAAATAATTGAAAATCTCTAAAAGGCTATTTTTTATATTATCAGGGGAATATTTGATAGTGGCCAACACAGGATTGATACAGTGGTGATCAGTTAGGTTTGTAACAAGGTACAGGGACTTGTACACATGTGCAACATTTAAAACTGTTGCTTGAATTAAACATCTGTGCAGAGTGTGCACGTGCTAAGTTAATCAGTCTCACAGTGTTTGTATTGAAAGCTAATGGAAAGAGGAACAGAATGAGATGGAAGACTAGTTGAGGAATGTATGATGTCTAGAATATGTTGAAATATGTCTTAAATGCTATCACGGAGTGGCTGCATTAACCTTTACATCAAACTTCTACATAAAACCAGTTCTCCAACACTTTGAGTGAGATTCTGTAAACAGTATCACAAAATAATTTTCAGCGTCATAGAGCATAATCAAGATTCACATTTATCAATGATTGTTGATAAAACAGTACTTTGTAAAGGCTCAGACTGACCAAGCTGATCAGACAGCCTTGCAGACATTGAGTATATTTTAGAAACTTTCAGTATTCAAAATGTTGAGAGATCATACCATGCTTGTGACACGAGCATAATAAATTCACACACTCACGTTTTCTCCCCCTTGTTTTTGTCCTTCCATAATGCTTTCATATTACCTGCTCTACACCAGCTGTCTTTTTTCTATCTACGTACGGATGACAAGCCAGCACTTTTGCTTCACCTTCTGAGGAATGTAGTAAAGCCCCAGGAGCAGACAGTGGTCTTTGCTGCTACCAAACACCATGTAGAGTACCTTAAAGAGGTGAGAAACCCCTAATAAATTGAGTCCAGATGCCCCAGGGCTCTATAGTACAATGATGTAAGATGCAGTAAGACCATAGTTTCTTTTAATAGCGTTTTCATGATTCCAAGTAAGATATTTCTGTCTATCTAACTATAAATGTGGGTCCACTTTTTCCCAGAGGAAAGGGTCACTGCAAATTAGGGCTGTCAATGAATATTCCAAATTCGAATATATAGACCTTCTAGTGTGAAAATTAATATTGGTTTGTGGAAAAAAAAGAAGCAGCATTACCACAACTGTCTGCCTTGCGAATTCTTGCGAGGGCCTTGGCTGCATTGAATAAGCTGCAATAATGGACAGGAGTCACACAACGTCACTTTTCATTGGTTGAAAATGAAATTTAGGTCAAGCTGAAACAAGCGAATAATTCAACAACAGCCATGTGGTAAAGATGGCAGAGAGTTCACAACCTAACTCGGCCGCAGAGAGAGTGATTTTCACTCTGAACAATCTAAAAAGCCCCATTTGGAAATACTTCGGATTTTGGTCAGAAAATGGAATAATTGTAGAACCTCAAGAAAGTCGTATGCAAGCTATGTAAGCTACAGTAAGCTTACCAAGAATACAGTCAAAATTGGTTATTCAAACCAATATGAATATTACCTAATCTGTTTTAAAATTAGTCTATTGAATAACGCATATATTATGAATCATTCATCTTGCTCCGAGAGACAGCTCGTTTTCATTTCTCACTCTAGCACCAACCATCGTGCAGACAGAGAGAGGTCTGTGGTCTTTAAATGAAGTTTTAGGGTATAGGACATTATTTTATTTGTTTATTTTGTAATGTGTAGGTATGTAGATCTTTTAAAAGACATGTTAACATTGAAATAAATATACCTATACAAGTAATTATGTCTCGTTGTATTGGTTTGCCCTCTTATGGACATAATATGCAAAAATATATTTGAATGGGTTCGAACCTATGTGTTTTTTAGAAGGAATAATCGACTGTCATTTTTGGCCAATTTTGACAGCCCTACTGCAAATCAGTACAAAGTTATTCTGAGTGATCATAATTGAGTGCCGTTGCACAGTGAAAATATCTCAGCTCATAAAACAAACACAACTGTATGGGTTTTTATTATTTTATGGAGTTGTGTTAAGGTACAGGTAAAGTGTCAGCTTTCCAGCTTTCACCATCTCCCTGGTGTTATTTAGTGAATTTCATGTACACCTGTTGAGCTACTTCTTTTTTTATTTCCAGCTGCTGTCATCTGAAGGCGTTGAGTGTGCGTACATTTACAGTGCCTTAGACCAGACTGCCAGGAAGATCAATATAGGAAAATTTGTCCACCGAAAGGCGATGGTGCTGATTGTAACAGATGTTGCTGCTCGTGGTATAGACATCCCACTGTTGGACAATGTCATCAACTTTAACTTTCCTTCAAAAGCGAAGCTCTTCTTGCACAGAGTTGGTAAGTGGTCCGTACACAACACAAACATCCAGATTTAAGAATGTGCTCGGCCGTATAGTCGAAAATGTTGTCATGATTAAAATCCATCAGATATATCACGTTTTTTGTCTCCTGTATAAAATGACTTTGCTGTTAAATTGGAAGGGTTTAATTTTTTCCCTTTAGATGAAAAGTAAAGAAAGTTAACACTTTCTTGCCAATTGATGCCATTTTCCGGATTTGACTGTGCTTAGCATGATTAAACACACTACTGTAAACTAGTTATAATGGAAAAAGGCAGTTGGAATTAAATTCGTTTTAGTCCTAGTCTTCCAATAGATTAGGTATCTTTTTATATAGAAATGGTAAAATGAATGATAAAACCAAACCAAATAAAACCTAATTTTAAGGCATATTTAACACTATCTTCTTTCTGTAAATACCTGTATTAAGAACAATTCACAGGGATAACTTTGATAAAAAGTTTAACTCTAATGTCAGAGGTAAATTTCTTTTTCAATCCTCTTTTAAATGGCAGATATATTGGCTAGGGAAAATAAATTCATTTTGCCATCTAGAAAATAAACATCTCCAATATCATGTAATACAATAGATTGTTAACAAAATACAAGCCAGTGTTTCCCCTAGAAATTTTTTAATAGTGGAAATAGTGAAATAAAATGAGCTGTGTTTATTTTTAAATCAAGCAAAGTTCTGTCAAGACATTCATCAATGCATTTCTCAAAATCATTTTAAAACCCAGCACTTGTTCACATCTTACATCACATCTTATTACCACATCTTAAGTCAGCTTTTGTGAGGACATGTGTGTGCCCACCAAAACCTTCTGTACCTTTAACAACAATCAGCAATGGTGCTCAGCTAAACTTAGGCAGCTTCGTCAGGCCAAAGAGGAAGCCTACAGGAGTGAAGATAGGATCCGGTATAACAAAGCCAGAAACACACTCACAAAGGAGATCAGAGTGGCAAAAAGGTGTTACTCTGAAAAGGTCAAAAACAGGTTTTCTGCCAACAACCTGTCATCAGTCTGGAGAGGTTTGAAAGACATTACTAACTACAGGAGACCATCCCCCCGTACTGCAGGGAACGATCAACTGGCTGATGACCTAAATGGGTTTCACTGCAGGTTTGAAAAGCAAACTTTGACACCCCCTTTCCGGCCACAATACACAACCAATTGCACTCCCTGCCAGCCATTTTCTCTCCCCCAACAAACCCCCACCCGCACTCAGGATCTGTGTTGAGGACATACGCCAGCTCTTCCAGAGACAGAAGACCAGGAAGGCACCGTGCTCGGATGGCGTGTCAGACTCCTGTCTTAAATTCTGTGCTGAGCAGCCCAGCCCAATTTTTACACTGATCTTCAACAGATCACTGGAGCTGTGTGAAGTCCCCTCCTGCTTAAAAAGCTCCACTATCATCCCAGTCCCCAAGAAACCCTGTATCACAGGATTAAATGCCCTAACGTCTGTGGTCATGAAATCCTTCGAGAGACTGGTGTTGGCCCACCGAGCAAACAGGTCAGTGGATGATGCAGTCAACATAGGATTGCACTACATCTTCCAATACATCGACTTCCCAGGGACATAAGAAAGGGTCACGTTTGTGGAATTCAGCCTAGCGTTCAACACCGTTGTCCCAGATATACTCAACTCCAAACTCACTCAGCTCACTGTACAAGCCCCCATCTGCCAGTGGATTAAAAACTTGCTGACAGACAGGAGGCAGCTGGTGAGGCTGGGGAAAACCACATCCAGCACCCGGACAGTCAGCACTGGTGCCCTCCAGGGATGTGTGCTCTCCCCTCTACTCTTCTCTCTCTACACAAATAACTGCACCTCAGGTGACCCGTCTGTTAAACTCCTGAAGTTTGCGGATGACACCACCATCATTGGCCTTATCTGGGATGGTGCTAAGTCTGCATATAGACGGGAGGTTGATCAGCTGGCCCTCTGGTGTGGCTACTCAACAGCATGGTGTCTACGGTTGAAAATCTACAGATTTCATGGTTTCAGAATCTCCAAAGGACCTAAGGTAGGCATCCAACATAGACACAATCATCAAAAAGTCCCAGCAGAGGATATACTTTCTCCACCAGCTCAAGAAATTCAACCTGCCCCAGGAACTGTTGATTCAGTTCTACACTGCAATAATCCAGTCTGTCCTCTGCACATCCATTGCTGTCTGGTTTGGTTCAGCCACTAAACAGGACAGGGACAGACTACAATGGACAGGTCTGCAGAGAAAATCATTGGTGCCAACCTGCCCTCCATCAGGACATACATCTCCAGACTCAGGAAACAGGCAAGCAACATCACTGCAGACCCAGCACACCCTGGTCACAACCTGTTCCAACTCCTCCCCTCTGGCAGGAGCTACAGAGCACTGACCCCAACACAACCAGATATAAAAACAGTTTGTTTCCGTGGAGCCAACCATTTTGTATATACTGTACTGTACATTGTACTTATACTGGTACACTCTGCCATGTCCATCTACCTCAGACATGTATTTAAGTAACCTGCTAACATCTATTGCAGCATCTCTGATATATTCTCTACACCGTTGTACCGTATCACCTCTTATTTCACCTGTATATAGTCAATCCTTGTGTATATAGTATCTGAAGATAGTTCTGTTTTAGTGTTGTTATTCTGTTAGGTACACTGAGAGAGCCACGAAACCATAGTCAAATCCCAAACCTACATGGCCAATAAATATGATTCTAAATCTTATTATTTATTCTATTAGGTATACACAGCCTGAAAAGATTTGATCAGATGGACTTTGTATAGTTTGTGTGTTTTGAAGTATATCCCACATTCTCACAACAACTTAAAAGTAGATCATTTTCATTATGATGAATTGGTATTTTCTTTCTCTTTGATGGCAGGCTCCTTTAGAATCTAGTTATTGAGATAAATATAAAGGCTATGAATAAACAAGAAGGCTAACATGTATGACCGAGTATTTGACTATTTGTTATCATCTCGTCTGTTTCTCCAAGGTCGTGTGGCACGTGCAGGGCGCAGTGGTACATCTTACAGTCTGGTGTGTCCAGATGAAGTGCCTTTTGTCTATGACCTACACCTCTTTCTTGGGAGGCCCCTTCAGCTGGCAACACCAGAACACACACCAGGTAGGTTTTGCAGAGGATTTATCCTGCCTTGATTTGATGGCCATTTGATTATATCTGGGCTGCACTGATGAGATACCCTCACCTTGGCTCATTGTGATGGAACCAAATTTGCTTCATATTGCATTTGCCACCCCTGGTGGTTGTTTTGAGTATTTCCTCTTGTTAACCTCGGAAACAGGAAGTGCTTGACTTCCTCTCAGGCTCTTGCCAAAGACGGCCACATTTCATTGCTGGCTACAATCCAATGCCATCCTCTCCTTCGTAACTTATACATGGCATCATCTGTAAGTTGTGTTGTTTATTAGCATAAATGTAATATAAGTGCATCATTATTTGTTTGAAAATGTATGGTGTTTAGCTAGTCATGACTTGTTTAAGTCAGCAATGGTTGACTTTGTTCTTTGTTGTTTAGTACAGTAAAATCAATTATTTTGTTATACTGACATAGGCCTTCCTCTTATCCCTCCTCTGGTCGCACTCAGTTTGTCCAACTTAAACATTTGAGATCACAGTCCTTTCCTGCTACTGCCGGTGTTCCCCAGGGCTCTGTATTCAGCCCCCTCCTATTTTTATTATTTACCTATTACCTCTTGGCCACATTTGCAGGAAATTTGGCATTCAATTTCATTGCTACGCAGATGACACCCAGCTCTATCTATCGATCCCCCAACCCTACCTCCACTCTTCCACCCACTTCCCTTTCTGACTGCTTACTAGAAATTAAATCCTGGTTTTCATACCACTTCCTCAAACTTAATATTGATAAAACCGAGGTCCTCCTAATAGGTACTAAATCTACTTTGGCTAAGCCTAATAGTTTTTCTCTTAACTATTGACAATTCTATAGTTCCTCCACTGCCTCAGGGTAAGAGTCTGGGTGTCATCTTGGACAGCACATCTTTTGAAGCTCACATCAGCAATGTTACTTGGTCTGCATGCTTCCACCTATGCAATATTAATCGTCTTTGCCTGTCACTTACACCTAACAGCACTGCCATACTTATTCACACCCTGGTTACATCCGGCATTGACTACTGCAATTCTATCCTCTTTGGTCTTTCTTTCAAGTGTCTTCATAAACTTAATTTGGTCCAGAATTCAGCTGCTTGTATCCTTACCAGAACTCCTTCCATAGATCATATCACTCCTGTTCTTCAGAAACTCCATTGGCTCCCAGTTAAATACCGTATTGACTTCAAGATCCTGCTTCTCATCTTAAAAGCCCTTAATAACCTAGCGCCTTTGTATCTTTCTGAACTCCTTCATATCCACACACCCTCCCGCACTCTCAGATCCTCTTCTGTTCTCCAACTCACGACACCATCGGCTCGCTTGACTACCATGGGGCCTAGAGCCTTTAGTCATTCTGCCCCCATCTATGGAACTCTCTCCCACAAGACATTCGCAACATTGACTCTCTTTCAACCTTCAGATCCCATCTCAGAATGCACCTTTTCAAACTGGCATATTCAGTCTGATCCACACTTCATTGAGTTTTGCGCAGATGATGATTTTATACTTATCTGTTATATTAAATTTTTATTGTCTATGCTTCCTTGTTTTGATTTTATGCTGTCTGATACAGTGTTGCTTGTTTTTGACTGTGTTCTGTAAGGTGTCCTTGAGTGCTCTGAAAGGCAGCCACAAATAAAATGTATTATTATTATTATTATTATTGTTATTATTATTATGCAGCGCAGCCTGGGTCTTGGATGGGACCTTGTCACTTATGCTGACCTTCCAAGTGACTGCTACTGAAAAGCCCTTTGCACGTTGTGTTGTGGTATCTACCATCAACAGCTTATTTGACCCACTAGGATTTGCCACTCCTGTCAGTGTTGAAGGTTGCGCTTCCTTGAGAGAATTAACCACTGATACTTGTGAATGGGATGCACCACACTCCCAGGAGAAGCTCGAGGAGCGGCAGAGGTGTTGCACCTCTCTTCAAGATCTTAGAGTTCGAACAGCCCACGAATCTGCACTTCCAACCCACTCTCTGCAGCTCAGAGAAAAGAGATCTACATCTTCCATGATGCACCAACTAAAGCTATTGCTGCCGTCGCCTATCTGAAGGGCACAGACGCTGCTGGACATAGTGAAGTTGGATTCCTGTTTGGCAAGGCAAAGCTTGCTCCCAAGCCTGACATCACCATCCCAAGGCTTGAACTCTGTGCAGCCGTTCTAGCAGTGGAAATAGCAGTGGCTACGTCTGTGGAGCTGGATATAGAGTTTGATGACATCAGGCTTTTCACAGATAGCAAGGTAGTACTTGGCTGTGTAGTCAATGACTCAAGTCAATTCTACTTTTACATCCTTAACAGAGTACAATGAATGAGACGTACATCCATAAAAAAAACCAATGGAACTATGTTCCCACTTATGTTAACACAGCTAACCATGCAACTACAGCCATAGCAGTCAACCAGCTCATGCTTTCCTCATGGTTAACTGGACCAGCCTTCCTTGTAGACAAGCAACAATGTCACTTACAAGAGGAAGCTTTCAATCTAGTTGACCCCGGATCAGCTGTGGAGTTACGTCCAAAGGTAGTAACGTGTGCCTCACATTTGTCACATCAGCTCGGCAGTGCACATTTTGAGCGGTTTTCAAGTTGGAAGTCACTCTCTAGAGCTGTTGTCTGACTCTTGCATGTCATTCATTCCTTCACACAAGCACCAAAAGAAGGCCCTTGCCATGATTGGTATATCTGCAAGCAGTTTCTCAGTACAGCGCAGCTATATCATGCAAAGGTCAGAATCATTCTTGCTGTCCAAAGACATCTATTCGGAGGAAATCCCGTATATCCAAAAAGGAGAACCTGTCTCAAAACGATGCCCCCTCAGCAAACTCTGCCCTTTCATCGATTCTGAAGGTCTTCTACGTGTAGGGGGACGGCTGAAAAAGTCACAACTCACACCAGAGGAAAGTTTGTCAATTAGTTCGCAAAGTTCACAATAAGGGGACCTGTTAAACAACTGAGGTCTGACTGCGGAACTAATTTTATAGGAGCCTGCAGAGAACTTCAGATTGACTCCAGAAGTTGCAACATTAAGCAAGTGACCAACTACCTCTCTAATCAGGGTTGTGTGTGGCCATTCAATCCCCCACACTGCTCAAACATAGGAGGTAGCTTGGAGAGGATGATCGGCGTCAGGCATCGTCCATGCAATATTCCTCAAGCTCGGGCCTACAAAGCTCACACATGAGGTCCTGATGACCTTTATGGCTGAGGTCACTGCTATAGTCAACTCTAGACCACTTACTTGCAAATATACGTTTGCAACATTGAAGTATAAATCAGGCTTAACCTAAGCACTCCTTCCTCTCCTCAGATTCAGATGGTGTGTTTGGCCGTGTCCCTCAGAGTATCCTGGATGATGAAGATTCCCAACTAATCACAGCCCATGAAAACTCAATGGACCTACAAAACCTACGTCATGTCTCAGAGAACGGTTACAAGCAGTACCTCAAGTCCAGACCAAGCCCCTCACCAGAATCTATCAAGAGGGTCAAAAACACAGATCTGTCCAACATAGCTGTCCACCCGCTACTAGGTTGGTCTCAGTAATTATAGTATTGATTGTGAATATGGAGAAGAGAACAACAATTTTTTTGACACCAATGGTTGTAGCGTTAATAATGAGGCTCAGAAAATATAAGTAACAATGTTTAATTCCTTGCCATGCATTGTTTGCTGCATTATTAATTGTGGATTCTTAAAACCTTCATGTGTTGCCTTTTTAGGATCAGGATTAGAGAAAATGGAACTAGAACGCCTCCAAATAGTTGATGCCATCAAGGGCTACAAATCTAAATCCGTGAGTTATGTTGATTTATTTAAAAACAATTATTTCATACTAAATTGATTGATATTGACAGTTTGTCATTAGCACTAGTACCATCTGTCTAGAATTAGCATTATGATGAAACCAGTAGCACATTGTTTTCTTTCTTGTAGACGATCTTTGAGATAAACTCCAACTGTAAGACCCCAGCCAGTGAGGTAATGCGGGCTAAGCGTTTGAAGGACGTGCGGCTGGTAGACAAGTTTAACAAGCACAAAGATGATGTGGTTGCAGAGACCAGGCTGCAGCAAGCCCTCGTCCCTATCGTCCACTACAATCAGACTTCCACACATGCCACAGGTGTGGACACAGAGGAGAAGGATGCATTAAACGTAAGAACTTTTTAATAACATTCAGAAGATAGAAAGTATAACACTACTGCTTTTCATTCAAGTTTCTTCCTTTGAAAGGGGAAGATTATGTCCAGAGAAAGTCTAGTAATTAAGTCTACTTCCCCCAGATCACTAGCCTGGGATTGAAACATATCAAAGGTTTAACTCCCCGGGTCTCTCCTATTATCTCTCTCCTTTCAGTACTGTATAAAGAAAAACTAAAAATACTAAAAGCAAGTGGCCACCCTCTCTCTACCTTTTGAGAAGCAGTTTTTGAGTGTAAGAGTTTTGGATTATTGACTAATTATAACAAATGCTCATACAGCAAAACTTGTCTAAACAAAATGGCCTTGGGACCAACTATTTTAGGTTAGTAAGGATTCTGGTTTTCAGTGGGTGGATGTGGCGATACAGGGTTTTTAGTGTTACACAATGTCTAGACATGCATGCTATGATGGCTAGGCAGGTCTTCCAAGTTCTGTTGACCTGGATATTTCTATGCCTCTTTAACCCTCACTGTTATCCTCTTTCATCCATTTACTTTTAGCTCATTTTCCTGTTCCCATTTACATTCCATGATTTTTGTGGTTACTGCTGCTAAAAACCCATATTTTAAAGTAAGTCCAGGGTTTTTCCTGGCTCAAATTAAGGCGGAGGTGGTACCGTCCTGATCATGCGCACACACATGCATGTGTACCGTGCCTTCAACTGGCTTAAGCAAACACTTTTTATTGTACAAGCAATGTATTTTAAGAGTTCTAATAACTTTGTGATGGAAGAAAATGACAATTACCACATTAAAGCACATTTTATTGAAAAAAAAAAAGGTGCCCTGTTCAACATTAAATTAAATACAACATAAATGCTAATGTGTTAATTTACACACTTCAAAAATGTTTAAAATTAAATCAAATAGCTTATGCCATTTGATTTGATTTTAGCTTATGCTAATAAAAACAATAGCTTATGCCAGTGTTTCCAAACCCAGTCTTCGAGGAACCCCTATCCAGCAGATTTTCATTGCAACCCTGCTTGTACTTACTCAACCAATCATCTCACAGCACTTAATTGTGCAAGGTGTGCAACATCTGACATAATTCATTGCTGATTGGTTGAATAACTACAAACGGGTACCTATTCAGGGTTGCAAAGAAAATCTGCAGGATAGGGGTTCCTTGAGGACTGGGTCAGGAAACACTGGCTTATGCTAATAAGCTATTGTACTAGGTTTTCATTTAAAGTTCACATGGGCCTTCTTGCATTGTAGTTGAATATAAATATAACATAAAAGCCTTTGCTTTAATTTACACTTTTCACAACTGTAAACTTCTGGAAAATTGCAGCTTTTTTCTTCTTTGGCAGTTTTGGCAGCACCTTTCCAGGTGCACTGTGCTGATTACGATACAGCGCCACCACATCGGTGACAGTGTAATGCCGCAATTGCAGTTAAAAATGACAACACCGAGTGCAACGCTCATTAGAAAATATTGTTTTTTATTAAGACACCCGTTGAGAGCTGGAGGCAGGGCGGAATTTGTCGGAGGCGCCTACCTCGTAACTCTCTATGCAAGAAAAACTCTGAAGTCCCTTTTTCCATGCCAGTGCATAGAAAATGCATTACTGGGATGGGGATATGAATGTCAGCAAGGGTGAGGGGGAGGTGCATATATGTGCTGATGGGCAGCATCTGGATAATATGTTCACCTTGGTAAGTGAGTGCTTGTAAGCTTTATCGGATATGGTCCAGACAAGGGAAAGTATGTGTGTGCAGTGTTGGGTGGGATACCCAGCCAAATTAGAATGCAAAAGAAATGGTGGTTTTGGTCTTATATTTCCTCTTCTTTTTTTTCCCGAGCAATCCTGTTTTGGTAAGGATTGGGTATAGCTGTATTGACAATCTAGTACAAGCAGGCATACATACAGTATACACATTAAACATTACTGACAAAGCGTTGTAATAGCAATGCATCAATAACAGGAAACATTTGAACATTGTGTACAAACATATAAAGTATATTAACATATCAGGAAGGTGTGCAGATTTTTTTGATGATTCAGATTGAAATACAGTGATCACAAAAGTTAAAAAAAACGTTTGGTTTACTGTTATCACTTGAATTGAGAATTAAAATTCATTACACTCACATGTCAGGCAAAAGTCCAAACATTGTGTTCTGACTCCGAGGCAAAATAATTTTGTCAATAAAGTTGTTATTCCGTATTTCTCCACCAGGGTGTATTTAGCCATATTGTGGGTGGTAAAAAGCTGCAGGGGGACGGTGATGCAGAACGGCCAAAAGCCAAGAAGAGCAGACAGACAGTCAAAGATGAGGAGTTCTATATCCCATACAGACCCAAAGACTTCAACTCCGAGAGAGGGTAAGGAACCAGAAATTAATTAAAACCTGAGATCATTTTGGGCACTTTGAGTGATATTTTTACAGCAGTGGTTAGGAAATGGCATCATTTTTCTTAACCATTTTTTTTTATTAGATGTCATGAAAATATATATATTTGCACTACCATGCCTGTGACTCATTTCTAATTATCTAATTAGGTTAAGTCTGGGTGGAGAGGGCAATGTGTTTGAACAGCAAGCCTCCACAGCTGTCCTGGACCTGATGGGAGATGAGGGAGACCGACTCAACCAACACAAATCAATTATGAAATGGTGAAAACACACTAGTGCACACAGTACGGCATTCTTCCCACATTTTCTGTTTAATACTAAGTATTTCCCTCGCTCTCGATCTGTAGGGATCGCAAAAGGAAGCGCTTCATCAGAGAGACGGGGAAGGCAGACCAGAAAAAGAAGATAAGAACAGATAGTGGCCAGGTGGTCAGCAACAAAAATAGGAAGAACTTGTATCCTTTCTGACACACATTGCAACTAATAATACAACCTTTCCGGATCCAACGTGGAATTTGCCATTTGCATTGTTTTTTTCCATATTTAATTTCATTTAATTTTAATTCTATCTATCTATCTGTCTATCTGTCTGTCTGTCTATCTATTTATTCATTTATTCGTTTATTTATAAGACCACTTTATAAAACAAAAACAAATATACAGCAATATAAGACATTCAAGGCTGTCATCTTGAAGGTAGAACAGGGAACTTTGGTGGAAAAAAAAAACCCCTAAACATATAATAAACATTTTATTTTGTAAAAGAGCAACAACAAAAGTACTTCTAGTATCAACAGAAATTTGGCTCTATGAAAATGTATGTACATTTCAGGAAACTAAGATTAGACCAGAACAATCTGACCAACAAAGATGATTAGAAATATTTTTAGGCTTGCATTCGGAACAGGAAAACACAAAGTCTATGTAACCTGTCAAGAAAAAACAATTTTAACAAATGGCATTAGTAAAGATGCTTTCAATCACATGAAACTTCAAAAACTTGTGAGTTGCTTAGTTTATAAATTACAGCAGAACTGCTTACCCCTCGCCCACCCCGTGGAGGCAGCACTCCATTTTCAGCTCTCCTTGGCTTCCTGTTTGATTCTCATTTCCAACAAAAGTTGAGCTTTAAAAATAAAAACTACGAACAACAGGACTGTGATATATTTAAACATGGAGAGAGATGTAAATGTGAAAGATGTGTGGTCGAAAGTCAACACAAAACAGCAGAGACGGTATCAGTTTTGATGGCTGGTATCCCAATCACTGTTTGGGTAGAGGCCTTCTTAAAAGTAGTATATGTGGCTCTGGTTTGTGGATCATATATTGCAGAGATGGGCTGCATGATCCAGAAAGGTCGGTGTGGGTGCAGGTCTTTGTTCTAACCAAGCAGTTACACAACTGAGTCTACAAATCAAGGTCCTTCGCAAAGACCATTGGTGGACTAATAGAATCAGGTCTGTAACTGCTTGGTTAGAACAAAGACCTGCACCCACACTGGTCCTTTCTGGATCATTTTGCCCATCCCTGATATAGTGGGCCCAGGCCTGGCTCTACTGAACACCTAGACCCCACCAATCTTCTTCTGTCATCAGGTGGGAGGAGGGAACCAGTTTTGACAGCTGCTTTGGGAGCATAAGATGCCTGTACTCGAACTCTTGTAAATCTGTTTTTTCAACATCTTCGACTGATTAAAGTGGATGATGTCTGTACGCTAACGCTAGCCTCAGATACCTCAGTGGCTAGGATCGTTTTTTTCCATATTTTAATCCTCCTGTTATGTTTGTTTCGTGTTCATTAATTTTGTGTACCATGTCCAAAATGACCACCCCATTATAGCTGATTATAAATCCATAATAATACATAAATTATCACCTGATATTGTTTTAGATATTTTCCTCAACTTTAGGTCTTGTGAGCATTACAAGTTTTGAACTTCTGTTTGCTATTTATAACCTGTAGGCGTCACTGACCTGACTAATACAACTCATTTTTGAATAAAAAAAAAAAAAAAAAGCGTAAGTAGCATAGCGGTCTATTCCATTGCCTACCAACATGGGGATCGCTGGTTTGAGTCCCTGTGTTACCTCCAGCTTGGTTGGGCGTCCCTACCGACACAATTGGCCGTGTCTGCGAGTGAGAAGCCGGGTGTGGGTATGTGTCCTGATTGCTGCACCAGCGCCTCCTCTGGTCGGTCGGGGCGCCTGTTCAGGGGGTAGAGTGAACAGGGGGGAATAGCGTGATCCTCATACACGCTACGTCCCCCTGGCGAAACTCCTCACTGTCAGGTGAAAAGAAGCGGCTGGTGACTCCACATGTATCGGAGGAGGCATGTGGTAGTCTGCAGCCCTCCCCGGATCAGCGGGGGGGCAGCAACTGGGACGGCTCCAAAAAGTGGAGTAATTGGCCGGGTACAATTGGGGAGGAAAAGGGGAAATATCCAAAAGAAAAAAAAGCGTAATATATGGATTATTTTGACCATAACAAATACTCAGGTGAAACATATTGTGTTATTTATCACAGACTACGTTGTGTCAAAGTTTAGCAAGGACATTTGTTTTGAAACCATTTCAAATTTTTAAATAGTGGCACAAAATAACGTCTGTTGTGTTCCCGGTCAAAACTGACCCGTACGATTTTATTAGGTTTTTATTTGGTTTCACACATTACTGTATATGAAAGTGTATTCCCAGTTTTCTACCTTGTTAGAACATTATTGAATCATGTTATGACTTTAACGGTGCATCAGCTATGAGGAGTGGAAGAAAAAGTACAGGATGGATGATGGAGACTCTGATGGAGAGACAGAAGCAGGAGGACCCGGGAGAAAGGCTGCAAGAGGTAAGAGTGGCTCTTCACTCAAGCATGACACTAGAGTAAAGAAGGTGATTACTGATATTTTATTTAGATTTTTGGTTCTTCCTCTTCGGCTAACAAATGGATCTAAATTAATAAGAGGCAGTATAGTTGTAGGTTTAAAAATAAGTTGGCCCAGTTCTCTGTCTTGTAAATAAAATTACCAACTTAATTTAAAAAATAAGTAATCTGTGGGGATCCGAGTAACGTGGCGGTCTATTCTGTTGCCTAAAAACACGGGGGTTGCCAGATTGAATCCCCGTGTTACCTCCGGCTTGGTCATCCCTTGGTCATCCTTACAGACATAATAGCCGTGTCCGTGGGTGGGAAGCCAGATGTGGGTATGTGTCCTGGTTGCTGCACTAGCGCCTGCTCTGGTCGGTTGGGGCACCTGTTTGAGGGGAGGGGGAACTGGGGGGAATAGCATGATCCTCCCTCATGCTACATCCCCCTGGCGAAACTCCTCACTGACAGGTAAAGAGTGGCCAGTGACACCCCATGTATCGGAGGAGACGTTGGCAGAGGGGGTGGAGCAGTGACCAGGACAGCTCAGAAGAGTGGGGTTATTGGCCGGATACGATTGGGAGAAAAAGGGAGAAAAAATCAAAAGGAAAAACAAAAGTAATCTGTTAGTGTATTGATTATGATACATTTTCTTTGTAATCGAGATAGCTGTAACTCAATATAATCTATATTTGCATACACCCTCTGGTTCCCTACTAAGTCAATCTCAACATTATTTGAAAATGTGTGAGCACAAAAAGTATTTAGTCTTATCATTGACTGCAGTCCCAACCTACTTAAAGGTACAATCTGTAATGGCTGTAATGGCATGTGCCACCATTGCTATTTGGAGGACTGCAACAACACGAGCCCTCTGACAACATGAAACGTGACGTATCTCACCTTTGGATCAACGCTGTGAATTTGTGGGCGTCTGGGTGGCGTGGTGGTCTATTCCATTGCCTACCAACAAGAAAAAAGTAAATTCCCACACACTTATTACCCCTGCATTGATTTGTTAAAAAGAGTCGATTTAGGGCGTTAGGGTAGCGTAGCGGTCCATTCCATTGCGTACTAACATGGGGATCTCCCTACAGACACAATTGGTTGTGTCTGTGGGTGGGAAGCCAAATGTGGGTATGTGTCCTGGTCGCTGCACTAGCCCCTCCTCTGGTCGGTCAGGGTGCCTGTTCGGGGGGAGGGGGAACTGGGGGGAATAGCGTGATCATCCCATGCGCCAAGTCCCCCTGGTGAAACTCCTCACTGTCAGGTGAAAAGAAGCGGCTGGCGACTCCAGATGTATTGGAAGAGGCATGTGGTAGTCTGCAGCCCTCCCCGGATCAGCAGAGACGGTGGAGCAGTGACCAGGATGGCTCGGAAGAGTGGGGTAATTTGCCAGTTAATATTAGGGAGAAAAAGGGGAACCCCCCCCCCCCCAAATAAAACAAAAAACAAACAAACATTGTGAATTTGTTTGAAAAATAAAGACAAATGAAAGCCTCAAAAGGAACTGAAAGTGATGAGGCATTGGTTGGTTTTCTTATTTGTGAGTAATAAAGTGAACAACTTTCAGGAAGTCTGACCAGAACAATGGCAGAAGTGGGACAGACGGCCACCATGTTCATCTTTTGTGGATTGTACCTTTTTAAATGATGGATTTTCAACGTGAATAATACTATACACAGAATTTAAAAAATGCCCTAAAAAACAGATGCCACATGTTCATGTATGGAGTTTTATTCTCATCCCTCCCTTCATACACCTTCTCAGGTCGTGGGCGAGGTCGACGAGGCTCTCAGTTCCAGGGCAGAGCAGGGTCACTGCAAAAACAAGATGGCAAGAAATTGCGGTCAGAGTTGAAGACGGGTGCAGAGATCTTGAAGCAGCGCAAGAAAAACCAGAAGCAGCAGTTCCTACAGAGTGGAGGCCTCCAAAGGCTCCGTGGCAAGGCCAAACAGCGTTTCAATGACATGAAGAAGTCTGGCTTTGGACGAAGCAGTCAAAAGAAGGGCAAGATGAGGAAGAAAATGTGATTGATAAGAAGAGCGAGAAAATCTAATTGTAAACCAGTGAAAACTGAGGGAATTATTGAATTTTGAAACATCACATTACTTTCCTCGGTCTGCCTTGACAGTTGTACAGTAAATGGTAAATGGACTGCATTTACACAGCACTTTTCTAGTCTGCCGACTGCTCAAACCGCTTTACAGTGTGTGTCTCACATTCACACACAGTCATACACTGATGGCGGAGGCTGTCATGCAAGGCGCCAACCTACTTATTAGGAGCAGTTGGAGGTTTCAGTGTCTTGCTCAATGACACTTCGACACCCTCTCTGGAGGAGCAGGGTATCGAACCAACGACGACCCGCTCTACCTGCTGAGCCATGCTGCCTTGTTACCGCACATCCTGTGTCTACTTCAAACTACATACAGTAGATATAAAATTTATACACACCTGTTAAAATGGCAGATAAATAGGTAGTAGTGAGCTTCATGTTTGACAGTGCGGCAGTTAAGAACAATCCAAGTGTTGTGTGTTGCATCCAAATCATATTTGATGTGCACATTATTGATGTGACTAAGACCCCTTTTTACCTGTGATCTGCAAATGTATCAATCTGAATTTTCCAAGGGTTTAATAAAAAGATTTGTATTCATACACGTGTTAATTCATTTTAATTAATTGCAGCTAAAGTGAATGAGGATAAACAAGAGCTTCACTGAAAGTCAGTGCTGTAATTACGCAGCAGATGATTTGTTTAAAATTTGCTGGTGTTGTATGCTACAACAGTAATCAATCTATTCGTATAACATTTAAGGCACGCTAGAATGCAATGTGCTTTACAAAAAGTCAAGCTCATATGGAGGGGTAAAACTCACAAATATATATATATATATATATGTGTGTGTGTGTGTGTGTACATAAAAACATATTAATTCAGTGTGAAATTTGATACCTGTTAATTATTGAAATACTTTTTTGAAACATTACAATAACTCATGATGGATAAAATTTTTGTATGCCATCATTCTCAACACAATCCCTGTCTGATGCCTAAGCATTTTAGTCTTGTTCTACTACTGCTGTGTAGGAACTTCTTACTATTCAGACTGTTTTTGGGATTAATAATACATTTTTCCTGTCGTCTGTTGGCTGTCAGAGCTGCTGAATATAATTTCATACTGCAGTCATCCATTGTCTGCAGTTGTGATCTAATAAAATTTTAAATGCAACAACTGATGCGCACTGACTGTTATTTCCAAGACGGATTCCTTATATTAAGTGACAGCTCTGTAGAAAGTTCAGAGAGCAACAAATCTTGCGGTGTGCCTGAAGAAATGTTTAGGAATATATTGTCCCCTGCCAGTAAAACTGGAAGTGAGGGGCCCCAAACCCGATTTAGGTCAGGAGCCAACGATCATCCTGACAGACAAGAGAGAGCAGGTGAGGCTTGGGAAAATCATATCCAGCATCCGGAGAATCAGCACTGGCTCCCCCCCAGGGATGTGTGCTGTCCCCTCTACTCTTCTCCCTCTACACAAATGACTGCATTTCAGGAGACCCGTCTGTTAAACTCCTGAAGTTTGCAGAGACAACAGTCATTGGCCTCACCCGGGATGGTGATGAGTCTGCATATAGATGTGAGGTTGAACAGCTGGCCCTCTAATGCGGTCATAACAACCTGGAGCTGAACACGCTCAAAACTGGAGATGACATTGGACCTCAGGAGGAGCCCCCCAACACTGCCCCCCCCACCATACTCAACAGCACTGTGTCTACTGTGGAAACCTACAGATTTCTGGGTTCCACAATCTCCCTGGACCTAAGGTGGGCATCCAACATAGACAAAATCATCAAAAAGGCCCAGCAGAGGATGCACTTTCTCCACCAGCTCAGGAAGTTCAACCTGCCTCAGGAACTGCTGATTCAGTTCTACACTGCAATAATCCAGTCTGCTGTCTGCACATCCATCACTGTCTGGTTTGGATCGGCCACCAAACAGGACAGGGACAGACTACAATGGACAGTTAAGTCTACATAGAAAATCATTGGTGCTAACATGCCCTCCAATTCAGGACTTATACACCTCCAGACTCAGGAAACGGGCAGGCAACATCACTGCAGACCCATCACACCCTGGTCACAACCTATTCCAACGCCTCCCCTCTGGTAGGCGCTACAGATCACTGTACCCCAAAACAACCGGGTATAAAAACAGTTCCCTTCCACAGGCTATCATTCAAATGAACACTTAAAACAGCCATACAATGCCAGAAACAATACCCGTAACTCTGAACATCCACTGTACATACAAATACTAAATTATATATCCTGTAGTTTAAACGTGGTTTTAACATACCGTCATTGTCAAAAATAAATGTAAGCACATTGCATATACTGTATACTGCATACATGCATATTCTGACATGTCCACCTATCTCATGGATATGAAGTAACCTGTTAACATATTTATTCCAGCATCTTTGCACTCTGCACCATTGCACTATGTTCTTCCTGTTACAAAGTCATTGGTTTTTTTTGTAACTTTTTTATATGCTCTTTTTTTTATACATCTATATCTGTACATAGCAGTTAAATGTTTCTATGCCTTGTTTTTGTTTTAGCTGTATGTCTACTCTGTGTAAGAACTTGGAGAGCAATGGAGGGACTGGAGTCAAATTCCTTGTATTTAGGCCTACACACAGTAAAAACCAGAGTGTTAATGTAACTCTGAGCGTGTACAAATTGATCCTTTTGGGTCCGCTTTTACACTCTCAGAGTTAAATTAACAATCAGGAAGTTAAATTAACACTCGGGATTTTACTGTGCACATACTTGGCCAAATAAAACTGATTTTGATTTTGATTCTGATTATTTTCAGTTGCTTTATTGTGCCTAATTTATTCAATGCACAGATAGTTGACACACACCACCTTGGTGTTCGTTAGAGCAGGCACACCCAAACTAAATTCAGGACATACAGAAAAGACACGACATTACGTTGAGTTGCACCCACACAATCCATGCCTTACTTTCCTTAAAACCAAAAAAGTTTTAAACATCCCTTGCATCTATGGCTCACCTTAATGACTGAAATAATCTAATGAGTGAAATCAGGTGGTCATAATTTTAACCGAAATTCACCTGATGAAATCATGAAGTCATTGTACGAATAATTTATTTACCAAATGGATATATATATATATATATATATATATATATATACACTACCGTTCAAAAGTTTGGGATCACATTGAAATGTCTATATTTTTGAAGGAAAAGCACTGTACTTTTCAATGAAGATAACTTTAAACTAGTCTTAACTTTAAAGAAATACACTCTATACATTGCTAATGTGGTAAATGACTATTCTAGCTGCAAATGTCTGGTTTTTGGTGCAATATCTACATAGGTGTATAGAGGCCCATTTCAAGCAACTATCACTCCAGTGTTCTAATGGTACAATGTGTTTGCTCATTGGCTCAGAAGGCTAATTGATGATTAGAAAACCCTTGTGCAATCATGTTCACACATCTGAAAACAGTTTAGCTCGTTACAGAAGCTACAAAACTGACCTTCCTTTGAGCAGATTGAGTTTCTGGAGCATCACATTTGTGGGGTCAATTAAACGCTCAAAATGGCCAGAAAAAGAGAACTTTCATCTGAAACTCGACAGTCTATTCTTGTTCTTAGAAATGAAGGCTATTCCATGCGAGAAATTGCTAAGAAATTGAAGATTTCCTACACCAGTGTGTACTACTCCCTTCAGAGGACAGCACAAACAGGCTCTAACCAGAGTAGAAAAAGAAGTGGGAGGCCGCGTTGCACAACTGAGCAAGAAGATAAGTACATTAGAGTCTCTAGTTTGAGAAACAGACGCCTCACAGGTCCCCAACTGGCATCTTCATTAAATAGTACCCGCAAAACACCAGTGTCAACATCTACAGTGAAGAGGCGGCTGCGGGATTCTGGGCTTCAGGGCAGAGTGGCAAAGAAAAAGCCATATCTGAGACTGACCAATAAAAGAAAAAGATTAAGATGGGCAAAAGAACACAGACATTGGACAGAGGAAGACTGGAAAAAAGTGTTGTGGACGGATGAATCCAAGTTTGAGGTGTTTGGATCACAAAGAAGAACGTTTGTGAGACGCAGAACAAATGAAAAGATGCTGGAAGAATGCCTGACGCCATCTGTTAAGCATGGTGGAGGTAATGTGATGGTCTGGGGTTGCTTTGGTGCTGGTAAGGTGGGAGATTTGTACAGGGTAAAAGGGATTCTGAATAAGGAAGGCTATCACTCCATTTTGCAACGCCATGCCATACCCAGTGGACAGCGCTTGATTGGAGCCAATTTCATCCTACAACAGGACAATGACCCTAAACACACCTCCAAATTGTGCAAGAACTATTTAGAGCAGAAGCAGGCAGCTGGTATTCTATCGGTAATGGAGTGGCCAGCGCAGTCACCAGATCTGAACCCCATTGAGCTGTTGTGGGAGCAGCTTGACCGTATGGTACGCAAGAAGTGCCCATCCAACCAATCCAACTTGTGGGAGCTGCTTCTGGAAGCGTGGGGTGCAATTTCTCCAGATTACCTCAACAAATTAACAGCTAGAACGCCAAAGATCTGCAATGCTGTAATTGCTGCAAATGGAGGATTCTTTGACGAAAGCAAAGTTTGATGTAAAAAAAATCTTATTTCAAATACAAATCATTATTTCTAACCTTGTCAATGTCTTGACTCTATTTTCTATTCATTTCACAACATATGGTGGTGAATAAGTGTGACTTTTCATGGAAAACACAAAATTGTTTGGGTGATCCCAAACTTTTGAACGGTAGTATATATATATATTGTTTGGATAGCAAATACATTAAAAGCTCAGTCTGGGGCGTCTGTGTAGTGTAGCGGTCTATTTCGTTGCCTGCCAACACGGGGATCTCCGGCTCGAAGCCCCATGTCACCTCCGGCTTGGTCAGGCATCCCTACAGGCACAATTGGCCGTGTCTGCGGGTGGGAAGCCGGACGTGGGTATGTGTACTGGTCGCTGCACTAGCGCCTCCTCTGGTCGGTCGGGGCGCCTGTTCAGGGGGGAGGGGGAACTGGGGGGAATAGCGTGATCCTCCCACGCGCTACGTCTCCCTGGTGAAACTCCTCCCTGTCAGGTGAAAAGAAGCGGCTGGCGACTCCACATGTATCGGAGGAGGCATGTGGTAGTCTGCAGCCCTCCCCGGATCAGCAGAGGGGGTGGAGCAGCGACCGGGACGGTCTCGGAAGAGTGGAGTAACTGGCCAAGTACAATTGGAGAGAAAAGGGGAGAAAAAATGTTGCTTTGCATAAAACGTCTGCAGAATGAGTAAGTATGAAGAGCAGACTGCTTTAATTTGTACATATTTCTAGTAAGATTTAATAATCAGTAAAAAAAAATCCATAATTTTTTACCCGTATTGTATTGCAAACACCTTTTACGCACATTTTATATTGAAGGCCAGAGTTCATAAGATCTCAGCTTCTGTCAGTTTAATATGAAACCTTATAGCATCCACAGTTTGGCATACTAGCAGTAATAAAATGGCTGTGCAGACAGACAGGTAATTGTCAGGGACTTCACTGCCGAAACATGAAGCTTACTTGTCTGTAATTTCATCAATGATTCCCGAAGATTAGCTAGATTAGAGTTAAATTAGAGAATACACGACACTTAGTTTTCCTCAGCTACTGAAATGCAGTCTTCAGTTGATTATCAGTGTGTCAAAACCCCACACTACTGACACAATTGCGCGACACACTATTACTTCTAATGGCTTTCAAGCAAAATGCAAATGTTTAGCACATTTTTACAACCCTTTAAACACAAAAGTCCGCTGTCTTGCTAATCAAAATGCATATCATCAGTTGATTTCTATCACCCTCGCGTGCATGTGTACATGCATATATACATGTAATTGTGCAGATCCATACACACAAATTAATAAAAACAACAATCACTACGCTGACA
Organism: Lampris incognitus; assembly: GCF_029633865.1. Classification (NCBI taxonomy): domain Eukaryota; kingdom Metazoa; phylum Chordata; class Actinopteri; order Lampriformes; family Lampridae; genus Lampris; species Lampris incognitus. The sequence goes on from NC_079222.1 coordinate 24,097,968, forward strand.
CTCATGCGTCACTGTGATCATGAGATTATAGTGAGGAAATACAAATTAGTTCATGTTCTCCTGTGTTTGCAAGCTCTTACATATCCAACCTCAACTCACAAGTACAAGTTATCAACAAGCACATTTATACTGTAAGGTTGCCAGTGAATTGTGCTGTTAAAAACTGAGCCAGAACCAGCACTTGTCATATAAGGGCGAGGTCCTCGTCTTGCGAGAGGAAGGGGTGTTTGTAACAGCCCAGTATCACGCCAAAGCGCGTAATATACCCGCCGGGCCAATGTGTTAGTCTCACGGTTTGCCTCGCTCAGGCGTGAGAAGTACACACGCGTATGAAGGTGCAGTGCCAGCAGGGGGCGATGATTAACTCAATGCCAGCAACTACCCACGGAGGAAAAGAAGCATGCAGCATTTTCCAAAATCCCTCCCCTAACCCTAACCCAACCCTAACCCTAACCCTAACCCTAACCCTAACCTGACTTCACCTCTTAATCATCGCCCCCTGCTGGCACTACACCTTCATACATGCGTGTACTTTTCTGAGCGAGGCAAACCGTGACACTGACACGTTGGACCGGCGGTGTCTTACACGCTTTGGCGTGATACCGGGGTTTTGGGAAGGTTGCAGCATGCAAGAACTTTTCCCCTCTGTGCGTTTCAAGGCACAGAAACTGTTGTGATGTGGATGAAATGTGGGCGAACAGAGAGCAGACACTGGATGACCTGTGAGATGCTCTTCACTCATGTCAGATTTACAGTATCTTTTCTGTATTTTCTTTCACGTCACAGTAGTTTTGGAATACTGTAATACATATTTTTGTGGGATTTATGTGTGTGCAAAAAACCCCAAAACAACACCTATTCACAGCAACTCTAGAAACAGTAATCTATAGACTAATTACAGTAATTTGGTGATCACAGGGTCTATGTATGGTATAAAAGGCGAAGAGCCATCCAGGGTTGATCATGTTTCATAGAGGCGGATACTGAGCATATTGCCTCTCTTTATTCATGCAATGATAAATACATATTTCCATTTGGTGACATTGTTGTGTTCATTGACAAATGTATTTAATTTTGAAACACGAGTTTTGAGTATTTTAGGGACCTTTGCAGGTGATGTGTAGTGTTGCGCTATACTCCAGCTGTTGTGGGCATTGCACTTGCAGATTTGGGAATAGTAGACAATATTTCAGGAATTGCATTTTTTTTTAAGCAACCAAGAAAATCTGTATACTCGTGGATATACACTGTAGTGTGTGAATAGTGGTGTGCAGCTACGTTAAGCTAGTATGGCTTGTGTGATGTTTCAGTATTGTGCATGAAATTAAGGACAACAACTACCACAACTTATGCTCCTTTGTCTTAAGTTACAGGGTTAGTGGAAAGGATGGCATTTTTCCCTCTCAACTACTCATTGAACTGACAAAAGTAATCACTAGGGGGCACACTAGGACCGCAGCACTGCTGTAAAAAATGCACCAGCTTGTCCATGAACACTAGTTGAAAATGTGCTTTGGGGAAAATCTGAATGGCAGGGAGCCATTGGCGGATTATGAGAGAAATGGGACCCTGGGCCCAGACGTGTAACCCCCCCCCCGCTCCCTGCGCAAGGCAGGTACACTGACTTGCAGCCAACGGCACATTTAACTAAATTCACCTGTACCTCAGCAGGATTTACAGCACATGCACACAATCAACGCCAGCAGCACACAAACTAACCTACACACACACTCACCTGCAATTTCCTTCAGTTTTTCAGCAGGACTTCTGGGACTTTGTTATTGACATAAATGACGAAGCCTTTTCACTACGCGACAAGAAAGGCAAAGATAATAACAGAGGCTCTGGCTCAGGGCCCCCCTCAGCCCTTGGGCCCCTGGACCTTGGCTCGGTAATCCACCCATACAGGGAGCAAACTGAATCCAACAAAACAATTACACGAAATAACAATGAATAAATATTTGCTGAATTTATAAGTGAAAAATGAATTAACTGCCCCTCCTGGGTACAAACTTAAACATGACGTGTTTGAACATATAAATACACAATTGTTTTTTTCTCTTAATTTAATAGTAAGGGCGGCATGGTGGCGCAGCAGTTAGCATGGTCACCTCACAGCAAGAAGGTCCTGGGTTCGAGTCCCAGGGTAGTCCAAACTTAGGGGTCGTCCTGGGTCGTCTTCTGTATGGAGTTTACATGGTGTGTGTGTGTGTGTGTGTGTGTGTGTGTGTGTGTGTGTGTGTGTGTGTGTGTGTGTGTGTGTGTGTGTGTGTGTGTGTGTCGGCTGGATGGCCGGCCCTGTGATGGCCTGGTGGCCTGTCCAGGATGTCTCCCCGCCTGCTGCCCAGTGACTGCTGGGATAGGCTCCAGCATCCCCACGATACTGAGAGCAGGATAAGCGGGTTGGATAATGGATGGATGGATGGATGATTTAACAGATTGATCAAAGAAAAGGACGCGTGGCATGCGCAAACGTTTTGGCATCCTATGAGTTGATACTTTGTATTTCCACCGTTGGTGGAAATCACAGCTTCACCTTGTGTTCTGTAGTGAACCCAGTCCTCCTGCTCTTGTTTGGTTTTGTCCCCTGCAGAACTCTTCTAGCTCCGAAATATTCTTAGATATTCCTCATGCACTATATGTTTGAGATCTTCACACAGATTTCGATGAAATTTAAGTTTGAGGACTGCGAATGTCATTTCATAAACAAGACTAGGTTAGAAATGGTGGCCAATTTGTTAGAGGGATAGTCAATGGTAGTGCCTATATTATGAATACTACTACTACTACTTTCGGCTGCTCCCGTTAGGGGTCGCCACAGTGGATCATCCGTTTCCATCTCTTCCTGTCTTCTGCGTCTTCCTCTGTCACACCAGCCACCTGCATGTCCTCTCCCACCACATCCATAAACCTCCTCTTTGGCCTTCCTCTTTTCCTCTTCCCTGGCAGCGCCATATTCAGCATCCTTCTCCCAATATACCCAGCATCTCTCCTCCACACATGACCAAACCACCTCAATCTTGCCTCTCTTGCGTTGTCTCCAAACCGTTCAACGCGAGATGTCCCTCTTATATAATCGTTCATAATTCTGTCCTTCTTCATCACTCCCAGTGAAAATCGTAGTATCTTCAACTCTGCCACCTCCAGCTCCTGTCTTTTCATCAGTGCCACTGTCTCCAAACACACAGCTGGTCTCACAACCATCTTGTTAACCTTCCCTTTAACTCTTGCTCGTATCCTTCTGTCGCAAATCACTCCTGACACTCTTCTCCGCCCACTCCACCCTGCCTGCACTCTCTTCTTCACCTCTCTCCTGCACTCCCCGTTACTTTGGACAGTTGACCCCTAGTATTTAAACTCATACGCCTTCGTCACCGCCACTCCTTGCATCCTGACCATTCCGCTGTCCTCCCTCTCATTCACGCATGGGTATTCCTTTGGTACTCCTACACTGTGGATTTCTGGATATTAAATGCTACTGAAGTAGCATATTACATGACATGGTTAAGCTGTGTTCGTGTACAAAAAAAGAAGTTATAAATGGAGTTGCTAGAACAATACTTTCCACTCACATCTTGGGACGTTTGATTTGAAAGCAAACTTAATTAATTGTAATTATAACTATTCCAATTATCTGTTAATTGCCCTTCCACTTTCACCTGTTTCCACCTGCGGATGTCTCGCGTCTCTCTAAGACTCGCTCTGTATTGACAGGTGAATGCGCAAAGAATGAACTGCGGGCGCTGCTAGCGACATGAATTGTGCGTCACTTGCAACCACAATCTGACCCGTCTCAATGTCCGATTCCCAAAAGATATTGCGCTAATAATGTTACAGTGCAAACACGCCCATAAAGCTTTGCAGCTGAGTGCAATGTGCCCTTGCTTTGCGTCTGATCGCCATTATCCATGTGGTAAAGTATAGATGGTGGCTTTGCGTCAGGAATGGCCCGGCAACCCGTATCTGCCAGTGATTTCGGTCTCAGTTAAACCAGAAAGTGATGTTTTCCTGCGAAATATCCGCTCACAAGCTCGCCTGGCATGACGCTACCTTCACCTGGCTACAATCACGGCTGCCATGGTTACTGGTAAGTCTGCGTCAGTTACCACCGACTCTCCGAAGACGCAAATGGTTTTCGGTGTAACTGCGTGGGGGTATTAGCGCTGGTGTGAACTGGACTTTTTACGCAACGAGGCTCATTTGCAGAGAAAGGGGCCGATCTTACGCCAAATGCAGGGGCTGCTATAAGCCTTCCGTACTGATGGGTATTGTGCACCCTACACTGCATACAAGAGCGGCCATATGCCCGGTCTGGACAGACGCCTATTTGTCCTCCCTTTGATGGTATTGAAAAAACATCATGAGCGCTCGTAAATTCCCTCTCGGAGTGATAGAGTGCACTTCGTTACACTGCGTCTTATTGGCTACTGGGAAAGAAGGCTGCGTTTTTAATGGCTAATGGTGCGTGCAGGCATTCTGAAAGTGCTTATGTACTATCTTCCAGGTTATTGGCTGATGCACCTGTCGAATCAATGATCTTGTATTTCATTGGTTTAATGCGTAAACGCTCGTCAATCACCAAACACGCAGTGTTGTAACGAGAGTTACGTACTGTAACCCTAGACGCAGCCCTGTAAGGCTAGTGGGTTTATCCCTCGCGCCACCGGGCGGCACTGAAAAAAAGTGGGGCCTACTTAATTGTGGACCCCACTTAGGGCCGCAACTATATATTGAATCAAGGCCATATAATAGGCTCCCATAACAGCTTTTTCTTCAGCTATTACAGAGCCAGCGGGACCCAAATCTTAGAGGGCTGCCCCTATACTCATAGGCTCCAGAGTTACAGCAGGTAACTATCGTTCTAGTTCATATAGTCTTCGTCCTTTGAGGCTATCACTAGTCGCTGAAGGGTGAAGCAGGATATGGTCTATGCCACACTGGGTCCGTCCGGTACCTCAAGCACAAATATTACTTCATCACAACAAAAAATCTCACCGAGCCTCGCCATTGCGTTGTGTGTAATGGCGCCTCACAAAGGCCTATGTGTGCCCAACGACACGGCATAGAATAATATCTAACAGTCTCCGTGTGGGGATGATGGCTATCACAATAACAGCTGCTGCTGAGGAGGTAGAGACGAAGGTTACGCCCTGTAGCAGTCCAGCGGGTAGCAGAGTAAGGGGAAACGAAGCCTCGCTCCATACGCCTGCGCAACACGGGGAGCGCACAACCGAGTCTCCACAACCCATCATTCAGCCAGTACACCCAGTGCAGAATGAATCATAGACATCTGGGAGACATGCGCTCTGATGCCCCCTGGGGGATCCAACCTGGAAACAATGAACATCAGTAATGAACATCACATCTATGGATTTTGTGGATAAGGTGAGGGACATCATTATGGAGGGGATGAAACGATGGTATCTTATGATGTTAAGTCTCTCAAGTGCGTTCCTGTTGATGAAGCAGGGGAGGTGGTCCACGTGAAATTACAAAACGACCCCACCCTTAGCAGTAGGACCACCCTTAACACTGACCTAAGTGTGTCTGCTCCTGAAGCTGTGTCTTCAGTCCACGTACTTCACATACAGGGGGCAGTACTTTAGGCAGAGGCATGGGTGTGCTATGGGTTCCCCAGTCTCACCTGTAGTGGCCAACTTGTATATGGAGGAAGTGGAAAAGAGGGCTCTGATGTCCTATCCAGGGACACCACATAGTCATTGGTTCAGATTTGTGGACAACACCTGGGTTAAAATTAAATCTCAGGATGTACCACATTTCACCGACCACATTAACTCTGTGGACAACCACATCAAGTTCACCAGGGAGGATGTGAAAAATGACAGAGTACATCTGTCGCCATCTTACAATGCTGTGATTGCAAACATTCCCAAATCCTCAGCGAATAGTACACATGGCCAGTGAAACTCTAGTTAATGGTCACACCCATATTTGCATATAAAACTGATCGTTGGTTTCGGTCGTTATGCAGCTGTATTGTTTATAAGGGTGGGATACCTGCAGTCAGTTGAGACTGAAGTGGTCACTTAGATGAGTGATGAAACGTATCTGTCAATAAACGTTGTGTCCAGATGAACTGATTCAATCTTACTTGGTTGTAACATAGATATGTAATAATCATGTGTTGTTGTGAGGTGGTGGTTGGTGAATATATAGTATTTACTTCTGGTACATAAGATAATATAGTGTAATATAGCAGTAGTATATAGCATTGTATATGGGCATGATGGATTGTGGAGTCGTGGTATGGTATATGGGAAATATAGTATATAAGCCATATGGTATAATATATGGGTATAGGTTGTTGATTGCTCAACCATAACATAACTCTGTATAGTAGCGACATAACTGCTGTGCATACAGGTTTGCCTTCTATGTCTTGTTATTATTTCATTTATTTATTATATTTTTTCTTTTGTGTGTGTGTAACTGCAAGTTCTAGAAGCTGCTATGTACCAGAGTCAAATCCCTCGTGTGCATAGGCAAACTTGGCCAATAAAGCTGATTCTGATTGTGATCTATCAGAAGATGATGTACTGGGCATTGACAGAGAAACGGTGAGCCAGGCAAGTGTCGAATGGCACAGCATATAATTGGGAGTTTGGGGGTTCACAGCGTCAACTGCGCAAATAATTCTCCACAACTCTCCCACCTCTCCTTCTCCATCCCTTATCAGTATAAAATGCCAACTGAGAACTGGAGCCACTAAGACACCCTCTATCCTCTGGGGGAGGAACCATTTGAGTGACCATCTTGAAACATACATCTGCACTAAGGATTGACCAACTAAAACAAGGCACTTCATTACACTCTGCATTTAACCCATCCTAGCTGTGTAGCTAGGAGCAGAGGGCAGCTGCCGTGCAGCACCCGGGACCAACTCCAGTTCTTCTTGCCATGCTTCAGTCAGGGGCACAGACCCTATACATGTTAGGGTATAAACCCTAACATGCATGTCTTTTTTAATGGTTGGGGAAACCGGAGCACCCAAAGAAAACCCACCTTAGACACGGGGAGAATATGCAAACTCCACACAGAGGACGACCTGGGATGACCCCCAAGGTTGGACTACCCTGAGGTTCGAACCCAGGACCTTCTTACTGTGAGGCAACAGAGCTAACTACTGTGCCACCGTGCCGCCCAAAAAATGGGGAACATTTCACAAATTTGCACGTCATCCTTGTGCAGGGGTCATGCTAATCTTCTGTGTCTGTATGTAAAATATATTACCATAATTAATAATTCCAGTTTATTTGATGGCAAATTGCCATACAGTATTCTCCCCAATGTCAAATGAAGAAGGGTGAAAGAGGTATAATTCCTTATAATATTAATGGATTCACTATGTGTAATTGTTTTGGAGGCTCAGATGGAGATGTTTGTGATCAAGAGTCATTACTGTGTCTTTATAACAGACTCCACAGTTGTGTTTCATCTTTCGGGTCCCCATCCACAGTGCTCTGGAACCATCACAAACAACCTGTTAACATCTAGTATTTCAGCATCTATGATATATTCTAATAATAATAATAATAATGATAATAACAATAATAATAATAGTAATCATTATATTTATATAGTGCTTTTCTAGACACCCAGTGTACTTCACATTGAAGGGGGTAACTCACTTCAACCACCACCTGGGTGATACGCGGCAGCCATTTTGCACCAGAATGCTCATCAAACATCAGCTTGAGGTGGAGAGGGAGGAATCATTGAGCCAATTCCATGGGGGCATTATTAAGTGGCCAGATGGAGAGTGCCAGATTGGGAATTTTGCCAGGACACTGGGGAACCCCCTACTCTTTGCGATAAGTGCCGTGGGCTCTTTAATGACCACAGTGAGTCAGGACCTCGGTTTAACGTCTCATCCGAAGGACGGCATCTCCTACAGTACAGTGTCCCCGTCACTGCACTTGGGTATTGGGATTTGATATTTGTTGTTTTTATTAGGACCAGAGTCGAGACTGCCCTTTACTGGTCCACCAACACCACTTCTGGCAGCAACTCAAGTTTTCCCAAGAGGTCTCCCATCCAAGTAATAGCCAAGCCCATACCTGCTTAGCTTCCGTCATTTGGCCGAGCAAGGGTACATGTTGGTATGGCTGCACCATTGCACTTCATCACCTCTTATTTTGCCTGTACAAGTCAATCCTGTGTATATATCTGAAGGTTGTTGTGTTGTTGTGTTGTTATTCTATGTTAAGTACACAGAGAGCCATGAAACCGGAGTCAAATGTGCAAATTTACATGGCCAATAAACATGATTCTGATTCTGACAAACTTCTGGACCTGCCACATTCTACTAAGAAGGGCAGTGGACACTCAGGTACAGAGTGTACTCTCTACAAATCTGTAACTGCAATGAAACTGCCAGATTATCAAACTTTAAATGCACAGTCTGTTTTGATATTTCACTTTTTTTCCAACACCATTCGAAAACAAACATCCAATTCAGTAATTCAAATCAATTCAAGTAATTAGTCAATGTCTAATTTACCATCCCTATCACCATACACTTATAATGTGTACAATTAATCTTTTGTGTTCTTACACAGTTATTTTTATGTCAGTGCTTTACATGGCTTATAACGTGGTTTAGGGAGTCATGTCAGCTGTAATTGGGATTCACACAGCAACGGGCTTTAAGACGCTACAACTTCAAGGGACAATGATAAGGATAATACGGTATACACTATATTCATACCAGACCCCCCCTGCCCCCCCCCAAAAAAATCAAAATACTCAGGTGGGCAGCCTATGAGGTTTATGTGCCCATGAAATGAAAAACGTTTGTCTCACCTCAGTTCCCCAAATGGACTGTGGAACTCAGCTACGAATATAGAAAGAAATCAACAAATACATATGTGCTCTTACTCACGTTTTTCATTTCATTGCAGTTCTAGTCCACTCTTTCTGGAAAGTGGCAAAACTGGTCACAGACACATTCTGAAGTCTGGGGTGCACATAAAATCCCATTAAATAAGATATGACCAATTCTAAAATAATCCCACTTCTTCCCTACTATATCATACAGCCTTCTTCCTACTGGTCCCAAATGACTGAAAATAGGTTAACATCAATGTTAAACTAAATTCTTTAACGTGGTTGTTGTTCAAATCATTCCCCCCTGCATTACTTCTCACCTGGACGTTTTGTTTAAATTGGGAAAACATTGCATAATTGAAGCCAAATGGGTAGTGGGAGACTTAGCCGGAGAAAACCCTTAGCACTGAGGCTTAGTAACAAAAAATGTCTTTATGCATGCTCATTAATCCAGGTAAGAAAATCACATAAAGTTGAATCAGATCATATGAACACAATGCTTATTGAGAGAGAAACGTTTCATCACTCATCCAAGTAACCTCTTCAGTGCAGGTATCCCCACCTTTATATACAATACAGTGGCGTAACGACCGAAAACAACGATCAGTTTTATATGCAAATTGCCATGAGCATTAACTGGAGTTTCAATAGCAATGTGTACTATTCACAGAGCATTTGGGAATGGTTACAATCAGAGCATTGTAAGATGGTGACAGAAAAATGTGGTGACGTCAAATCTCAGGATGTACCACGTTTCACTGACCACATTAACTCTGTGGACAACCACATCAAGTTCACCAGGGAGGATGTGAAAAATGGCAGGTTAGCCTTCTTAGACAGTGAACTTGCAGTTGGTGATGGGGGACATTTGATTGTTGGTGTTTACTGTAAACCAACACAGACTGATCAGTACTTAAGATCTGACTCTCATCATCCACTGGAGCACAAACTAGGAGTCATCAGGACGCTGTACCACCGAGCTGACAACGTCCCCACAGACACAGCGGCCGGGGAAGAGGAGAAATCCCACATTAACAGGCCCCGGTTGTAATGATGGCGCCAACAGACAGGGGACGACTCACGACTCACACAAGGCAGGTAGAATAAGGGTTTTTACTGAAGATGGGTTAGGTACACAGCAAATCGGTCCAATAGACAGACAGAGGTATCCAATAAACTTTAGGCAAAGGCAGAATCAAAACACAGGAGCTAGTCGGAAGATTACTCAGGAACACATGAGAGGTAAAGAGCTGGAACACTCTGACACGGAGGTACAAAGACAAACTGGCAAAATAACAGGGAAAATGAGGAAGTATTTAAAGGGTAGACTAAGGGAAAAAAATCAGGGGCAAGTGAGTAATTAGACACAGGTGAGGGTAATCAAGGAGGCGGGAAACACTTGAGGACAGGAACTTAAGAAAGAGGCCATGACGTTACACTGGTTAAATGTGGTTATCCTAACGGGGTGTTTGTCAAAGCTAGGAAGACACCCAAACAGTGCACCAGCCGATGGAAGAGAGAAGGACAACAGCTGCCCAAGTGTAAACCAGTGGTGATTCCGTATGTGGCGGGAGTGTTGGAAAAACTGAGACGCGTATTTTCCAAACACTGCACCTCAGTTGCGTTCAAACCCCAAAACATGCTGTGTCAGATATTGGTCCACCCCAAGAATTGGGTCCCCTGGCACAGACAGAGCACACTGTTAAGTGCCAGGGGGATTGCGGACACTTGTACATCGGGGAAACCAAACAGATGCTGGCGAAGAGGATAGCACAATACAGAAGAGCTAATAAGTAATGCCAGGACTCCATGGTCTACACCCATCTACAGGCCAGTGGCCACTCTTTCAAAGATGAGGACGTGCACATTATTGATAGGGAGGAACGCTGGTTTGAATGGGGAGTCAAAGAGTCCATCTATGTTAAGAGGGAACGATCATCCCTGAACGGGGGGGGGGGGGGGGGCGGCGGCTAAGAGCACATCTGTTGTCATCTTACAATGCTGTGATTGCAAATATTCCCAAATCCTCTTTGAATATTACACACTACCTCTGAAACTCCAGTCAATGTTCATGGAAATTTGCATATAAAACCAATCATTTTTATGAGGGTGGGGATACCTGCAGTCAGTTGAGCCTGAGGAGGTCACTTAGATGAGTGATGAAACATATCTCTCTCAATAAATGTGTCCAGATGAACTGATTCAACTTTTTGTGATAACCAAAGAATGTTACAACATGGCAGTTGTACTAAGGTCAATATTGTAGGCACTGAGGCAGGGAACAATGGAGCAAACAGCAAAAGTGCAGTCATGGCAGCAGAACAGAAAGCAGTGGTAGTGAAGACATCATTGCAGGGACCAACAGAACAGGAGAGGAGCAGAATTCATGTCAGGGACGAGCACAGGGTAAGACTGATGGTATGTCACTTAGACCTGTAAAGCAAGATATTTAATGGAAAAGTCCACGATAGATGTCTTGATGCATGCTCAATAATCCAGCTAAGAAAATCAAAGAAGGTTGAATCAGTTCATCTGGACACATTTATTGACATATGTTTCATAGATGAAAAGTATCTGTCAATAAACATTGTATCCAGATGAACTGATTCAACCTTCTTTAGTCCATGATAGATGTACAGTTTTTTAGGGTCTGTGGATGATATACGTATATACATTGCCCTCAGCAGGTATGGAGATTGTTATCTGGGATTTAACTGAGTCTGTATGCACATCTATCTTGTTCCTGCTACTGGATAAAAAAACAGTCATGATAGAATAAATGCAGAATCTGCACAATAACTAGCTGCTACAAGATATGTATTGTGCAAAAAAAAACAATTTGACCTAGCATGATCAGGTGCCAACCAAGTGGAGTAAAAATGTTTGAACTATAAATATCCTGAAGAAACTCGCTGTTGTGTGGATTCATGTTTATTTTATGTGTCATCTGGGACATAGTCAATGTGGACAACACACTGGGTTATCAGAGACAAGAGGGTTAGTGTTAATAACTCCGTTGGACATAATGTTAATAACTGTTAATAACTCTGTTGGGCGGCACGGTGCCCCAGTGGTTAGCACTGTTGCTTCACAGCAAGAAGGTCCTGGGTTCGAACCCCAGGCCATCCTAGGTCCTTTCTGTGTGGTGTTTGCATGTTCTTCACGTGTGTGTGTGGGTTTCCTCCAGGTGTTCCAGTTTCCTCCTACCATTAAAAAAAAAAAAGAAAAAGAAAAAAAAAGACTTGCACGTTAGGGTTAATACTCCTGCCTGTCCCCTGACCAAGGCAATGGAAAGAAGAACTGAAGTTGGTCCCCAGGCGTTGTAGCTGCCCACTGCTCCTATGCAATAGGATGGGTTAAATGCAGAGAACAATTTTTGTTGTAACCTGTACAATGACAAAAAATAAAGTGGCTTTCTTCTTCTTCTTCTCATAATTGTTGTCCAAACTGGCCATCTACATTGCCATTTACATTGTCCTAAGCTGTATCTTATATATAATTATCCCCATTTGGCAACAAGGGCAGCAAAACCTCAAGTTGATTTTTTCAACTTTTTTCTTTTCAAAATCTTTTTATTAACAAAAGAAATGATCAGGGTTGGGTAGATGTGTTCCATGTTGTTATAAAGTATACACAAAAAAGAAAGAAAAGGAAGCAATAACAATGACATTGATAATAGTGATAAAATAAAACAGCCCTTCCCTCCCACCTCCATCCCCCCATCCCTTTGATTGTCCAGAGCAGTTTTAAAAGGCAAAATATTTAGCAATAAATAGATAAAAAGTAAAGCAGCAGCTATTTCCATGGAGTCAGGTGTTATTTTTATGTCAAGGGCAGGGGAAAAATTCATGTCATGTTATGCCATTTGGGTGCTATGGAAGTATGTTAAAACAGGTTTCCAAGTTTCACAGAATTTCTTCTTAGAACCACTGACTGAGAAGCGCAACATCTCCAGGTTGAGGCAGGACATTACATCTTGAAGCCACTGATTAAGTGTAGGCGGGGCAGCATCTTTCAACCTGAGGAAAACTGTATGTCTGGCCAAGAGTGAAGCAAAGGTAACCATGTGGCAGTCTGCAAATGTCAAATAAGGCTCCACTCCATCAGTAATGCGAATCAAAGCAATCAGAGGGTCGGGGTCTAGGTTCCGCTTTAAGATGTTGGATAGAGTGTGAAAAACATTTTTTCTAAATGGGGGCGCAGCCAGTACATGTGTATCAGGGTAGCAGCACTGTTTTTACACTTGTCGCAGGTGGGGGTGATATCAGGATAGATGCTAGATGATTTAACCTTACACATATGGGCCATATGAACCACCTTAAATTGCACTAGGCAGTGTCTTGCCGAGTGAGGATTTGTGTACTGATGTGAGAATGGAATCCCATTGGTCATCAGGTAGTTCATGTCCCAAATCGTTTTTTAATCTGTTCAAACTGTTGTAATCTTGTCTAGAGGTGGCCATGTCAGCATGGACATTTTTCTGTATAATCAAAGAAGGTTGAATCAGTTCATCTGGATACAATGTTTATTGACATGTTTCATAACTCAACCAAGTGACATCTTCAGTCTAAACTGACTGCAAGTATCCCCATCCTTTATAAACAATAGAGTGCCTAACGACCGAAAATAACAACAAGTTTCATATGCAAATATGGGTGTGACCATTGAGCATGTGTACTGTTCACAGAGAATAAGGGATTGTTGTAATCACAGCATTGTAAGATGGCGACAGATATATAACACCCAAAACCAATGACCAGTTTCATGATCAAATATGGGTGTGCCCATTAACTAGAGTTTTGATGGCCATGTGTACTATTCACAGAGGGTTGAAGGACGAAGAAGGACAGGATTAGGAATGAGTATATTAGAGAGACAGCTCAGATTGTACGGTTTGGAGACAAAGCAAGAGAGGCAAGATTGAGATGGCTTGGACATGTGTAGAGGAGAGATGCTGGGTACATTGGGAGAAGGATGCTGAATATGGAGTTGCCAAGGAAGAGGAAAAGAGGAAGGCTAAAGAGGAGGTTTATGGATGTGGTGAGAGAGGACATGCAGGTGGCTGGTGTGACAGAGGAAGATGCAGAGGACAGGAAAAAATGGAAACGGACGATCCGCTGTGGTGACCCTTAATGGGAGCAGCCGGATGTAGTAGTAGTAGTGGTAGTAGTAGTAGTGTGGGGGACATTGGAAAAAAAGGAGTACCCTCTCTTGTTAGGGTGAGGGAACCGCCATATATCTGAAATTGCATACTCAGAGAGAAAAGACTGAATGTGTGAGGCCGATTTACTCACTACTCCAGGTTTGGAGGAGGAATGATCCAGTATTGTGCCCAGCTAACAGTTGATTCCCCCTAAGTCTTAAGTAGTGTGTGCCCAGGTCAGGAAGAAGAGAGAACAGGTGATCAAAGATGCTGGCATCATCTGTGTTTGGGGCATATATGTTGGCCAGGACAACATTTGTGTTAAATAGTTTCCCTGAAACAATTATAAATCTACTATTCTCATCAGCTGAGATTTTGGTTGGTTCAAAGAATATGTGTTTAGCTACTAGGATAGAGACCCCCCCTCGCTTTAGCCTGGAAAGCAGAGTGGCAGTGCTGCCCCGTCCAACCTGCCATGAGTCTGGAATGCTCTGAAGAATGCAGATGTGTTTCCTGCAGAAAAACAATACCTGTGTTAAACTGCTTAAGGTAGGTGAATACTTTCTTCCATTTAACTGGGTGATTCAACCCCTTGACATGCCAGCTCAGGATATTAAAGGATCTACTCATTATGTTTTGTAAGGAATGTGTATTGGAAAGTAGTAGTGTGGTACAGACTACATGTAACAGCATTTGAAACATCTCCCAAAAGAACCTAAATGAGTGCCAATGTTAAAACAAAGCTGTCCCTTCCCCCAGCCCCAGAAAATACAAACTTCCCATATAACCATACCTCGGAGCGCAACTGTATAAAACAGTCGCAAGGTCTTCCTAACTTTTACTACATGCATGCACTTCCTGGAAGTTTTAGCCTCAGTCCCATATTCAGAATCAGGAACAGTCTTCAATTTTTAGATGTCTACTAAAATCTGTACATAGAAAATTAAAGTGCAAGAAAAAACTATATACAGATATGCATACACATGCATACATGTACACACACACGTGCATACACACACGACCATACATGCATATACATATATACACCCCCCATACACAAAAATATATATAAAATATGATAATGAATAAAACAAATGACACATCTAGTAGAAGGGATGATAAGCCAACTATTATTAAGCATTGTATAAATGAAACAAGATGATAAAATCCCTGAAAGTAGTACAGTCAGAATTGACTATGAAAATGCCACGAGTAGGAAATTGCAAAAATAAGAAATGGAATTATGAATTTGTAGTCGTTCAAATCTAGTTGTTCAGAGACTGTAATTGCATTATGTGCATAATGCGTATCTTGTCATTGTTAAGTGTCTCTATCACCGAAGCGCAGCCCCATGGTAACATGACCCCATGTATTGCTCAAGCTTAGTTTGTCCGCCAGACAAGATGGCGGCTCCTCTGGTTTCGCCTAGTATGTAACGTTGTAGTATCCGGTAAAGCGAAGCTATTAGCACAGTAGCATGTAGGCTAATCAGCAAACGGCTCGTTAGCCCAACCCACAATAACAAGGATTTACAAAAACGTTGCGTTCGTTTAAGTAATATTTTGAGTGTAATGTTAAAGCTATTCAAACATTCCTTACTTCGTGTTTTCTATAAAAATATCAACTCTAACTGGCAACATTAATACGCAGCACAACGGCGCTAATCAAATATATCAGATACCAAGTTTTCGGCCATTATAATTAAGTTACCCGCTCTTCCCTAGTCGGTAATTGCGACGCATTGTTTTGCTGGGTTGCTAAGAGAGACGCGGCGTCCTCCACCGACGCAAATTACTTTCCCTGCCTGCTTTGATTGTGATTCGTACCTTCGCTGGGTATAGGAGTGATGGTTTAAAACCCCGTTGGTACAGCCCCGACATGACTGACCTCCCGGTACGCCGTGCGTTGTTTGATGATTTCGGGGTAGTAGTCTTCGAAGATCGCCACTGGTTTCCCCCTGTAGGATAGCTCACCTCTCCTCCTTTGAGCCTCCTGGACGATCACCTCCTTCGTCTTGTAATGGCGGTACGCATAATCACCGCTCTTGGCCTAGACCCGGGAGCTGGTTTGGCTGTTAGGGCTCTATGAGCACGGTCGAGCTCCGGATATGAAGGAAGGATCTTTTCGCCGAGGATCTCCACCAGCAGTTTGGAGAAGAAGGCCGTGGGTTGTGCACCTTCAATTGACTCAGGTAGGCCAATTATTCTTATATTGTTCGGAAGTACTAAATTGTCCCTCAGTGTGTATATCGGCCCTGTGATGAACTGGCGGCTATTCAGGGTGTCTCCCCACCTGCTGCCCAAATGACTGTTGGGATAGGCTCCAGCATCCCGCGACCCCAACTGGGATAAGCGGCTTGGATAATGGATGGATGGATGGGTGTTGCGGCGGCTGTGCGACTCGCGGTCAATGACTTTGGCCTTTAGCTTGTTGTAGCTCTTCTCCATGGCTGTGCATTTAGCCTCCATTGCTTCGATTTTGTCGCCGTGGCTTCGAGGGAAGTCAGGCGGTGTCCGTGGTCTATGACCGTTGCCTGGACATAGTCCACTTTTGCTTCAAGTGATGGCCGATTTAAATTCTGAATGAATGATGATTTGAATGAATGATGATGTATTTCGAACATGTAAAGGAGCAGGATATAGCATACAGATAATCCATTGCCAATAATCTGATGAGAAACAAATCCACACATCAAACTCAGCAAACAAATCTCCATGTTCATCGGATTGTTTTTTACATGTTCGAAAAGGAGTAGAAGGAAGTATACACTTATTTTTTCCTACCTCTTCTCACCTTAAGTTAATTCAGCTACTATACATTACAAAAAAGGAAAATTAAGAAATATACAACCAAAAATTTGACAAAAAAGATATATATAAACTATACACACACACAAACACACACACACACATATGTCCTTTCCTTGAGTAGCTTGATTGACAGCTGCAGGTGATGATTGCTTATGGCATGAAACAGAAATAGGCTTGTACTGGCTCATAAAGAATTTACTTGACTCACTGGATTTTATATATATAAGTGCATTCTTAGAGTCAGTCCGAGGTCCGGATAAATGGGGGGGGGGGTAGGTCAATCCGGCGTAAAATCTTTGCCAAATCAAAAATGCGGCTCATAAATCAGATTTCCTTACCGGATCGGTCGAGGCCCGGGTTACCAATGACCACCACCGGTACTGTTGGAAAGCAGGGTGCCGGTGGAAACTATGCTACTGTTGGGAGAAGGGGAAGGAGAGGGAGAAGGCATGTCCAGAGGCAGCAGGAGAGGAGGAAGGGTAGGAGTGTGGAGGTTAGGGTCAGAATTGAATGTTGGCACTCTGACTGGTAAAGGGAGAGATCTGGTTGATGTGATGGAAAGAAGAAAGGTATGTATACTGCAGCGAATTAGTGGGGTAGCCCGGGAACCACCACAGCCGGGACACGAACCCATATCTCCTGCACCATGGGTGACAACGTTAACCAGTCAACTTAGCGGTCCGACACGTGTCTGCTTATCCGTGCACGTTACTCTACCCCCCCGTTTCGGGAAGTGCTACATTTGAAGTGCAGAAGGTGGAGGGAATCGTCCACCCGGTGCTGCACATTAGTTGTAAGTGGACAGAGAGAGAGAGAGAGACAAAGTACGTCACTGTAGCGTGTCTGGCCATCAGATGGACTGTCGGCGCCCTCTGCATCTCCCTCCTTAGGTGCTCATTCAACCTCTGTTCAGACCATGCCCCGCTCCATTGGCTCCACCACATGAATAATGCCAATGCACAGATAACACGTCAGTATTTGGTGTTACAACCATTTAGGTCCGAGGTGGTCCAAAAGCCAGGGGCGCATATGGTCATGGCCAATTTCCTCTCTTGCTCGGTGGGTGGGTAGCTGGCTGTCAGCCATATGTTCTAAGTCGGGCAGTGGGAGTATTTGGTTGGTGGGGTATGGCTTAGCCTCAACTGCAAGTGGAGAGAGGGAGCTTGGCTCGCGGGAGAATATATGCGATAGGGAGACTGAATGTCAATTCGGGCCTGGCACTCAAGGAACTGTACAGGACAATCAGCAATGTGGAAAATATGCACCCGGAGGCTGATTTCATTGTGGTTGGGTATTTCAATAAAGCATCTCTGCAGAAAGTTTTACCAAAATACTTATAGCATATCAATGCTAACATAAGGGGAGATAGCTTACTCGATCACTGCTATTCTCCTTTCCGCAATGCTTATAACCCCCTCCTCCGCCCACCGTTCGGCAAATTGGATCACTCCTCTATCCTGTTCCTGCCAGCCTATAGGCAGAAGTTGAAGCAAGCAGCACCCACCATGAGGACGATACATTGCTAGACTCACCAGTCGGATGCCGTATCACAGGACTGTTTTGATCGAGTGGACTGGGACATGTTCCATGATTTGTTGGACGGCAACATTGATGAGTAGACGGAAGCAGTTACTGGAATCATCCGGAACAGCATCGAGGAATTGTTGCCCACTACAAAAGTCCAGGTGTATCCAAACCAGAAACCATGGATAAAAAGTTCAGTTCGGGCTGCTCTTGCAGAACAAGACACTGCCTTCACCACAGGAGATGAAGTGGAGAAGAAAAAAGTCTTCTATGATCTCCGGAAAGCGATCAAAGCAGCCAAGTGAGAGTACGGCAAGAAGATTGAGGGACAACTAAGTGCTTACGACCCATGTAGCATGAGGCAGGGATTACACACAATATTGGACTTCAAAGGGGGACCCAGCAGCGCAACCAACGCCGCTGCATCCCACCCGGACGAGCTTGTTAGTTTTTACGTCCGTTTTGAGGTTTTTGACACCAACCTCCTGGGACAAGCCCTCAACCTCCCGGGAGAAGCCCCCACCGCTGCCTATATGAACAGTGTGCTGGCCATCACCGAGTCCGACGTGTGCAGGCCATTCATGCGTGTGAACACCCGCAAAGCAGCTGGCCCAGACGGCATTTCATGCCGGGTGATCAGAGCATGCGCATCGCAGCTGGCTGGTGTCTTCGCGTATATTTTCAACCTCTCCCTTTCCCTGTGTAGTCCCCTCCTGCTTTAAATCATCAGTCATTGTGCTGGTGCCAATGAAGACCAAGGTAACATGCTTGAAAGATTGGCATCCAGTTGCCCTAACTCCCATAGTGAGTAAATGCCTTGAGAAGCTTGTTAAGGCGCTAATCTGTAGCATGTTACCGCCCACCCTTGACCCCCTCAGGCTGTGTTCAGTCGGGGAGGCGAACTATTGACCCGGACTGGGGATGTTGTCGGGCGGTGGAAAGAACACTTTGAGGAGCTCCTGAACCCGGCTAACATGTCCTCAGTGGAGGAAGTAGAGTCTGAAGACTCAGGTTAAGCCCCACCCATATCCCTGGCAGAGGTCTCTGAGGTAGTTAAGAAGCTCCCCGATGGCAAGGCCTCGGGTGTGGATGAGATTTGCCCTGAGATGCTGAAGGCTCTGGACATTGTTGGGCTGTCTTGGCTGACACACCTATTCAGTGTCATGTGGAGGTCGGGGACAGTACCTGTGGAGTGGCAGACTGGAGTGGTGGTTCCCATATTTAAAAAAGGGGACCAGAGGGTGTGCTCCAATTCCCGGGGCATCACATTGCTCAGTCTCTATGGGGAAGTCTACTCTAAGGTGCTGGAAAGGAGGCTCTGACTGATTGTTGAACCTCAGATCCAGGAGGAACAATGTGACTCCCGTCCTGGCCGTGGAACAATGGACCAATTCTTTACCCTTGCGGAAGTGCTGAAGGAGGCATTGGGAGTTTGACCAGGCAGTCTACATGTGTTTTGTGGACTTGGAGAAGGCTTTTGACCATGTACCCTGAGGCACTCTGGGGGGGGGGTACTGCGGGAATATGGGGTACCGGGGGAGTTGCTACAAGCCATCTGGTCCTTGTATAACCAAAGTGAGAGCTGTGTCCATATTCTTGGCACAAAGTCAAAAGGCATTTTCAGTCAGACTCCGCCAAGGTTGTCCCTTGTCTCCAATTCTGTTTGTGATATTCATGAACAGGATCTCAAGGCACAGCCAAGGTGAGGAGTGTGTCCATTTTGGGAACCTCAGAACCTCTGCTCTTCGCAGATGATTGGGTTTTGTTGGCTTCATCAGAATGCAACCTCCAGCCTGCACTGGGGTGGTTTGCAGCTGAGTGTGAAATGGCCAGGATGAGAGTCAGCACCTCCAAGCCTGAGGCCATGGTTCTCTACCAGAAAATGGTGGCTTGGGGATGAGTTGTTGCCTCAAGTGAAGGAGTTCAAGTATCTCAGGGTCTTGTTCACAAGTGAGGGTTGGCTGGAGCGGGAGATTGACAGACAGATTGGTGCAGCATCAGCAGTAATGCAGATGTTGTATTGGACCGTTGTGGTGACGAGGGAGCTGAGCCAGAGGGCAAAGTTCTCAATTTACCAGTCAATCTTTGTTCCAACCCTCACCTATGGTCATGAGCTTTGGGTAGTGACTGAAAGGGTGAGATCGCGGATACTAGCGGCTGAAATGAGTTTTCGCCATAGGGTGTCTGGGCTCAGCCTTAGTGGTAGGGTGAGGAGCTCAGACATCCGGAGGGAGCTTGGAGTAGAGCCACTGCTCCTTCACGTCGAAAGAAGCTAGTTGAGGTGGTGCAGGTATCTGATTAGGATGCCCCCCTGGACACCTTCCTTTAGAGGTTTTCTGTGCACATCCAACTTGGAGGAGACCCCGGGGTAGTCCCAGAACTCGCTGGAGGGACTACATGTCCAATCTGGCCTGGGAATGCTTTGGGATCCCCAGGAGGAGCACGAGGCTGTTGCTGGGGAGAGGGACGTCTGGAGTACCCTACTTAGCTTGCTGCCACTGCGACCTGACCCCGGAGAAGCGGCTGATGATGAGATGAGATGAGACAAACTAGATGACCCAATAGCCACTACACTCCATTCCACCCTCACCTACCTAGAGAAATGGAACTCCTATCGAGAATGCTGTTTGTAGACTACAGCTCAGCATTCAACACCATAGTCCCCTCCAGACTCTACACCAAGCTCAGGGACTTAGGACTCAACCCCAGCCTGTGCAGCTGGATCCCGAATTCCTTGTCAAGCCAATGCCAGGTGGTGAGGATGGGCTCCAACATCTCTACCTTTCTTACCCTCAACACAGGAGACCCCAGGACTGTGTCCTGTGTCTCCTCCTCTACTCCCTGTACACCCATGACTGCGTGGCCACACATAGCTTCAACTTGGTAATAAAGTTTGTTGACGACACAACAGTGATGGGCCTGATCACCGACGATGATGAGACGGCATACAGGAGAGAGGTCAACAATATAAAAAAGTGGTGCCAGGAGAATGCCCTCTCTCTCATCGTGGACAAAACCAAGGACCTGCTTGTGGACTACAGGAGGAGGGGGGGCTGGACCCCACCACCATCAACGGGACTGCTGTAGAGAGAGTCAAGAACTTCAAGTTCTTCGGTGTCCACATTACCGAGGACCTCACTTGGGATGAACACACCAGCCATGTGGTGAAAAAGGCACAGCAACACCTCTTTCACTTCAGACGACTGAAGAAGTTCGGCATGGGGCCCAACATTCTATGGGCCTTCTACAAAGGCAGAACTGAGAGCGTCCCGACTGGATGCATCACCACCTGGCATGGAAATGATACTGCCCAGAACAAAGAACATTAAAGACACAAAGACTGATGCCGGACTGACTGGTACTGAGCTATGATCTTCAGCAGATCATCAGTTTACACACATACACGCACGCACGCATGCACGCACGCACGCACTCACGCATTCACGCACGCACATACACACACAAATGCAAACAACTACACACACATATGCATATTTATTAAGGCAGAGCCTACAAACACACAGCACCTTACATACACCACACACTATTTATTATTATTACTGCTTTTTTTATTTTGTTGTTATTTTATTGGTATTGTCGCTGCAGTGTTGAGGAGCCGAAACACAAGAATTTTAGTCTCTTGTACTTTTACGAGACGTAACAATAAAGGATTTTTAGACTCTTGAATCTTGAATAGTGATCAGCCTCAGGTGTGCCAAACTAACAACCTGTCTTTTATATACTACCGTGAAGCTTGGTCCTGGGCTGACTGGCTGACACAAGCATGGACACAGCTGGATTGGCAAATAAGGAGAAGGGAAGGAGCCAAGCGCTTTGAAGGAAGGAAAGAGCAGAGTGGCTGCAGTACCTGAGTGAACCGGAAAGAGACTAATAAATAAAAACTTTTTTTTTTACCACTGTAACCTGTTCCCGTGCCTCCATCTGAACCCTTCCAGTGGCATATTCTTGTGGCACAAGTTTATACCTTCAAATCCTGAAATTATTATCAGAGGAGACAAGACACATAGTTGTCATTGCCCAACACCCCTTTAAAATGACCTTGACTTCGCACTGAGTATATAAACACAACTTCCACTATCAACAAAAATATGTCCTTTCTAGTCCAGTGTAGCTTTGACTAGGTATCATTTTAAGGTTTCAAAACTTCATCAGAGCGTTGAAAAGAAATATCAGGCATACAGCCACAATTAATTGAAATGGACTTTATTTGCTTTTGTCATCAGTATATGAATTTCTACATCTAAAAAAGACCACACTAGATCCATGGCTTCAACTGTTAGCCTTATAGTAAGTTCAAAGCAACAATCTGTCAGGGTTTGGTGGCATATACTGGAGCCATGTACTTGAACAGATTGTCAATTACTATTTTTTTATTATCAATTTATTTTGCTATATAACGGTGGTGATTAATAACTAAATTATTCTTTTCAGAACTTGCCGTATGAATATGACCATAATCTTTTTTTTGTTTGTTGGTGGGGTGGAGTGGGGTGGGGCATTATTAGCCTTTATTAGGCAGGACAGTAGATATATAGACAGGAAACAGGTTGAAGAGAGAAGGGGAAGATGTGCAGCAAAGGTCCCGTGACCAGATTTGAGCCCAGGTTGCTGCTCTCAGGCCTGAGTCTACTTGATACGTGCATAACTGGCTGACCCATCAATTTTCCCCAAGTGTGAACATAATATCATGTTGAAAATACTTTGATGCCTTTCATCACAAGAGTAAAATGAATAATACGGATGGTCAGAGATGGGCAGTATTTCAATTAAATGTATTTAAAATATGTATTCAATTGCTTTCATGTATTTTGTAATTTGTATTTTGCTGGACAGAAAAAAATAAGATGTAATTTAGGAGCTTGTATTTGTGTATTTTAAATACTTAAAATACATTATTTAATATATCATTTTATTCTCAAATAAGAGACATTTTTATCCCCAGGTTTAAACTGTAGAAAAAATTGTACAACAATTAGCCTAATCACAGTCTTTGGCTAAATGCAAGTGAATCATGTGTCATGTGCTGGCGGGTCCTGCAACGCACTCATTGTGAACTATATATTTCATTTGTGTTCCTTGTGACCAGTAGCTTGAGGAAAGAAGCTGCTTTGGTGTTTGGTGCAAATTTCCCTTAAGATAAAGGTATGTAATCAAAATATGATCAGATATTGCATGTTAAGGCAAGCTTTCTGAATGACTCTAAAATACAACAGAAGAAAAGAGCAACTAGCAAACACGTGCTCTAGAACTGAAAAATATACTTACTAGCTAGCAATGTTAGCATACCAGCTAACGCCACAGACACGCTCAGGCAGCCTGGAACAGTGGGATGTTATGGTTAGTCATCATATGGGAAGCTTCATTAGTGAGATTAATTGTTAGTGACTTCTGTAACTCAGGACAACATTATTTTCTAGCATAGCTACATTTGGGCATTTTATAGTGGCCAGTCTTAATAGTTGGGACATTGCGTGCACAGTCCTCTTGAGGATAAGGATACCATTTTACAGTGTTTGCTATGACAGGCCATGGTCAGGTTAATACTTAGGTAAAAAAAAATAAATCATTGAATTTAAGAAAGCAAGGCATGTATCAATTACTATTTTTTCATTCTGATCTTTACTCTAAAGCTAAATGTTTTTCGTCTTTTTCTACAAAACGTTTTACAATATGGATTATATGGAGTTCATGCAATTCAAAGTGAATTAACCCCATCCCTGGCTAATGCTTAAGTAACACATAAATGACTGTGTTTTAGTGTCTATTATGTGAGTTGTTAGTGTTTTTTGAATGCTGTTCTTGAAGTTGCAACTGGTAGGCCTAATCAATAAACATGTATTAATGGTATCTTTATACATGTTTATTTAGGTAGAAGTCAGTCATCTCAGGGGATGAGTGGCAATGAACCATCAGAGCCTGGCCAGGCTGGCCTATCATCTGCCACATCTGCAGAATAAGAGGCCACACCAATGCTCAAATGTGCAATTTTAGATGGGAAATACTTCCAAATAATTAAGTAGATGAAGATAGAGGCTGAGTATCAGCTGTGCACTAAGAAAAAGCTCATAATATGTGGCTCT
The DNA here is from genome assembly GCF_029633865.1 of Lampris incognitus. Classification (NCBI taxonomy): domain Eukaryota; kingdom Metazoa; phylum Chordata; class Actinopteri; order Lampriformes; family Lampridae; genus Lampris; species Lampris incognitus. The sequence continues at coordinate 24,122,393 of NC_079222.1, forward strand.
CTTGTAGCGATGTTAAATTTTAAAACCCACTTGAAATGAAGGCAAAGGAATTTGAAGACCACAAAAAGGAATTTGGCAGTGGGAAAAGCCAAAAGAAACAAACAAGCAAAAAACAAAAACAAAAACAAAAAATAAATAAAAAAACAGGACCTCATACAAGCAAACTACTTTCTTTGAACGTGGTCCAGTGACACAAAATAAAATTGACTCTATCGTCAAATCCTTTGTCACAAAAGGCATGTACCCATTGGCCACTGTTGAGCATAAAGAATTAATAGACTTGGTACAGGAACTTTGCCAAGGTGCTAAAGTTGTGTCCAGGAGGACACTTAGGAGAAGAATTGTTGAAGACTTAAATAATAAAACAGCAAACTTGAAGGGCAGACTTAAGTCTTACAACATGTTTGCACCACTGCAGATATCTGGTCAACTAAAAAAACAAAAAAAAACCCAAGTTATTTGGAAGTCACTTTACGTTGGATACAGACAAACATGCTAGAACATGAATCAGCTGCTATTGCTTGCAGACATTTTCCCTATCTGCATACCTACAAACACATTGCAGAACTACTAGAGAAAGTCCATCAGAATACGAACTCATAACTGACACTATTGTGGCTACTGTAACTGACAATGCATCAAACTTCTCAAAAACATTTTGAGAGTTCAGTATCACAGTCGTTTCAGAGGAACAGGATTAGATAGATGAGCAGGAACAGGATCTTTCATTTTTAATAATGGATCCAAAGGGAGAAGTGTCGGAGTGTGCTATCATTCTACCACCTCACGTCAGGTGTTCCACTCACACACTGTGTTTGGTTTCAACCACTGATGCCAAAAGAGCAATTAAAGACAATTCAGCTTTCTCCAGGCTGAATCATTCATCCATGGCAAAGTGCTCAGCCCTATGGAATGCCTCTGGCAGACCAAAATATGCGGGAATACCCAGTGACTTGACCAGCCAGCAACCGAAGATACCCTGCATTTATAGGTGGAATCCTTTTTATGACTGTTTGAGTCAGCTGACATTTCTCTGAGAGAAACTTGCTGAGATCATGCCTACCTTGCAACTCCCACCATTCAAAGAGATAGAGCTTGATTTCTTTTAGGATTACTGCAGAGTATTCAAGCCCATTGTCAATGCAACTGACCGCATTCAAGGTCAGACCTCATGCTACTGTGTTGAGCTCATACCTACCCTCTGCTGTTCAGGCTAAACTACTGCTCACATATCTTGCAAGTCACCATAGCTGGCTTTGAGAAAAGGTTCAGGAGTCTCTTACAGCTGAAGACTAATGTCAATGAAGCCATCTTGGCGGCAGCGACCCACCCGTTTTTCAAGATGAGGTGGTTGCCTCCCAAACTAGCTGCAGAGAAGAAGAGGATACATCACCTGTTTCTACACTCAGCTGAAGAGCTTGGCCTTTTGTCAGAAAATGAGACTGACTCATCAAACACCGCTGAAGAGAATAAAGACAATTTCCTCATCTTCTCAGACCAGGGTACGGTTAAACTACTCTCACTTCAGTGTCTTAAAGTTAAACTACAGTTTCATGATTAATCATCAAAAATTAATATTCATCAATCAAAAAATAAGTGAGTAGCTAGTTAATATCACATTTGAAAATATTTTTTGTGAAATTAAAAATCCTTGAATTTAATATAGATTCATAACAATCTTGTTTCCCTGTTTGCCTCTTCTGTTTCCAATCCCAGCAACAGGAACTGAGAGCCAGTCGGGCAGAGAGATATTGCCCAGCCACAGCAAAGCAAGAGTTGGAGACGCTTCCCTTTCAGGAGGACCACAGAAAGGACCTTTCATTGCTGGATTCATATTCACTGATCAAGCTACTGTTTGTGAGATTCAACACCACTTTGCCATCATCAGCACCAGTTGAGCATCTCTTCTCCTTTGCAGGTAAGGTTTAGGCGATTAACAGCTGAACTGATGGAGAAACTAGTTGAGCTGAAAAAGAACTAAAACAGAAATGGAAGGACTGCAGTGTTAGGGGGGTACATAAAGGAGTATACTTTTTTTGTGTTTATTGTTGGCATTGGGGTGAAGGGGGGTGCTTCTCTTAATCTTCTACTATTTTGTACTGTATCATACTCTGCTGTAACAGTACGGTTATGTGTCTTATGCACTCGTTCAATTGGTTGCTTGTAAACAGAATAGAATAGAATACTCTTTATCAGTCATTTTGTACATACATACAAATGAAATTTACTCTCTGCATTTAACCCATCCTAGCTGTGTAGCTAGGAGCAGTGGGCAGCCACCGTGCAACACCCGCGGACCAACTCCAGTTATTTCTTCCTATTGCCTTGGTCGGGGGCACAGACACAGAGGTGTAAAAACCAGGTCCAGAAAGTAAATGTCCAAACCGTGTATTTGCTCCAACCATGTTACTAAACCAGCTGATTTCATTAGCTAGTTTTGCTTACCTAGTTGAGGAGTGGTGTTGACTAGAATCTGCTGGTGTAGTGCATGAGTGGAGCAAATACATGATTTGGACTTTTATTTTCTGGACCTGGTTTTTACACCTCTGCACAGACAGGAGTATCAACCCTAACATGCATGTCTTTCTGATGGTGGGAGGAAACCAGAGTGCCTAGAGGACACCCACACCCTGGGGTTCGAACCCAGGACCTTCTTCCTGTGAGGCAACAGCACTAACACTGGGCCACCATGCTGCCCATTGCTCATAAAGTTGGAGATCTCAAGAAATTTACTTACTCCACTGCACTTATATTTATCGCTCTTGAAAAAGGCATCTGCTAAATGTCCAGCCTTATTGTCTTCGGAAAGAACTAGTGCGTCACTGTGGCCTAACTGTTCAGTTCCCCCAGTTGCATTTCAGTTAGCTGTTCACTCAGTCAGTCAGTGGTCACTTTGACTGACAGAAACCACCCAGCATACACCCCTGAATTCGCAGCCTCCCACCTCCAAGATTTCCTGATTGGCCACTTCAAATCTATGATGTGGGGAAATTAGAAGAGTTCATCTTTTCAATGTAGGGGGGTTAAGGTCAGACCCATACTGAGGCTAGTAAATACCTAAAATGTGATATCAGTTTGTATAGAATGTATTTTTGTATTTTCAAATTACAAATTATTATTTTAATTCAATACATTTTCTCATACCATTATTCTGTATTTTATTTTAATACATTTGATAAGCAAGTATTTGTAATTTGTAACAAGATACTTTTTGATCTCTGCGGATGGTAAGAGTAATACATCCAGGGTTCTTTCATTCTATTCTTTCAGACATTTTTATGTCTGTATGTAAACTTATGCAGAATGAAATTCAAACTAAACCAAAACAACTTATGCTAACGGATTTTTTTTTATTCTTTTCATTTTCATTTTTTATTTATCTTTTATTTACATCATTTTTTAAAATTTGAGAATTATTTATGAATCCTAGGTAATTTGACCAATAGTCTCACATCAGATGTGTATGACATTTGGCCTTTTTCTCTCAAGTTACATGGCAAATGATCATGCAATCTATTTTCTAGAAAAGACTAAATGGTCTATCCTCTGCCAAAGGACACTTCTTTAACCTCTCTCACTATCAAAATTACATGACAAGAAAAAACCCAGAGGAACAGCAGAGTGCTGCAGCAACCAGAACAAGGGAGATGTGTTGCGTAGTCATCTGGACATGGTTAACAAGCTAGCCGTTGTTTGATGGTATGCGTGCATGCTATCACTGGTTATCTATGACTCGAGTTATTCATGAGTCGAGCGCTTCCGTAAAGATTTGCGGTTTCCAGACCTCTGTGAATGGTATAGGTGGAAGAAAATGGGTGGTGGATAGGTAAATGTCCTTGGTACCGACACATCCGGGTCACCATGGAGATTGCCACAGGACAGTTACCAGAACAACGTAATATTTCATGGGGCTCTTCAAACGACAATCAACTCACAAAAACAGACTATTTCAATTACTGCTGTTTCTAGGGGGTACAGCCCTGCTCAGTGTAGCTGTGTTTAAATTGCCGTACAAGGACAGCCTACATCTTTTATTTTTCTGAAATCAGAATCAGAAATACTTTATTCATCCCCGAGGGGACACTGGATCCTCATGCTTTGACATAAATCACTCTGGTATTGATTCATTGTTATGAAAATGCTGGTGACACAAATACTGCAATGATCAGTGAAATACATCCATCCATTATCTTAACCGCTTATCCTGCTCTCAGGGTCGCGGGGATGCTGGAGACTATTCCAGCAGTGTCAAGCCGAAAGGACATATCTCTGCATATTGTGTAGTTGCAAATTTGTCAGTATAAATCCACTGAATGAGTGAAACCTTGCTTATATATATAGAATATCTGACATAAAAAAAACCCCAACAAAAACGGGTTATTTTACATGTATCACATCAGGACACTCAAACGATGCATATGTGTGTGTGTGTGTGTGTGTGTGTGTGCGCATGTTTAGCTATCCTTGTGTGGACCAAATGTCCACACAATTATAGCAAAACCTGACAGTACATACCTTGCGCGGACATTTCAGAGGTCCGCACAAGGAAAAGGGTCTATTTTAGGGTTAGGAGTTGGTTTTAGGGTTACGGTTAGAATTGGGGTCAGGTTAAGGTTAGGGTAAGGTTTAGGGTTAGGCATGTAGTTTGCGTGGTTAAGGTTAGGGTTAAGGGCTAGGAAATTAATGTAGTCAATGAGGGGTCCACACAAGGATAGTGAAACACGACTGTGTGTGTGTGTGTGTGTGTGTGTGTGTGTGTGTGTGTGTGTGTGTGTGTGTGTGTGTGTGTGTGTGTGTGTGTGTGTGTGTGTGTGTGTGTTGTGACTGTCCGAAGAGGTATCTGATCAAAATGTTCTGTCATGTTTCATTCATAGCAGGGTTCGATATTTTTCATCAAAAATCAGGTTTCTGTCAATGCATTCGTTGTGAATAAATACTAGGACAACAGTTGCTCATTTATTTACAGACAGCAACACAAACACTCCCTAAAAAGTAACAGAATATTTAAAAAATTTATGAAGAGAGGATAAAGAAGGAGAGAGAGATGGAAAAACATCAGTGATACAGGGAAGGTAACGGAGTTGGGCGTGAGTATGGTTTGAGTCATGAGTAGGGGTTGTGAAGCTGTACCAGTGTATGAGGTCTGTTCCGTTGCCTACCAACATGAGGATTGCTGGTTCGACAATTGGCCGTGTCTGTGGGTGAGAAGCCGGATGTGGGTATGTGTCCTGGTCCAGCGCCATGCATGTCCTGGTCGCTGCACTAGTGCCTCCCCTAGTTGGCCGGGGTGCCTGTTTGGGGGGGGGGGGGGGCTGGGTGGAATAGCGTGATCCTCCCACGCGCTACGCCTCCCTGGCGAAACTCCTCACTGTCAGGTGAAACGAAGCAGCTGGTGACTCCACATGTATTGGAAGGAGCATGTAGTAGTCTGCAGCCCTCCCCGGATCGGCAGAGGGGGTGGAGCAGTGACTGGGACGGCTCGGAAGAGTGGGGCTGGGTACAATTGAGAAGAAAAACAGGGTGGGGGAGGGGGGATCTAAAAAAATAAAAATAAACAAAATGAAAATGTCTCTCTTTCAAAATTCTTGGCCGTTTTTATTCTTGAAATAATGCCTTGGCAACTCAAAATGTGTTTTGTGGCAAATGATATCGATGGCAGCTCACCGTCTGTCCCAGTATTGACTGGGAACCGAAGACAAAAATCCAGAGTGAAGGACGGGACACTGCATACAGTATCAGTAAGTCCTCACAGAGATACCCGGCTGCAGCCTGACTTCTCATCTCCCTCCCTCCGTAAAACCATCCTTCTCTCCCCACGTCTATCTGATGGCCCTTCTCCCTGCCCCGGTGCTCTTCAGAGCTGCAGCAGTTCTCCAGTCATCAGGACCGGTAGCTTTATCTTTATTTAGGGTTCCCAGCATTGACACAGCATCCACTTGAGATAACTGGAAGAGTCCCAGCCTCCAACTCTCACTGCACTGTGATACGTGTCCTAGGCAACATCCAAGTGTGTGTGTGTGTGTGTGTGTGTGTGTGTGTGTGTGTGTGTGTGTGTGTGTGTGTGTGTGTGTGTGTGTGTGTGTGTGTGTGTGTGTGTAGGACTGCTGCTGTAGTAAATACTTTTTTTAACCTTAATTGGCTATTGACAAACCACCAGCCACAAATCGAAAAAGATCTTGGCCCGTCTTTGTAATGGTTATCAGAACTATGGTTTTATACCAACATTGAGAAACACACAATTTCGCAATCAAGAATTACTTGTCTCACAATACACTTGCGCTGCCTCTTTGGAGGTTCAAGCTGTGACAGTTTTAGAAGCACTGCGTGTAGTTACCTTAATTATCTTGATCAATTATCAAAACAGTGGTTTTTTTTGTAGACATGCATGTTCTGTTTTTATTCCTCCAGTCTCGATCCCCCCCCCCCCCCCACCTTCTCTGTCTAATCCCTGGGTTGATAAGATTGCTTCCCTTTCTCAGGCTATCGCTTGCGAGGCAAAAGGGCACTTGAGGAATGACAGGGCCGACATGACTGACGTTAGCCGCTCTTGCCTCAGCGCTCTTGTGCCCTGTGCAGAAAACTGCTGACAACTCGCAACCAGCTGAGTATTATCAATGGGACATTCCTGTAGGTTTGTTTATAAAGGTCACACAGTTCTGCTCTCTCAGGGATTTAGTCAAGCTGAAATGATGTGTGAGGTCAACCGCTGGTTAGCTTGGTTTAATGTGATATTGTAATTACAGTGGCTTTGTTTTAGAAACAGACATTTGGAACAACCTGCCTTGCAGCCTCTTAAAAAAAAGCCTCTTAAAGGGACCTTAAATTAGCTTCTGATTACAAGAGACATATGTTTTTCAGGCTGCAGAGCATGTTTGAGGGCCAATAACCTCCTAATTAGAAAAAGAGCTATTGTTATGGGTTTTTTTTGGCAATTGGTTACTTTAGTAATGAGGAGGTGGATGATTGGAAAAATCAGTTTGTACTTGTTTCAATGTCAGATGCTTATTTATTTATTTTCCAGATTTTTTTGCTTGGTGTGACACACTGAAATCTCAGTAATTGCCCTTAGTTAAGACATACTGTGGAGTATCCCGGTGCAAATGCTATGCAGTTCCTACATTCATATGTTTTACACCCCCCCTTTTTTTTTTCTCTCCCCAATCAAATTTTGGCCAACTACCCCACTCTTCCGAGCCGTCCCAGTAGCTGTTCCACCCTCCGTCAGTCCGGGGAGCGCTTCAGACTACCACATGCCTCCTCCGATACATGTGGAGTCTCCAGCCACTTCTTTTCACCTGACAGTGAGGAGTTTCGCCTGACAGTGAGGAGTTTCGCCTGACAGTGAGGCTTTTCGCTAGCATGATGTAGCGTGTGGGAGGATCACGCTATTCCCCCTCCCCCCCTGAACAGGCGCCCCGGCCGACCAGAGAAGGCGCTAGGACACATACCCACATACCCACATCCAGCTTCCCACCCACAGACACGGCCAATTGTGTCTGTAGCGATGCCCGACCAAGCTGGAGGTAAAACGGGGATTCGAACCGGCGATCCCTGTGTTGGTAGGCAACGGAATAGACTGCTACGCTACCCGGACGCCCAACTACACTTTTGTTATTATTTGTTTGCACTTATAATATAATGGAAATATAATATTTTTTTTTTGGTATTTCCCCCTTTTTCTTCCAATTGTACTTGGCCAACTACCCCACTCTTTCAAGCCGCCCCGGTCACTGCTCCACCCTCTCTGCCGATCCAGGGAGGGCTGCAGTCTACCACATGCCTCCTCTAATACATGTGGGGTCACCAGCCGCTTCTTTTCGCCTGACAGTGAGGAGTTTCACCAGGGGGATGTATTGCGTGGGAGGATCATGCTATTCCCCCCAGTTCCCCGTCTCCGCCAAACAGGCACCCCGACCGACCAGAGCAGGCGCTAGTGCAGCGACCAGGACACATACCCACATCTGGCTTCCCACCCACAGACACGGCCAATTGTATCTGTAGGGACGCCCGACCAAGCTTGAGGTAACATGGGGATTCGAACCAGGATCCCCGTGTTGTTAGGCAACAGAATAGACTGCTACGCTACACGGACGCCCCCAATCCCTCACCTTTGGCAGAGATGCCAAGCATATTTTCAAGCTTTTTGGCTATCCTCCAAGCCAATGACACCCCAGCTCCTCATCTCTGATGCTGGTTTTGGAAGGGTCAGTAGAAGGGGCAGTTTTGTTGCCAGAGTGGTCAGGATTTAGTATTTGACAGATCAGCTTAGCAATGCTTATTATTATTAAAAACAGCCCCATTCGAGTGTGATACTATTAGTAGGGGCAACAGTTTCCAAAAAGCTCTTTGGATTTCCAAGTTCATTATATGAATTTTATGTTGCCTCATTGTGTCCAACCACCTCCTCTTATTAAAATGTTGAGCACAAAATCTTTTGATTTTTGATGACGCAGAATATAACTAATCGTTTTGTCTAAACGGCTAACCTGCCAATTGGAGTATGAAAAGTCACTAAGGACTGTGGGTGAAATCCATTTTTTCTTGCAGTCTGTTACTGTTTTGTTGTAAATCTAGATGCACTTTTTCAGACAGGCGAGAAGCTTTTCAGCAGGGACTATTACTTCTAAAGCAAGACACTGCTTCCTCTGCCTGCAATGAAAATGATATACTGTCAGTTTGCAAAGGCCTTTTTTTTCTTCTGTTTTTCAACTCTTTTATTTTTTTTACTTCCTTCAACGTCTTCCCACACTTTCCCTGTTTTGTGTCAATGTGACCACAAAGCCTGAAAATAGAGGTTGTTGGTGGGCTTGTGCATGCATGTGTGTGTGTGTGTGTGTGTGTGTGCGCATGCGTGTGCGCATGTGTGTGTGCACGTACATGGAGTGGTTTGTGTGTGTGTGTGTGTGTGTGTGTGTGTGTGTGTGTGTGTGTGTGCGTGCGCGCGCGCATGCACATGGATTGGGCACATGGGCCAGTTCTGGGTTTGTACATAAACCTAATTGTGGTGGAACTGGTGAAATATACAACTAAGACCAGAGACCATTAACGTTTCTTGACTTGACTTGTCTCTATTCAGACTGTTTAGTATGATACATATCATTATGCTAGCTCTGTAACTTGTTGACTTAGTATATATATATATATATATATATATATAATTCTACTGATTAACTATAACTCTTCAGCTCTGGCTTGGCCACAAAAGCATCATAAACAGCGTTTCTAAACTCTGAATTCCTAAGATATTGCATGTGAATTGATCATTTTTCCTCACATGAATGTGTGAATGAACATTTTGGAGGAAAATAGGGTGTGCAGGGAAGTGTGCATGTGATGGACTGTCAAAAGGCAAAAACATGTTGGCATGGAGCCAAGGCTCATTGGAGTAGGACTCGGTGCAGGTTATTTTTGGTGTTGCTCAGCTGTCCGGGGGCCGATGAGAAAGCCCTTATAAAGAGGTCCTCTCCGGGTGAATGGAAAGTGGGTTATCAGCTGCACTGTTGCTCCTTGACGGGTCCAATTCGTTTGCATCTAGTCAACACCTTTAAGCGCTCCCTGGCAACGATCCGACCCCTGGCTTCCTTAAGCGACCCTTCTGTTCCCGAGCACTTCCAATACATCATCCTCCAAACTATTAAAAAAAAAAAAAAAAAAAAAAACTCCTCTTCCTCTATCTTCTTCTCAATCTTAGTTTAATTGATTTCAATTCACCAAAGTTTATATTAATTCAATTTAGTCAAGTTCAATTCAATTCAATTCGATTTCCTCACTTAAACCGGTCGGCTGAACGAGTTTTGTTCTTCCAGCGCCGCTTCCTTCCCTTTCCTCAGCTGTTTTCCAGCCCAATCCATCTCTCTTTTTCGTCTGCTTTGCATTATTGATGAAAAATAAAGGCTTAAATGTGTTTTGACTTACCATATCGTGGCACTGCCTCATGGTTAATGGAATTTTAATGTAAGGGTGAACTAAAATCTCCGTATGTGAGGCCCCCGTAAGGCTCAGACACATTTTGTATACGTGTGATTATGTCCCGTGTCATCCCGCTGATTGTGCAAAATAATTTCACTTCCTGCTTTGTAGAAGCAAAAGGTTAAAGTAATGAAAGTGTTTTATCTTCTGTGGGTATTTTCCTGATGGTGTGTATCCCATGAAAAATGTAGTAATGTACTTCCTAATATAAATAAACAAAATTCATACAAAAGTTAATAATAATAAAATTAATAAATAATAAAATTTATAATAATGAAATTACTAGAAAAATAATAACAAAAATTCAAAATCCTACAGTGCAGAGCCTCAAAAAATAGCTAACATTTATTAAACAGAACAGGCGTTTCGCTTGTTGTTATTTGAGACTGGCCGTTTTGAAAAAATGTCATTACCACATCTTTCCTTTCTTCTCCTTCTTTTTCTACCCTCCACTCCTTTCCTTTTCTTAGGAATGTTTTCCCAGACTCTCTTTTCACCCTCTGTGAACACTCTGTCTCTCTGTGGTTAAGCACTTCATTTGTCTTCACTAGGATCAGAAAGGCACTGGAAATCAAAATAATCATTGGAAATTGAAGTAGGAGCACCCAAAAGACAAACCCAGGATAATAAGATGTCAAGGCATATTAAAATAGCACACCTCAGGATAACTGACCTCTCTCAGAATAATTCAATTTTATTTCTAATTCTGTTATTTATTTTTGTGTGTGTGCTTAATCAATCAATATCGTGGGATTACTAAACATACCTGAATAATACACTTGGTTACAATCAGCTTTATTTGTAATTATAAGGTATGAAAGTGTAATATCTCTTTGGGTTCAAACAATACTCTCTGCTAGTGCATTTTAAGTTTGATTGATCAATATAGCCGAACCCTTGTTGAAACACAAAATAGTTCCTGTAAAGTCTCTCCGTAAAATTGGACCAAATAGGATTATATATCTGATGTTCATACAACTGTTTTGTTTTCCAAAACAAGTTGTCTAATTGATCTTGCAACAACACATAATGACATAAATCATCAGCTTTGCAATAGTGTTGATAGGGATATCATTTAAATCCATATTTTTTTAATATATTTACAGAGCACATCATGGACTCAGCTTTAAAATGTTAATGATCAGGTTTAAAACATGGTTTTAACTTCATTGGAAGGCTTTACTCCCCAATATGAGCCCACTCATAGCCAAATGCTCTTTAGCAGGGCTCATCTGACTAGTCTGGAGTCTAGACTAAAAGTGACTGTGTTTGCCATCAGCTCTCTGTGACTGTTGGATGCCCTGGCTAAATTCAATATTATCTTTTGAGTTGTTACTTGAATCACTTGTTAACAGACTTCCTTGAGATGTATTTTGATTTTGTCCACTTCTTAACTGGTTTTCTCTTATTTATAAATGTTGGCTTTGTATTCACTTGAATATGCTTCCCATTTTTTATGTCTCACATTTTATTGTAATTATTATTAATAATACTTACTCCTACTCCTACTCCTACTACTACTACTACTGCTACTGCTACTACTGCTGCGACTACTACTACTACTGCTGCTACTACTATTACTACTACTACTACTACTACTACTACTACTACTGCTGCTGCTGCTGGTGCTGCTGCTACTACTACTACTGCTGCTGCTGCTGCTGCTGCTGCTACTACTACTACTACAACTACTACTACTAATAATAATAATAGTAATTATAATAAAGAATATAGAATTATCTTTTCATATGGCATGATTATGTGCCTTGTAGAAAATTGTACAAGACTCATCTTACACTCCATAATCCACATGCATCACAGAAGGATGAATCAGTTCATCTGGACACAACAGTTATTGAGTTGTATCCAGATCAACTCATTCAACTTTCTTTGATTTCCTTACCTGGGTTGTTGAGCATGCGTAAAGACATAATCACATGCAGCTCGTGCATATGATGCATAACTATCTGGTAATCAAGTCTTGTAATCGATGCAACATAAAATAATACCACAAACAGACAAAAATGTGTGTCCCCACTCCCCAAAGATTACAACAGCATCGGCTTTTCCAGGTGATTAGCCCACAGCAGCGTTTCCTCACAAGTCACTATATAGCAACTGTTCTTCACTTTATTGCCAAAAGATGGTGCTATAGACGTTGTGCCCGTGCGGAGCATGTTGGACACCAGTGACCATTTTCAATGTTTGCATCCTGACTTTTTTGATTTGGTTATTTGTCTCCTCCGCCAAATATTTGAGAAAAGTGCCATTCATTAGGGATCAGTCAAATATAACAGCACATAGTGTTTTTACAGAAAATGGCTGCTACTTTCTGATAACGTTGTAGCGTTTAGTGGTTGTAGGAGACTGCAAATTCTGTTCCGCGAACCCCTGTGTACAACCAGGTGAAAAACTAACAGATTGCATGCCTTACATCTGGTGTGGTGAGTAAAATACATGTGAAAGGGGGAATGACCTGAAACTTTACTTACAGTAACAGGGAAGGGGGAGGAGGGTGTTGTAACCTTTTCCATAAGGAAACTTTAGTCGTGCAATAGGTTCAGCCCATTTTCCCCATTTCTTTTTCCTTTCAGTTTCCTCCCCCTCACACCATACCTTGGATGGCACGCAAGGCCCTGACCACCACCACAGTATGGCGCCAAGGGGGCGCAGTGTGTGTGTGTGTGTGTGTGTGTACATGTGCTGGTCTGGTTAGAGGGCCGAGACCCCGGATATGTTGTGGAAGTGTGTAGTGGACACGGGCCAGACAGGACATGACCTGCTAGAGGAAGCCCAACTGGCCCGATAGGACAAATGGCCATCAATCAACACCTTGTGTCCCGCCCATTGTCAACCACTTCAAACACGGTGGAGGACTGGGCTCATAAGCGGGCAGGCTGACGTGTTCACAAATATCAGGTCTTAATTTCTATATTTTGTATATAATACAACTCTTATCAGGAGCTCTTGGTTCCAATGAGTCCTTTGTACGATTCTCTTACTGACTTTACAAAATTTAACAAATAAGACATATTACATTTCCGTTCTTATTCATTTGGTGACATAAAACCAGGTAAAATCTTCATTTTTTAGAACATACATTTCTTGCAAATTGGAAGATAAAGAAGCATGCTACAGTAAATTAGCATCATCGCTGCATTTCTGTGATACACATTAGCAGAGTGCCTGTAATATTCCATTATCCTTGCTCCTTAATTGCTGGATGTGATCTAAAACCAGGCCGGCCACCTGTAATTGATGGATATGATTATTTATTAGTCTTTTGAACCCCATTGCAATTTAGCACTTTCATTACTCCCACTGCATGGCCATAAGAGATCAAAGCTCCGGGTTTATTTCTCAGGTCTGCAGGCTGTCGAGGGTCTAGTCAGAGTTTCGGACAAATGACCAGTAGGTCAAGAACTCAGTTCCGCTGAAGGGAGAGGCCAAGGACCAAGAGCTGGCACTGGACTAATGTCACAGTGCTGTGATTATAGTAAAACACTGTTGGAAAAAGCTTTTACTCAGTTGGTAGCACATAGGAATAGAATTTGCAGTAGTGGTGGTGGTGATATTTAGATTAGATTGGATCAGATTAGATTAGATTAGATTAGATCAGATTAGACAACATTACATTGGATTGGAATACATTTGGTTAAAAAAATCTCAATGATTCTTTTCAGAAATTGACTTGTTGCAGCAGCAGAGGAAACGTCGATAGGAATGGTCAAGATTAAGAATTCTGACGATGAAATGATGATATGATTATGATGGTGTTGCGGACAATGATGGTAATGAAAATGACGATGATTATAGAGCAAAACATTTGAAAAAAAAGTCTACTAATTAAAAAATATATCTAGTTTATAGACATATAACCGGCTTGTCTATGTCTGGGAAAAGGGGCGAGAGGCGCTAATTAACAAACCTGTCAGTGGTTCCTTGAAGTGAAGTGAAGCTGCCGATAAGCGGAGTGTCTGGTAAAGGGAGACTAGCGGGGCCCCAAAACCATCTGGACTTTATTCTCATTGACATTGTGGCACAAAATAAGTTATCGACAATTATGGAATATACGAAGTATATGACGCAAACTGAACCCAAGATAGTAATATTGTTAGGGTGCATTAAAAGTAGGACCAATTAAAGGTGTAATCGTCCCTTAAACCTGAATGGAATTTCATTTGCTTTATAAGTTAAAAAAAATGATTGAAATTTCATTTATTGATTTAAGATTTGAATCAAGTTCTCAGAGATATCAGACAAAATTGTTCAACATAATTCTATTACTGTATACCATGTCAATGTTTCAGTATGCCCATCCATGCACGTGAATTGTATGAATTGAAACTATATCACAATGCCAAGGGACAAAACATGGAGAAGCGCATTGAGTAACACGTTAAAATGAATGAGGACTTGCAAAATGATTTTTATAAAGTAAAATTTTATTGTATGTCTGGACTGTTGTACAAAAATAGCAAATGAATAAACAGAATAATTTAAGCTTGTTTAAAAAAATAGCAGCAATTAGATTAGATTTTTCTCTTTGCCTGTGTCTTAGTGGAGCACTGGCAATGTTAAAGATCTATCCAATGACTGTGGCGGGCAAGCCTTGTCTCTTACAGGTAATCAACCATCATTCTTTCATGAGGCTGTGAGTGTTCAGAGGAGAATCTGTATCTCCCCTGCTGCTTCTGCCAGCAATACATCCTGCTACACGTTAGGGAACATGACAACCGCACTCCCTCCCAGCTCATTGCACCTGAACACACTACTCCATCTCTTGACATGATAGGTTAAATTAGATCTCTTGCAGTTACTGTATGGCATGTCAAAATGCTCCAGTGAAGCTGAGGCAGGGGTTTTACAGTTTGCAACGTTGATGAATCCTATTGAAATGCACGTTATGTATGGTCAGCTTTACAAAGCACACCATTCTGTGTCAAATGAGGAAACTGTTCTCAGTTACTTACGGTTCAATACATACCTTTATTTTAAGGTGCTGATTTGAAGAGTTTTTAAAAAGAGATGTCATTTTCCAGTTTTCAAATATGTGGCATTATGTGTCAAAGTTGAGAGCCGAATGCTCCAGCTTTTTTTTTTTAAATTTGAGGTGGGTGAACCAAAGCTTATAGTCTTATGTTTCGTATAGCTTTAAGGGAAATAACAACACTGTGATGGATTGGCAGTCTGTCCAGGGTGTCTCCCCGCCTGCTGCCCAATGACTGTTGGGGTAGGCTCCAGCATTCCCGCGACCCCGATAGGGATAAGTGGCTTAGATAATTAATGAATGAATGAAACAGCAACAAGCACCTCTGCTGGCACCATTGATTCTCACACAAATCATGAATTATTTCCCCATGTCAAATTCAAAGACATTTTTATGCCCCCTCGCATGAACTAAACTAAATAATAATAATAATCATCATCATCATAATCGTCATCATCATCTTTACATTTAAATAGCAGTTTTCTAGACACCCAAAGCGCTTCACATTGAAGGGGGTAACTCACTTCAACCACCACCAATGTGTAGCACCCACCTGGGTGATGCACGGCAGCCATTTTGCACCAGAACGCTCACCACACATCAGCTTGAGATGGAGAGGAAGGAATCATTGAACCAGTTACATGAGGGGGATGATTTGGTGGCCAGATGGAGAGAGCCAGGTTGGGAATTTTGCCAGGACACTGGGGAACCCCCTACGCTTTGCCATAAGTGCTGTGGGATCTTTAATGACCACAGTGAGTTAGGACCTTGGTTTAATGTGTCATCCGAAGGACAGCATCTCCTACAGCACAGTGTCCCCGTCACTGCACTGGGGCACTGGGATTTGAAATTTGCTGTTTTTTTTATTAGGACCAGGGAAGACTGCCCCTTACTGGCCCACCAACACCACGTCTGGCAGCGACTCAATTTTCCCGGGAGGTCCATCCAAGTACTAGCCAAGCCCATACCTGCTTAGCTCCTGTAATTTTGCAGAGCCAGGGTACACGTTGGTATGGCTGCCGGAAACAAATCTGCCATTGTACATTGTACCAATGTACCATTCCAATATAGCAAATTCAGGGGCTGTCAGGAATCCGTCGCAGCCAGGAATCGAACCCAGATAGCCCGGACCACAGACGACTGCGCTAACCAGTCAACTAAAGGTTCCGACCCGTTAGCCAAGGGCTAGCGAGTCTAAATTTTTTTTTCAAATATAAGGCATCAGTATGCAAAATGTAAGTTGAAAAACAACCCCCTTTTTTATATTTGGCAGGTAACAGTTGTTACTGCACAGACTGTATAGAAAGATTGTTTAATGTAAATATAGAATGACAGCTATGGTGAGTATAATATGATATATTACAATATTTTACTAGCACCCTCGCATTGTCTAACTTGATCTTATGATGATCGCCCTTCAAGTAAGAAAGAAATTCTAAGAGGCCTTAATAACACCCATTGCGTAAATATATATTCTTTGTGTGGTCTCTGCTCACAGGTTGTGTAGAACAGCCTGCAAAGTTGATGAATCTGATGGGGTCCAGGAATTAATAAATCATTACCAACTGGATACCAACTATTTTGGCATGGTTTGGGAGGTAAACTGTTGTTGAGCTTGAGATATAAGGTAAGAAAACAAATACACCTTCTTCAAAAATCACATTGCTGTAGGAACATGTTGGGAGATATCAATGGTATTTATCACATTTAGCTGACATTTTTAAATAACTGTATGTAAAATACATATTAATCTTCCTTTTTCTCTTTTTGGCTGCCCCTGTTAGGGATCGCCACAGTGGATCATCTGTTTCCATCTCTTCCTGTCCTCTGCATCTTTTCACGCCAGCCACCTGCATGTCTTCCTCTTTTCCTCTTCCCTGCCAGCTCCATATTCAGCATCCTTCTCCCAATATATCCAGCATCACTCCTCCACACATGTCCAAGCCATCTCAGTCTTGCCTCTCTTGCTTTGTCTCCAAACCGTCCAACCTGAGCTGTCCCTCTAATATAATCGTACCTAATCCTGTCCTTCTTCATCACTCCCAATGAAAATCTTAATATCTTCAAGTTCAACTCTGCCACCTCCAGCTCCACCTCCTGTCTTTTTGTCAGTACCACTGTCTCCAAACCATATAACACAGCTGGTCTCACAACCGTCTTGTAAATATATATATTAATAACACATTTATTGATCCTTATACTGGCATTTTGATCACATACGGTTTAAGTGATGCATGCCAACTTAATGCATAACTAGAAAAATCTGAAGCATACTTCATCTTTCTCACCACACAGTGTATCTGAATGACAGTGACAGCGCACGGATGCAAGAGGAACAGATTCTTTCACTCAAAACGAATGAACTTCCATCATATCTGATGCATTAGGTATGATCAAGGGGTCATTATTTGATGTAGATTTATTGTACTGCTGTAGTACACGTGTATTAAGGACCTCAGAACTGATAGGATGTTTCAACTGCTTCGGCTACTGCACTCATTTCAGACAAAATGCTGGAATGGACTGTGACCATGTGTTAACAGTATGTATCGTTAGACATATATCATTTAATTTTTTTTCAAGAACAAACCTTTGAAAGGTTTCACTTTTTTTTAATCTTCACATTTCCCACTTAGTTTGTTGTTTTCCCCATCTTTAGCTAAAACTAGGCTGCAAATAGTTTGTCAAGGATGCAAAATAGTTCCTTTCTTAGGAACTATTTTCTTCCTCTCAACCCTTATAAATGTCCAGGCCCCACCGCACATCCCCCCAAGTCAGTGCATAGTATAAAATATAGTGGAGGACCTACCACTTTTAACACAGAGTATAGCCATGAAGATAGCCACCTATAAGCGGTGACTGGCCATCTGGCAAGGTGGGCAAATGCCAAAAGGGCCATCCAAGCATCATTTGGGCTGCTCTGAATTGATTACTACATTGATTTAAAAAAGAAAAGAAAAAAAACAGTATGGACATTTTTTGATCCCAGTCCATCACTGCCTGTAAGGACAGCGACATGTTTTTTCAAGGATGGTATGCAGAAGTGCAATTCAAATATTGTGTATGTTTACACACAATGGGCACAAGTATAATGCCAAGGTCATTTGACAACTCTTTTTTTTCCTCCGCAATTGTACTTGTCCAATTACCCCACTCTTTCGAGCCACGGAATAGACTGCCACACTGCCCGGATGCCCCTGTTTTGACCACTCTTAGCAAATATACTTTCTGTTGACCAACCTCTTTGAAAAAAAGTGTATATGATGTATGCTGCTGCACATTTAGGGCAAAAGCAGGACAGCTTACTGGTGTGGAAATGGGCTAACACAATGCTCTGTCACTGGAAATGGACATCTTTGTGACAACTGAGAAGTGGCAGGTAGTCACTCTCTGCTATGCTCTACCTTCTCTTCATTTGACATATGCTTAGGGTCTAAGCACTGTCTATTATTGACTGCACATTCTTCTCTTGCTGCTTGTGTGGGTGTGTTGTGTTTGCTGCTTGTGTGGGTGTGTTGTGTTTGCTGTTTGTGTGGGTGTGTTGTGTTATGCCAACTGATACTTGCTTGGAAATAGAGCCTGTATGCAGGGCTGTTAACAGGTAGGGTTGGGTTGGAGGCTCAAGGGTGACTGAGGACAGGTTCTGTTTTTGTTTTGCTTTAGACCCCATATTTGCCTCTGCCTGTGGAAGGTAGGTGGGGGTGACGTAGTGTTGGACAGTGGGGCTTTTGCATGATGAATTTTAAATGAGCATGCGAGAAAAGATATTTACAATATGTTATCTTTGCTTATATCCGCATGATGCCAAGACATGTTAAGAATGAGTTTACAGATTTACCCTCAAATGACCATGACAGTAAACAGAGTTTCAATGGTCGGCATACACTTTAGATAACTATTTTCACAATAGCAGCATAATTCAAATGCAAAATTGAATAAAAGAGAAACAAAACTAAAACAGTATTGCATTTGAGGCAGTAATCAAGACCTCTCTAAGAAAAAACATATTTGGTAAAAATGAAACAGGAGCCAGAATAAACAAGTGGCTTGTTCAGTTCATCTGATATTCAGCAAACAAACCACTGCCCACATGCATTAGTTAAAGGATGAAGTGATTCGTGAGCAGGGACATTAAATTAAACCTGTGTATATTAACTGAACAACTGCATTACTTTTTTTTCTTTGTCTACGCTTGCTGGTTGGTAATCATTTCCTTAGATTAAAATTGAGTATTTTAACCATAACCATGTTCAAGTATGATATCAGTTTGGCTCCCCCCCCCACTGGTTGATCCACTGTTCAGATGTTTAACAGGGCTGGGATACTTTGCTTGTAAGTTAGATTTAGCAACCATGCCGACAGAAAGTTTAGCATATAACAATCCTTAATATAAAGTTGTAGTCAGACAGTCCTCTAGTTTATTAGAAACTGTTTTTTTTGTTGTTGTTGTACACTCATCAGTATATTGGATACATATTCTCTCTCTCTCTCTCTCTCTCTCTCTCTCTCTCTCTCTCTCTCTCTCTCTCTGTACACACACACACACACACACATACACACACATATATATATATAGGTGACAGGCATGGGCGCAAGTCCATATTTGCCAAATCATTATGCGGATTGACAAGTCCATACGGGATCGGTCGAGGCTCCATACGGGATCGGTCAAGGCCCAGGTTAACAACGGCAGCCATTGGTGCTGTGCCCTCACATGGTACTGATGGAAACTGTAAAATTCAAGTACCTTGGTATGTAGCAAGTACTTGGATATTCCACAGGCAAATGGAAACCATGAGGAGACAGCAAGGAGGTCGGCCACAGCCAAATACCCCCAGAGAGTGAGGCAGGTCCTGAGGAGCCAGCTCAATGAGAAGAATAAGATCTAAGCCTTCAACACATATGCCCTACCAGTCATCAGATACCCAGCTGAAATAATAAGCTGGCCAAATGAGGAGATAAAGGCCACAGATATCAAGACCTGGAAACGCCTCACAATGCACGGAGGGTTCCACCAAAAGTCCAGCAGCCTGAGACTGTAACATAAGTGAAAAGATGGGGGCTGAGGGTTAGTGAGTGTCAGGGCCACTATCCAGGATGAAACAAGGAATATCCATGAGTACATCAGAAAGAGGGCCCCCAGGATGAACTGCTGAGTGAGTACCTCAGGCAGCAGAAGACAGAGAGTGTGGAGGAAGAAGAAGAGGAGGTGTCATGGAAGATTAAGCCCCTCCATGGGATGTACCATCTACAGATCGAAGAAGTAGCTGATATTGAGAAATCCTACCAGTGGCTTGAAAAGGCTGAACTAAAGAACAGCACAGCGGCTCTGATCATAGCAGCACAAGAGCAGGCACTCAGGACCAGATTGGTTGAGGTCTACCACACCTGACAAGACCCAAGATGCAGACTGTGCAAAGACGCCCCTGAGATAGTCCAGCACTTAGTAGCAGGGTGTAAAATGCTAGCTGAGAAAGTGTACACTGAAAGGCATAACCAAGTGGCTGGGATAGTGTACAGGAATATCTTTACTGAATACAGACCAGAAGTCCCCAAGCCCAAATGGGAGACACCGCCAAAGGTGGTTAAGAATGGCAGAACTAAGATCCTTTGGGACTTCAAGTTCCAGACTGACAAGCAGGTGCTGGCTAACCAACCAGACATTGTGGTGGCTGAAAAGGAATAGAAGACAGCAGTAGTGATCAATGTAGCAATCCTGAGTCACGGCAACTTCAGGAAGAAAGAGCATGAGAAGCTACAGAAATGCTAAGGGCTGAAGGAAGAACTAGATTGGACGTGGAAGGTGAAATCTACAGTACTCCCAGTGGTAATAAGAGCACTAGGGGCTGTGACCCCCAAACTGGGAGAGCGGCTCCAGCAGATTCCAAGAGCAACATCTGAGGTCTCTGTCCAGAAGAGTTCAGTCCTAGGAACAGCTAAGATACTGTGCAGAACTCTCAAACACCCAGGTCTCTGCTAATTCATTGTTGGCTAACATTGTGAAGCCAGCACATGATTTAGCTGTTAGCCTGTACTTTTTTTCTGAACTTTAGTAAGCTTTGGTTAAACGAAACATTATTTGCTCCAAACCAAGGGTGATACACAACTGTCTGTTTTTCTTTTTGAATATACAGTTCCCTGCCAGTTGTCAGTCAAAACTACCCAACCAGCCATATCACTGTCTTTCTTTCTCTGCTGAATCATCTCACTTTGTTGCTTTTTCTCTGACTGTGTATTTGTTGTGTATTAATATGCATAGCTTTATCTTTATGCTTGTTTGTGTATGTGCTTATGTCCATGTCCGTGTCATGTGTGTGTGTGTGTGTGTGTGTGTGTGTGTGTTTGTGTGTGTGTGTACGCGTGTGTGTGTGTGTGTACGCGTGTGTGAATATTCATATGCATTTCTGTACTAGCGTATTTATTTGCACACTTGTGTGCATGAAGTAGGTATTGTCAGTGTAGTATTAAAAAGGTGGAACATATATCCAGAGCCAGGACATCAAACAACAGAGGCCAGTTGAGTTATGGTGCATCGATTGAATGCAAGAACAAAGGGAGCGGCGAGGAAGGGGATGGAAATTGTAGAAGAAAGAGATAGATGAAGGAGACAGAAGACAAGCAGCCCAGGGTCTGCTGCAAATTCTGTCCAGGGTTCAGAGGCTCTAGGGGTTTATGTCAGTCAGGATATGGGGGAAAAGTTGCTCCCTTGAGAAAAACAGTGGAGAGAAAAAGAGAGAGGGATGCAGAGGGATGTGTGTGGGGCACTGAAGTCTGGATGACAGGTGACATTAACCAGGTGCCCTCCCAGTCCAACTGTCAATCCGCTCTATTCATTTCTTCTTCTTTGCAGTACCCTTCCTTCTTTTGTACTCTGTTTTCGGTTGCGACCCAAAGTCAGGTGCTGCAGTTGTGTGTATGCACAACGGGTGAGTTGCCATCTGTGTGTCTCTGTTGTTCAAAGACGTTACAGTTGTGTATGAGCAGCATGTCTGGAAGGTGATGAATAACCCGACCCTCCCTGGGTATCTAGATTTCCTTTAGAGTTTAACTGAGATCCAGATGTATCCATTTATCTTCATCTTTCCTCTCATTGAGTCTAGATTGAGGCGGAGGCCGTTAACTTTTCATTACATATTAAGCATTAGGAAAATATCTCTTTATGAGAGAGCGATGCTTCACGCGGGTGTCTTGAGTACATTTCCCCCATAGTTTTCTGCACTAATTACAGCAAAAAAAACATTCAACCAATAAAGATAAATTAGGATACAGATCCAGTCACAATATGTCATAGGATGTGTGATCTTGGGTAAGACCCGGAGGCTTTCTTTTTGTGCACATAAAGATTTAATTTCCTATCGCCACAATAATGCTAATGCACTTGAGATGTCGGCGACTAAAAGGCTTTTGTAAAAAGCGGAGGGCTTGAGTGTGAAGTCAGTGGAGATGGGCGTTCCAACACCAGTGCATGTGTCAGCAAAGATTGCTAAAATCACTATACAGTAAATGATGAAATATTCAACATTATCCTCATTTAACCCATCTGTGTTATAATTTGATGTTCTAGGGTTCTTTGCTTTATATGTGCAATCGGCTATCATTTCATAAAAGACTTGATGCTTAAATGTTTGCTTATTTGAAAATCAGTTAATGCCTCTATATACAAATAGCAAAAGAAAAGAAAAGAAAGATAAAATGGTTTTGGGGAAATGTATCCCCCAGTGTTATTTTGGTAAGTAAAGCAGAGACCCAACAGTCCCTGATCCCTCTAAAACAGCTTAAAAAATTATCAATTTGCATCATACACCACAAAATGACAGAGTTTACACACAGATGTGTGTTTACAATTAGCGCATTTGAAACAGTGTCATCCTTGCTGATGACAGGCCACAAGCAGGGGATTCCTGTCAAATTGTGGAAAGGAGCAAGTCCCTCGGGGTCGGGTAAGTAAATAACGCCTGTCAGACATGTTATTTTGACAAGACAAACCAGCTGTGCTTTAATTAAGGAGTGAAGAAGGCGTGTCCAAACCACTCGCGTCTGCAGTGTCATCCATAAGCGTCTCCATCCCTTCATAATAACCAGCAGGAGGCTCAGCCGGAGCCCACCGTGGCAGAAAGAGATCACAGCTACGAAACTAAGAAAGCCTCTTTAAGATCTTAGCGTGAAATAATGTCTCTCGTCCTGTGTGATCCTGTATGTTGGAGGCTAATCATCAGCATGCTCTTGTCACATATCGCTCTTTCAAAGCAAAAAAAGAAAAAGAAAAAAAAAGGACACAGTAAGGAATGATGAGTGAAACTAGGCCGATAGAGAATGGTTTACTAGAAGGATAAATGGCTTGGCAATTATAGTTCCACTTGTCATTTCTGAGAATATATTTACCTTTTGTGGAAAGTAATTTTAATAGAACGGCCGGGACCGGGATACTACCTAAAACGACCATGGGCGTTTAAACTCTATATTCTTGTCAAGATTTGAGATATTAATGCGTTGCATATTGTAATGTGCATGGATAAGTAGACACGTTGGCCGCTGTCTGACAACTCATTTCTTTTAGTCGAGCGGTCAACAATGTCTCCCGCGGTGCGGGCGATATGGGTTCGCGTCCCGGCCGC
The DNA here is from genome assembly GCF_029633865.1 of Lampris incognitus. Classification (NCBI taxonomy): domain Eukaryota; kingdom Metazoa; phylum Chordata; class Actinopteri; order Lampriformes; family Lampridae; genus Lampris; species Lampris incognitus. Next base: position 24,145,967 of record NC_079222.1, read on the forward strand.
GGCAGTTCCTGTGGTTGCCCCCCCCCCCCCGAATTCGCTACAGTATGTCTGTTAGGTAACGACTGATACCAAAATCAACATTTTAAAAACTATACTGCTGTTGTAACCGGTTATTTTCTTGCCCGGTGCGGGATTCGATATGGGGTGTACTGCACCACAAGGCGACATCACTAACCGCTCGGCTAAAGGGTCAAACCCGTTAGTTGGGGACTAATGTGTCCTATCAGTAGTTTACAGTCGTCACCCTCCCCGGAAGCGCGCTCTCGCGCTTGTTCTTCCCGCGCTCCGAAGAGATTTCTGAGGATCTGCACACTTCCGGATCCCACCGCTGCCACCAATGTAACCGGTTATTTTCTTGCCCGGTGTGGGATTCGATACGGGGTGTACTGCACCACAAGGCGTCACCTTAACCGCTCGGCTAAAGGGTCAGACCCGTTAGCTAGGGACTAACGTGTCTTATTAGTAGTTTACACTATTTTTAAACAATTTAAACTCGAGAGAGACATGGTCGAACTTGAATAGCAAAATTGAAAAAGTGAAAATATTACCTGAAAAACAAAGTGGAAAACACGTATTGCTAATCTAATAAACGTAACAAGGCCTATAAAGCGTGAAATGTAAAAAATAAAAAAATAAAAACTGAAAATAAATATTGAAAGTCCCAAACAATGACCGGAACTTAAAAACTAATAGAACGACCGTGGGCGGTCATTTTGGCCTACACGGTTTTTAAACTCTATATTCTGTCAAGATAAATCCCCAAATTGGGCTATTAATGCATTACGTATGTTAGTATGTCTGTTAAGAAACTAACTGACACCAAAATTCACATTTGAACAACTTTTAATACTCTTTTTAAAACAATTTAAAATGGCCGCTGTCTGTAAATACTGTAACATGTCGGTAGTCATTGTGCGTCGTAACGGCGTCTGAAACCACACATGTTGGCAATAATCAAAAATCAAATTTAGACCATTTCTCTGCACTGGAGAACGCTAGTTTTATTGTACTTGGCCAATTACCCCACTCTTGATCCCTGCAGATCCAGGGAGGGCTGCAGACTACCACATGCCTCCTCCGATACATGTGGAGTCACCAACCACTTATTTTCACCTGACAACGAAGAGTTTCACCAGGGGGCGTAGCACGTGGGAGGATCACGCTATTCCCCCACCCCCCCAACAGGCCGACCAGAGGAGGCGCTAGTGAGCAACTAGAACACATACCCACATCCGGCTTCCCACCTGCAGACACAGCCAATTGTGTGTGTGTAGGGACGCCCGACCAAGCCGGAGGTAACACGGAGATTCGAACCGGCGATCCCCATGTTGGTAGGCAACAGAATAGACCGCTACGCTACCAAGTACTAGTACTTTAAGGAGAAAAATACCATTCTGAAATTGTAACCAACGCAGTCATTAGCAGTAAACCATTGAGAAATTGGACAAAAGCTGACTAATATTTTTTTAAATAAATATTATTAAAAGTATGTTTAGATGTATTTTAAGTTGACCCTAATTTCACAGTTCTATCTATTCTTTATTTTACAATTATAATACCACAATTTTGTTTCTTTGACAAAACCCTCAAGCTCTGCGTATATTTCACTCACAGTGTCACATCAGCAGGCCACCGTCATTCAAACTAACTACAATGTTATGTTGAAGCTGGATTCCCTGTTTTTTCTCCTGTAGCATCTCTGTATTCATCAATAGTGATTATTGAAGATGATGCATCAGAAGATCTTTTATATTGTTGTCGACACTGTATTGTTTCACAACCCTTTTCCGAAACTGAATCATACTGAGCGTTTTATAACCCCGATGAGGTGTATTCAGTTTGCAGGAATGACCTCGGCAAGTGCTGCAGTGAAGAAGAGAAAGCTCTGTGTGTGCTGGGCATGTGTGCATGGCATGCACTCCTCAAGGAGAAGCACATGGCTGCAGCACATGTATGTTCACAGTGTGGCTGCATTGTGCCCCAGTAATTGATGGTAAACAGGTCTCATAGCAGGATATTTTATAGCTTTTTCCAGTCTTGTTAATTCGGACAAGAAACGTATTGGCTCTTTCCTCGGTTATTTAACTGAGGCCTATGTTGGCTGGTTCCATGAACATACCTTTGTTATGTGCACCAGTGGCAAGGTTTCCTTGAACGGCTGTGTCAATACCAGAGACGGAAATCAGATGACTGCTATGCCAGGTCTAACACTAGACAGTGTGTTTGATAGGGGATGGCTGTGCCTGTGGTTGCTTACAGTTCTCAAACTTTGCAGTTTCCTTTTTCACCAGTCAAATAGGGGTATATCTATTATATATATATTTATTTAAATATATGCTGCAGTGAGGTCATGGGGAACTGTTTGTAAGTGATTTTAGATATTAACAGTTCACGTTCAAGTTTGATAAATATTATAACGAGGAACTGCCTCGCAGACTCTATGTTGCAGACTTTATCTCACAAATGGCATATATCATACAAAATAATATGTGACTGAGCAAATTAAATTTACACTTGTTCACTCAAGCATGTAATTCTCATAATCATTTGGTTTATACGTTAGTTGTTTTTAAAAGTTTATAAAGTTTCATGCATTAATAACTTCCAAATTAAATATTTTTTCATGTTCCCACATATTGCTGATCCTTGTGCCTAATATTGTTAACTTTTCTTGTGAGGATATGATTACTTTCTAGACTTGCGTGAACGATACACAGCCCAGACCAGCCACTAGGGGGTGGTTGTTCTTTGCAATATGCAACTACTATTATGCATCAAATCAGTGTGCCAGATTACAGCCTTGTCAAGGCCTTTGAGTCGGGAAAGAGGTTCAACAGTGGTGAGCAAAGTGGCGAGGGGAGGGAGAGACGAGAACGAATTCTTGTCCAAACATTCTGCACGCGGATTTGTATTCATTGCACCCCTGCTGCTATTGATATCATTACGCGGGGCGCTCATGCTGCGAGGTGGGGGCTGGGACGGGCAATGGGGAGGTCACGGAGCCCCAGGCCCTAATGAGAAGTGACACTGGCTCCAGGTCGGCCAAGCATCCACCGGATTTCAATGGAAGCCGCACTTTCCCAGTCAGCGCATTAGATCAAAGATCATTACCTGCTAATCAAAACACATGAACGTAAGGGGCTTCCCTTATTCCCCTTTTCTTTTGCTAAACTTTGCCTGAGTTGAGATGGGATTTCGGGGGAGCTAGAAGGGGGAAACAAAGGAGGACACAGCAGAAGCTACCGAATTGGTCGGATCTCCGAGGCCCCATGGGAATGGAAAACCCGCACCCTGTTGCCTCCTGGACCCATTAATATACCCAGCTTCTCCTTTCACTGCAACCTTCATCAGCAGAGAGCTGTCAGGTGGTTAGCTCTTTAACAGATTCTGGTAGTACCAACTTTACAGAGCTGTGATGGTTATTGTTTGGACTATCATGGTGTTAGAGGTGCTGATAAAAATTCAGATAGGAAATTAATATGCAACGATTGTGGTCTAAAACATGTTTCCACAGATTCTGCTCATTGTGTATAATGTTGTTGCTCGGTTAGACAGTTACAAAGCTAATTGGCTTGATCAAAGTACAGCATGCCCATCTGATCCTTTACACGTTGACTTTGCACTTTTGCAAAAACCTATAGCCGTGAACTCAGTAAGACGTCTGTTTACACAGTTATGCACTGAGTTTATTTACAGGGCTGACTTTAGTTCATATTTCACATCCAGCCCATTGACTCTTTTTCTTCCTTGCTGTTTCCTTTGGTCCTGCCAAGATGGAGTCTCGCTATATCACAACTTCCACCTGAGTGGAAGCTGGTCTTCATCAGATGTGAGGAAGACAAGACTCTTTAGGGAGGGTTTTTAGCTGACACGAGAACACTGACTGTCCTTTTTGTTCTCTGGATAATCTATACAGAAACATATCCAAGACAAACATATCTAGATGAGTACATTGAAAAAGTACATTGCAGCAGATGAGTACATCTACATCTAGTACATCTAATATGAGTACCGACACTGATAAATACATAGGAAAGAAAGTTTTTTTTTATAGGTGTGTTTATTTATTTGCGCATGTGTGTGTAAGTGTGCATGTGCAGAGTCGTAACATGTTCTCTTGGATACTTGCAAACATATAGAAGCATCCCATTGACTGTTGGGGCCAGAATGAATGGCCATAACACCGAGTTAAACATTAGGCTACATTAGGTTTGGTGTGTAACATACAACTTCAGCTCTTGAAGTTCTCGTGCAATTCTCATAATACTTGTACACTCGTTTCAGTTAAGGGATCGCTGTAGAACACAGAACAGAGATGGAGGGTCAGGGAATGGGGGTAAGAGGGTAGCAGAAATATGTCGCTTTAAGGCAGAAGCCTGGGTCTTGAAATGCTGCGCCCCCCAGCCAGGATGAGAGAGAGAGAGAGAGAGAGAGAGAGAGAGAGAGAGAGAGAGAGAGAGAGAGAGAGAGAGAGAGAGAGAGAGAGAGAGAGAGAGAGAAAGAGAGATAGAGTTGGGATGACTGCTGGGGGGGAGGGGGGTATTTTGCTGCTGTACTAAAGGGTCCATGGCCCATTAATCGTTTGTTTGAGTTTCCGCCCTGGCGAGCATGTCATGTCTCCATTAGAGAGGGTTTGTTTCTTCTTCCTGTCCGCCTCTTGGCAGCAGGGGGCTCTCACACATCTCACTTGGCCATGCAATGTTGTCTGGTGCCAGGCAGACTGTCCTGTGGGTGGGTGTGTGCACGTGTTAGTGTGTATGAATGTGTGCATTTGCACATTTATGTTTATGCACAGGCAATTTAGAGGGAGAATAACTGTGTGTGTGTGTGTGTGTGTGTGTGTGTGTGTGTGTGTGTGTGTGTGTGTGTCCTATTTGGTATTTTCAAAATAAACAAAATAACAATATATAACTTTTTCACATGATAATGATTGTGTAATGGTAACATGATATGATTGGTTGTATTGTTTTGGGCCACACAACTCCTCTCCTTGAGGTCAAGTTCAACAGTTATCAATTCCGTCACTAGATTTAAACATGCAATACAAAGAAACTGATTTGACTTCAAATTGTAACATATTTTTTTGTATCACTCCATTTTATATATTTATACTGTAGCTATTTACTGCGTACATACCGTTACAACATACTGTGGATATTGAAAAACTGAAACAATTCAAATTACATGACTCTCAAAGTTTTTTTTTGCTACTGTGATAAAACAAACTTTTATTTGTGTGTGTGTGTGCGTGTGTGTGTGTGTCTTTGGTGTGCATTCGGCTATTAAAACTTTCACTAAGGTTATGGAAGATGACACCCAGGGATAACTGACCACTCACTCGATGACGTGAAAAATAAATATATTTTTTTACCTTTATTGGACAGCGACAGCAAAGAGACAGACAGAAAAAATGGGGCAGAGAAAGAGAGCGAGAGGGGGAGGGGGGTTATGACATGCAACAAAGGTTGAAAAATAATTTCCTCAAGCATTTTAGTTTTTTCCCCTCATCTAGGCTAATGGTTAACAACAACAAAATTCACTGTCAAAATGACAGAGCAGAGCTAAAAATTAAATGTGATCAAAAAGACAATTAATCAATTAATTTTCCAAAGTACTCTTTCTTCATATGCTGGTTATTTAGCTCACATATTTGTTAGATTGACCTGTATATATCATTTAATATTTCTAAATTAGATTTATGTGGAAAGGTCAAAGGTTGTAACAACATTGTTGCTGATTATTAACACAAATAAGAGTTTCTGTAAAACCACAAATTTAAGTTTCACTGAACTTTTCCACTGCTGTACAAGCTACCCGTTGAATCGTCTTGATGCATGCTCAGTAATCCAGGTAAGAAAATCAAAGGGGGTTGAAACAGTTCATCTGGTTACAACATTTATAAACATTGTGTCCAGATGAACTCATTCAACCTCCTTTGATGCTGTTGAATCAAACTTCACTGGAAATTCTCGGTTGTTATGACTACAACAATATTAGCAAATAATTGAGTCTTTGAGGATTGTCATTCCAGGATAAGAATACTAAACTGTTTTTTTTAATAAATTAATGAGCTAATCCTCTTTGCAACAAGAAATGATAAAATGTTTAGATGAAGCATTCCATCAAGTCTGCAGGTTCAGTTTTTGAGTCTGCCAGTTCAGGGGTTGAGCCACACTGCCGTTGCCTATCTTGATGTTAGTTTGACCTTTGACCCGAGACTATGCTGTAGACAGCGGCCGGCTGACCTGTCACACGGGCCCTTTCATTCCACTGACCTGTGGAGCCTTTCCCTTTAAACTGAAATATGGCCGCCAAGCTGACAGAAGCCAGCCAATTAGGGAGTAGAAAGAAATCAGACTGGCACAATGAGCTGAGACTAATAAAGAGTCCTCTTTATCTGCCGCCCGCCCGTCTGCCTGCCTGACTGTCTGCCTGCCTTAATGCTTTCAGTACTTCTGCCATGCAACTGGTCGAAGTATGCACACAACGTAGAAATCCCAATATGGGCTAAAAACGAGATAAGAAATTCCTTAATTCGGCACTTTCTGTGACAGAAAAGTTGTTTTTTTTTTGTCTGTGATTACAATCAGTTATCATGTGAGGGGTAACAGTGAAAAATCACGCCAATGTATATTTGTTTCTTTTTTATTCCCTCTGCATTGGCTCACAATTGGTTGGCATAAACCCTTGACAAATTCGGGTACTTTCATTGCTGCGTCAGAACGTTTGAACCAAAATTGACTTTCGTTGAAAGTCCAAGTGTTTTCAGAGAACATCTGTACTACCATGAGGCGGCTCTGTTGTTTTTGTTGTTTCTGTTCTCGTTTTGAATATTTGTTTGGCATTCTCCCTGCATGGGAAATAAAATACTGCACCATTTGAAAATGTCATATATGCTCAGTGACATTTCCACCTTAGAGGTGTGTATGTGAGTAAAATCGTTGAATTAAATTTAGAGTAATTGCTGGTAACGCCCAAATGTAAGTCATTTTCTCTGTAAGCAAAATAAAGCTCACACCGGTCAATACTGATGATGTCTGATGGAGTAATTCTCTTACAGAAAAGACACAAATAAAGTACTGACATGTACAAATATTGAGAATGTAATCAGTAGAGGCATTGTAAGGACTTGCCATGATTAAACATAAATAAATGATTCATTATAGAATATGATTTAAAGCTGAAATGATCAATATTGACCAAAACGACCCTGGCTAGACGGCTTTATGGTTAGGTTTATTTGTTTTGGGGTTGGTTTTGCTGTGGATGTGGTGATGGACTCACACTGCAGTTTCAGTTAAAACTGTCTGCCTGTTGAGTTCCTATACGTTGGTTACGTCTGTAGCTTTGCTGCATGACTTGGCTAATCTCAGCCCTAATAGCCTGCCCCCCCCCTCATCCCCCCGTATTCCCATCCTCATCTTTCTCTGCATGTCCCTGGAAATTCTTAGATGAGCACGTGGTTTATGAAGTCATATTTGTTTTCCTTTCATGTCTCTTCCTCTTTTCACTCGAGTGACTTGAAGCAAGTTTAAGCAGCCTAGGGATGCGACTGCAGACCAAGAGGACCATTGTCTCGGTTTAAGGGCATCGACGGCCATCTCCGGAGGTGTTCCTCTGACCAACTCCCCACACATTTAAGTTCTTTGTTCAGATACAAGGTCCTTGTACTGCTTCCCAGAGGAGCAGGGAAGAGTGCTACCAAATCCTGCTGAGTGTCCAGAGCATTAGAAAAACTGGGGACAAAATCAATAGTTTACTAGAGTGGAAGCATCGCACACTGTGAGCTTCAATCTCCCACCTTGTCATTCTGAAACCCAGCTAATACTCACCGATGTTCCTCTGTGCTGGATTGATAACTGTTGCGCTTGAAAGCCAGACTGTTGATGAACCTTTTCACTTTGTCGAACTGCTTCACTTTGTCAGTGGGTTGAATGACCTGTCAGATATTTTACTTCTATCTGAGCTATAGTTGCACTATATACGTAAATGGTAGTGCATAAACAATAAAGCAATGGGGACATTGTGAAGTTATTTTTTTGTAGGTAACTGGGGTTTAAGAAAGCCATTGACTCCACAAGGCAGAGTGAAATGTCATTGTGAAATTTTGCGGCCAAGTTTTTCTCACTTTTCTGCCCTTTAAAGACCCTAACAAAGATTTCAGTTGTTTGAATAGACAAAACCCTCAGACAGAATCCTGGATTCACTACCTGAGGCTGTGCATAAACTGAACCTGGACTTGATTACATTTTTCTCATGCAAGATCCATTTTTATCCATTTTTGGGCAATGATAATCCAAAGAAGAAACCTTGGATATGATCCTTATCTTGCACCTGAAATCTCTTAATAGTAGCTCATGAAATAAGCTCAGGGTCATGCAGCTGAAAGACCTTTTTTGGCAACCACAAACAAGGTACATTTATGCCACTGGAAAAGCTAATCATCTGAGAATATAGCCGCTTTTATCAGTGTACTCAGTCAAATAATATTGAAAAATCATTATTGTCAACTTTGCTAATAATATAGTGCCAAATTCTTGACAACAAGGAAATTATTACTGCCATTGAGCATCACTCCATTTCAACAGGGAATCTCTTCAAATGAAAGGCTTGCCATTGAGAAGGTAGTAGTTATAAACCAGTAATTTCCAGTTTAAAATGGCATCATTTCAGAATTGTCCAATTATCTCAACTGCAGAACCAAATCAGATGAGAATGGAAAATGGAAACGACATTGGGTGGCTTCCATCCCCTCTGTTAAGTAGTGGAATATCCAGAAGTCATATTTCTATTTTTGCCTCGAGTGGAGTGGAGTTGAATATCTATTATCTGTCCGCACTAACCTTTTATGTAAGCATATAAGCTTCACTTCAAACCTCCTTTAGATAAAGTTTTACTTTGGCAGAAATTAACTTGTCTGCAGACTATGCCAAAATATTTAGCATTGATCGCTCCTCTCCATCAATATATGCTATATTTGAATGGATGCTGAATACAAATAAACTTATTTTCAAAGAAAATGGAAATACAAATGTATATTTTGTTGTTCTAGAAGGTGTATTAAGGCCGCACCTCTGCATGTTTTTGTTTTTCTGTTGTATGGGACTGGAATTTATTATATATTTTGAAAACCGTCTTTATGCATGCTCAATAATAACCGAAAACTTTGAAAACTCTTTAAAAAGAATCACGAAAATGGTCCTGAACTAGAAAGCCTTTAATAGAAGAGGGGGGGGGGGCATAATGCTTCATAAATAAATAGTCAAAGTGAACTGCCCCACAACGTTCACAACAGCTTTGGAAGAGATTAAAACGCTTTTGCCTGCAGCAGCTGCAGCAACGCACAGTTAATGAAGTGCAGGTCCAACATAGCAATGCATTACAGCGTATTGTATTCAGGGGCAACTTTTTTCATGCACTTTTATTGTGAGTTGGTCATCCCTTTGTCCAAGAAAAAAAATTGTATAAGACTAATTGACTGTCAATATTTTAAGGTTTTCTGAATGAAACTGTAATTTTATCTTTTTACTCTAACAAAGAAGAAAGCCCAGGAAATATAAAGGGTGAAAGTCTGCAACTAAGACAAATTTTTAGACATAATGTATATTGAGCAGGTAAAATGTTACTTAAATCGTTAAAAAGTTATACTTGCACTGATTTATGTCTTTGTTTTAATTTGTTATTTCATCAGGAATTGATTTTGTCATGTTTGATCGAAAAATTCAACAAAGTTAAGTGATGAAATACCAAGAAATTCCCAAAATTAAGCTTAGTGGCAACAGCAAATAGGCAAATAAAGACTATATAGTAATACAAAGAAACAGTGTCAGCTTTAGATCCATCCATTACGCATTTGCATTTGCTTGTCCTAACTTTATTTCAAATGCCAGATAAGACCATCACTTTGATGGGAAGCAGGCGTGGGTATTTTTACCCAAGGATCCACTTCTGTCCATTGAACAAGATAATAAAGATGGACCCAGAACAAAGATTACCAGCAATCCCTGCCAGCCTCCTTCCATTTTTCTTGACACTCACTGAGCAGGGGGTACTTTGTTAAGTACTTGTTAAGTGTGTCATTCTTTGAACAACAAAAAACATTGGCTCGGTGATGGTGCACAATTTATATGCATGCGTGTGTGTGTGTGTGAGAGAGAAAGAGAGAGAGAGAGAGAAAGAGAGAGTGCGGGTGTGTTGAATATGAAAATATGAAACATTGTCACAAAATTCCAGTGTTTTGGGAATCTGGAGTTCATTGGAAATCCTCCTGCACTGACCTAAATTAATCCATGACTGAATTTCATCATTTCCGTCATACTTGAGACGGACAAGTTTTATCCGTGCAAGCTTATGAGCGATTAACAGTCAGTTTGGCAATTTCATCCAAAGGTAATATAAAACAGAATGCCCAGCTTTACATATTAGCACACTTACAATTGTTGCATGGATTTTACCAAGCTACTGTGGTTGTGAGTAATTGGACATCATTTTTCTGTTATCATTTCTGTACTGTAACAGTTTAAAGTTAATCTAGTGAAGATAAATCATGATAACTAGGTTTGCTTGAAAGCTGTATGTAGTTTCCATGGTGGAAACCATAGTTTATTTGGTTATTCTTCTTGCCCTATGTTCTATGTTAAATTGTAGTCTATTGCCTGTGTGTATGTATATACGTATATACGTATATATGTATATAGATAGATAGATAGATAGATAGATAGATAGATAGATAGATAGATAGATAGATAGATAGATAGATAGATAGATAGATAGATAGATAGATAGATAGATAGATAGATAGATAGATAGATAGATAGATAGATAGATAGATAGATAGATAGATAGATATAGATATAGATATAGATCAATGCAGTTAAGTTCCTGCTAAGTGTTAAGTGGATGTTGAAATATTCTCTTCTGGGTTGAAGCTTATGTACATGCCTCAAACTATTGTTCAGATGCTGTTGAAAAAAATAACAATTTAGGGGTGTTCGGGTAGCGTAGCAGTCTGTTATGTTGCCTACCAACACGGGGATCGCTGGTTTGAATCCCCATGTTGCCTCCTGCTTAGTTGGGCATCCCTACAGACACAATTGGCTGTGTCTGCGGGTGGGAAGCCAGATGTGGGTATGTGTCCTGGTTGCTGCACTAGCACCTCCTCTGGTCGGTCGGGCGCCTGTTCGGGGATGGGGAACTGGGAGGAATAGCGTGATCCTCCCATGCACTACGTCCCCCTAGTGCAACTCCTCACTGTCAGGTGAAAAGAAGCGACTGGTGACTCCACATGTATTGCAGGAGGCATGTGGTAGTCTGCAGCCCTCCCCGGATAGGCAGAGGGGGTGGAGCAGCGACTGGGACGGCTTGGAAGAGTGGCTGGATACAATTGGGGAGAAAAAGGGGGAACCCCCCCCAAAAAATACACATATAATGGGCCTTTTTCGTAATATTGAGAAAAATAGTAAGCATTCATATTAAACATGTTCTTATACGACATACTAGTTTAACCTCCCTATAAACTTTGCCATCACGTTGTCTTTATCTATCGTTGGTGGCCCAGATATAATTTTTTCTTAAATATCAATATGTTCCCACAGTGGACATTCGTAGAAATGAGATAAGATAACACTGTTGAGTTATACGTAGGCTTGTTTGTGTGTTAGTCTTCGGCAGAATTATCGTCTTTGGAGCTTTGCTCAAGCTTATCCCCATTGCTTTGGAGTATAAGACTAATCTAGTTCAAGTATATGAAACGGTTCCATTTAACTGTGCCAACTCATTAAATGTCATGCTTTGCTTGTTTTACACATATACGCCACATCTGGGTGATTACATAGACTTTTTACAGGGTCCACATGACAAACACTCACGTATACATTTTCTTATTTGGCGTGTATCCAACACAACTTAAAAGAGAGAGTTGCAAGGTATCACGGTTACATGAATCAGCATGGCTTCATGATTTCAGCCACATCTTTATCATGCTGGATGCTGAAATTCAGAGTTTGGGTGTGCACTTTCTATTTTGAGTGATGTGTCAAACTTTGATTTTGATGATAATTATTTTGATAATATTGTACAAAACTATGACCTACTCAGGATTAAAAAAATTGGGAGTATTTCTTCAGTTTTGCTCTTAATTTCAGCTATATATATATATATATATATATATATATATATATATATATATATATATATATATATATATATGGTATGGAAAGTGCTCAAAAAATAAGGAGCAAAATAATCCAGTGAGTGAAGTAAATTCTTTATGAGACAGTACAAGCCTGTTTCATGCCATAAGCAATCATCATTTTACCTGTTATATTGTAATTTATCCATAGTTCTAATCATGGCAAGAGTAATGTTTGGTTTTTGTCTGTTTGTTGTTTGTCGATTATTTAAAAAATAAGTAAATATATATATATATATAAAATTCCACAGACACACTCCAAAATCTTGTGGAAAGCCTTCGCAGAAGAGTGGAAGCTGCTATAGCTGCAAAGGGAGGACCAGCTCCATATTAATGCCTTTGGAATTAGAGTGGGATGTCATAAAAGCTCCTGTAGGTGTAATGGCCAGGTGTCCCAATACTTTTGTACATATAGTGTGTGTGTATGTTTTGAAATAGTGGACAAAAGACAACCACAGGCAAAAACCAAACATAACTCATGTCATTATTAGAACTATGGATTAACATGTAAATCAATTATGTGTCTATAAACCTGGTCTTCGATTATGATCATGTGTATAACATTCCTGCTGAATCAATCATGCGTGGAAAAGCTACCCCAATTATTGCTGAAATAAACACAAAAATCTGGAGCAAAAAAAAATCTCTGACTTAAGTTAGAAACAGCATTGACAAATCAGTGTTGGTCAAAAGAAAGCCTTATACCTACCTGTCTTGTAGTTTCTACCCTTGGTCTGAGCGAACTACATTGTGGGCCTCATCTTTACCACTGACTCTCATGCCCCTCCTCTTCAAACACAAGGGTTCCTTCATGGCATGTATTGTTTTGCCGCGTTCAGCAATGAGCAACAAGCCCCCAAACCCTGCCTCTCCTTTTCCCCTTGTTTTACACATGCACACTCTTGGCCTAGTTTGTAGAATGGAAAATTTTCTATTTCTGTGTGGCCGACTGCGTTTGCGCCAGCAGAAATGTCCGGTCGGTTCAGCCGTCTTGATTTTATTTTTCTCAGTTTTATTTTCCTTTTTGTCAAGGTGGTCCTTGGTTCAGCACAATAACCCAGGGTATATCCAACAGTAAGAAGAAGGGTCAAGAGGCAAAGCAGGCCTTGAAAGAGTGTACCGCTTAACCTTGACCTTGGAGTTGCATTTCTCCAAATGTGTGTGTGTGTGTGTGTGTGTGTGTGTGTTTGTGTGTGTGTGTGTGTGTGTGTCTGTGTGTGTGTCTGTGTGCAGCCACAGCTGCCTTTCCCGCTACTTCAGAGAGTGTTTACATTCTAGGAGAGGTCTTTATCTCCCCCGGGCGTGGGGTCCCTCTGGGCAAGTTTATACAGCGTATGTGCTCACGCACATGCATCAGCACACACACACACACGCGCGCGCACACACACAAACACTGACATCTACGCTGCATAGTTGACTCAGAGCCTCCCATAGCGAGAGTAAAGAGAGAGTGCTGTCATATACTCATTCATCTCTACATTCTGGACACAAGCCGCGTCTAGCTGCTCTCTCTCTCTCTCTCTCTCTCTCTCTCTCTCTCTCTCTCTCTCTCTCTCTCTCTCTCTCTCTCTCTCTCTCTCTCTCTCTCTCTCTCTCTCTAGACCAAACACAGTAGAAGTAGGTTACCTGGAGAGTGAAACTGGGAGAGGGAAAGAAAATGTTGTTTACATGCAGGTGGATGTGATGTTTGGAAATTCCATTGGATGTCGTCTCTTCCACCAGCTTCTCTCGGTAATAACTGACTTAAAAGAATAACTAGCATGCATGTTTTTAACATCTGAATGACATAATACTGAGTCAGTGGCAATCTGCATAAGCAAAACCTATATCATATATATATATATATATATATATATATATATATATGTGTGTGTGTGTGTGTGTGTGTGTGTGTGTGTGTGTGTGTGTGTTTGCGTGTGTGTCTGTATATATTTATATATATAATAGTTTTTCTTTGAATTGGAATGCAAAGCATTTGACAGTGTAAACCGGAAAGTAATGCTGCACATTCTTCTAAACTATGGAATTCTGTCAGAAATCGTTCATGCAGTTGCCATTAAGTATGAAAATGCTTCCAGCTACGTGCAAACTGCAGACGGTCCAACAGAAGAATCCCAGACTACTGTTGGAATACTGCAAGGGGAAACTCTTGCACCTTACCTCTTTGTTGTTGTCGTCGATTACATCCTGCGACAATCCGTTGATACAAAGAAGAGCAGCGGCCTGGATGTTCAGCCAAGTAAGACAGTCAGAAACCGAAGCAAATTTATCTCAGACCTCCGCTATGCTGATGACATCTCTTAACAGCATCACTTCTTCAAGGAGCCCAAGAGCTATTAACATGTCTTGAAAAAGCTTCAGTTAGAGTTGGTCTCAGTATTAATTCCAAATAAGACTTGAGTACATATCGATCAATGACGACACAATGCACCAACCAATCACGTCCAAGAATGGAACACCGCTCAGCGAGGTCACTGACTTTAAATATCTCGGATCTTTTGTTGCTGACAGTAAGGAAGATTTTATGTCAGGGAAAGGACAAGTTAGAATGTAATGAATTACATCATATGTGGAAGTCTGACATCTCTGACAAGACAAAACAAGCATCCTTCAGAGCCTGTGTTGAAAGTATCCTGCTTTATGGGTCGGAGACATGGACCATAAAAAAAGATGTTCACGCCTCCTTATGAGAGTTAAGAACAGCTCCTGGCGGAGCACAAAACCATTGCTATAGAGCAAAGGATCAGATTATATCCAATGTAATCTGTATGCATCTCCCATGTCCTAACAGAGGAAGGCGACCTTTCAACTACACATACTGTATTTCGGGAGACACTCAAATAAATGTTCAAGACCTACCAAATCAAATGGGAAATAGAGAATACTGGCATGACGTTGTGAATGCATGCTCAACTGCGGTCGAAGGATGATGATGTTGACGATGATCTTTGAATTGGACAGTTTTCAAACTCCTCAGAAAATAGTTAACGGGGTGTCCGGTTAGCGTGGTGGTCTATTCCGTTGCCTACCAACACGGGGATCGCCGATTCGAATCCCCGTGTTCCCTCCGGTTTGGTCGGGTGTCCCTACAGACACAATTGGCCGTGTCTGGGGGTGGGAAGCCGGATGTGGGTATGGGTCCTGGTCACTGCACTAGCGCCTCCTCTGGTTGCCTCCTGTTCCGGGTGGGGGGACTGGGGGAATAGCATGATCCTTCCATGCGCTAAATCCCCCTGGTGAAACTCCTCATTGTCAGGTTAAAATAAGCGGCTGGCGACTCCACATGACATCCCACTCATAGGAGGAGGCATGTGGTAGTCTACAGCCTTCCCGGGACGACTCGGAAGAGTGGGGTAATTGGCCAAGTACAAGGGGGGAGAAAAAGGGAGGGGGAAAAAAGTTAACAAACCACTTCGGTTTGTTGGTCACTTACGGTGCAAAAGTATCGGTTGTGCTCTACACAAGCTGTGTGCAGTTGCGTATAACCGAGACCAGACTAGCAAAAATCTAAATGGCATTCAGAGATTACAACTGACCACTAGCCAGTATTAGTGGGTGGCATCCAGAGTCCTGTCTATCACTGCTGGAGTCTGTCTGTTGGCCTATCAGTCAGCCTAGCCCGTTACTGTCCATTTGAACCCATCCATCTTGATAGGACTTTCAGTAAAAATATAGGGCCACGGGGTCTCTTCCATATCATTATTGTAATTTGTCAAGTTTTAGCTTAGCATTGGTAGCCATTAGCCAATGCTGCCAGCTTGAATGAATCGCGCTGCGCTGGCACGTTGCCAGTCTGATGTGTATCTACTCCAGACACTATTACAAAGAAAAATGTCCCTCAGGTGCCATATAAACCTTTTTAATGTGAACGTATAATGCGAAGACAATCCTTTCAGAGTGGACCGCAGGTTGCAAAAGTTCTTCATGTGCTATCTTGACACTCGATCTTTTAAATGTGCCTTGAAATTAGTCTTTCACACAGCGAGCATTTATCTTGACAAAGGGGCCGGTTTATTTTTCAAGTATGAGAAAGAGAAAGACCACCAGCATGATATCACAGCTTCCTCCTTTCCACGGATACACAGACATGCTCGTGCACACACACACGCACGCAAGCACGCACACACGCACGCGTGCACACGTGTCACCCTGTTGGAATAGGGGTGATAATAAGCTGTTACATAAACCAAACAACCTGTCAGGGATAAGATAAAAAGAGCAGCCCATCCACGGACTGAAACGAGTCCGTAATCCTGAGTTTATTATCCTGTGTAATGCACCTTTGCCCTTGTCTTCGAATCGGCCTGCCATTAAATTCTACAACACACAAAATGAACATCTTTCATCGGGTCGCCCGAGTTTAAATCCCGGTCCAGGCTCCATTCCCGCCCGACACTGAATTCCTGCTCACAGATCATGACGTGTCTCCCTTGCATTACTTCTACATGCCATTTATCTATGGCTCCCTTACACACATACAATGCCCCCTTTTACTTGTAAGTGTAGTTGTTTACTAACCCAGAGCCCCGAGGATGTAGAGCTTCGTGCAGGAAATAGACAGACCAACTGGTATGGATTTGGAAAAACCCCACTGTTGAGATATTGAGTGTTTGTCTCCTCGAGGGCTTCCTCTATCAAGGCGACTCACCGCGGAGGGCTCGTCTCGCTGTGCAGGGACGTGACGGAGGTCCATCTCGGATGGTGCTTTTATTGATGGCATCAAGTCACACTTCAGCCTCTGTGGAGAGGTGGTGCTGGGCTAGGGGAGAGAGAGAGAGGGAGAGAGAGACAGACAGACAGAGAGAGCGAGACAGACAGACAGACAGACAGACAGAGAGAGAGAGAGAGAGAGAGAGAGAGAGAGAGAGAGAGAGAGAGAGAGAGAGAGAGAGAGAGAGAGAGAGAGAGAGAGAGAGAGAGATGGGGGCAGGTCAGACCAACAGACCGCAGACGGTGTCTCCCCTCCGAGAGCAGTATCTAGACCCCCACATTTAAGAAGATCAATACCTGACTACAAACGGCTTTGAATACCTCTGGAGACTTTGCGTATTGACTGGGATCCGGTGTTAATAGAATGAGGGGATATGTTTATCTACTCCACTCGAATCAGCTATTTTGATATTTCCCCAGGAAGGATTGTATTTCTACACAAGCGTCAGCTTGAATGGTGGAAATCAATGCGACATGGAAGGAACGTAAATGGAATTTCCATTCCATCAAATTCACAAGCAAGATGAAATGTGTCGCTAACTACTCTGTAATTATCAGTAGTAATTGCATTAATATCCTGTCGAGTAAGCATCGATCATGTCCATGTGTATTTTGTTCTAGATTTTACACATGGGAAACATGCGTAACGGGATTCGAACATTATCAGGGAGCTTATATTTTAACACAATGGGATGACGAGGAGGTTAGGATTGGCACGCGTGAATAGCTCTACTTACTGTCCAAAAACCTGATGGCCCCATACTGTTGCCTCCAGACATATTGACTTGTCATGTAGCAGTGTTGTCTCTGAAACCTCGGAAGATCGGGAAGGATTGTGACATCCCTTCCCTTGGGCTCAGATACACGGTAAGCAAGGCATTGATCCCCCAGCAGTTACAGAGCTCCCTGTTGAGTATCCCTTCCCAGCCTCAGCTGTACTGGTCTGACACCCTGGTGGGCCAAGGATGAGGTATCCAGAAACTGGCCTATATTGCGTGCCAGGCTCTTTTCACAAGGGGAACATTGCACGTGTGTCACCCTCCTGCTTAATCAACAGTTTTCCATGGCCAGATTAGTTATGGCCTCTGTGTCTCCCTGGTTTTGGATAAGGTGTGATCTCTAATTATACCAACTTGTTGATGTTTACTTAATTTAATCAGACTGCAGCCACTACCAGAAATAAGAGGCTGACAATATGAATTTTTAGGCTCATCCAAATAAAACCGAGTTCCTTTCAAGACAGTCCTTTTTAACAGCTGCAGTGCAGCTTAAGAGTGTTATTCTGATTTTATAGATGATTGATTAATAGAGTCTTTAAAAAATCCGATCTTCCAGAGAAAAATGCGGGTGAAATTATTTATGCTGAAACAAACCAGTACCCTCAAGGTCCCACAGGACTGACACAAGTCTCAATGTGTTCCACATGGAGCAACTGTCCAGGTGGATGAAAGAGAGGGTTGTTTTGTACTGGTCTGTACCTATAGTCTGTACCTCTAATTCCCACAGGCTAAAGCGAGCGATGGAGGGAACCAGGCCAGAGTGCCTTATCAGCCCTAATGATGAGACAGCTGGAGACCATTTTCCAGCTGGGTTAGGCTAAGACATTGAAACCCTCATAGACTATCCTGCCCAGTCTCCCGGTGACAAGGATGGATGGGACTGCTCCAACGTTAACCATTCATTCAAATCTGATATGATTGCCTTTTCTGAGCAAATACTATAATTTCACTCACTCTTGGTTATCTTCCACTGAGAGCTCGAGTTAAGACCAGCCTCGTTGTTAAAAAATGGCCTGTCATTGTAGGATTTTGAAACCTTTTGTTTGATGAAAATATAACGTTAAAATCAAATAGTGATTAATGTTGGCCGTGATTAAAAAGAGTCTCAACCAAGATGCCGTGGGGTAAATGATGAATAGATGTGTGTTATTTCCTCTAAACTGGATGGATTTGGTACAGTACGGTATTTTAGCCGACTAGAGCGGACATTGGGATAATAAATGTTGAACTGATCTGTGGGGATATTTTACCAGTCACAGGAGGGTACCTCATCAGTTACTGAAAATTGATTTGGCTTAGATTCATAAATGGTCTCTCGGTTTCCTTTTAAGTGATAAAAACTATTTTTCTCAGCACCACCATAATCTGGTTCTTGTCAGATAGAAGAGCATTGAGACTCGTTCCCTTTTCCCCTATGCCTTCATAAAATTCTGTCAGTGTTGTGTTGCAGCGTGCTAGTCTTAAAGCTCTGCCATGTACTCGCAGAAACACCCTGGCAAGAGTTCCACTTGAAAGTTAGCTGCTACTGTATGGACATGGCTTAACAGCTTTTTACCCTGCTTTCCTAGCACTATGACACTCTCTGGTCCTCACCCTATCAACACCACACCATCCCCGTCTGCCTCCCCTGGAGAGAGCTCCCCAGCCCCCTCATCCTCCCACCTTTTCCACAGGACTCTGGCCAGGAGTAGTGCTGAAAGACTGAATGGTGGGAGATGGAGGGGTCTGTGCTCCCATCACAGCGCTTGTCTTGGCTGGCTGCAGAGGCGAATGGGGCCATCGTGCACAGATGCTGAAGCCACATCATAGTGATGCATGTCTCTGTTGATACGCTGGACGTCTTTACATGAACCAGAAAATGTGTTATCTGATGGAGCGCTCTCCTAATTCCAGACCCCCACTGCTATCCCACCACAAGGCATCAAACATATGTGCCCTGGGAGTCTGCCAAGGAGAATGAGCTAGACTTTACTTTATCTGCTAGCCAAGAGTAGGAGCAATGCTAGGCAAACTTTTACCTATGTGAACTGCCTAGATGACCCTAGGTTGGACTTAGACTCATGTTTAGAGAAGCTTACACTCCGAGTTAGATGGAGCAATCTCCTTCTCAGGCTGGCTCTGTCTTTTTTTCCCCTCCCTTACTTCCTGTCTTTCTCTGTCCTCCTCTCTTTGAGCCTTTAGAGCTGACATTTAAGCCTGTTGCCCAAGGGTTTTCACCGAAGGCACCCGGTTTCCAGCGAAAGCTCCAAAGTTGCAACAGTTTTGACTTACGCTGACTTTTCAAAGCAGATGTTTGTGACTTGAGCATGGGATGGATTTGTTTCTCTGAAGTCCTCTTTTGAGAGGCGCTCATCCATCTTTGGCGAGCTGTGTTTCAGTACATCTTAATAAAGTAATCCCCTCCCTCATTTTTCTGTCTTTAGGAATGCTCTTGTTCTTGCGCTGTTCTTCTTTGTCATGCGGGGTACCCAGGCTATGATTTGTTTAGGTTTTAGATTTAAGGTTGACTGAGGTCATGACTCTTCATTACTCTGAGTTGACTTGTTTTAATTTTCCCTCCGCTGGAGTTACAATACAATGGGAGCACTACTGAAGGATATGTGCGGTAGAATCCACACAACATTGTTTTATTCTTTGCTATTTATGTGTGATTATATTACATTTCATAGATTTCGCCCAGCATAGAGGTTCACCCTTTTTCTTGAACCATGTAAATCTCATCCCATTAAATCAGTTCGACGAAGGAAAGACTGTTTTCTTTCTGTCCCATCGAACCTTATCCCTCAAAGTTCACTAAAGATATACACTCATAATCCAAATAAGCCAAGTGTACCAGTGTACAATTTCATTCATCATTCAGACTTTCCATTCATTAGACATTCATTCATTCTTCTTCTGACATATCGCTAGGCTTTCAACCGCTGACCATGATAACTGAACTGATGGCCAAAGGTTTCAGCCCCTCCCTTTGAAAAGCTGACCTGCTCTTCAAATGTTTAAAGAGTCTATTGCATCATCAGTCCTCGCCCACACATGCATGTTTGGGTGAATCTGGGGGTGCGTGGGGGTGGGTGTCCCGATACATCATGTGTTTAAGCAGTGTTGGGGAGGCCAGGGTTGTATGGGGTTAATGACTGGCCCTTGCTGTGGGCTGTGCCGGCTTTTGGAAAGGATAAGACTGGCGATGTAGGGGCATCTGCTGCACAGGGGTCACATCACTCACATCAAAGGAGGCTGGGACTCTAGGTCAGTGTGTTTGGCCATGGGTTGGTGAATAAAATAGAGGGGCTCTGGGGGTGGGGGGTGGGGAAAAGGAAAAAAAGGAGGCTGGAAGTCAGAGGGATCTGGCAGAGACAATTCAAGAAACGTGTAATCGAGAGAGAGAACGTGGAACTGGAAAACACTGAAAATCCCAGATAGAAGTGACTGGATGAAGAGAGATGTTGCAATATAATTTTTGCATGTTTGCAATTTCCCTCAGATATAAAGTTTCACCCACATTAATGATACAGCATCATCCAAGCTCTATAATTGCTTGAGGCTGATGCCTATGTACATTTTTAAAATCTGTTTCATTACAGTGCTGTATTCACTAATCCACAAGTCCAAATTCACAACAATCTCTCTAATCATTGAACGTTAAAGCCAAGGATAGTGGAGATAAAAGAGTCTGGGCTATTTACATACTTTAGATATTTGGTCTTATACTCTGTGTCACTTAGGTTATGACGTCAACAGTTCATTTACACGGGTGATCGTCGGTTCGAATCCCAATGTTACCTCCGGCTTGGTCGGGCGTCCCTACAGACACAGTTGGCCATATCTGCTGGTGGAAAGCTGAATGTGGGTATTTGTCCTGGTTGTTGCGCACTTCAGGGGGGGGGGGGATAGTGTGATCCTCAGGTGAAAAGAAGCGGCTGGTGACTCCACCTGTATCGGAGGAGGCAGAGGGTGGAGCAGAGATCGGGACGGCTCAGAAGAGAGGGTTAATTGGCCGGATACAATTGAGGGGAAAAAAGGGGGAAAAATAAAAAATAAAAAGCCCTGTGATGGTCTGGAGGCCTGTCCAGGGTGTCTCCCCGCCTGCCGCCCAGTGACTTCTGGGATAGGCTCCAGCAACCCCAGATAAGCAGTTTGGATAATGGATGGCTGGATGGAAAAAACTTTTACGTGTCCTGAAAGTTCGGTATAAGTGGCTTTGCAGACACCTCCCAAAGAAACTATTTATCAGAAATCAGAATCAGAATCACAAACAATTTATTGTCATATCATTCATGTACTTTCATACACAAAAGAGACGGGGTTTTGTTTCTCCCAGCCCACAGCAGTGCAACACAAAAGACAAACAAAACCCCACACATATCCAAAAGAAAATGACACCACCAAAAACACAAAAATGGAGAGAACAAAGCAAAAAAAAACAACAAAACAAAACAAAAAACAGAAGTCAACAACACAGTACCTTCAGTAAAATTCCATTCATTTCGAGGGAATTTTCTCATTATACTATCATATGTAACTTAGTTACACAATGGTGTGCTTCTCTAGCTATTCCCAAAAGGCCTTCCTCAGATCCCCTAACGTTTCACATCACACAGATGTTCAAAATATGAAAACATCTTTAAGCCAAAATGACTGCTCACCTAATCAAGCATCAACAAACTGTTGCCTGATACAATGGAAATGCCCCCTAAAACACACACACACACACACACACACACACACACACACACACACACACACACACACACACACACACACACAGGTTTGTTTTTCTATTCTTGTGAGGACCCTAATTAACTAACTAATTAATAGCTCTTCGATTTCACAAAGTGTGGCAGCCAAAGATCTTGGTGTTACGTTTGATTCCAGCCTTTCCTTTGATAAGCACATAAAAGAAATCACCAAGACGGCCTCTTTTCACTTACGTAACATAGCTAAAATTCAGTCTTTCCTGTCCATGGCTGACGCAGAGACTCTAATACATGAATTTGTTTCATCCAGACCTGATTACTGTAATGTTCTGTTCTCAGGTCTGCCACATGCTAGTGCTAAAAGTCTTCAGATGGTTCAGAATGCTGCAGCTAGAATCCTAACTAAATCTAGAAAATTTGACCATATTGCACCAATTCTTGTCTCCCTTCGTTGGCTTCCTATCCATGTTAGATCAGAATACAAGGTGCTTCTTCTGACTTATAAAGTCCTAAATGGGCTTGCCCCATCTTACCTGTCTGATCTCCTTAAACCTTACATTCCATCTTGAGCTCTCTGCTCTCAAAATACAGGGCTCCTGTGTGTACCCAAAGTTAAAAAGTAGTCAGCTGGTGGCAGGGCCTTTTCCTATCGGGCCCATTCTTGTGGAATAACCTGCCTGCTGCCATCAGACCATCGGAGTCTGTTGAGTCCTTTAAATCCAAACTTAAAACTCAGTTGCCTTTAAGTTGAGTGCTTCACAACCTGTACTGCATGGCGGGTCAGTTTCTGTCTCAATGAATTTACCAACCACTGTTCTGCCGACGAGATTATAATGTATTGACTATTGCAAACTGTTCTCTTCTCTCACATGTCTTTTCTCTCTCTGTATGATGTCTTCTCCTTTCTCTTCTGTGTATGTGAATGGTGTGATGTGAGTCTCCCTTGTGTACAAGTACAGTCTGTCCTCCTCCTAGGTCTGCATGGGGATGGTGGTCACCAACTGGAAACTGTTTGGCATCCCCCTCATCACATTTTCTTATGATATATCTTATAATTCCATATACATTTGTTATCCTGTTTCAGTGTTATATCCTTCTCTCACTAAGATGTGTAACTATTTTTATTATGGTGATGGTGGTCACGTGACTTGGGTCCTGGGCTGTTCCGGTGGCGTCTGGACACTGCTTGGCATCCTCCTCATCATATTCTTCATTTATTTTTTATAATTTTTTATAATTCTGTCATCCTGTTTCAATGTTGTGTTCTGTAAATTGTTTAAACACAACTTCCATTGCACGTTGTCCATCTTGGGAGAGAGATCCCTCCTCTGTTGCTCTCCCTAAGGTTTCTTCCTATTTTTTTCCTCCCTCTTATAGGTTTTTTTTTTTTTTAGGGAGTTGTTCCTTATCAGATGTGAGGATCTAAGGACAGGATGCTGTGTCACTGTAAAGCCCCTTCAGGCACATTTTTAATTTGTGATATTGGACTATACAAATAAAATTGACTTGACTTGATTAACATTAATTTCCTAGCCCCTAACCCTAACCTTAACCATCAGAACTACATTCATTCATTCATTCTCAGCCACTTCTCCAGGGTTGCGGTGGCAGCAAGCTAAGTAGGGCACTCCAGACGTCCCTCTTCCCAGCAACGCCCTCCAGCTCCTCCTGGGGTATCCCAAGGCATTCCCACGCCGATAGGACATGTAGTCCCTTCAGCGAGTTCTGGGTCTACCCCGGGGTCTCCTCCCAGTTGGCCGTGCCTGGTAAACCTCCAAAGGAAGGCGCCCAGGAGGCATCCTAATCAGATGCCCGAACCATCTCAACTGGCTCCTTTCGACGTGAAAATGCAGCGGCTCTACTCCGAGCTCCCTCTGGATGTCCGAGCTCCTCACCCTATCTCTAAGGCTGACCCAGACACCCTACGGAGGAAACACATTTCAGCCGCTTGTATCCGCGATCTCACCCTTTCGGTCACTACCCAAAGCTCATGACCATAGGTGAGGGTTGGAACGAAGATTGACTGGTAAACTGAGAGCTTTGCCTTCTTCACCACAACGGTCCGGTACAACGTCCGCATTACTGCTGATGCTGCACCAATCCGCCTGTCCATCTCCCGCTCCATCCTACCCTCACTCGTGAACAAGACCCCGAGATAGCTGAACTCCTTCACTTGAGGCAACAACTCATCCTCAACCCGAAGGGAGCAATCCACCATTTTCCTGTAGAGAACCATGGCCTCAGATTTGGAGGCGCTGAGTCTCATCCCGGCCATTTCACACTCAGCTGCAAACCGCCCCACATCATCTACGAAGAGCAGAGATGCAATTCTGAGGTTCCCAAAATGGAGACACTCCTCACATTGGCTGCGTCTTGAGATCCTGTCCATGAATATCACAAACAGAATCGGAGACAAGGAATAACATTGGCGGAGTCTGACACCCACCGAAAACGTGTTTGAGTTTGTACCAAGAATGCGGACACAGCTCTCACTTTGGTTATACAAGGACCGGATGGCTTGTAGCAACTGCCCCAGTACCCCATACTCCCGCAGTACCCCCCACAGAGTGCCCCGGGGTACACGGTCGTAAGCCTTCTCCAAGTCCACAAAACACATGTAGACTGGCTGGTCAAACACCTATGCC
This sequence comes from Lampris incognitus, assembly GCF_029633865.1. Lineage (NCBI taxonomy): Eukaryota > Metazoa > Chordata > Actinopteri > Lampriformes > Lampridae > Lampris > Lampris incognitus. The sequence continues at coordinate 24,170,985 of NC_079222.1, forward strand.
CCCCTCAGCACTTCCGCAAGGGTAAAGGGTGGTTCGTTGTTCCACAGCCAAGACGGAATCCGCATTGTTCCTCCTGGATCTGAGGTTCGACAATCGGTTGGAGCCTCCTTTTGAGCACCCAACTCATGAATCAGATGGTGGGGAAGGCTTCCGGACAAACCTGGCGAACCCAAACGTGTAGTGAGGGTGAACTGGGAACGTCTGACGGAGGCCCCTGTCAGTGAGATCTTCAACTCCCACCTCCGGAAGAAGTTCTCGTGTATCCCGAGGGAGGCTGGGGACATGGAGTCTGAGTAGGCCATGTTCGAAGCCTCTATTGTAGATGCGACAGGCAGGATCTGTGGTCATAAGGTCATCAGAACTACATACCTAACCTTAATTCTAATCATAAGTAGTTTACATTCAGGGTCTTATTTTTGCAGGTTTTACCATTGTGCATATCATGATTGAAATCTTTCCCCCCCTGGATTCATTGTAGAGATTTTGGACATAGTATGTCCCAGTTTTACAATGGCGTCAGACAGAATATCTGAAAATGAATCTTTAAGGCCTCCCAGCTGAGATTTCCATCGGCTGTGTTTTGTTTACATTGCTCCCCAAAACACAATGCGAGTATTGCAGAAGTAAAAAAAAAACAAAAACAAAAAAAAACAAAAAACATGCTGAATGCATTTCCTAGCTAATGAAGCATTTGCAAAGGTTGTTGTTTCTTTTTTTGGGGGGGACTGTTTTTGAAGTTGGATTGAGTTCCCTGGCTTGCGATCATCATCATCATCTTCTTCTTCTTCTTTTTCTTCTTCTTCTTCTTCTTCTTCTTCTTCTTCTTGAAATTGGTGGAGATGGCCCATTACCACCACCAGTTGTTGAATTGCGCGAAACCGAAACAAGCGTTCACTTGGGAAGAGGCTCACAAATAATTTGTTAGCCTTGCGTTTCTTTGCTTTGGTTCCAGCTGCTCCATTTCCAGTTATGTATGTATATAGAATCAGTCGATCAAATAATAATAATAACATGGTGTGAGTGAACAAACCACACAAAGACCTTATTTTATGTTTTGACTTTTTTTTCTGTTATCAAATTCCACTACCATGGAAATGTATAGCATTAGCTCAACAAATAGTCCAGGAAAGCTCCGTTTCTTGTTTCCAAGTTTGGACTTAAGGATGTAGAATGTAGTTCTTACAGTGACCACAGTTATACTGATCAACCCCGTACACTGATCAAAAGTCACTGGACGGAATCATTCTACTGTTTAAACAATCTGGTAGGGCGTCCGGGAAGTGTGGCGGCCCATTCCGTTGCATACCAACATGGGGATCGCCGGTTCGAATCCACGTGTTACCTCCAGCTTTGTCGGGCGTCCCTACAGACACAATTGGCCGTGTCTGCGGGTTGGAAGTCGTATGTGGGTATGTGTCCTGGTCGCTGCACTAGCACCTCCTCTGGTCGGTCGGGGTGCCTGTTCAGGGGGGAGGGGGAAATGGGGGGATAGCGTGATCCTCCCACGCGCTGCGTCCCCCTGGCGAAAGTTCTCACTGTCAGGTGAAAATAAGCAGCTGGTGACTCCACATGTATCAGAGGAGGCATGTGGTAGTCTGCAGCCCTCCGCGGATCGGCAGAGGGGGTGGAGCAGCGACCGGGACGGCTCGGAAGAGTGGAGTAATTGGCCGGAAACAATTGGGGAGGGAAAAAAACACACACAATCTGGTTTATGATAAAAAAGTCCACTTACAGTGATCATTTGGGGTCGTTCATACATGTGAAATAAAAAAACATGAAACAAAGGTGAAACTGTGTATTTATTTTTTATTTTTTGCTTATGCTCATAGTAATGAATGGCACTGGCTCTATTATGTAAAGCGACCTCTCACCCGATAGTCTAAAGTGAAATAGGCTTAGTTTGATTTTTAGGCCATGACCTACTATTATTGAAGATGCACTGTTGGCAATGTTAAGTGATGATATTATAGTCTATTTTTGTATTCCTGTTTGACATGTTTGAGGTAGCTGATGTTTGTTGCAGTACAATTGTCAACAATATGCTGTCTTTCAATCAATTAAATCCAGTAAAATAGAGAAGCTCTGTTTCATTACACAATATAAGTGTGCACATAAAAATTAGAAAAAAACAACTTGACCTCTTTGTGTTCGACTATATTGATTTATAAGGATTTATCGTGATCATATTGGCCTGGACGGATATGACCACTGCAAGTGATTTCCACTGTGGTGAAAATGGTGAGAAAATAGGAAGTGGGAAGCCGGATGTGGGTATGTATCCTGGTCCCTGTACAAGCGCCTCCTCTGGCCGGTTGGGGTGCCTGTTCGGGGGTAGGGGGAACTGGAGAATAGTGGGATCCTCCCATGTGCTACGTCCCCCCGGTGAAATTCCTCACTGTCAGGTGAAAAGAAGTGGCTGGCGACTCCACATATAACGGAGGAGGCATGTGGCAGTCTGCAGCCTTCCCTGGATCGGCAGAGGGGGTGGAGCAGTGACCGGGACGGCTTGGAAGAGCGGGGTAATTGCCAACTACAATAGGTCGTTGACAGATGACGTCACACACAAGTGCACTCTGAGTCAGCCGCCATTTTCTGGTATTTCTGTGGTAAACGCTATTCTCGTATTTCTGTGGTAAACGCCGTACTCAGAGCATTGTCCTTTCATTTGCTTTCTTTTTTTAGCGCTAAAATGGTAATAAAACAAGACACACAACAGACGCACACATCTGAGAATCCACGTTGAAAGGGTCATCGGAAATGTTTGTCAGAAGTATAAAATCTTAACAGGAACTATTCCCATCAACATGATACTTCCATGTGAAGGGGAGGCAGTCACATTTTTAGATAAGATTGTCACCGTCTGTTATGCGCTGACAAACCAATGTCCAGCTATAGTTTAAAAATGTGACGTGTGCTGATGTTAAGCCCCGCCTTTAACTGCACCATTCAAATGAATGCAGCTGTCATATCAATCAGACATGTACATATTCAAGTAAAGGATCTGAATACTTGCACCATTGTCACCACCAATAAAGTTGAATAAGTTGACTTTACATAAATGTGTTCTTGACTCTTTTCTTGTTATCAACATTTTCACAGCCAAATGACATAAAGAAACCAAATATTATCCAAAGCACATGTATTGAAGTTAATCTAATTATGTATTTACAAGTTTTCTGAAGTTCATCTGCACAATACAAACAAATAGGTACAGTACATGCTTCTGTAACATAAGCAACGTAAACTAGTTTTTCTAAACATCTAAGCATCTTTTGTCCTGTATGTATCGGCAGATGTGTGTGTAAGAGAGACATAAGTAAAAGAAAAAGCATGTCTTCTTTGGTCAGTCAACTTTCAACAGAAGGCTAGCCCATATCTAAATAAGGCAAAATAATACAGCAATTCAGATAAAAGAAGACACACAACTAATCCTAAACCTCCGTGTCAGATGTTTGCCGTGTTCTTTTCTGATTCCCTGCAGGAATGGAAATCCCTTGAAGTGGCATCTGTCTTGCACCCTGAGTGAAGTAACAGCCTACAAGTTCAGGGAGACACACATGCTCAAAGAAGTGCTGTGCCTTTTTCAAAAGAGCACTTCAGAGCTGTGGGTCAGGCGCAACACTCAGTACAGTGCAGTCTTTTGAAGTCCACAAAACAAAGTCACAGTACTCTAGATCAGCCATAAACATTTGTGTCTGGACCTGCTTGTAGTATGGACTACCCTTCTTAAGCTGTAGCTCTCCATCCACTACTTCCACACAGAGGTGTTTGTCCCTGCATGCCTCCTTGACAGTGCTCTCACGGTGCTTGTATGGGCACTTTATCTCAATGTGGCCTCTTCCACAGCAGGTGCACTTGCACCATCCCATCTGGCGATGCTCCAACCTGAGGAAACGTTGGGTTTATGATGAAGCCACACTCAGTCATCTCTACATCACAGTGATGTTTCTCAGCCTGCACTCTATACTGTGTTCTTGCATTCCCCTCATTTTGTCTTCCCCATGCAGTAGCAGCACATTTGTTCAGAGGACCACTGTTGGGATAACAAACTGCTTTCATTGTAGACAATGCAGGCTTGTCCAAGTCAGACACGAAGACTGAATGCATATTTGACGCGGTTATCCTTCCCATGCGGAAGTGGTGCCAAGATGAGGATTGGTGCTGCTTTCTATTCTGTCTTTCAATGAAGTGTGCCTGCTCAGGTGAAACGTCTACCTTACTTGCCAAGCTTTTGCAGTGCAGGCTCAAGACATCCTGCCACTGCCATCCATTTCTAATCACGGACACAGCGCAGCGAATCTGGTGCTGAGAATGGCTGCACAGGATCTGCAAATGCATCACAATAACTGGGCAAATTTGACAGAATTGCAGCTTTCAGGGATACTTTCTGCAGTTGTGCAAGATATGACACCCACTGCTCCTGTGAAGCAATGCCGAACTTGCAGGTGTTTGATGAAGTCCTTAGAGCAAGTGTGCTCTGTACCTCACCAATCAGGAGTCTATTCAGAGACTTTCTTTTCGCTTTGGCAGAGGTGAAGTCAATTCTGTGTCCTGCCTCTGCTCCCACCTTTGTGATGTTGCTCGGTATCATCCAGTATGCAGGTTGGCCAGTCACTGTTTTGGTCTCCCTGCATCTGACTACCACCTCCAACTTGAACAGCATAGCTGCCACATGTGTGCATGTCTCGGCTATACCAGCCATACATGTGCAGTGACCTGATCTTATAGCCCCGGATGAGTTGATGATGGCCCATGGATTGAGTAGTGTGTCACTCAGGCGTTGCGAGTCCAAGACCTGTAGAGAAGACAGGTAGACAGAGGACGACAGGATTAGCTCATTTTTACCTCCTGTTTGACATTTGTCCATGTTCAGGCCCCGAAGATAGTATAACCTGACTATATCATCATTATTACAACCATTGGCATAATTTCCTGTGCGTCCTCCTTCTCCCCTCACTTTTTACAGTCTGAAAATCCCAACTTAGCCAGTGGTTGTGCTAGCTAGCTAGCTAGCTAGCTAATGTTTCCTCAATCATCGAAAATGCTAGCCATCTGGTAGACAAAGTTAATGCAAGCTAATGGTAGCGGACCTTATTTTAAAGGTAATTTAGCTAACCGGTGATGTTAGCTAGCTAGTGAATGTGGTCCTCGGCAACCCCGAACGAGCCCAAAAATGTTCTCAAAAAGTAAGATAATGACCCTCCCTCCCTAAAGTTTCGCCCTTGAAACACTCCAAATCTGTAATACGTTTGTAATATCTTACTTTTAATGGGAAGAAAGTGGAAGTTAAGGCTACTGTGCTAAGCACAAGTTTCCTTGATTTAGAGCTAACGTTAGCTTACTGTAAACTACTAATAAGACCCATTAGTCCCTAGCTAACGGGTCTGACCCTTTAGCCGAGCGGTTAGTAATGTCGCCTTGTGGTGCAGTACACCTCGTATCGAATCCCGCACCGGGCAAGAAAATAACCGGTTACATTGGTGGCAGCGGTGGGATCCGGAAGTGTGCAGATCCTCAGAAGTCTCTTCGGAGCGCGGGAAGAACAAGCGCGAGGGCGTGCTTCCGGGGAGGGTGACGACTGTAAACTACTAATAGGACACATTAGTCCCCAACTAACGGGTCTGACCCTTTAGTCGAGCGGTTAGTGATGTCGCCTTGTGGTGCAGTACACCCCGTTCGAATCCCGCACCGGGCAAGAAAATAACCGGTTACATTACCTTTGCTGTCCGGACTGTGTTGTCGCAGTGATCCGGTCAAAATATAAACAATTCCTGCACCCAGCCATCGGTGAAATTTCCGCGGGCCTCAATGGATTTGTAATTTCGGAACTGTTCACAGGTATAAGCACTTATACCGTAAACAAGATAGTTGGTGATATCAAGGTACGACGTTTGCGGCAGCAATGCGGGGTCAGCACTCCCAACGTTTTGCGGGCAGGTCGTATGGATCAATGCTGTTAACTGACGACAATTTCTCCAAATAACGGTCCCTGGCATCCTTGCTAAGTTTGTCTCGGCATAGTATCCTCTCTGCTTTTTTATGCTTCTCCATGGCTACTTTAAAAGTTATTTTATTTGCTGCTACCTGTCTCCGTGTTAGCTATTGCTACACCACTGGTGATACCAGGAAAATGGCGGTTGGGAGACGTCACAATCAACAAACATACGTGACTTTCAAAGATCGATTGGAAGAAAAAAGGGGGAAAATAAAAAAATAACATAAAATAAAAATGGTGAGATAATACTGTGTGCTTTCAACCCCTGTCCTGATCGGTGAAAAAAAAGCATGTTCCTGTCGACATGTTGCCTTCTTCATATTCTCCTTCTACTCTTTTGGGCTTCATACTCACATAAGTGTGGTCATACGCCACCACCGTGCTTTTGGTGAGCATGTGCGTCCTTGTGTGTGCCGGAATAAAATGACGTAAATAATACAGGGACAATGCCTTATCGTAGGGTACTTGATTTCTCTTTATCAATGACTTATATGACTGATTGCACTGGTCGGGTATTTTAATGATGGGAAATACTACCAGTGATAAGTAAGACTGCCATTCCTGCAAGTTGAACCAGGAATTAGCTCAGCAATATGATGTACCATTTTGATAATATTGGACATTTGGGGTAATAACTTTGACCTTGCACTTTGGTTTTCTATTCCTAATACATGGTTTAGAATCTAAACCATGTATATATCCTCCAAACTTTAGATGATTGGCTTAATTTGGACTTGTTGAAACATATCTGTCACTTTTATTTCAATGTCCGATTAGACAAAGCTGTAAAGATGAGTCCAGCGGAGGTCCTCTATCCAAAATATCCAAAATGAAGCCAGTGAGTAAAATGACATCATAACTGATATGTACGACGTAAGAAGCTATGGAAACAAAGACTTGGGTTGTAATAAAACAGGATGCCCCTATAACCTTTAACTCAAGCCCTAACCTTAAATGAGCCCCTTGAAGAAGTGGAGACCAGGCAGAATGTCCCACTTTCAAAAATGTCCTTACCCTAATGGTTTAAAACTCATACTGGTCCTCGCAAATATAGCTGAACTAGAACACACACACACACACACACACACACACACACACACACACACACACACACACACACACACACACACACACACACACACACACACACACACACACACAGAAGACTCATTGGTGGTTATATTCCTTCAGCAGTAGAGGAGTTGGTCACGTCTCTGGACCATCTGATGGGTAAAGGGAGGGCAATTCTTAGTCTAACGCAATATTAATTTCACTAGAAGTAAATGATAGCTATACATTTATGTAAATATAATAGTTTTGAGGTGGACATTTGTTCTTCGGTGGTCATTGGCAGGTAAATATTAAATGTAAGCCCAATTCTAATACCAGCAATAGTTAAGGTTAAACTCTCACGACAAAGAAAAAAAAATCAAAATTGAATCAATACAGACAGAACACTTGATAAAATTTATTGCAAGTATCCTGTAGTTTATGTACATGTGCTTATTTACAAAGTAATCCATGTCTTTCCATCTTTATTATACATATTGACTGCTGTATAACAATATCTTGTTTTCTACATAGGTAGGATTAAAAAAAAGAGGAAAAAAACTATTACAACAGAAACAGACATACAAAAAGAAATGGAACAACCTAACATCTATCTTTGATACATGCAAGAGAAAGTTGATTTACATTACTGAAAAAAATAAATACTATTGACAAAAAAACAAAAAACAAAACAAAACAAAACAAAAACATTGTATTACCTACCAATATTTTAGAAATTACTCCTTTTCCATATGCAAAACTCTTACATAAATCATGCACTCGAATGTACGCAGCCATTCATTGCTAGATTGGCCTTTTCCTCTTTCCTCATCACTCCATCTCTGAGTAACTATGTATCTACCAGCTGACATCACACCCTACAAGGTGACCGTCAGTCCATCCTCTTTAATATAGCCTACACCTAGAGGTGCTTTACATACAACGATTGTTTGTTTTGATTCTCTTTGATTGTCGGAGAAAAGCCTTTATTGAGTATAAATGAAAAATATTGATGAATATACACATCTACTGGATACAGCAAGAACAACAGTGGCTACAATCTTGCTTGACCTCAGGATGTGTGTATGTGTGTGTGTGTGTGCGCGCACATGTACGTGTGTGTGTGTGTGTGTGTGCGTGTGTAGATATGTTTGTATTATACCTTTTAAAATTTGCATTGGAATCATCGATCATTGTGTCACAATAAGAACAAATAGGTCTGTAGAATTTAAATGGGATAATTTTGCAATGCTGCAGTTTCTTCTGCATATTTCAGTTTTTTTTCCTGATTTCTCCCAATTTAGTGGCCAATCGATCCCTATTTTAGTTCAAACACCGACCCTCGTACTGCATGCGTTCGCCAGCTGCATCTCTCTGGCCGGCAGTCTCGAAGGAGACACCTCGCCACTTCCGTGACAAGGCGAATCCAGGTCTAACCACTGCTTTTTCCGACACACAGAGAGGCATTCATGTGACGATCACAAGCCGACTCCGCCCCCCTCCCGAAGACAGCGTTGCCAATTATTGCTGCTTGATCGAGTCCGGCCATAGTCGGATCTGACGAGACCGGGGCACGAACTCCGGTCCCCAGTGGGCAACTGCATCGACACAAAGCCGATGCTTAGACCGCTACACCACCGCGGACCCCCTGCATATTTCAGTTTTTACTGTGAAAGATCGGACTCCAGTATTCACATCCATTTCCGCACGCTTACTTAAACAGTAATGCTACGTTCAGACCAAAGGCAGCGAGAATTCTCTCGCTGCCTTTGGTCTGAACGTAGCATAACAGTGTAGAAATGAAAGTGAAAGGGCGTCCGGGTGGCGTAGCGGTCTATTCCGTTGCCTACCAACACGGGGATCGCCGGTTCAAATCCCCGTGTTGCCTCCGGCTTGGTCGGGCGTCCCTACGGACACAATTGGCCGTGTCTGCGAGTGGGAAGCCAGATGTGGGTATGTGTCCTGGTCGCTGCACTGGCGCCTCCTCTGATCAGTCGGGGTGCCTGGCAGGGGGACCGGGGGGAATAGCGTGATCCTCCCTCGCGCTATGTCCCCCTGGCGAAACTCCTCACTGTCAGGTGAAAAAAAAAGCAGCTGGCGCCTCCACATGTATCAGAGGAGACATGTGGTAGTCTGCAGCCCTCCCCGGATCGGCAGAGGGGATAATTGGCCGGATACAATTGGGGAGAAAAAAACGGAGGGAAAAAAAGAAATGGATGTGAAGAATGATATGAGTGTCATCTCTTGAAACTACGTCCTATCCCCCCTATCAAGTTTTCAGTTTTCTTTCTGTTTGGATTTTCAGTCACATAATTGGAGGGTACACTGTATAACGTTAAACCTAAATAAATGTAAGTCCGTGAAATTGATTTTTCTGATTTTGAAATTGCTATGTATACAACATGTCTAGCGTGATACGGCATTCAAACTCCACTGACTCCAGAAGTAAACACCTGTTTCTGAATCCCCGGTAGCTGTTTCGATTGTGCGGTAGAGTTAAATTTGCTATCCTGCTATCTTGGAAAGTATCACTAAAAGCCATCACTATTCAGAAGATAATTGTCCACTCGTGCAACTTCAATTAACTTTTTCCCCCCTCACCTGTTTGAATTTCAGTCCAACTTAGAATTACGTGCACCTTATTATCTAATCATTGTTTGCTCTTTGATAACTGGAGTAGTTTGATTAGGCTGTTGTTTACATGCACACAAGACAATTCAGGTAAAATCCCAGTATTTGTAAGCATTTTGACTACTATGACTATTGGCAGAACACTTTTTCATGAACCTTATCCACTATGTGTGTATGCTAGTTATTCTACTACCCATTACATTAGGGGAAACCCACAACAAGGTGTGCATGATTTTAACCCACGATGCCCAGTCCTTTAATGCACACCTTGAAGAAGATTATCCTGCTTATACTAAGGCCACTTGGCGAAGAATTAAAATAAAAACATTCAGGTGTTCATTTTTTTTTTTTTTATGTTTTGGACCCAGAATTAAAAGAATATGACGTGAACGTTAGCCGCTAAGCTAACGATTCTACATGTTGCCACGGTTACCTAGCAACTTGACGTCACCATGGTACAAATCCTTTAACGCGCACCCTGTCGTGGATGATCCCTTACTTGTGTTTTCCCTTCATCTTGCTGTTGCTTCCATACAACTTTTGTGCAATTCATCAGTTGCTTAAAAGAAAAAAAGAAATAACGACTCAAAGTGTGTTGGCCAAGTTTCCCAATTTGTGCGCAGGGTCACCTGCATGATTCATGCTGCTCTCCACTCGGGCAGCTTTGCTGTGGTCCACATAGCTCAGTGACCAAGTTGATACTCTGACTTTATCAAAATAAGAATTGGATCATGGCGTTTCCATGATCTGAACCATTGTCACTACATTCTCACTGTGATATTACGTTTGAAGGTTAGGCGTGGATGCAAATATAGCCGTTGATCGGATTTCCAAATTCTCCCAGTGACAACAGAGCAGACCAGATGTCTCCGTCTGCATCCTCATTTTGTTATTTACATGTTTGCCACAAGTCAAGTTGTTAACTATAAAAAACAAACAAAAAAAAAACAAAAAAAAGAAAAGTCAAGCTATTACGTAAAAGAAGTTGAAGTTACTATTTTAGACATAATCTACCACATACATGTACAACTCTACAGAATAAAAGAGCTTTGTATTTTTTTGAAGATAACAGGTGAAAGGATACTCGTCATCATTTAAACATCAAATGTCCGAACGCGTCCCCACAAGAGGAACGCTTGATACAGGGTCTGTCCTGATACAGCCAATGCAGCAGTTCTGTTCCTTGTGGGGGCTTTTTGTTCCTTCTCTTCTTCATGGCATTTCCACAGCGTGCGCACTCTCAGTACTCAGCAGTCTCTGTGCACGCTTTCCTCCCATTTTTGTTCCTGCTCATGCTCGTGTTAATTGGCCATTGTTTGGACTCCCACTGGACACAAAAGCCAAGGAACATCCGATGCCCTTGACACTTTAGACTCTTAACCACTAATCTCACTAGGATGGATAGCCAAACATATCCTGAAAATATAAATATAAGTTTATTTCAACCCCTGTCTGATTTTGGTCCTTTGTTTCTATTTCCTTTTACATTTTCCATACGTTAGCTGGAGGCTCTTTTAGCTATTCTCATTCCACTCTGGCATGATACTGACACTATGCACCGCGTGGTACTGGTGAGGGGACAGTGTACGTGGGATGCTGTGTGAGTACAGGTATTCGTTTCCCTGTAGCCCAGCGGTGGGTGACTGGATACCGGCCCCAGGGCTGCATTGGCGGCCCAGAGTCTGGTGGGTCATGGAGCCTTGGTACATGGCAGCATGGTGGGCATCACCTAGCTGTGGGGAGGCGTGACCTCCCACCCCACCCAGTCTGGACACCAGAGACCCTGAGGTGAAGTGAGCAGAGAAGTGCTGGTAGGGCAGCCTCTCCATTGGCTGCATGGTGGTAACAGAGCAGCTTCCATAGGGGGAGACACTGGCCCAGGTGTTGCAGCTGATGTCCTCCAAACTAGGTACAGGCTCTGCACCCTGGGAGGCAGTGGCATACATACAGGCTTGTCGCTGGCTTGATTCACTGCGAAAGGGCCCGCTGGCAAGGCTAAGGCTTTGAGGGTAGCCCACTGGACGGTAGTAATGGTCCTCCTCACTTGATGAGCTTTCCAGATAGGCTTTCTTGTAACTGTGCTCGCCAGAGTGACAGTCGTCCTCAACTGTAAATAGATTTGGATAAAATAAACAGTAATGCTGCATAAGAGGGTGCATTTTCCCTTCCCTTCCCTCCCCTCCCTTCTATAACATTCATATTGACATTTAAGACAAATGACTATTATTCTCCTAAGTGAACCATATTTCAGGAGCCTTAACACACATATACTCATCCATGTGTACACAGAGGTGACCCTGCAAAGGCAGACAAAACTTTACCGATGGACTAGGCAAAATTTTATCGTCATCCTTAAGGCTGCTTTGACAGGGACTCAGTCATAGTCATAGAGACTAAACCTGAGCCCTTACAGTCAGGGGACGTTTTTTTTGGTTTTTTGGGGGGGGGTTCCCCCTTTTTCTCCCCCAATTGTATTCGGCCAATTACCCCACTCTTCTAAGCCGTCCTGGTCGCTGCTCCACCCCCTCTGTCAATCCGGGGAGGGCTGCAGACTACCACATGCTTCCTCCAATACATGTGGAGTCGCCAGCCATTTCTTTTCACCTGACAGTGATGAGTTTCACCAGGGGGACATGGTGCGTGGGACCAGAGGAGGCGCTATTGGAGTGACCAGGACACATACCCACAACGGGCTTCCCACCCACAGACACGGCCAATTGTGTCTGTAGGGACGCCCAGCCAAGCCGGAGGTGACATGAGGATATGAAACGGCATTGATAGGCAACGGAATAGACCTACGCTACCCGGACACCCACAGGGAACAGTTTCTTGATCCCCCAGCACATTGCACAGCTTCGCACAACTATGCATTTTAAATATTCCCTGAATAAATGGATTAGTTGTGTTTAACTAGTTTTGAGTTCGTGTCACAGAAGGATCCTATACCTTTCCTCTTGATGCAGTGATAATCCTGGCTGTGCTCGTGTGGCAGTGGGTAGGAGCCTGACTGGGGCAGCAGATCCTGTGAGGTGCTTGTGACCCCATTCTCACACTGGGAGTACTGGGGGCCCAGAGCGTTGGGGGTGGCAATGCCTTGGATCTCCCCACTGAATGGGCTCTGGCTGGTGCCCACTCTCTGACGCACTGTGCTTCGAGGGACAACTGGGTACTCCTTGGTACTACACACACACACACACACACACACACACACACAAAAATTATCATTATTTGTAAATCATTTTATGCAGCTGTGCCTACATTATATTGCACTCATGTACCACTATGGTGCAACTTTTGCTTGTACTAATATTTGCCAACAAGACACGGACTCAGTATCAAAACAAATTTAACGGCAAGAAAAACAAAACATATTTACCATCAACGAGTCACACCCACTTAGGAAACACTAAGAGGCATTGCTTTCGGAAAATCCCTTTCCATTGAAAATGCCAGATTGTGTTTCACCCCTATTAATCTATAGGATTTGGGAATAGATCATTTTCCTGCTTCTGGTCCTTCTTTGATTCCTGGGATCATTCCATTTGAAACAGTGACCTGGTTTTGCAATAAACTCTTCCCTCAGAATTGTAACCAAGAGCAGACGTACACAGATTACTGTACTTGGCAGGGTTGTACAATGTAAGAATGATAGTGTGGTTTGGACTCTCACCAAACTCAATTCATGTGCAAATTTCTACATTTCAGATGCCTTTCCGGCACAACCCAGCACTGCTGGCACACGCCGATTCATCTCAAGAAATGACATAATCAAGTATTTGGAAAAATTGGGAAAAATATCCCCCTGCCAACGGTGGAACTTTTGTGTTTCTAAAACGCAATTCCGCAATTTCACATAACCTTATAACATTTACAAATTGCAGGAGTTTAACGTGCACTGAAACATGTAGTCTAGTTAATTGGACTACAAATTAAAGTCATGGAACAGAGACCCAAGTCTAGCACTTTGCAGAGAACCCCAAACTGCTTTCCCAGTTTTCTATGATTTAGGAATTCTTTATCGAAATGCACGCGAGGCCCGCGCTGGCTGCTCTGGAAGAGTGGGTGGGTTGTGATTCTCGAAACCAGATTTTCTCCTTTGAAAATGTGTTTTCCACACAGTATGGACGCATGCTCCATCCCTCATCTGGACTGAATAATAGAGAAAGAGCAATGCGGTCTTATACTGCCTTGGCTGCTGGACCAAGCTGTATCACCAATTCAACACACAAGCACATGCACAACCAAAGGCTCACACGGACACACTTGTGCATGAACGCACACACACACACACACACACACACACACACACACACACACACACACACACACACACACACACACACACACACACACACACACACACACACACACACATCTAGTAGGAATGTCCTGGTAAGTAGGGAGAGTTGTGTGGAAGGGAGATGTTGCACTCATGTTTCAGAGGCCCTGCCAGATCGGCCATAAAAGTCTTCTACATGAAGACTGGCTAAGGCTCAAGAACTACACTTACATCACTGAAAATAACACTCACTGAAAATAACACTCATAACTGGTTTTCATTTGGATGATTGAAGGATTACACTGAGGCTTGTTAAGTGACATTCTGATCAGGATGTCAGTAATCCCTGTCTAATTGTGGTCACATTTATCTACCCTTTTAACATCACCCAGTTCGGGCAAATGCTGCCATGAATAGGAACCTCAAATCAACGGAAGAACTGGATTATAGATAAGATATATAAGGAAATATACTCTGGATAAATGAAAGTCTTGTCCTTGGTGGTTTGCAAACTGGTGTGCTGTTGCTACCTTTGCATTCTGGACATTCGGTGTAGCTCCATGTCATCACTCCCCCGGAAGCCTTTAGCGAACGGGTTGTTCTCTATCTTCAGCTGGGTTATCTGCAACAACAAGCACACATGACTTACATGAAACAATGCGAATTTAAGTTAGTTTGGCTGGCTGACCATGACATTTCACTACACGTAGGTAACAGAATCCAGAAACTTATTAAAACCAATGCTAATCATATATCTGGTTTGTTTGTTTTTCAATGAGAGATACTGGAGACTATATATCTATATTTATATCTATAGCTATATATACCTATATCTATCTATCTATCTATCTATCTATCTATCTATCTATCTATCTATCTATCTATCTATCTATCTATCTATCTATCTATCTATCTATCTATACATGTTTATGGACTACCACTGCACTTTATTTAGCCTTTTTTTGTCTTTTTTACAAAATGCATGGATTTACTAATTTGAGCCTCAAATAAAGTTTTGTACAGCTTTCACGTGACATGGTGTTTATAATTCATAATCATTTACCAGTTGTCAGATACCCTGGCAAACAAGTTAGCATCACAACCACAGGGCGTACTATGGTAGGTTGCTTCCGCTAAACAATTCTGAATACAAATATTTTAATAATATACATTGTCGGCATTAGATTGCTTCAAAACAAAAAATGTGAAACTGAACAAGAAAAGGGGTAAAATAAATAAATAAATAAATCGATTCCTTCTGCTTATTTTTTTGTTTTTTTGTTTTACTTTAATATTTGATCACAAATGTATCCATTACGCGGCAACGCACAGAGCAGCGCGGGTTCTAGAAGAGCCCCTCCCCTTCTCCGAACAGCAACCTAATCCCAACAAGGTTAAACAAAATCCCGGGATATCCCTCTCCCGAGCAGCGGTTTCTGGCAGGTAATTAGTTGGCAGCTCCTGTAGGTTTCTGACAAGACTATAGGTTTGTCTACACGCTGGCTGACACTTTCACAAAGCCCTGTTAAATCCGTGCTGAGTCAAGCGCCCTTTCTTCCGGTAAACAGGCGGGCAACCGAACACACGCAGAAGAAGACGGAGGAAGGATGGTCGATTTGAAAAATAATAAATAAATAAACAAAAAAGGCGTGGAGTAAGTCAAGGACAGGAGGGGAAATAACATAAAAATAAAATATACAACAATGAAAAAAAGCAAAAAAGTAAATTAACAAATAAAATGTTATATCGGGAAAATCGGTAATCCACCTCTTCTTCTGCGGAAATGATAGAAATCATACATCAAATTAGAGTCTACCTGGAGCCTTTTCAAGAATACCTGGCAAAACCATTGGTGATTAACTCGAGATAATCATGCAAAATTACGTATGATTTTCAATAGACGGCTCACTCTTTTACACTGATAGGCTTCCTTCTCCCTGTTCGCAAACCTTTCCGGACACTTTAGGCTATTGTACTGTATAGTGCTATATATCTTTATAGTGCAATATATAAAATATATATATATATATATATCTCTATAGTGCTATGTGTGTGTGTGTATGTATATATATATATATATATATATATATATATATATATATATATATACATTGCGCTATACAGACTAGTGCGTGCATCATAACTGTGTTGTTTTATTCTCTCTGTCTTGGTTATCCACGTAGTATTGCCAAGTGATAGCAGGCTGCTATTGGTGTATCAAATGCAGACTAAATTACAGTTTTGAAACTGCAGATTTGAACGGAAGGTATTTTAAGCGTTTTCGTATGCTAACAGATCAACAGGTGAACTGAACACATTCCTGAAAGTGCGCTGGTGTCGTCTGACTGATTAAATAGCTGCAATAAAACGCTGTAAGAAGAAGAAAAAAAATGTTTTACTGGAGGTCTTCAAGCTCCAATAATTAACCTGGAGTTGAGATTTCAGCCCTGCGTGTTTGAAAATAATTGATGGTTTCATTAGAAAGTCTGCCATTTTGGGCTTCCTGTTCCCCGAAGCGCTGAGAATTTGGGTTGGCTCCGGACACATTGAGCGCCCCCCCATACACCCCCCCCCGCCCCATTATACCTACACCTATAGGCCACCTATACCAAAACACGACTGGTTGAAACGGATGTGAAGCAGACACTCCTTAAAAATGTTTCGAGTCCCCAAAGAGTTTGAGAAGGCGATGCTGTTCAGGGTTCATGGAAGTGAAAGGGCAGACTTATTTTTCTGCCTCTAAACCACAGTCTGGGGAAACAAGTCACATGACCCGGTGTTTCAACTGACACAGAGATTTTACATCCTAAAAAAAGTAGAGCATTTAAGTTTAATTATGCACCCACAATGTTTTAAGCGGCAATCAAAAACTCCCACATCAAATGCAAATATGTTTTTTTTTGTATTAAAGTGACTTAATTGCAAACAGGAAGATGTGAGGCAGAGGACCGGACGTCATTTTAAAGGGCGTGAAAACTGAAGAAATCTGATTCGTATAACGTAAAAAAGTGAAGATTTGGTTTTATTTTTTTCCTTCTAATAACCACCCACCAGGGCTTTACATGTATTTTACCAAACATTTCGTGAGCTGTAGTTTTCTCACACCTGTCGCTGACAACGAATGCTGTCGGATATAAAAAGTCATAAACTGTTAAAAGAAAGCGCACAGAAAAGTTTGATCAAACTCTTAATTTAGCACCACTGGTGAGAGATGTGAGACTAATTTTTTATTTTTCCAAAGAGCGATAAAAAAAGAGGATTAGATGTTAAACAACAAAGAAATCTGGACATACACTTGTCTACAAATAAACTATTTATTTTGAAGACAAAACTGCAAAAAAAGCTATTCTTTGCTATATCATTATTATTATTATCATCATCATTATCATTATTAACACCACCAACGACAACATTATTATTATTATTATCATTATTATCATCATTATCATTATTATTAACACCAACACCAACAACATTATTATTATGATTATTATTATTATTATTATTAACACCAACAACAACAACAACAACATTATTATTATGATGATTATTATTATTAACACCAACGACAACAACAGCATTATTATGATGATGATGATGATGATGATGATGATGATGATGATGATGACGATAATGTTTTGGAACCTACTATGCGACAGGGGAAATCCGTGCCTTTGTTTAATCTACAGGAGCTGAGCAGCCCGAGACTGAAACCTGAAGAAGTTTCACGAGGTTAGCAGACGTGTTTAGATAGGCAGGTTTGTCTGGCTCGTGACTCTCTCGTGTGTCTTATCTGTCAGAGACTCAACGTGCTATCTGCCGTTATCACACCGGCCACGCGCTCTGCTGGAGCTAATGGCGGCGTGGTATACTGTGCTAATCTTGCGGCCAAGGCACATCTTCTGCCCACATTTTAATTCCCCAGCCCTTAATAGATATCTTATTTGCGTTTGGGACTCAATAATCAGCTGTCGCGGGAAATGGGTGTCAATTATTGCACACACACACACACACACACACACACACACACACACACACACACACACACACACACACACACACACACACATATATATATATATATAAACCAACGCTGTAATTTGAACTATCCTCGCGTTTGCCCCAAAAAGGAACACGACAGCATAGCTGGAATAGAAAAACGAAAATAAATTCTATTGCACTTAAACCATCAAAAAATAGGCAATTATAGTTTATTTTTTAATGTGCATTATAGTGGAAAACAGCCAAAAGTAAGTATCTGTATATTCGCACACGTTAAAAATACCTTGTTAATGTTAAACATTAGTTCCACGATTAAAAAAATAAAGAAAGGAACTCGCATTTACAAGATGAAGGACTTACCTTGTGGTTTTGATAGGATGTAACCGCAATGAAAGCTGTCTCGGGGAACACGTGAGTGCAGAAGGCTGTGTTTTTGGAGCCAAATCCATTATTTTCATCTGCTTTGACAATGTGGATCCTGGGCTGGTATTTATGCATCGAGTTCAGGATGATCTAGAGAGAACAAAATGTGTGCCATCAGACTACACAATCCTTCACGGAACTTTTTTTTTTTTTACAAAAACCTCAAGAGAGAATTGGCCATTTTCTGTAAAGGTTTACTTAAAGGCTGCTTATACAAAACTTAGATTTCCTCAAAAATCTAAGTGGAAAGTTTTCCCAAACAGCCCAGGTATATATAGTTTATTGTACTTCTGAAATGGCATGTGTAGAAGTATGCATCACAAATGTGTATTGTTTTTTTTTGTATTTTAATTTTGTCTTTTAAATCAGTGCAGGAGCAATCCTTTCATAATGGCAATTACAATTATGCTTATCCATGTATCGCCAAGTGCCAGCGTTGTGGATGCAGTTGTGGGTAATTACATATGAGAACCCCGCTTTGCAAAGACAGGGTAGGTATGCTAACCATTTTCTCCTTATTAAGAGTCATAACCTTTGAATTTAAGACTTAAATACAACACTTTCACTACCAGTCATTATAAATAACAATAGCTGTGCACAATAAAATGCAAAAAAAAAGTTAAACTGAACTGCAAGAGCATAATTATAATCTGCATGTGATTTTCATTTGCGTTGGTAGAGTTGCTCAGAAAGTTTCAGGGACCAATCAGCAATGTAATGATGCCTCAGACCTTTTCCAATGGAAACGTTGACAGCAATCGCTTTTTCATTGAGAAAACTCAAAAGTACAAATGTCAGTTTTTTCTCCCCATTTTCAGTCTTTGCACATTCCTCTTTCACATGAGATCTATGATTAAACCGTTATAATAATAATAATAATAATAATTATAATTATTAGTAGTAGTAGTAGTTGTAGTAGTAGTGTTCTAGCATTATCATTAGCCACAGTAGTAGTGGTACTTGTGGTAGAGTCATAGTATCAGCAGTAGTAACAGTAGTAATATCGTATCAGGTAAATCTAATCAGCTATTCACACAAATTGCACAACCTGCCCTAATTAGAAGTATAAATATGGAAATGGAAATATGGTGACCCCAAACTCATTAATATTTAACTTTTGTATCACAGTATAAATACTCCGGGACAGAAAAAGCTATGACAGGAATACAAACCTATGTCCCGTTCCGTTGCTCTCTGACCTGACTAACCTGGTTTGTGCTAAGTGATGAGTACAACCGGTGGCTAGCTTGGCGACATGAAGACGCAGTCGACCCAGCTGAACTTGGGCCCTGAACTTCTCTCAGGAAGCCCTCTTATCTCCAGCTCTCAAACGTAATTGTTATGACGGACTGGGGAAACATGATCATCAACCTTCAACATTTTTTTAAAATATTCATTAAATCTCCTCACATTTATAAATAATAAAAAAGAGCCCTTTTCTTCTTTCACAAGTAACCCTCCATGTCCTATTAGCATCTGTTCATTCTGTTTCCTTTTGCGCTTTGTGTTTTGTACATGCGCTCACTGCAAGTCTTCTCTGCAGAAGAGGCAGCAGACTGTCTTGGCCCTTGTGCTACCTGTGAGGGCACCACCACATGTAAGCATGAGCCCAACTCTTTTCTTCACCATGCATCTCCCACTGAACTTGATTTTACTTCATGACACAACAGGGTTTTGTATGGGGGGGGGGGTCAGACATGAGTATAAAACCTTTCAACAGACTCAAACACACCTTTTGGATGCAAAATGGCTTAATGGAAGTAACAATGGAGGTAATAAACTACATGTATTAATGAATCATCAACTGGAACAAGACCTGAAATAAGGTTGCAGGCCCTGATGACAAAAGAGCATTTTATGAACCCTGGGCCCCAGGTGAGAATACATTTCCAGGAGGAATGAATAGACCCCTATGCTTTTTCCAACATCACTCAAACGTTGCATATATATTCATATGGTTGTTTACATGTCAGTTATTTACACATAAGCTACTCTTTTACAGCTTCAAAACGAACCCCAATAGTATATTTACCTGCCAAATAATGTGTTTTCTCATACTGACAAGTCCGTCTGGTGGAGGAACGGGACAATCCTCTGCTTCTTTGTGCCAGAGCTACTTTCACTGCTGTCACTATCTGGGTCCCAGAGTGAGGCTTTAACTTTTTTATGAGGGACCGTTTAAAAACTTCGTGAGCACAAGTGCTATGAAAAACTAGGTTACACCAAGCATTACCCTTGTGCAACCATTCATAGCCTCTTTACAATTGAGAGAGTGGCATTTAAGCTAGCCCTTGTGTTATCTATGGGTCAAAAAAGGATGCATAACAGTGTTTAACAGCAGAGGAAAAACAAAAAAAACTCTAAATGATCTTTTTTCAACCCGAAGTGTGATGACTTTTCCTAGAATGACCCCAACATTAGAAAACGTGAAATACTGTTTTTGTTCATATTTTCATGAAAGCTGCAGACCACTAGAGTACTAAGATTGTCATGGGGTCATGTCTGACCCTAAGACAAAACTACTTTCTGCACATTTCTGCTACTTTCTTAGGCTATACAAGTGCTATCTCTTGCTGAAAAGTTAATTTTTGCACCTATGCAGTACCTTATGCAATAATTAAAATAATAATAATAATAAACCTCGGTAACACTTTAGAACTACACAAATGAAGCATTAGTTAAGTATTAGTAACTACTGAATTCATCATTTGTAAAGCATTTTTAAAGCAAGACATGCACCAGTGGTTAGTGTGTTAATAGGTGTTTTAGAAATACTTATTAATACTGCAATTTATGATTAATTCAGGTAGTTACTAGCTGTTAGTTAAGTATTTTGTATGACCTCATCTAAAGTGAGGACTATATATGCCTGACAAAGTGTTTACACATGAGACTGAAAGGCCAGCAGTACCTTGAGACTCACAAAAGTCTACAGGATCATGAGATCCTTTAAAAATTGTAAGTACACGATTAACAAACTATTTAGATGTACATTTTTGCATGAATTAATCATGAATTGCAGTATTAATAAGTATTTATGAAACATATATTAACACACTAACCATTGGTGCATGTCTTGCTTTAAAATGATGAATTCAGTAGTTACTAATACTTAACCAATGCTTCATTTGTGTAATTATAAAGTGTTACCTAAACCTCTACTCTAGTAAAGAAAGCAAGTATGACAGGTGTGTTGTAATAAAAGCGAGCGGTGTCCACTGATTAAATGCAGTCTTTCCGCACTGTGAGGAGGGAAAACCCACATAGTCACAAAGTTTGTGATGAACGACAGGTTGTTTCTCGTGAAAAATAGATTTGGGTTTTAAAATTAAATTAAGTTGCTTTAACTAGATGTTTCGTGAATGACCCTTAAGACAAGGGCAGTGTACAGAATGCGTGCACAACACAAGGGCTAAAGAGCAATATCGAAAACAACAGCGTCAATGCAAGTACAAGTACATAAACAGCAAGTAATGCACCATATCAGGTGGGTTTTAGCATGAGTTTAACATATCTTCCACATCATCAACTGCATGGAAGTATCCACATGGATTTTTATCCTGAAAAATTTCACAACCCCCCCTCCAAAAAAAATTGCTTTTTGATGTCCACTGGGAGGGGGCTGTTCAGACCACCTACTGGGACACCAGCACACGCATCGTCTCCCTTGTCCAGTCGCTGCCCCGTGTGACTCCCTGTATCTCTCTCACCCCTGCATCTGGATGATAGTATTAAATGATAGTGAGGGATCACCCCGGGCCTCGAACAGCTGCCCTTTGTTTTCAAGTCTCCCCCCACATCAGAGGGTTTTCCCGAGCCTTGGGATTAAAAGACTTTGTACACTATCATCTATTGCTCATCTCACACTGCCATTCACGTGTAAACAGTGGAATCTTCACACTCCACCCTCCTCGCCAGAACATGTGTGGGAAGCCAGGGGGACGAGCGCAGGAGCAAGCTGACGATGGAGATGAATAACACAGGGGGAAATATTTTGAGATTTGGGAGAAAGATCAAAGCAAAAGCTGCAGTTTAGTACGAAATCTGAGACGAATACAAACAGACGTGTGCGTGGGGTTAGGAACTCGTGGACACAGCAACAGGGAGGATTAAAACTCCGACCGGTGGCAACGCAATGTCTGGAAAATTACTGACTTGTGTTTTTGCAAGGTCCAAAAAAACGTGCAAATGCATCTAACCCCACACCTCAGAAATTAAATTTTAACTATATGTCAATCTATCATCAGTTTTACTGCGAACATTGATCTGGAAAAATAAAATATACATCCTACATTAACTGTGCATAAACAAATGATTTGTATGGGGTTTAGCTGGTGTATTCCTGCAGGCTCCTTCACAACAGTCCTGAGCGAAGGAGGGAGGACCTCTTCTGTCTCCTGATGTGTGTCTAATTGGCCAGACTTTTTCTAGAGGAAAACCCACTGCATCAGGTCTAAATTGGTGCGGCCTACATCACCAATATGTTTCAGTCTCATGTCTGAGTGCTAGTAATTATAAATCATCTCAGAGTTATTTCAACCAGCTGGACCAACAAGCTGATGGAATATATTTCTGGCCAGCCACCAATAGTTCATTTATGAATCCCATGGTGCTTTCTCCCAGCACGAAAAAAGGGCAAGCCAGGAACCACTGCAACCAATCAAAATTGCATTCTAGTCCAAAATTTACAACACCGCTCACATTCCAACTGAGCTCCGATTTCATTATACCAGCTGGGTTTCTGCAAAGCGACAATCACTATAGGTGCCATATGACCTGGAATAGATAGTGACTTTTGTGTGCACGTGTGTGTGTGTGTGTGTGTGTGTGTGTGTGTGTGTGTGTGTGTGTGTGTGTGTGTGTGTGTGTGTGTGTGTGTGTGTGTGTGTGTGTGTGTGTGTGTGTGTGTGTTTTGGTCACCATCACTGGTCAAGAGCTGCTCACCTATGCACAATCTAGACAGAGACCAGTGGCCACCTATTAACTCTATATCTACAATCACTCAATGTGATTATTAGTTTAGCCCTATTTGTAACTATACAATTTCAATTACATGCAAATTTAACATCTATCATGACCTTACTTCACTTTTATGAATTTACTTGTGTGTGATTTCATTCTTTATAAAGACACATTTACTAATGATATCTTCTAATGTTCGCCAGTGGCATAATTGCTTGGTTGCGCTGCATGACTAAGGCTATTTGTAAATAATGTGATGATTAAGGTCTACAGCATGAGATCTAATTAGCCATTAATGTCACCATCACCTTAAAACTTATGAAAACTTCCTGCCACAATGACCATGTGTAGCGCACGAGCACACCGATGAATTAAGCAATGTTCATGCTTGCTGTTTTGGGTAAGGCAAGAATCAAAAACAACTATGCCAGGTCAGAAGGTAGGAATAATGGGCAGTAAAAGTTGGGAAATGGGTACCACACAATCCCTCCACTGGTGTGCACACATAAGGAGGTATGACTGGTGGTGAAATGTCCCCGCTTTCCCTTTTTTGGCTAAAGCTGTCAAATTGCTCCTTTCCACTTCACCTGGCTGCTAGGAGGTGTGTAACTTACACACTGGGCAGAAGGGTGGACATAGAATGAAAAAGTGGAAAATATATTTACAGAAGACAAGAGCCCAGCATGTCACACGGCCTTGCAAATAACAGTGGGGGCGTAATTATAGATGAAACAGCAATTAAACTCTAAATTTATGTTTTCTATATAGGTTGTCTAAATATAAACGTACTATATATATATATATATATATATATATATATATATATATATATATATATATATATATCAGTTGATCTGGGCAGCATATCATAAGGGGAAAAAAAAACTTAACAAAAAAATGTCAAAAGCTGGACAAAACTTCCTCAAGGGCAAGAACTTACGACCCAATGGGAATATTCTTGTTTATTTCGATTTCTCATTATTGCTTGAATCAAGTGTTTCAATGTTTTCTGTTTGAAAAAAAAAGAAAAGTTGTATTCTGTCCGTCCTTGCTAGCCAACGAATCCAGTTAGGTAACTTTAACTCAAATTGCTTTGATTTCATGTTGGCTGTTCATAGTTCCACAAGAACAGCCAAAAAATAGGATGGTATATGGGACATTGGAGTCAGTTTTTGAAATTTAACGAAAAAACGAAACAATAAATCCTCAGGCCTTCTTATCTGTGAATATGGAAACGGGGGAGGGGCAGTTTCCATTATAGCTCTCGTTTTAATTTACTATGGGATCGTATGCAGTCACTGGATAACACAACTGGAGAGATGAAGACTCTCTTCAAATGAAGAAGTGAACAATATATTTTGTTCTTGAACACCAGAAACAGACACAAAAGCAATCTGTGAGGATGAGCACATGTTTTGTGTGACACAAGTTTCCCCTTACACCTTAAAGTCTCCTTTAGAGAGCACTGCATCGACCTCGGGAAACTGGAGTAGTTTCTGAGAGGGAAACGGTTTTCCAAGTAAAGCCTAAAGTTGAAATCTGAGCATGAAACGCCAAGATAGCAAGAGACTGCACATGCAAAATACGTTTCTGCAACTGTGTATGTTTTAACATTTATACATCAACCAATTCCATCCCGTACTGAATGGGTGCATTTGAAGTGACTTCGTCAGTTGGTTAAGAGAGCAGCTAGCTT
The DNA here is from genome assembly GCF_029633865.1 of Lampris incognitus. Taxonomy (NCBI): domain Eukaryota; kingdom Metazoa; phylum Chordata; class Actinopteri; order Lampriformes; family Lampridae; genus Lampris; species Lampris incognitus. The sequence continues at coordinate 24,196,023 of NC_079222.1, forward strand.
TAGAATGGATGTTGTAGGATGTGTGTGTGTGTGTGTGTGTGTGTGTGTGTGTGTGTGTGTGTGTGTGTGTGTGTGTGTGTGTGTGTATGTGTGTGTGTGTGTTTTGTTTGTTTGTTTGTTTGTTGTTGTTTTTTGGGGATTAAGAATGAGGACAGATTTGTGCCGATAAGTTCATGAATATAACTTATTTTCACTATTAGGGGACAAGCTATGAAGCAAGATTTTCAAAGAATAATTTACTTTTGGAAAAAAAATTAGCCTTTAAACTTCCCATTATTATGGAGAAATGATAATTTCAGAAGAAGTGATTTAATGAAAACCTAAACTATTTGAGGCAATTTAGATATGCAATGTTTAGATTATCAAAATTGTGAATAATTGGTCTATTGCTTAGGTGCCCCCCCCCCCAGCCTACACTCCCAGTATACCTGTAATATTTCGGTGAAAAGAGTTTGGGGCAAACAATGACTTTATCGCCATCACAGTTTAACATCGAGAACAAAGAGTTACATTGTGTCTCGCAAAACGTTCGAAAGCATTTCTAGTTGTCATGGAAGCAGTCGCCCCAGCTACCAAATCCGTTGCCCTCATCCACGTTGGAAGTGCGGTGCCCTATTTCAGGTATTCGTTCCTGCACATTATGTTCTCATATCTGCACGACTTCTATACCTCACTGATATGAAGCAGATACTATATAACAGCCCGAAGAAAACAAACAATTACTTGTTGACTCTAAGGTAGAGCTTTACCAGAGAGACATAAAGTAAACAAACAAACAAACAAACAAACAAACAAACAAACAAACAAACAAACAAATGATAGCCGATAATAGGCCAAAAGCGAACTTACGTGTCCAAACGGGTCCAGGTGGTTGTTGGTCAGTTTCAGCTTCTGAAAGGACACGAGCTGCCTCATCCAGTGCGCCCCGGTGGCGGGAGAGTCCGGGTGAACGTAGAGCCGGCCCGGCATGGCGGGCTCGGCTTTCCCCGTCACCGACCTGGTTCACAACACAGCACAGCACGGTTAGGAACCGGGACGCACATCTCCTCCTCACAGTGTCGTATTCAGCACCTGGTGACTCAGCGAGGCCTCCATGTGAGTCAGGGCCCGTCGGGATGGGGTTGGACTTGTTGCACGCTGTATTATAAAGCATTGCCACCAACAACCTTTTCTGTTTTTTTGTTTTTTTTGTTGTTTTTTTTTAGCTAGGGGGGGGGGGTCTGTACAGTTAACGCACGATGTGGTAGGGTTTAAACGTGCTCTCAGACTGATTCATACTTCCGTCGTATTTGTAAATTACACATAAGTGGCGAGATGGGGTCCTATCAAAAGGAATGACAGCACGATACGTAAAACAGTAAAATTAAAAAGGTTTTTTTTTTAGGGGGTTGTTCCTTACCCGATGCGAGGATCTGGGGACCGGATGTTATAGCCCCTTGAGGCAAGTTTGTAATTTGTGATACTGAGCTACGAATAAAACTGGCGTGACTTGACTGTTGTTTCCAACTGTTTTAAGCGTGGTGCTAAATTATGTGTGATAGTTTCATTTAAGAATTGCGGTGAATTATGTACATAGATGAAATGTGCAAAGCCTTTATTACTCGTTATTTAAAAATAGGTCCACAAATTAGTTACGTTTGATTAAACTTGTACTTCTTTGATATATATGTGTGTATATATATGTATATATTTATATCGGCTGTGGATAGTCATTTGTCAGTATTAGCTAGCTAGATTGGACATTGTTTTGTAACAGTGATAGATCAAGAGAGGGATTAGTTCCAGAGCATGGCTTGGGCAGGTCATTATCGTTGGTATTGGCATGTGATTATCCTTTTAAAGTTTCCCCTCATTGAGAGGCACTGACCCAAACGGGGCAGTCTTGAACAAAGTTTGAGAGACAGACATGACACTTAGCAAACAGGCGCACGCTATTTATGCTCCGCTGCTGTGAAAGAGAGCCTTGTTCTACCGCATCTGCAGGGTGTTCAAAACCCCACATATCACTACCAAGATGAGGGGGGGGGGAGAAAAATCCACCCCAGCTACATAAATAAATAAATAGATAAATAAATCATCTCTTTGCTAATTAAACTTTCTTGACATCCGTTTTGAAACACGCAGCTCATAATCCCTCCGTGGTAAATAGGCCTAGGCGGAGTACCGTCGGCGCAGCCCGACCGCTGCACCGCGGGGCACGCGGGGTCCTCCGCCGCTGGGAGATGTGCTGCATCCGGTACATAGAGCCCTACGACGGTCTGTGCGTTCGTGCTACGCAGCAGACGCAGACTGTGCGTAAAGCGTCCACTTTAGCGACATCTCAGAGACAGTTTCACATAGACATACCATTTATTATCGGCAAATTTGTAACGATGGTCGTCGGCAGGCACAACATCCATCAAGAGTATGTATTTAGTTTTGGGGTTCAGCCCAGTGACCTTCACTTTGAAGCTGGGGAACATTCGCCTGAGGAAGGAAAAAAGAAAGAAAGAAAGAAAGAAATTAGGTTTAGCTTTTATGCCAGCTAGGGAAAACCGAAACACAGGTCGTTATATACAGAGTCAACACAGTGTTAGTTATTTTTTTCTCTCCGGAGGAGGAGGAGGAGGAGGAGGAAGGGAATGGATGTTTGAATTCAACAGTATCCCCAACCCACTGCTGCCAAACTGGGTTCAAACTGGGAGCTTTTCCGTCACTACGGCCTGCACAGCCATCGCCCAAAAATCAGTTTTGCAGGAGTCCTGTTGTCCTGTCCTGATCCACGTGCTTTCACAACCAATATACAAACTAAACTAAAGTACACTACACTACACTAAAATAAACTACACTAAACTACACTAAACTAAACTAAACTACGCTAAATTAAATTAAACTACGCTAAATTAAATTAAACTAAACTACGCTAAACTAAACTAAACTACGGTAAACTAAACTAAATTAGACTATGCTAAACTAAACTACGCTAAACTAAACTAAACTACGGTAAACTAAACTAAACTAAACTAAACTACGGTAAACTAAACTAAACTAAACTAAACTACACTACACTAAACTACACTACACTACACTACACTACACTACACTACACTACACTACACTACACTACACTACACTACACTACACTAAACTAAAGTTGACCCCCCGCCCCCATTGTTAATTCTACTCCAACTGGCGTGAGATAAACAAGTGAACATCGCTCTACCATTTAAATAAATAGTTATTTAAGGGACAATATTTAACTGAGGACACTGGGTGGGGGGGTGGGGGGGCTTTGTGTCACACAACTGCTGTACTGCACGGGCTATGCGAGTCGGCTTTTTAAATAGGTGTCATTTATAGTTTCTTTATGAGGTATCAGTTCTACGCAGCACCTTATTGATAGATGGTAATTCCCGCGGCAGCTCCCCGGCATGGGCTTCCACACTGGCGGTCACAATATCCCAACATGTCGGACCAACGCTAAGCACTCATCACGAGCACGGCTTTGCATGACGACTGCATGGCAACGTGAGTTTGGACTGATGAAAACCGAATTAAACAACTTGGGGGGAAATGGCGTAAAGGCTTCATTCAAGCAGCAGCGAGGGGACAACAAAAACAAACGCAAGGACAGCGACCCTCGCAAGGACAGGACCGGACAGGACGGCGACCCTCGGTGCGCACCGGAGGGTTGCCGAAACGCGTCCGCGACTAATAAGAGGATGCACACCGGAGCCACCGCACATGCTGGCGCGAGCAGAGGCCAACCATCGCCGGGCACATTCCAAACCACGATGAGCTGAAGTCTGTTTTGTCCAAATATGTCATATAGACCGATAGCGGACACGTCTGAAGCTGACAGTGTAGTTTGTTAATTGCTGAACGCAAATTAATTTACGCACGCAAACACACATCGAGAAAGAGTACCAACACACAGTTCCCCGCCTTAACTTGTTCACTGTTCCATCATTTATTCCCCCCCCCCCCCTTCAATTTCATTGAGTCATATCAATTCAATTTCTGGTAGCCGGCTAAAAAACAAGTTGGGACTGGGATTGAAACTGTGCTGACAACCGAGAGTGATTTCATTTCGCTCATTGTAGAGGAAATAATGACCGAGATACACGCTGCAGCGGTGCAGCTGAACACACTGCAGCCTGATCGCCATCGCATGTGTAAAAACAAACGTTATTCGCGCCCATGTGTTCCCCGCAGCCTTGAGAGGTCGGCTATGGAAAAGTCCACAACGTTTTATTTCCCACTGGGGCGACTCGGCCTAAAATGTATATGCATTCATGTTGCTCGGAGGTGCTTTTGACGCAAACAGCATCTTCATGCATGCAAGCTCAACTCCTCTTCTCTCGCGACGCATTGCCACATGTCAATGCGTCCACGTTGGGCCGAGACACAAATACCAAATTCTGGGTCGATAAATAAACCGATCGATTACAAAGGCTAAACAGCGGTTAGCCAGCAAACAGGTTGTGGGACGTGTGTGTGTGTGTGTGTGTGTGTGTGTGTGTGTGTGTGTGTGTGTGTGTGTGTGTGTGTGTGTGTGTGTGTGTGAGCTGTCTGTCTGAGATGTGTCTGCGAGTCGTGAGAATAGGCGTGCTGGCTGCTTTGCAGCGGCGGTGCAACACCGGCCGCCCTCCTCTTACCTTCCCGCTTTGGTAATGATCATCTCCGTCCCGACCTCGTGAAACTTCATCCAGAGTTCCCTCTCGTGCAGATAGACTTTTATCCCTTCCATGCCCTTCAAAATAAAACACCACAGAGCCAAATGAAGCGAGTCCGGCTTTCCCAAGGCAGTGGAATTGTGCACAGGAATGACACTACGCCTGCGTGGCCTTCTTGCGGGAATGCTATAGATCTGGAGATTGTACATATTTTATGAGTTGCTATTGATTATTCATAACGCACGCATGCACGATGCCTTTACTCCGGGTGAGCTGGTTTAAAAGCGTCAGCTCCGATGCAGCCCACCGATGGCATCCTATATGTCATGCTATCTGTTGGACTTTTCCTCAGTTTAGCTCAACTCGGGTCAGAAAATGCCTTCAATTATTATAAGAAACTGACTCTTAGCTATTTTTGATGCCGAATATAGACTCGCTTACATTGAGTAAGTACCCTGTTGACGTATTTTTTAATGGCTAAATTCACATCCACACATGCAAATTCAGCACGGAGGCCTCGTGACACCGAGAGGCTGCAACGCCAGACGCGTAAGTGACTTTGCGCACTAAGGGGCCTATATGAGAGGCGGAGGTGATGCTAACCTGTTGAATGTAAGTTGTCTGGGACGATGGGGATTTACTCGATGCTCCGGTCTGTTTCTCTGATTTAGTTTCGCTATGCAACTCCCTCGAATCCGAGCCACCGGGGGAGTTTTGCAGGCTGAAGGTTTCCTCTTGGTCCGCCATGATATGAATGGAGCTCTGGGTGCTATGTCCCGCACTATCAGGTCCAAACAGAGAGGTTTCCCAATGTCAGTACGACACTAGGACTTCAGTATTACTTACAGCGACTAACACTTCATTATTTACAGCGACTATAATTATATACACACATATATATATATATATATATATATATATATATATATATATATATATATATATATATATATGTGTGTGTGTGTGTGTGTGTGTGTATATATATACACACACACACACACACACACACACACACTTTTCAAGTACAAGAAGTTAGCCTCACATGGTGATTACAAGTGTGCATGGATGACGCTAATTTATTTTTGCAAATGTCCTTAATTTGCATTTGCATCATAACATGTATAGTCTATAGCATATTACCTGCAACAGCAATTATAGAGAGGTCAAGGAACCACGGTATGTTATTTTGCAAGGCCGTCTAGAAACGTACTGAAGAATGACAGCACTCGTCACCGTCTGCTGCACGAGCTTTAACTTTGCAAACAAAAACAAAAACCCCAAAAAGTTGTGAAGTTTGGGGGGCATGTTAGGATGCCAACGCGTAAACATGATCAAAATAACTAACAAAATGAGCATTAAAGCAAGTGGCACATGAAAAGCCAATAACCAATAAGTTTCCAATTGTGTTACTTTAATGTAGGCCTACTGCTGGGGGGGGGGTCTGTACATTTGTGCTATATAGGCCATTTCTGTTTGTAAAATCCAGTGCCTGCTCATAATGACAAATACAAAAGCACGACGGGGCTTATGGGACAGTCTTCACTATCACAACATGGAGACACCAATTAGGAGCCTTTGTTAAACGAAAGGGCGGAAGAAAAAAACAACAAGCGAGTCAAAGCCCGAAACCCCCTGAAACATGTCAACTTGTATAGGGGTACGGCCACTAGTCCGTACAGCCTAGCAGCACCCCAACTCGTAGGGCTGAAGATCAGCCGGCAGGCAGCGGTGTAGTCCCCCCCCTGCCTACCGGCACCAGACGCGGTCCCTGCGCCGGCTGTGCACCCTACACGCCCGAGACAGCTTACCTTTCTGAAACACGTCACGCTACACAGTGGGTCAACTGGTTCAGCGGAGCAACCGGGTCTTCTTCAAAACGTCAAAACACATGTTTTGTCCCAAGCCCGAGTAATCCAGACGCAGCGGCGGGGGAAGCTGCCCCGTATCTCCATGGATAGCCTATGCTTTTCGCTTCAGAGCAAGTCCGGGTCTGGTACGGCCCAGCGGCAAGGCGAGGACGCCACCGAAAGACGTGAGATTCCCGCACCGCTATGACAGCTAGAGACACGCGTTGTTGTCTTATTGACCATTTTACAGTAGAGGTCCCTTTTTCTATGTCTACACTGCTTATAGCATATAGCAGTATAGCTGGGTCCCAGAGGAGCAGGTCCGTCACCTCCTTCTTCCCCTTTCTCTCTCTCTCTCTCTCTCTCTCTCTCTCTCTCTCTCTCTCTCTCTCTCTCTCTCTCTCTCTCTCTCTCTCTCTCTCTCTCTCTCTCTCTCTCTCTCTCTCTCTCTCTCTCTCTCTCTCTCTCTCTCTCTCTCTCTCTCTCTACTATATGCATCAATGAGCCAACAGTGCGCGCTGCGACGAAGCGGAAGCTCTGACTCCGCGAGCTGCAACGTAGTTTGGGGGCAGCCTGTGCATGACTTACATTGGTCTACCCCAAATAATTAATTCTTCCAGGTCCCCACCCCGTCCCTCGGCCTCCCCCCCTCCCCCCCGTATACACTCCAAAACCTCAAGACTTGTTTGTCTTGCACATGGGATGTCTTCTAATGCTGGTGTTTGCCATGTCATAGAAAACCATGATATTCCTCTTTTTCTCCTCCTCATTTTCCCACCCTCTCGACTTTAAGGTTTGAATACCCAAACGTAGCGAGTTTTTAGATGGTAGTTCACAGGTTTTTTGGAGGCAACGTTTTCAGAAGTTATGACTTTGGGAAGATTTGGCCGAAGGAGTCGCAATGACCGCTCGCGCCGTTGCAGTACTTCCTTCAGGGTGGTTTGATTTAAGATTAATTACGAGACCAATTGGCTTAACGTTGAGGGTTTTCAGGTATGTCCGTTGATTTGCAGTCTTTTCACCGTGATTGCCTTTGAGGGATTAAAAGGGACAGTGTTTATTTTAGTGAAGGAAAAAAGTATACCCCAGATCTCCGCGGAGAGGACGCACGTTTTGCCCTTTCTAGTTCAGAATAATGCAGAGGATGCGGTAAACGAGGGGGGGGGGGTCACGGAAAGGTAAACAAACAAAAAAAGATGTCATAGCCTTTAGTAAGCACACCTTAATGAAAAGCAATTTCACACATTCCCAATATTTCTATGAAAATATCAAATATAAACACAATTATGGTCTATTGAAAGGATGGTTCAAGTCTGTTTGGCCGGTATTACCACGCACTCATCTCGCCATTGAACTGGGGATGGAGACACATCCGTTGTCACAGCAAAATATGCGTGAAGTTCTCATCGGGCGGTATATTTAGCTTGGGACCGCTTTTATAGTCTGCTCACCACACGGGCTCAGTTTGCTGACCTCACTCTCGCAGCCTAGCATCCTAAACCCAACGCAACGCTGACTTCCATCTGCTCATCTCGCATTTTGGGCCGTCGTCCCATTACGCAGGCGCTGTCCACGAGGACCGCTTCTGTTTCGGAGTGGACTTCCTCGTGGATCAATTATCTGATAAGTCTAGAGGGACCGCATGGGCGCGTGCGACGGGGGAACCGAAACGCACGTACAAGTGATATTTGGTGGTGCGTGGTGGGGGCTCCAGAGACGGGCCCGGGTCCTTCAAGCTGCTAATATTTACACTTCCCAGGCAGATAACAGACGCTTTAACCATCGTCTCTGTCAATTACAGTGCTCACTAGTGAGTACACTTGCAGGACTGCACCATAGAAGACATGAGCGGGTACAGAACCGGTGACTACACATAAACATTGCGCATATTGTCCAATCCTGTTAGTGTTCAGTCTCGCCGCAACCAAACAACGCACGCACATTTCTACAAAATGCGTTAAACGTTCAGTTCAACGTAGGTTTAAAGACCATTAAATGACTACATTTCTTAGCCTTTGTCAATCAAAAACGCACGCTTGAATATCTTCTGCCTTCTGAGTGGCAACGTTTGTTTTAATTGTGTGCAATCAAATGGTTTGTAGAGAAGCGTGTGTTGTTCATGGAGGATATCCACGTCACAACGAAACTCTCGAACTTTCGATCCACGGCTAAATGGGCCGCGCAACTAACTCTGCTCTTTCTGCTGAAGTGTAGACTCACCTCAGCGTGTCACGGAATCTGTCCCATTTATCAAACAGCACGATTCACAATTGACGAAATTTGTGCTGTTTTACACAATTTACTGTGATGGGATCGTTTACACGCACACACGCACACGCACACGCACATACACACATACACATACACACACACTTTATACTGAGAAATAACTTCAGAATATTTATATATTTAATCATGACAATAGAATTTTATATCGATAAAATTGAACGATGCGGTGCTCATTTGCATTGATCGCTACCTGCATATCCATCAGAGTTATGACGTAATAATTGGACTTTTCTGAGTGGCACCGTTTTTCCTCGAGACCTTCCGTCGGTGTTGCCTCCAGCGCCGCGCTGCTGCTGCAAGTTCCCAATGGCAGCTCTGTCCCCAGCATCTGATCAGCAAAAGTAATGTAGTCTTTGGAGGGCAATTTAGGGCAGGTAAATGAGGAAGAAAGGCGCTTTTGGAGGCATGTCCAACACTGCATTGAGATAAACATTTTATTTTTAACCTCGGTAGTGCCTTTTAAGTGCAATATGGCTGAAAGGGATATGCCAAACGGGCTGACGCAAGACGACTTTTTGGCTAAACCGTTGTTGTAAATGACATAAGGGGGACACACTTGTCCACGATATACCCATAGTTTACTCACATCTAGCATGTGAATGAAATAAACTGCCAAGCATTACGCATGAAAATCCGTTTATAATAAAGAAATAAATTGGCACGTACGAGAAAATCCTCGTTAAATCAACGTTGCCCGGGCCAATTAAAAAGACCCCGATTCTGCAAAAGTGCAAGCGGGGATATGACAGGCACGTGCATTATCAATCCGATCTTTACAGAGACTATCTTTAACACGGACTTTGCAGTTATATTGTTTGTAAAGTTTAATCGAGGTTTTTCCCAGAGACACCAAAATACAGCGTAAATGGACTGCATTTATGCAGTGCTTTTCTAGTCTACTGACCACTCAAAGTGCTTCAGTATGTATGCCTCACATTCACACACACACACACACACACACACACACACACACACACACGCACACACGCACACACACGCACACACACACACACACACACACACACACACACACACACACACACTGATGGCGGAGGCTGCCATGCAAGGCACCAACCTGCTCATCAGGAGCAGCTAGGGGTTCAGGGTCTTGCTCAAGGACACTTCGACACGCTCTCTGGAATCGAACCAGCGCCCTTCCGGTTACCAGACGACCCGCTCTACCTCCTGAGCCATGCCGCCACCACTAAAAACAGTTCGTCTGAATTGTTCCGTTTTTATACATTTATAGAGCACGTGCCGAACTTGAAAGCGTGGCTCCGCTCGGCCCGCGCGGGCTGTGAGCGGAGGCAGCGTGATTTAATTTCAGGGTAATCTCTCAGATTAGACGCCATCTTTTCTCTTTACGTCTTTCACGAAGAAAGCGGGGATTTTTTTGTTGTTTTTTTTGGGGGGTTTTTTGTGTTGTTTTTTGTTGAAAGGCAGCTGGTGGAAAACAGCTCAGACAAATAAAGCATTGCGGATGGCCAGTTTCTTAAACGCGAACGCCGTTAAACGCCGAGACGTGATGGTTAATAGCGCTCTTTTAAGGACCGATTACAAACAGCGTTTAGCGCTAATAAGCGTCTCGCGTGCACGCGGCGATGACGGGCGGGAAGTGACTTTGGGACCGGCCGAAGTCTCCGGGAGCGCGTTTTAAGAAATGAGACCAAAAATAGCCTAATTAGATTCGACACCTCAATAGATAAAAAAAGGAACGGTATTGTGTGTGTGTGTGTGTGCGCGTGCGCATGTGCGCGCGCGCGTCTGAGGCCACTTTGGATCCCAATCCAACAGAAACGAAGAGCTAATTACACGACATTTAAAGCGTGTACGGCCGCAGAGCACAGCTGGGAGTAGTCTGTGCTGTAAAACTAGCTCAAGGCCGAAGCCAGGCTACAGTTTCGTTGAAAACAACTTCACTGGCCGGCAAAGTGATAGTCTGCCACGACAGAGGGGGGAACTGGAGAGCGTGATGTAAATTTGGGTCTTCACCCTCTGCAGCCGACCCTGAGAAACATGCCGAGGTCCAACCAGGGCGCAGAAAACACCGGCGCACGTGTGTTGGTATTGATTATATTGTGGATCAGCGAAACGTTATATGACAGATAGACCTACTGCACGGTTGTGTAGGCACTGAAACGCTGCAGTACACAAATATACAATGTCAGAAATTAAATGATAATCCTAGTTTAAAATACATCTGGATAATGAAAGACAATCACCCATCAATCGGTCAACATATGACTTATTATAGTTGATAAACGGGATTTTTTTTGATGCAGTACGCATCTCAGTAGCAAAATAAATGAGGAATAACACATTTTGAACATTGAATATGCGTAACACAATCACTTCTGAGATCACAAGTGCAAATTAAAACTACTGAGCTATGTTAGAGATTGCGCTGTTGTTGTTGTTGTTGTTGTTTCATCAGACTTTACTTTATCTATGTTGGGATGACCCTAAGGAACTTAGATTAAGCACCACATTTACCAGACAAAATGCGCAGAACGGTTGTTTACACAGAGCAGACTACTAGAATAATATATAGGGCTGAAAAAGGCAAAATTATTTCGACTGGATGCTAACACGTAATTCGTGCAAATACAGGCTGGAACATTTTTAAAAGCTATAGATTTGTATTCTATTTTTAAAGACCTCTGATGAGGAAAAATACCAATAATAATAGTCTCCAATAATGGTGACCTAAAGTAATTTGCAAGACGTATTTACATAACGAGGAAAAAATGGTTTAGGCAGATGATAATCAAGTAAAAGCTCTTTAAACATCATGTAACAGGCACTAAGTAATAATCAATAACTTGTATTAGGGTGATTAGTAGATGCACTATCCAAGACAAGAGCGTGATACGTGATGAGCGTTAGAAGGACTATGGGATGTTAGAAAGAGCCGGATGTTAATCAGGTTTGAGGAAAAATGCACATCAACAGTCATTACTGCGGTGTTACTTGATACAGTATTGTTGGTTTCAGTCCGAAGCACTGCTTGAGCTACATCGTCATTCCTACACACACGCACACGCACACGCACACACATACAGCACAGACTGACACACACACAGGCGCGCGCACGTACGCACAGAGCACAGACTGACACACGTGCACACACATACACACAGCACAGACTGACACACATATGCACACACATACAAACGCACACACGCATGCGCACACGCACACACACACGAGGACTCCAAGATGCACACATCTTGGTGCAAACTACAGACACAACAATAATAGCTATCTCATGTTGGACTGGGGCGTACTTGTTCCAGCTGAGACACGCAAACAAAAACATGCACATGGTACACCCACATTTAGTGACTACTACAAAGGAGTCGGCTGCATTTTACCTTGCGGCAACACTGAAGGCTGTAGTGAAAAGACAAAGGAACTGCAAGATTTAGCTGAAATGTCTCTATAGAGCAACAGCCGCATGGGGAGAGCAGGGGACGTGCATGGTAACCCGGAGGACTGATGGTTTTAATTCCCTTCTACTTCAACCTTTACTGTGTCACAACAATCACTGGAAGAGCTCTGTTGGGAACTTGATGAACCCGCCACCACACACACACACACACACACACACACACACACACACACACACACACATACGCACACACACACGCACACGTACATACACACGCACACGTACATACACACGCATGCGCGCACACGTACACGCGCGTACACACGCGTACACAGTACAAATAATGCTCTCTACCGCCTGACTATCCAGATCGTTTGAGTGTGTGGTCTAACGTTACCGCTGGTGTAGCACCCTAACGGGCTGATGGATTGCCTGGGAACCACCGAGAATCTGGCACGAATTCCACAAACAGGCAGGTGAAGTCTACTGGTGTGGCTAACCACCAGTCCACCCAGACCTCCTGGTTCAGGGAGGGGAGACGTGCCCAGACGATCTGCCCCAAAGAACCAGCTGTGAGGTTTATGGCTGAAAAACCACCTAAAGTTTGACTCACGGGGCTAAGCTTTAAAAAGAGGTAAAACTGAGAAAAGGTAAACAATGGCCGCAGCCTCGGCTGTTTTCAGTATAGATCTTTTCAACACGGCACTGACATTTAATGCAAGGCGTTTGAAACGAGTTAAGATATCCATGCACACCATCATAGGGTCAGCCGGCGAAGCCAAATTCGGGCCCGTTTCAAAGATGCATGAAAACATTGTTTCCCATACTTGCACACAGCATTGATTTGTATAATACAGAATTAATTGGTCTGACGTAATTATGGCATGCAACCCATTTCCAAAACAGAAACAACAGAATATCATGACGCATGCTTTGGTGAATAATGTTTTCCGTGGGGCTTGCCAACAGTCAACCGAACTTGTTTATATCCTCAGCAAACATAGGAGAGAAAAAATTACCAGTTGATATTAGAAGCTAATTAACATACATACGTACGACACCTTAAAAAGCATAGTCAATCAAAAATGTGTATAAAATGTGTATAAAATGTGTATAAAATGTGTATAAAATTTGTGTAAAATGTGTATAAAATGTGTACAAAATGGGAGTGGCAGCACAACAGATTTCTTCCTGTTTATAATGAATTACTAACTTTCTGACAGTGAATGACAGCCAAGCAAACATGAGATGATGATACAGAATACTGCATTGTGATAACCAACCCATTTAATTACATCATAAAACAGCTTTGAATTGTGGATACACTCAACAAGTGATAGGATGTATATTTAGTCATGTTTCGTTTGTCTGCGAGTGCTGTGCAGACTCCCTTACCCACAAACCCTTTCTGTCTGCTCTTTTAGCTTACAGGCTTCTATGTTAAGAGGGAGACGTATGAACTCTCTCCTAATCCAGAGTGAGTTCACCCTCCATGGCCACACATGGGCCTGTGGTCTGCCTCCAGTTTACAGTCTGGTTCTTTCTATTTCCCCTCTCACCCTCGACACTGTGAGTGAGCTTACCCTTGTCCCACTAGAGACGGCAATGATAAGGTATCTGGGCCTCCACGGTAATGTACCCTATACCCCCTTGAAGGTAGATTGTGTATGAGTACACACACACATACGCGCACGCACACACACACACACACACACACTGGTCTCTATTTCCCAAACCTGAGCAGGGCCCTCAGCCCTGGGGTGGTGGCTGTGGGCTAGGGGCTGACACGTTCCTGCTAACAATCACATCACACGCAGGGACCCACATTCCAACTTCCTGATCAGCCCCCCCCCCCAACACACACACACACACACACACACACACACACACACACACACACAGTCATTTGCGCTCACACACACACACACACACACACACACACACACACACACACACACACACACACACACACACACACACACACACACACACACACACACACACACACACACACACACACACACACATTTATTCTTCTGGCCTATGTCCAAAGTCTTCTTCTCTTAGCAGGTCTAAGTAGAGCCATCAGTGGGGCATACCTGGTGGTCAGGAGTCATGGGTCGGAGAATTGCAGAAAAAAAGTTATTACACATAATTACACATAGCAAAACATTAAAACAAAAAGTGTCAGAGACGATAATTAAAAAAAAGTAACACAAAGCGGTAGTAAAGCTGACTATGACATATTGTGATCAATTTTCCTATCGAATATTGTTAATTGTTATGTATAGAAAGTGAAAGAAAGAGGACTATTCCTCTGTGGTTATTCTGTGTACCAGTATGTCATTAATCAGAGGGCTGCCGTATGTTTACTACATGGCCTGTACGCTGCTGCCCTCTACTGGCCGATTTTAACCTGGCCAATTTCTTGTTATTTTGTCATGAGCACCAATTACACAATGCATTAAAAATACTAAAGACAATTAGTTTTTTTTTCCAAGATTTTTCATATTTTTCGGTAAGAAACTACCGGTGGAGGTATTTCTAACAGGCAAAAAGAAATTCTACTGGATGCACAGCACTGTGGATATTAACATTTTAAAATTCTAGCAGGTCAATAAATGTCAAAAACATTTTCATATTATATGCACGTGGCTTGAATAATGATATGCTGAAAATAAAATAGGATTCTATGGTGGTGAAAATATGGACTATTTCTCTATTTATGGAGGTGAACGGAGCAAAAAAATTCAGAATATAAAGACATGCACGCACAAAGAAACACTAACGCTGACTCCAGCAAGAAAGACACACACACACACACACACACACACACACACACACACACACACACACACACACACACACACACACACACACACACACACACACACACACACACACACACACACACACACGATTATGGTCTGCTTCCGTTTCGCAGGCATTCTGAGGTCCTATGGTTTGGGGACAATTATTTCTCATCTCAGTCAGATCAATACTTCTCAACCTTCCAAATTTTATAATGTGTAAATTATGACTGTCTCAGATAATAATGATTATAATACATTGTTATGCTCTTGCTTGGCCAGGCTTGTCATTGGTCCTCAGGCACCACTCTGGGTCATAACTGGTCAAACGATCTGATATGTTTTGAGACTTGCTCGACTTGCAAAATACAGCAGATAGTGTCTGGAGGCCTGCAAAATGTAGTTCTTCATTGTCTGGAGCTGTACTATGGCTTATAAAATAAGGCAAGAGATCAAACTATTAGTAGTCAGGATTACATAAAAGAAATAATCCGTCTTCACAAACAAAACAGGTTTATTTATCAAATGTTAAGTTGACAGTAAGGATGTAAATAAGATTAATGTTGTGCTACCAGAGGTTTAAATATTAACATGATATATATGTTCACCTCATGGAGACTTTCTTTTTGGATAAGGTTATAGACCAGTGCAGCCCTGTGAACCAGGGCCTTGCATCCTCTACAAATGAACCCCTTGGCCAATTTGCACATGGTACTGGTACACACAATAACTGAACATATTCTTTTCCCACATATCTCTATGTGACATGTACACAAAGCCTATGAATACCCATAAAGTTATGCAAATATATTATTCCAAGGACATCTAACTATACGGTTGTTTGGAGCAGTTTTGAGTGCCTTGCTCAATAGCAGGTTGGCAGTAAAGATAGAGCTCATATAGAAGTAGATATTAGTTACCTCTAGTTGCCAGGGCACTGGAGAACTTTGGGGGAATTGTCTTTTATTTTTCACATCACTTGGGCACTTACAGTAAAACCCACAGATAGAGACAACATCGCACCAATGGCGGGCTCAGTAACGATGCTTCTCTTTTCAGGTGAGAAAGACCAACCTGTTGATGCTTAGTGTTTCGGCTGTAGGTCTTTATTTCTTCTCGTGGGATGTCCTTCTACCCCTTAAGTCTGCAATTAAAAGTTAAATATAATTTTGTTAACAATAGCACATACTGTATGTTTAGCTCACATTTAAATATGTAATTCATGGTCACATACCAAAATGCAATAAAATGAGAAATCTGTTAAAGCCAATAGGTATTACAAATATGAAGCTTTTCCGGCCCTGCAATGCATATTAGGACAATGTTCGCTTTCGCTAATTTTTCCAATTAGGATATTGGGCGGCATGGTGGCACAGATGTTAGCGCTGTTGCCTCACAGCAATAAGGTCCTGGGTTCGAACCCCGGGGTTGTCCAACCTCGGAGGTCGTACTCTATGTGGAGTTTACATGTTCTCCCCTTGTCTGCGGTAGGTTTTCTCCGGGTGCTTCGGTTTCCCCCACCATCAAAAAAGACATGCATGTTAGGGTTAATACTCCTGTCTGCCCCTGACCGAGGCATTGCAAGACGAACTGGAGTTGGTCCCCGGGTGTTGCACGGCGGCTGCCCACTGCTCTTAGCTACACAGCTAGGATGGGTTTAATGCAGAGCGTAAATTACCCACGGGGCTCAATAAAACAGTGTCTCAAAATCAAAATCGGGGTGTCCAGGTGGCGTAGCAGTCTATTCTGTTGCCTACTAACACGAATCGCCGGTTCGAATCCTCGTGTTACCTCCGGCTTGGTCGGGCGTCGCTACAGACACCATTGGCCATGCCTGTGGGTGGGAAGCCGGCTGTGGGTATGTGTCCTGGTCGCTGCAGTAGCGCCTCCTCTGGTCGGTCGGCACCTGTTTGGAGGGGGGGGGGACTGGGAGGAATCGCTTGATCCTCCCACGCGCTACATCGAAACTCCTGGCGAAACTCCTTACTGTCTGTCAGGTGAAAAGAAGCGGCTGGTAACTCCACATGTATTGGAGTAGTCATATGGTAGTCTGCAGCCCTCCCGGATCGGCAGAGAGGGTGGAGCAGAGATCGGGATGGCTCGGAAGAGTGGTGTAATTGGCCAAGTACAATTGGGGAAAAACAAGGGGGGAAAAGAAACTTTCACAAAAGTAATTTTATCATTCGAGACAATACTTGGATGTACTTGAGGAGACTACAACATATGCCATTTACTTACAACATTTTATTTGTGAGTATCTAACCCATGGTTTTCTACCACCTTTCACTATCATCTATATACTAGACTCTGCAGGCTTTATTACATATTAGGTTAAGTATTCTGAAGTCTTTAGGATACATGGCTCAGGGGCGGTGTCAGGCCAAATTGTGTCCGGGCTGCCAAAATGTGTCCGGGTGACGTCATCGCAATGCAACGCGACATTCCTATCTCGCTGTAGAGTAGGTTTAATAGTGTACTCTTTTTAGCTACATTGTACAATACATGCCCAGGGGCACCTTTTATATTCGACTGGCAATTGTTTATATTAGAATATGTTTTTCGAAAAGCACAAAAAATCGTACTTTTAGGTGAAAGTTCATCCACTGGTTGATCACCTTATTAGCTAGCTAGCAAATTAGCTAGCTAATGTTATATAGTGTAGATGAGATTTTCAATAAAGATGTTTTATAAACCTATTTTCCATTAAAATGAAACGTCCAATATTTGCTAATATATGTTTTTTTTACATCAATGACAAGTTAGCTAGGTAGCTAGCAACCCCCAAAAAACGGTCACGAAATGTTATTTTAAACAGCCGGACTTTTTATGAACAGAGAAGGCTATCACGATTGCATTGCGATGACGTCACCAGGACACATTTTAGCAGCAGGGAACCAATTTCTTCTGACAGCGGCACGGCTCAGGAGGTAGTGCAGCTCGTCTAGTAATCGGAAGGATGCTATTTCGATCCCTGGCTCCTCCAAGGAGCGTGTCGAAGTGTCCTTGAGCAAGACACTAAACCCCTATCCACTCTTTATGAGCAGGTTGGTGCCATCAGTGTATGAATGTGTGTTTGAATGAGTGAATGTGAGGCATGCACTGTAAAACACTTTAGACTAGAAAAGCGCTGTATAAATGCAGTCCATTTTACTACCCCAGCTGATGTGGTCACTCATTGTGTATACAGTATAAATCTTCAGCCGTCCATCAAAACAATGATGTCTGTGATGCATTTTAAACTCGGCAAGCATGCCTGTGGGCCATCAGGCCTGCATTAGAGTGACAATATTGTCCACATTTGTCATAGATGAATGTTGTTTGAGTTGGTCTGTTATGTCTTGCATGGTGGGCCTTATCATAGGCTCGTTGTCTCTTTTGTCCAACAGCTGTTCTCAATTGCCTTATTGTGGAGTGCCATCTCTGCCTGTCCAGAGCCACTGTCTCCCAGCTGGAGTCATCTATGCCGCACATCTGGCCTCCCTGCTTCCTTTTCCCCTGGCATAGCTCCCCGTAGAAATCCTCTTTTGGTAGGCGGTTGTCTGGCACTCTTCTCATGTGGGCTGGGAGGATGCCATTAGGGCTTCAACACTGACAGGACCAGCACGTCTCAATACTTCCACGTTGGGCACCTTGTCTTCCCATCTGATTCACAGCAGCTTTCGCAGATGATGAAGCTGTATGCTGGTGAGCTTCTTGATGTGCTTGTGATACAGGGTCGTGCATTCAGTGGAGTATAGTAGAGATGTGAGAACAGCTGTGTTGTAGACCTTGATCTTTGTTGTCAACCTGATGTCATGGTGGGACCAAAGTCGTTTGTGGAGGGCACCAAAGGCTTTTGTGGCTGCTTGGATTCTTCTGTCCACTTCTAAGTCAGAGGAGTTTGTATCTGTCACAGCACTGCCCAGATACATAAAGCACTCAGTGGTCTTCAAAGTTGTTCCATTAACCAAGATATTGGGCTGACCTTCTTCGGGGCTTTTCTGAGGGGGAGGCTGGTACAGAAGCTTTGTTTTGGAGACATTGACCTTCGGTCCAAAGAGGGTAGCCGCTGAAGAGAAGTTGTCTACTATTTATTGCATTTCTCCGGGATCATTGGCAACCAGAGCAGAGTCATCTGCATAGAGAAGCTCTTGAACACATAGTTCTCTTGTTTTGGTAGACGCCTTGAGTCGCAAGATTGTAGAGGTTTCCATCTGTTCAGGTCCTGATGTACAAGCCACCTCTCAAGTTGGCTGACATTGTTTCTAGGACTGCAGCGGAATCAGAATCAGAATCAGAATCAAAATCAGAATACTTTATTTATCCCTGAGGGGAAATTAGGTTCTATTACAGACACCCACACTCTAATAACTAAAAACTAACAATATACAAGATAAGAAAATAGAAACAGAAACAAATAGACATAAAGATAAAATAAGAAATAGAAATAAGAACAAAATATATCAACAAGCATAGTGCACATAACACCTTATCTATACTGCACTACTGCAGCACATAACAAGCAGCACAAACAAAACCCGACAGGGCCAGTCCAACGACCATTAACTCCGAGTGTCTGACAGTCTGAGTCTGACAGAGGAGTTGTAAAGTCTGATGGCCACAGGCAGGAATGACCTCCTGTGGCGCTCTATGGTGCTTTTCGGCAGAAAGTCCTCCCGCGCCCAACCAACATGTCATGGAGTGGAGATATAATGTGAACAGGGTTGGTGGAAGCACACATCCCTGCTTCACTCCATGCTATATGTTGAAAGCATCGCTGACGTCTCCTCCAATTGATACTTTCCCTGTCATATCTTTGTGGAAAAGTCTGACAATGCTTATCAATTTCTTGGAACAGCCATAAGTCTCTTGCACTTTCCACAGTGTCCCTCTATCAACAGTGTCAAATACTTTTGAAAAGTCCACAAAAACAAGGTAAAGCGGCTGGAGTTGTTCAGTCACTTTCTCTTGCAGTTGTCCTAGGGGGAAGATCACATCTGTGGTGGATCTACCAGATCTAAAACCACATTGGCTTTCAGGCAACACTTCTTCTGAAAGGATCTTTATCTGGTTCAGTATGATCTTAGCCAGGCTCTTTCCATCACTTGACAGAAGTGAGATCCCACGGTGGTTTCCACAATTGCTTCGTTCACCCTTTTTCCTGTAGGTGGTCACAATCAAAGCATCTTTGAAGTCTTGAGGAAGGCATAGGTTCTGCCACCATGCATTATAGCCCTTTGGTAGTTCTGACTTAGGTATTGAGCCGCCAGGACGTCTGATGGGATGCCATCTTGTCCTGATGCCTTCCCACTTCTGGTGTCTTTAAGTGCTTTCTCACAGAGGTCTTCTCTTATCGACCTTCTTGAAAGGCGCTGGCATGCATTTGGATCTGCTGATCCTTCTTGATTCAAGAGGGTGCAGAAGTGCTCTTTCCATCTTTCTGTGATCTCTTTTAGGTCAGTACACAGCTTACTTTCATCTGCCGATTTTACTGGTGCTATCGTATTGTTTCTTGGGCTGTAGATGGCTGTCGGCGCAGAGAAGAGTCCATGCATATCATTTCGATCTGCTAAGGCCTGCAGCTATTCTGCTTTCTTGCTCCACCAGTTGTTCTTCATCACCATGATCTCCTTCTGAACTTTGGCTTTAATTGCCTTGAAGGCCAATTGAGTCCTCTCAGAGTTCTCTTCCAGGTGGGCTTTGTGAAGCATTTACTTTTCCTGTAGCAGTTCTTGGATTGTTTCATCTTGATCCTGGAATCAGTCAGGCGATTTTCTTTTTGGAGACCAAAGCACCTGTTTTGCTGACTTATAGGTGGTCTCTTTCATTTGTAGTTCCAGCATTCCTCAACGTTACCTGTGCCTGTCGCAAACCTTTCTTCGGCTTGAAGAGCAGATGTGATTGCTGCAGCTAGTCTCATTTGATGTTCTGTGCTTGCTAGCTTGTTGGTATACTGTATAATATCCATAATGATACCAGAGAATTAAGACAAAAATATGCTTTAATTTGCACCATTTAATTTCATCCTTTCTTAGTAGCATACATAGGAATTGTATAGGAAAAGGAAAATATATTAAATGCCCGCTGACCTATCTGAATTTAGGTCAACCTAAGTGTAAAAAATAGATTCAGACTGTCAGGTATGTTGTTAATTAAAGGTATAGTCAGTGAAACATGTGAAACAGCGGCCTGTAGGTGAATGAACCCACTTGGTTTTTGCATTTTGACTACTTCTTTTTTGTGATCTGATGTCTGTGCGTGTGTGTGTTTGAGTGGGATGAGCCAAGGGGTTGTGAGAGTGTCACAGTATCAGAGACTGAAGAGGTCCTCCCTAATTTGCCTAGGGCTGCTGTTTCACAGCATTACAGAATCTACAGTGCCTTGCAAAAAGATTCAACCCCTTTGACAGTCATCACTAATTTCTGGATTATAAATTATACTTACAAATCTGTCCCTGAACAATATAATTTTTGTGAACCCATAACCCTAACAGCATGTTCCCAAATCCAAAATAACTTGTGTGTGGCTGCCTTTTTTTAAAATAAATTAAAACCTTAAATTTAGTGCTTGAATAAGTATTCAACCCCCACATATCAATACTTTGTAAAGTACCCTTTTGCTGCAATAACAGCCATGATTCTCTTGGGGTAGGTATGTACAAGCTTTGTACATTCTTCTGGAGTAATTTCTGCCCACCCTTCTTGGCAGAATTTGTACAGGTCTTGCAGATTGGTGGGATGGCGCCTCTGGACTGCGATTTTCAGTCTGTGCTGCACATTTTCAATGGGGTTTAGGTCCGGATTTTGACTTAGCCACTCGAAAACGTTCACCGTTTTGTTGCTGAGCCATGCCATTATTGCTTTAGACTTGTGCTTAGGATCATTGTCCTGCTGGAAGATAAACCTTCTCCCAAGCTTCAGTTTTATAGCAGACTGCAACAGGTTTCTTCTAATATTTCCCTGTATTTAGCTCCATCCATTCTTCCCTCAATTTGAACAAGGTTCCCAGTGCCTGTAGGTGAAAAGCAACCCCATAGCATTATGCTGCCACTGCCGTGCTTCGCTGTGGGGAGGGTGTTTTTTAGGGCATGAGCAGTGTTAGGTTTGCGCCACACGTAACACTTTGGGTTTTGGCCAAAATGCTCAACTTTCATCTCATCTGACCACAAAACCGTTAACCACATCCTAACTGGGTCTCTCTCATGCTTGGTAGCAAACTTCAAACATGCTTTTATATGCATAGTTTTGAGCAATGACTTCTTTCTTGCCACCCTCCCATACAGGCCAGATTTATGGAGAGCCCGTGATATGGCTGACTCATGCACATTTACTCCAGTTTCAGCCACTGACCTCTGGAGCACCTTCAAAGTGATTACAGGATCATCTGTGGGTTTCCTCACCAGTCCACGTCTTGCTCGGACACTTTGTTTTGAGGGACGGCCTGTCCTACCAAGCATCTGGGTGGTGTGATACAGCTTAAACTTTCTGACAATAGAGCCAACAGTGTTCTGTAGGACATCCAAACACTTGGATATTGTTTTGTATCCCTTTCCCCGCCTTCTGCATTTTAATCACTTTGTCCCTTACTTCAGTATTATGCTCCTTTTTCTTCATTTTCTGATGGTTGTTCATGCCCATCTAATGAACACACAGAGTGCTTTTTATACCCATAAACGAGACTGTTACTTTAATATCTTACAGGTCCACACCAATTACGTCCAATTGTGTTAACCTGAGTTTGTTTTAGGAATAATTTGTCATTTGTGCAAACTTGGAGCTTTCAGAGCACAAGGGGTTGGATACTTATGCAAGCACTATATTTTAGTTTTTAATTTATTAATAAAACTTCAGAGAAACATAACTTATTTTGGCTTTGGGAACATGCTGTTAGAGCTTATCAATTCACAAGAATAATATTGTTCAGGAACAGATGTGTGAGTATCTTTTATAATCCAGAAATTACAAGGCACTGTACCATGTGTGGTATATGGACTAGTAAAACGAGCCAGAATATTAGCTATATTTTTTTTTTGTGAACAGTTGTTTTTTATTGAACATCAACAGAACATAATACAATATCTGTACATTTTACCACCCATCCTGCTCCCCACCCCCCTTGGCGGCTTAACCCCCCTCACCTCCTCCCCACCTCGGTTTAGACTCACCTTGTTAAGACAGTTTATGGTCTATTTATCAAGAAAGAATATTAGCTTATTAACTTTAATAAATAGTACCATAGCACCAATATTTAGGCTACTGAAAAACTATGTTTTAACATTCAACAAGTCCTCAGATTTTAGAAATATCTCAACTTGCTTTATGAGTTGACTACAGTCAACATGGATTCAATTTTCTAACCACCAGATTTTAAGCTCCCTGGGATCTCGCAACATGACTCATTTTAAAACGCAGTGAGTCCTATTCCTCTGACAACCTTTTGGTTAACTCAGCAAAAATGTCCTTTATTGTCTATGTTTAAATTGAGTTTCTATTTCTTGTTCAACAAATTCCTTTGTTTAGGCAAGCTATCATTCCAGTGAGCTACTATTGTCCTTAGCAAGTGTCTCATCCAGCACGTACTTAAAAGAAAAGAAAAGAAAAGGAATGCAAGGGAGAATGGACATTTACACATTTAACCCTGCTGAATTATCTAAGACCACAGGGGGACGCTAAGTGACAATTCAGGTAGAGTTTTACTTTATTTCTTTATTTTCTTTACTAGCAAATTGAAAAAAAAGAAAAACAAGTACAGAAAAGGTCAGGGAAAATAAATTTGGTTGAAAATATAATAATACATATGACATTTAAAATGAAAAAATATATTCGTAAATAAAGGAAAAATAAATAAATGATAAATAATTAATAATATACAGACAATAAAATAAAAATATATAATAATGATAAAAAGGCAATTTTCATCTTTACTATCATCTTTGCTTTGAGAATGTTGATTGAGAAGTATAGAGAAGGCCAAAAGGAGTTACGTTGTGTCTTTGTAGATTTAGAGAAAACATAAGACAGGGTGCCGAGAAAGGAGGTGTGGTATTGTATGAGGAAGTCGGGCGTTGCAGAGAAGTATGTAGGAGTGGTGCAGGATATGTATGAGGGAAGTGTGACAATGGTGAAGTGTGGGGTTGGAATGACAGATGGGTTCAAGGTGGAGGCGGGATTACATCAAGGATCAGCTCTGAGCCCTTTCTTGTTTGCAATGGTGATGGACAGGTTGACGGACGAGATCAGGCAGGAGTCTCCATGGACGATGATGTTCGCAGATGACATTGTGATCTGTAGCGAGTAGGGTGCAGGTTGAGGAGAGCCTGGAGAGGTGGAGGTATGCACTGGAGAGAAGAGGAATGAAAGTCAGTAGGAGCAAGATGGAATACCTATGGGTGAATGAGAGGGAGGACAGTGGAATGGTCAGGATGCAAGGAGTGGAGGTGACAAAGGCATATGAGTTTAAATACATGGGGTCAACTGTCCAAAGTAACGGAGAGTGCAGGAGAGAGGTGAAGAAGAGAGTGCAGGCAGGGTGGAGTGGGTGTATAAGAGTGTCAGGGGGGATTTGCGACAGAAGGGTACACGCAAGAGTTAAAGGGAAGGTTTATAGGATGGTTGTGAGACCAACTATATGGTTTGGAGACAGTGGCACTGACGAAAAGACAGGAGGCGGAGTTGGAGGTGGCAGAATTGAAGATGCTAAGATTTTCACTGGGAGTGACGAAGAAGGACAGGATTAGGCATGAGTAAATTAAAGGGACAGCTCAGGTTGGACGGTTTGGCGACAAAGCAAGCGAGGCAAGATTGAGATGGCTTTGACATGTGTGGAGGAGCGATGCTGGGTATATTGGGAGAAGGATGCTGAATATGGAGTTGCCAGGGAAGAGCAAAAGAGGAAGGCCAAAGAGGAGGTTTATGGATGTGGTGAGGGAAGACATGCAGATGGCTGGTGTGACAGAGGAAGATGCAGAGGACAGGAAGAAATGGAAACGGATGATCCGTTTTGGTGACCCCTAACGGGAGCAGCCGAAAGTAGTAGTAGTAGTAGTAGTAGTAGTAGTAGTACTGTGCCGCGGTTTCCCACACTCTCCACATTGTACATTATGTCCCCCTTTTGGCTTACCGTGGTGTTTGGTGTATTTGCCGTGCTTGTGAGTGACTTAGTGTAACACCCCGGTTGCCTCTCCTTGCATGTTGACTTGTGAAGCAACCTCTTCAGACTGCCTGACTGCCTCTATGGTCAGTGCTAGCGTCAGGTCCTTCGTCAGCTGCAACTTCAGTGAGACATCTTTGTCGAGTATTCCAACAACAATTCAGTCGCGGATATTCTCATCTCTGCTCGTGCCGAAGTCACAATGCTCCGACAGTTCATCTCTATTCGTCCGTCGCAGTCATCCTGTGATTGATGACTGATGACTTGTGCGATGATTTAAGTGTGGAACAGTTGCGCATCATCAACCCCACTCTCTCATCTGAGACCGCCTATTACCAGTGGCAAGACAAAGCGAGACGGCTGGCACTGGAGACGGATGCAGATTTTTCCTCAGGGTTTCTTCCCATAGACGAGTATACCCGCAAGGCAGCGGAGAGTTTAAATCAGCTTTCTCCTTCTCCTACATGAGCTGCCTGACAAGGCTAACGAGCTGCATCTACCCCAGTTTGAAATCAGAGTTGTCCTTCTCCTAGATTGGCTGCCAACCAAGGCTAACGAGTCCAATCGACCCGCCCGGTTATACCGCCGGAAACCTGGTCGCCCCCGCAGCAGACTTTGTGAAAACAGCAGGTACCACAAGAAGGTGCTGTTGCGGACATATTTGCGTAGGAGCGGGCATATGCTAAGGTCCTGACGGACCCGCGGTGACCACTACACCAGGGAGCGAGAGGCCACCGCACCGTTTCACGTTCCTTTTGGCAAGTAGGACATCTGGCCCAATACTCGCCACCTCACTCCGACAGTTCATACAAAGCCCTGATAAAAGTCTCAGCTTTCTCTCGCGGTCTTTGCACGTGCTGATGGAAACATGCACGTTTGTGTATTACATTCTTTCTCGGCACAAAGTACTCATCGAACTTTCCAATCACCCTATCAAAGTCATTTCAATGTACTAAAGGAGCTGGGCCTGAGAGTAGGAACATTGTACGCCGGCCTGATAGAGACGGCCTTGGAGTAGAAGCACTATGTGCACCAACCTCATTAGGACGGCTGTAATGTCCGTAGACGCCTTGTCTTACTGACATAAGAATAATTCAAGAACGAGCCGACTTCGTAGGTTCTTAACTGTGTAGCTTTTACTAGCGTTCATCCGAGTTACAACCTTCATAACATGCGCTTCTCACTTCCTGTATACGTCACACGCACTGCACGTACACCCGTGAGTAGGTCAAGTTAAACACGTGACCTTTCATTCATTACATCTCCCCCTCTAAGATGATTTTCTAACCTGTATATCACCCCCCTTTTCACAAAAAAAATAAAAAATCCCCCACAGTACACAAGTCCATACGCCTCACAAATCCAGCCGGATTGCAGGCTTGCTCACCCTGCCAGAGCGAGTAACATATGGTGTGGAAGTTGGCATTTCTGCTGCTCGGGACTCATCCATGTTTCCACTCTCCCCTGGAGTGACATGGTCAGGATCCCTGCTGACAAAGGTGAGTGTTTTGGGTGTGGCCAACAGGTGGCGCCTGTTCCTTCTGTAATGTTCACCTTGAGCTGTCTCCACTATGTAGGATCTGGGAGTGGAGCTCTGACTGTGAACAACTGCTGGCATTGTCCATGTTTTCTGTCCATCAAGTTTGGTGAGTACTGCGTCACCCGAGTTCAGTGGGCGCAGTGTCCGCACGCCGTTCCTGCGGTTGTAGTAGAAAGCCTGCCTCGATTTGGCTGCGGCGTCAGCGGTTTTGATCAGTTCCTCTTTAGGCCAGGCCGGTTTCAGGTTATGCTGCAATGTGGGTAAGGTGGTTCTGAGTCTCCTACCCATGAGCAATTCCGCTGGACTGGCTCCAGTGGAAGAAGAGGGTGTAGCTCTGTATGTCAACAGGGCGAGGAGAGGGTCTTCCTGCCTTAATATGCTTTTGGCTATCTGAACAGCCCTCTCTGCCTGTCCATTACTCTGGGGGTAGTGTGGGCTTGAAGTCACATGGATGAAATCATAATCCTCACTGAACCTCCTCATCTCTTCTGAAACTAGCTGTGGCCCATTATCGCTAACTACAATTTCAGGGATACCAAAACGTGCAAATGTAGCCTTCAGCCTAGCTACAACCTGACTGCTAGTAGTTGTTGGTAGATTTAGGATCTCCAAAAACCTGGAATAATAGTCAGACACTATCAAGTAGTTTTGCTTTTTGTACTCACACAGGTCTATGCCAACTTTCTGCCATGGTCTGGATGGGAGCTCACTTGACATTAAAGGCTCTTTTCTCTGTGTGTTCTTGTGTTCTCTGCAGAATTGACATTGCTGTATCTTTGTTGTAATGTGCTCTGTCATTTTGGGCCACCACACTGACTGGCTAGCTCTCTCTCTGCACTTAACTATCCCCTAGTGCCCGTCGTGTATTCTGTCTAAGATCACCTCCCTCATCTCTGTGGGAATGACGATACAACTGCCTCTGATGACTAAACCATCTACCTCAGATAACTCCCCTCTCACCTGATAAAAGTCTCTGACTGTCTCCGGCACTTTATCGACATACTCAGGCCAGCCGTGTCTGATGAAGCCCAACACTGTCTGGAGCTGCAGATCCCCATCCGTGCTCTGTTTTATCTCCTGCATCCTTTGAGGTGTGGCAGGCACCTGGCACACGATGGCATCAATGTGCGCTGCAACATCATCATGAGAAGCACCATCTCCGTAGCGCTGCTCTGGGCCTCTGGAGAGTGCATCAGCCACAGCTAAAGGTTTGCCTGGTGCGTATTCAGCCACTGCATTGAAACGCATCAGCCTCATTAACAGTCTCTGGCACCTAATGGGCACATTATCCAAGTCTTTGCTGTTCATGAGAGGCACTAGTGGTTTATGATCGGTGACAAGTCTGAAATTGTCAAGCCCAAACAAGTACTTCTCGAACCTTTCACATGCCCAGACGCTGGCTAAGCACTCTTTCTCGATCTGTGCGTACCTTGTCTCTGCGTCACTCAGCCGTCGGGAGCAGTAGGCCACGGGCTTCCAGTGTTCCCCGTGCTGCTGGAGCAGAACGCCTCCCAGCCCGTAGCTGCTGGCATCTGCTGACACCACCGTAGCCTTAGTGATGTCATAAAAGGTGAGTACCGGGGCGGTGGCGAGTGCTGCTTTAAGGTCTTGGAATGCTGTGTTCTGTGCAGGTCCCCACAGCCACTCTGTCGTTGCTTTAAGCAGTCCATAAAGCGGCTGACCTACAGTGGACAGCTCTGGGACGTATTTTGCCAAATAGTTCACCATCCCGAGGAACCTCTTGAGTTCCGTCACGTTCTGGGGCTGAGGAAAGTTCTCTATTCCGGCCACTTTGTCCGGGTCAGGTCTGATGCCTGCCTCGTTGATGATATGACCAAGGAAGCGGACTTGTTTCTGTTTGAACTTGCATTTCGCTTGGTTCAGTTTGAGACCTGCTGTTTCAATGACCCCCAGCGCCTCTGCTAGGCGCCGGTCATGGATTTCCTCAGTCTCTCCATGTATAAGGATGTCATCCATGTACACCTCTGTGCCCTCTAGCCCGGTCAGAGTTTCCGCCATCTTTCTCTGGAAAATCTCTGGAGCACTCGTTATACCAAATGGAAGGCGGCAGAAAGCATACCTCCCAAATGGGGTGATGAAAGTGGTGAGCCCCCTGCTGTCTTCATGCAAGGGGATCTGGTAAAACCCACTTGCTGCATCCAACGTTGTGAAGAACTTTGACCCTGCGAGCCTTGGCATTATTTCCTCCATAGTGGGCAGCACGTATTTCTCACGTTTCACCGCTCGATTCAGCCTCCTGAGGTCAGCGCAGCAGCGAACCTCTTTCTTGTTCGGTTTCAGCACCGGCACCATAGCGGCGCACCATTCTGTGGGCTGAGTCACTTTTTCAATAATGCCCTCATTTTCCATGCGCTGCAGTTCTTTCTTAACCAGTGGTACAAGTGGCAGTGGTATCCGTCTGGCTGTATGCACCGCGTATGGCTGGGCACCCTCCACCAGAGCTATTTTCACTGGGTCTGTTTTCAGCAGTCCACTTGAACCGAAAACTCCACTGACCTCATTCATCCGCTTCACTAGACCCATCTCCACTGCCTCTGGACGACTCAGCAGACAGCTGCCTCTCCCCTTGATCACATACACTGGAAAGGAGTATTGTTTCTCCTTGTATTTGGTTGTGGCTTGAAACTGTCCTATGCAGCTGATGTTTCCACCTGGGCTTATGAAGCATGTGTCAGGAGGTCCCAGTTTTATGTTTGGCTTCAGCTTTTTAAATGTCCCTTGGTTGATAACAGTAGCGTCAGCCCCCGTGTCAATTTTAAAGGTTATTGGTACATCACTTATTGTTAAACTAACAGTCCAATCTTCCTGACTGCTCTCTTTGCCAACTTCTCCCAGAAAGTACAGCTGTTTAACCTCTTCAGTGACTTCTCTCACCGCTTTAGAGTGACATACACGCTCCCAATGTCCCTTTTTATGACACTTGTTGCACTTACTGTTCGTTGCAGGACACTTCCGCTCATCGGTGTGCTGCGTCTTGCCGCACCTCCCGCATTCATCTACTTTGTTTGTTGCCGGACTGCCGCCACCATGACGCTGTCCGCCCTTTTTGTTTTGGCGTTCGTCCCGCCATCGGACAACATTGACGTTAGCCAGCAGGGCCTCTGGTTGGTTAGCTTGGAGGCTGAGCTGCTTTGTTATTGCCTCCGCCTGGCGCACTTGTTCAATGACTTTCACCAGAGTAAGGTCCGCTGTGAGCTGGAACTGACGGGAGAGCCCCTTATCTTTTATGCCCACTACCAGACGATCTCTGATATGTTCATCCCTCTTGTCCCCAAACTCACAGTGTTCAGACAGCTCATACAATGTCCGGATGTACATCTCCGCTGTCTCTCCTGGCTGCTGGCTACGTTGATAGAAGCACGCCCTCTCATGTATGATGTTACGGCGGGGAATAAAGTAGTCGTTGAACTTTTTCAGTACGATATCATAGTCCACTTTATCACCCTCCGCCGCGAAGTCAAACGAGCTGAATATCTTTTCAGCCTCGCTGCCCATTGCATAAATCAGCGAACTCACTTGAATCTCCCCGTCGTCTTTATCCAGCTTTGTCGCGAGCCTGAAGCGCGAAAACCGTTGTCTCCACTCCGGCCATTCAACGGGGCAGTCAAACTTGAATTCACTCGGCGGATTAAACTTCGGCATGACCGCTCGTGTTCAGATACACAGACTATTCTGACACCATGTAATGTCCGTAGACGCCTTGTCTTACTGACATAAGAATAATTCAAGAACGAGCCGACTTCGTAGGTTCTTAACTGTGTAGCTTTTACTAGCGTTCATCCGAGTTACAACCTTCATAACATGCGCTTCTCACTTCCTGTATACGTCACACGCACTGCACGTACACCCGTGAGTAGGTCAAGTTAAACACGTGACCTTTCATTCATTACAACGGCCTTGAAGCAGGAATGCTATGCACATAAGTCTGATTAAGACACGTGCTACACCTGCAAGACAACATGAGGGAAACGGGACCGACAGTGACGAAAGGAAACCAAGAAGAAGAAGATCACGCCTGTCTCCGAAAAGCACCACGCCTTGTTGTTTTAGTATTTAAAATGATGTTCTTCCACTATTTGGCAGACGACTCCCGGTTGCACCGAGGGTACGTCTCCAGCGCTGCAGCATTACCTGTGAACTATTTGTTGTGTGGCCAATAAAACATCACGAACCAGCAAGAAGTCGTCTGACTTCTTAATTGCCTATGTCGAGCTGAATCAAAGAACTGGGTGAGCCTTTTGCAAAAGATAAGACTCAACAGTCCCTCATCGATAAATGCAAATGATCGGTAGCTGTTCTCCGCTTCCCATAGCGTATATCAGGCTGCTCCCCTGCACTGCGCCATCTGCTTTGTCTAGTTTAGTGACGGTTCTGAATCTCACAAAACGCTTCTTCCAATCCGGCCACTCGCCTGGCTTATCGAGGGAAAAGCTCGTCGGGGGATTGAAATTAGCCATGACTCCTCTCATTGTTTACTTCTGACACCATGCAAATAATTACGATGGAGGCTTTATTTAGCTTTTGCCAGTTTTCTAACGAATCACCGTCAGGTAACACATCAACACTCGTACTATATATTCCTCCGAAACTTCCCGAGGTCACAATATATGCGCAAGCACATCTGACTACCATATATGACAAAAATCATTTGATTGTGTTGTCTGCATTGAGCAGTATTATCTGTGTGACTGCGTGTTGCTGTATATTTTGGGGATGGTTTTTTTTAAATTTTTTAATTTCTATTTGACTAATTTATTGATCCCCGTGGGGATATTCTTCCTCTGCATTTAACCCATCCTAGCTGTGTAACTAGGAGCAGTGGGCAGCCGCCGTGCAGTGCCCAGGGACCAACTCCAGTTGGTCTTGCAATGCCTTGGTCAGGGGCACAGACAGGTGTATTAACCCTAACATGCATGTCTTTTTGATGGTGGGGGAAACGGGAGCACCCGGAGAAAACCCACGCAGACGCGGGGAGAACATGCAAACTCCACACAGAAAGGACCTGGGAGGATCCTCAAGGTTGGACAACCCCGGGGTTCGAACCTAGGACCTTCTTGCTGTGAGGCGACAGTGCTAACCACTGCGCCACCGTGCCGTGCAAATTTGGCACGCTGTTTGAATAACATGTGTATTGCATCACTGTGGTGTGATGCTGCTATATTGTATTGGAGTCAGTTTGTCAAGTTCATTATATGTTGGTTTTTGCATTTCTGTGTAAAGTTGCCTAGCTCACTTAGTGAGCCTTAATTTGAAACCTGTGCTGTGTGAATACCTTAGGATGGCATTCTTGTAAGCATATTCCTAGTCAGTCACATTATTATTTATAAGTAATAACCGGTGTGTTGTCTGCTTGGGTGGTTTTCCATTAACACAAATATTGCCATAGTCTAGAGTCATACACTGCCTTGGGATGATTTAATCCATTGTTTACTTGTCTTGTTATTTGTGAGTGAAATGGCAGTACTTAGTCTATTGAACTGTATAGGCATACCTGCTCAGCTGGACTGGTTATTCAGCCTTTGACCAATAGATGTGCAATTATCGTCTGGTGGATTTGACATGCCAGCTTGACTGGAAGCTCAAAATAATTAAGGTGGGGTTTAATGGCTGGGGCGTGGGGTAGGCGTGGTGTGTGTGTGTGTGTGTGTGTGTGTGTGTGTGTGTGTGTGTGTGTGTGTGTGTGTGTGGGCGGGTATGCGCTTCAGGGCCCAGAGGCCCCTGATGGTACTAATCCAGCCTTGTGCTGAGGACAGACTGGATTATTGCAGTGTAGAACTGAATCAGCAGTTGCTGAGGCAGGTTGAACTTCCTGAGCTGGCGGAGAAAGTACATCCTCTGCTAGGCTTTTTTGATGATTGTGTCTATGTTGGATGCTCACCGTTCAACAGGCTCACCTGGGAGATTGTGGAACTCAGAAATCTGTACGTTTTCACCACAGACACCGTGCTGTTGTGTATGGGGGGGCAGTATTAGGGTACTCCTCCTGAAGTCCATTTTCCTCTCTACAGTTTTGAGCGGCTTCAGCTCCAGGTTGTTATGGGTGCACCAGAGTGCCAGCTGATCAACCTCCCATCTATATGCAGACTCGTCACCATCCCGGATAAGGCCAGTGATGGTTGTGTCGTCCTCAAACTTCAGGAGTTTAACAGATGGTTCTCCTGAGGTGCAGACATTTGTGTAAAGGGAGAAGAGTAGAGGGGAGAGCACACATCCCTGGGGGGCACCAGTGCTGATTGTCCGGGTGCTGGATGGGATTTTCCCCAGCTTCACCTGCTGATTACTGTCTGTCAGGAAGATTTTAATCCACTGGCAGATGAGGGCTGGTGCAGTGAGCCGGTTGAGTTTGGAGTGGTGGATATCTTGGATGATGGTGTTGAACGCTGAGCTGAAGTCCTCAAACAGGATCCGTGCGTGTGTCCCTGGGGACTCGAGGTGTAGCCCGGGTGAGAAAAGGCTGGGTTTAGTACAGTTGTTAAATGCATGTAGTTTTACTGTGTCATTAGGGATTTGCTAATGTCTGAGGTTCGCATCCCGACTGCCCTAAACAAGAAGAAAAAAAGCTAAGCAAGTTTGATTGGAATGTACATGGGCGCGCACGCGGCATAGCGAGTGTACAACCTATCCTGTATGACATATAAGAGTGTTTTATTGGTTAATGTCAAACGTCAATAAGGGCAACTTTATTGTGATTGGATGGGGGGCGGGAGTAGACAAAACTTGAGGGAAGAAGAAGAAGTTCTAGAGAAGTCGTGAGTGACGGTCGGAAGTCGAGTGGCGTTCCACAGTTTACAATCTCATCAGCGTTATCCTGTATTCGGCTTTAATTATATACTTGTTAGAGTCAACCCTTATACGTTGATCAAACGTGTAAATTGCAAGATATGTTGAGTCAGATTATATTCAGAAGTTTGAGGTTGTGTATGTAAATTCTCACTGTTAACTTCGTTTGCTAGCTCAGTCAGTTTACGTTAGCTGATTGCTCCCGATTAGCTTGGGTAGCTAGGCTAATCTCACTTTTACTTTAACGACGGCAGTTGTCATTCATAATACGGTCTTTTACTGACAACATATAGGACTCAATTCGGTTTTATAGCACGTTTGAAAGACGTGTTTTATTTTCTGTTCGACCACAGTGTTTTTTACGAGTGTCTTGCTAGTCAGATATGCTAGCAAGTTAGCTTATCTGTATCGTAAATACTCTGTTTCGGTGAACCTGTAGCTCGTGGGGCTGGGCCATAGTATACAGCAGTATAGCAGCCAGGTCACGCGCACCGAGCATGAAGTTTCATGTACGGCGGTTCATCGCTGGATTTTGATCATAGTTCCCGCTCGGTGCTACGTGGGTGCGTACAGAGCTCTCCTGGACTCGAACAGAGCTCTCCTGGCCACAAGGCAGCACCACTTGTCCCACACGACCACCCGCGGACTTTCGTAAGTACAGTCTCATTCGGCTCTGTTGAGTGAAGGGGCCCATTGTAAGTAGCGAGCGGGTCACCATGCACCCAAGCAACGACCAGGCCTGCAACGTTTAGTTGTTTATGCCAGCTTTTGGGGTTATTTTATTTGTGTTATAAAGTGTGTGGGCCCATCACTATTGTTACATTTGTGATATTGAGCAAAAGGTATTTTGTGTTTGCTTTATTTGGGGGTATACTCACAGCTAGTGTCATATTGTCCACTAAATAGATATAATACTACTATCATAATCCTGCTCTCGCTTTATACAAATTGTTTACCACTCTATTCTATAACACTTAGAATTATATATATATATATATATATATATATATATATATATATATACATTAGATAATTTTCCCATCTCAAAAGCACTGGTATACTTGGGATGCACAAAGGTATTGGTTGTGCAACTATTGACTGGAGTCACATTATTCTTTATTTGCATTTCCCTTTTTGTGGCATTTGACATAATTGATAATTGTGCGCCTTTTTGCATTGCTGCTGTCACAACTTTACTTTATTCACATTCCTAAAATCAATACATTACCTGTTTATATAAGGAGGTTGTCTGGTCCAGTTATTTCATTCTGAATAATACGTTGAGTTCATTAAGGTTACTTTTGCTGGGTATAGTTAACTCTTATTCAGAATAGTATTTGTATACGAACCCGTAGCCCCACCTTCGTAGTTTATTCCCTTTCACAGTGTCTATACACACAGAGTAGGGGGGTGAGCGCTACAGAGGTGTTGGAAGATGTAGTGCAATCCCATGTTGACTGCATCCTCCATTGACCTGTTTGCTCGGTAGGCAAACTGCACAGGGTCAAGTGGGGGCCTGTGATTTCCTTCAGATGGGCCAACACCAATCTCTTGAAGGATTTATTGACAACAGACTTTACGGCAATGGGCCTTTAGTAATTTAATCCTGTGATACGGAGTTTCTCGGGGACCAAGATGATAGTGGAACTCTTGAAGCAGGAGGGGACTTCACACAGCTCCAGTGATCTGTTGAAGATCAATGTGCAAATGGGAGCCAGCTGGTCAGCACAGACTTCCAGACAGGAAGGAGGGTGAGAAGCCATTCGGGCCCATTGTCTTCCTGGGCTTCTGTCTCTGGAAGAGCTGGTGTAGTCCTCAACACAGATCCTGTGTGCAAGTGGTGGTGGTGGTGGTGGTGGGGGGGTCGGTGGGGAGCGGATTGGGGCTGGCAGGGGGTGCCGCTCATTGTGTGTTGTGGCCACAGAGGGTGAGGGGTGTGAAAGTGCACTCATCAAACCTGCAGTAAAACCCATTCAGGTCGTCAGCCAGTTGAAGGTTCCCTGCAGTGTGGGGGGATGGTTTCGTGTAGTTGTTAATGTCTTTCAAACCTCTCCAGACTGATGCTGAGTCGTTGGCTGAAAACCTGTTTTTCACCTGTTCAGAGTAGCACCTTTTTGCCACTCTGATCTTCTCTGTGAGTGTATGTATGGCTTGGTTGTACCAGATCCTATCTCTAGTCCTGTAGGCTTCCTCTTTTGCCTGAGGAAGCTGTCTGAGTTCTGCTGTAAACCAGGGCTTATTGTTGTTGAAGGTACAGAAAGTATTGGTGGGCACACAGATGTCCTCACAGAGGCTGATGTAAGATGTAACAGCGTCAGTAAGTTCATCCAGGTCTGTAGATGCAGCCTCAAAAAGACTCCAATCAGACAGGTGAAGGTATGCACTGGAGAGAAGAGGAATGAAAGTCAGTAGGAGCAAGATGAAATACATATGTGTGAATGAGAGGGATGACAGTGGAATGGTGAGGTGATGAAGGCGGATAACTTCAAATACTTGGGGTCAATTCAAAGTAACAAGGAGTAAGGAAGAGAGGTGAAGAAAAATGTGCAGGCATGGTAGAGTGGGCGGAGAAGAGTGTCAGGAGTGATTTGCTACAGAAGGGTATCAGCAAATGTTAAAGGGAAGGTTTACAAGATGGTAGTTAGACCTATGTTGTATGGTTTCTTCCTATTTTTTCTCCCTGTTAAAGGGTTGTTTTTTTTTTAGGGAGTTGTCCCTTATCCGATGAGAGGGTCTAAGGACAGGATGTTGTGTTGCTGTTAAGCCCACTGAGGCAAATTTGTAATTTGTGATATTGGGCTATACAAATAAAATTGAATTGAATTGAATTGAATGGCACTGATGAAAAGACAGGAGGTGAAGCTGGAGGTGGCAGAATTGAAGAGGCTAAGATTTTCTTTGGGAGTGATGAAGAAGGACAGGATTAGAATGAGTATATTAGAGGGACAACTCAGGTTGGATGGTGTTGAGACAAAGCAAGAGGCAAGATTGAGATGGTTTGGACATGTGCGGAGGGGAGATGCTGGGTGTATTGGGAAAAGGATGCTGGAAATGGAGCTGCCAGGCAAGAGAAAAAGAGGTAAAGAGGAGGTTTATGGGTGTGGTAAGGGAGGGCATGCAGGTGGCTGGTGTGACAGAGGAAGATGCAGACGACAGGAAGAGATTGAAACGGATGATCCACAGTGGCGAACCCTAACAGGGAGCAGCCGAAGGTAGTAGTAGTAGTAGTAGTAGTAGTAGTAGTAATAGATGGTCTTTGTCTGGGTTTGGCATTAGTGTGATTAGACCCAACTTCATTGTAGGGGACACATGTTACAGGTCTCGGTCTGAAAGAACCTGTAGACAGGTGCATGTGCCAGAGAAAACAGGAAATACAATGAGGCAGGCAGACACAAGGCTTCTAAATCAGTCTTTTGCAATATAGGAAGGCATAGCAGATGCATATATACAGTTAAGTCACAGAAAATTTAATAATTTCATCTCGACACAAAATTTGTTGGGGGGAAGTGTTTCATCATTCAAAGTGACTCAGTCTCAACTGACTGCATCTCCACCTTTATGCCCGCCTTTATAAACAGCACAGTTGCATAGTGACTAAACCAACGATCGGCTTCACATGCAAATTTCCCTGATCATTAACTAAAGTTACAATGGCCATGTGCACTATTCCGTTTGGTTCAGGGATGGCCATTCCCTCTTCAGGTAGATGGCCTCTTTGACTCCCTGCTCAAACCAGCGTTCCTCCTTATCAAGGATGTGCGGAGTCCTAGCCTGATGTGCTACCTCTTCTGTGTTGTGCCATCCTTTTCACCAGCATCTGTTTGGTTTCCCCGATGTATAAGTCATCCCGGCACTTAACAGCGTACACTGTATTGCTCTATTTGGGCTGGGGGACCCAATCCTTGGGGTGGACCAATTTCTGTCGCAATGTGCTTTGGGGTTTGAAAGGAACAGATGTGGTGTTTGGAAAATACATGTCTTAACTGTTCTGATACTCCTGCCACATACGGAATCACCACTGCTTTATGCTTAGGCAGCTGTTGTCCTTTTCCTCTCTTTGAT
This sequence comes from Lampris incognitus, assembly GCF_029633865.1. Classification (NCBI taxonomy): domain Eukaryota; kingdom Metazoa; phylum Chordata; class Actinopteri; order Lampriformes; family Lampridae; genus Lampris; species Lampris incognitus. The sequence goes on from NC_079222.1 coordinate 24,233,546, forward strand.
CGGCTGATGCACTGTTTGGGCATTCTCCTGGCTTTGACAAATGCCCAGTTAGGATAACCACCAATAACCAGGGCCTGTTTATAATGGGATTTCTCCCCTTCCCCAGCCACTGTGTTGGTGGGAACATTGTCAGCTCGGCAGTACAGCATCATGATAACTCCTAGTTTGTGCTCCAGTAGATGATCAGAGTCAAGCTGTAAGTACTGATCAGTATGTGTTGGTTTACAGTAAACATCAACAATCAAATGTCTCCCATCACCAATTGCAATTTCACAGTCTAAGAAGACTAACCTGTCATTTTTTTAACATCCTCCCTGGTGCACTTGATGTGGTTGTCCACAGAGTTAATGTGGTCGGTGAAATGTGATACATCCTGAGATTTAATTTGTACCCAGGTGTCATCCACAAATCTGAAACAATGGTTAGGTGGTGTCCCTGGATAGGCCATCAAAGCCCTCTTTTCCACTTCCTCCATATACAAGTTGGCCACTATAGGTGAAACTGGGGAACCCATAGCACACCCATGTTTCTTTTTAAAGCATTGTGACGTACGTGAACCGAAGACACAGCTTCGGGAGCAGACACACTTGATCGGTTGTGGGAGAATTTTCTTCTCAACACACTGTGAATCAGAGTCAATTAATCAAGGTTCAAGAGACTATCAATCAATCAGTCAATGACCAATACTTACAAGTCTGATGTAAGTAGGTTTATTGTTAACAGTCCGCAAAAGGGTACACCAGTATACCGAGCTGCTCCATGGAGCAATTGAAACAACCTGCCTAAAGAAGTCTCTTTTATACTGTATTTTGCCCCCGCCTATCATGGAGCTTAATCTTAGACCACACCTTTGATTCTAGATCATATCCCACCATACATCATTATTTTATTGTTAAGACATTGTTCTGGGTTTCCAAAATCTGCTGGTGTCTCAATCTCCCAGGCACTGTGGTCTGAGGTGGCCTATTACACAGACTGCCATCTAGTGGTCTTGTCAGTATACTACAGATCTTGTCCTGTTCTTTACGCCATTATTTCCACAATTCTCATATTGTCAAGTTATGTTTTTGGATTATATGCAGCTTCCCCACTTGAAAGGGATTGATGCATATGCCTGAAGGTTTTTAATTGGATTCCACTCAATGACCAAAAAGCTTTTCCTTTTTCCCTCCTTTTATTTTGGCAGGTTCAGCAGTTTGATTTGATCCACCAGTCGTTTGTCATTAGCCAAAAGTCATAAGGCATAGGCTATAAGCCATAAGGTGAAAAACCTTTGAATAATAATTTTAAAAAAAACAGAAAAGAAAAATAAATATCTAAAAATATGCTATTGTAGATAAATGTAAACGGACAAAAACGCATTTGTAATTACAGCAACCCCCCCCCAAATCATTAAGCATATGTGCCTTATTTCACTTAATTATACATTTTCTTACATCAAATGCAAGTAAAGCCAATACCCACTGCCTTTTTTTTTAATCATCTCTATTCCCCGTACGTCCACTTGACAAAAATAATCAGATTTGCTAAAGGATTTACAGCCAATACACTTAGATTTCAGAAAAAAAAGACAAACCAACTTGTATCTATGAACATTAAATAGTTAAACTGTCGAACCACACTTAAATGAGCTGCCGACCTCTGTGGCATAAAACTAACGAAAATCCGAACTGGTTTGGCAGCGGCAGTAATCTTCGCCAGGGAAAGTCTCTCAAATTATTGAAGTTCAACATCTTACTGGCTGCCTTTCCGGATTTGTTAGATGTACCCGCTCTGCACAGTTTTACTGCCGATTGCAATACTGTTCGGGAACACTTTTCTGTGTTTTGTCCGAGCACGGTCTTTTTTTTTTCTTTTAGCGCGGCACTTGTTCACTTCCAGGCCTCTGTCCCTCGTGATGCTGTGCAACGCTTTGTATGCTCCGGGGAGCATGTGGGCAGATTGGCTCCGTCCGGTTTGTTCTCTCAATATTTTTTGCCGTATAGTTTGATGTGACAACTCCCACTCAATCTTCCCATTGAACCACTGGGGAGATTGCCAGATTTAAGGGCAAAATTACCGCCTTAACTTTCCGTCTGTTCTTCAGCAGGTAGTAAGACAACCAGCCGCCTGACGTCCCTGCGAAGGATAGCGGCTTGGATCTTTTCTTTTCATCTATCAGAGGTTCGATGGCTTGTATTTCTTTTAGAGCTTTTGACATAGGAACACAGTAGCGTGGAAAGTTCCTGACATCCACGTTCCTCACAACACCTTTCTTGTTTGGATTGGTACTGACGACTCTGCCGAGCTTGAATTGTTCCCTCAGTACGTTTTGGTCGCCTAACCAGACAATGTCCCCCACAGTGACGTTTCTCTGTGTAGTATGCCACTTGCTCCTTACAAACAAGTTAGGACCAGCGAGCTGGTTCCAGTGCCTCTAGAACTGGTCACTTCTGACTGCATTGCTCGGAGTCTTTTGTAAGGGTAGCTGGAAAAGTCAAAGGTTTTAAAATCCCCACTTTGAGGTGCTCGACTGAGTAGGAGAGAATTGGGTGTGACATACTGAACACAGTCTTCCCGGCTCTGTACCCTGGCGTCAATTGGGCGCTCATTGGCAAGGTTGGCTGCTAAGCACAGACTCATTTCCAAGACTCTGGAGTGCCCTCTTTATAACTTGGACAGCGGCTTCTGCAACACGATTTCTGTGTGGATAATCGTCTGGATGGATTTTCAGCACCCACTCTGTTCCATTTTTGGGCACGGCCTCCTCCAGGGCTGCTTTGTTAGGCCGTCAAAGAATCTGTACAGCTCCTCTCAGACTGGTTTTGCTTTAGTGAAATTGGTGCCTGGATCTGACTACATCTTTCTTGGATGCCCACTGATTGCTGTGTAGACACCCAGACATCGTAGGGAAAGATGGGGGCACTGACTTGATCTTCTTCGAAAATCTGCACTCGGCCACCGCAAACCAACAGCCCAGAGTCGGTCTTTTTTTACTACTAGCCTATCTGTAGTGGTGCTTGGGAAGGTTGTGCCCTCTTGTGCTGTAAGAAAAAAAATGTCTCTTGGGGCATCTTCTCGTTCTCTTACTGAGATGACCCCTGTTAAAGAGACTGCCTCCCACTTTGGACTGTTCATGGCTTGAGTTTGTCCAATGAACATTTTTATGCTCCCTAGATCCATATGTTACTGACTCCAGACCTAGGGGATATCTGGAGTGGCAGCAAATGATACACAGGCTAAATAGAACTGTGGATCTGTGAATCAAAAAGAGAGGCACGATGAAAATACGTTGTCACTCAAGCTCGCGCCAGTTTATTTCTGGTCTGGCTTAAGGAAGCTTTGCTCTCTTTTGTACTGATCCCCAGAAGTGCTGCAGCGCCACCTACTGATTTGGTAGTGTAAACCCAAATTGTATTTAGAAAATGGGGGGGGGGGGTTATTCTAAACTTTTAATGAAGGCGATTTCTCAATCCCTTACACTCTTCCCTGCTTTCAGAGATGACTCCGGACATCTAGAACTAAACAAGTCAACTGTCTAGCTGTAACATCACGATCAGTGTTTGTCAGTGTCAGTGTTTGTCAATGTCAGAGTCTCTCATGTCTTTTGTTCATTCAAGTCTTCCGCTTTGCGTCTAGTATGTCCACACTACTTGTGTAGGGTAGTAACAGGCCTCAGGATGTATTGGGTAGGTAGGAATGGGGTATGGCATATAGATCATTACATTTACTCTAGTCTCCATAGGTGTTAGGTGGGCTGCCTAACTGTTTATATGTAAACATCCCTCTGGGTCTTACTTCCCGGGCAGACCTTCTCAAGGGTGGCTCTTCCTCATCCCCTGACTTTGAGACAGGTTCAACCACCATTCCAGGTTCCCCTTGAGTTCCATGGTCCATAGTATCATCCCCCTCTGGTTGTTCCTGAGCTCCACATTAGCAGGTGTTGGTACTCGTACTGACTCTGGCCTTACAGCAGGTTCATTTTGCTGTTGCACATCGCCGAACTCAGTCTCCTGACATGTTGGCTGATATTCTGATGCTGCAGCTCTAAGCTGACGGTGTTGCTCAATCTGAGGTGATGGAACTCTGACTGTCTTCCTTTCGTATACAGGTAGATGTCGGAAGTTGTAGGAGAATTCTTCCTCCTCCGCAGACTCATTGGAGTCCTCTGCGATCTCTCTGTCATTTGTTTGTTGTTGTTGTTGTCTCCATCTTTGTGGTTTCTTCTGTCCAGGACAGTCCTGTTCCTGCTCGACTGAGTAATCATTAACTGGCAGGAGGAGGTTATGGTGAAGCACACGGGGGGTTCTGTCCCTGGTCTCTGCTTGAACTCTATACACAGGACCATCTCCCAGACTTTCAACCACACGGTGGACCTTTTCCTCCCAATATACACAAAGTTTGCCTGGACTGCCTCTCTCAGACATGTTTCTGATGAGTACATGATCACCGGGTTGCCTTGACACCTCGATCATAGTAGTTTTTTCCTTTCATTGAGCACCTTTTGCTGTTTTCCGAGGCAATCTTATATGTCTCCTGCACCCGAAAAGCCCATTTCTGTGCATATTCCTGTCGGTTCTGTGCCTGCTGCTCAGGTTCGTGATTAAAGAGCAAATCGATGGGCAACCACGGAGCTCTTCCAAACAGGAGGAAGAAGGGTGAGTAACCTGATGCTTCGTGACGTGTGCAGTTGCGTGGACCATGTTTGGCAGGTGATCTTTCCACTGACGATGTCACTTAGTCTTCCGTTCTGAAGCTAGTACAACAGTGGACATAGCCCTTGCTCTAAGGAATCAGTGTGTACTACAAAGGACAGGTGAAAGTCGAGGTACGCTAGTACTGGTGGGTTGGTTAGAGTGTTAATAAGCTGGTCGAAGATTCCCTGGTGCGCCACCATCCCCAGGACTGGGGTCATCAATGAGAGCTGTGCATCTTTCCCTCTCGTCAGTTTCCCCTGCAGTTTTTTTTCCTGCTCTGCTCCCGTTTATTTGCAGCAATTCATAGATAGGTTTTGCGATGCGTGAGAAGTCTTGGATGTATGCCCTATAATAACTGAGGAATCCAAGTAGCATTCTAACATCTCCCACCATATTGAGTGTCTTCACCCTCATCTTCACCATCAGGGCTAGAACAGCCTTCAGGTCTTTCGGGTCGATCTTCACTCCCTCTGCAGAAACCAGCCTTCAACATACCTGACTTCTAGTCAAGTTAAGTCAAGTAAATTTTATTTGTAAAGCCCAATATCACAAATTACAAATTTGCCTCAAGCGGCTTTACAGCAATACAACATCCTTGCCTTAGACCCTTGCATCGTTAAGGAACACACCCCTCTAAATTAACCCTTTAATAGGGAGAAAAAGTAGGAAGAAAACTCAGGGAGAACAACAGAAGGGATATTTCCTCCAAGATGGACATACATGCAGTGGATGTTGTGTGAACAGAATAAAACACAAATTACAGAATACAACACTGAAAGACAATACAAAAATTATAAGGGAATTATAAGATATATGAGGAATATGATGAAGAGGATGCCAAGAAGACACCAGGTGGCACCGGAACAGCTTAGGACCCGAGTCATACATCCACTACCACCATGTAAACTTGGCAGGAGGACAGACTACACATGCACACAGGGGATACTCACACTACACCATTCACACACACTGGAGAAGAAAAAGGAGAAGACATCATTCAGATAGAGAGAAAAGACAAGTGAGAGAAAAGAGAACAGTTGCAATAGTCAATAATCTATACTCTATAATCTCATCGGCAGAATAGTGCTTGATTGTCGAGACAGAAACCGACCTGCGATGCAGTACAGTCGTGAAGTATTACATTTAAAGGCAACTAATTGTAGGTTAAGGCAAAAAGATGCATCTTAAGTTTAGAATTAAAGGACTCAACAGACTCTGATTATCTGATGGCAGCAGGCAGGTTATTCCATAAGAATTGGGCCTGGTAGGAAAAGACCCTGCCCCCAGCTGATTTCTTTTTATCTTTGGGTATCGCCCCGACCGACCAGAGGAGGCGCTAGTGCAGCGACCAGGACAAATAACCACGTCCGACTTGCCACCCACAGACACGGCCAATTGTGTCTGTATAGACGCCCGACCAAGCCGGAGGTAACACGGGGATTCAAATCGCCGACCCCCGTGTTGGTAGGCAATGGAAAAGACCGCTACACTATCCAGGCGCCCTCCAGGGAGAATTATATTTTGAGAGTGGCGAGCTCGAGATGGAATATATGGTTTAAGGAGGTCAGGTGGAGGTCAGAAGTACCTTGAAGTCTGATCCAACATGGAAATCAATGAAGGGAAGCAAGAATTGGTGTAACATGGTCAAATTTCCTAGCTTTAGCTAGGATTCTAGCTGCAGCATTTTGAACCATCTCAAGACTTTTAGAACTAGCATGTGGCAGAACTGAAAACAGAAATTTTGAGTAATCAAGTCTGGATGAAACAAATGCATGTATTGCTCGAGTCTCTGCATCAGCCATGGACAAGAAAGTCAGAATTTTAGCTATGTTATGCAGAGATAGGCAGTAGTTCAATTAAATGTAATTAAAATATATATTCAGTTACTTTTGAGAATTTAGTCATTTATATTTTGAAGACGAAAAGAGGAAGGCCAAAGAGAAGGTTTATGGATGTGGTGAGGGAGGACATGCAGGTGGTTGGTGTGACAGAGGAAGATGCAGATGACAGGAAGAAATGGAAGCGGATGATCCACTGTGGCGACCCCTGACGGGAGCATGCGAATGTAGTAGTAGTAGTAGTAGTAGTTTGCTGGACAGAAAAATATAAGTAGTAATTTGTCACAAAATACTTTAAAGTGATACTGACATTAAAATCTGAAAATTCCTATTGATAGACTATGTTCCAAGTTGGAATGTGACCACTGAGAAATTCAGTGGCCAAAACAATGCATCTGCGGCCACTCGAGAGAGATCTGTGATTGACTGTAGATGGTGTCCAATGACAAATTGTGCCGGTGGATACATAGACACCAGTCAGTTTGCATATAGGGTGTGTCCGTAGCGAGATGCTATAAAACCATGGAGAAGCCGTTCTTTCACCCCCTCCTGCTAGCTACTTGGCTCGAGTTTGTCGATCTTGCTACAATGTATTGCTATCTATCTATATATCTATCGAGCTGTCTCTCTATCTATTTATCTAAATATCTATCATCTATATATCTAACAGTTATTTGTATCATCGAACATATTATTCGCCAAGTTGTATTGCACTGCCATGCCGTAGGGCTACCACCATGCCATGGTTTCTGCGGCAAGTGACGAGCGGTACCGAGCCCCACCCACGCGAAGACAGTAGCCAATAGCTTTGAATTCATAAAACCACACCCTTTTTCAGTTGTGATTCAAACTCCAAATGTTAAAAAATGTGTTCAGAAAGGGCATGTCAGTCTCTCTTTAAGAGCTTGTGTTACGGCCCCAGTGCCGTATTATGCATATGTGCAATTATCCTCATGTATACAAACTTGGGATTTTTTGTTATGGGAGGGGGTGTTATGGCCTTAGTACTGTGAGTTGGATGTCTGTGTAACGTCGCTGGGTCCATATATGGGACTGACGAGTAGTCAGTTTGTCTCCCCAGTCCACACAAACAGTTCCCGGGATGGGTCTCGGTCAGACACCTGCACACATAACTGTTCACTAACTTCAATTACATTTCTCTCACTGCAAAATAGCATATAACAACTCGACATCTAACTGCTCCGTTTGGCTCACACAAAGGGACGAGTGACCTACTTCCCCCGTTCAGTCTGCTCGCGCTGACGTTCCCCGCTGCCCTCTCAACCAATCACATTCAAGGTAAGTTATTCTATCCACATCCAACCAATCACAACAATGGTAAGTTTTCAACAATAAAAGTAAATGCATTTCACATTGGTAAACAACTGTTTTGCAGAACAATATCAATAATATATTAATATTCAAAAGGTAAACAAAATAACCAACATAGGCCAAACTCTTATCTAATAGTGCAATATAATATATCTAAGGCCTATAATTTAACCACAGGGTTACAATTACATGTGACCACACATATTGTGGGCATCACACGCTCCCTGACAAAAGAAACTGACTTCAGACATTTCCAAACTTCAAAACCCTCTACATTTTCTGAACACTAAAAGTTAAGTCTAAGGTAAGTATAAGGGCATGTGTATGTGTGTGTGTGTGTGTGTGTGTGTGTGTGTGTGTGTGTGTGTGTGTGTGTGTGTGTGTGTGTGTGTGTGTGTGTATGTGTGTGTGTCTCAGCAGCATGCGGGGTAAATGGGATGTTTGGGTGTGGGTGTGTACCTATGCGTGTATGATTATCTGTATAAAATGGTGCTGCATATTGCATAGGTGATGTATAGGATATGGTAGCGCCTGGAGCGCTGTGTGGTAAGTCACTGGGTATGTCTGTATCTCCCAAACTGGCATCGATGGTGGTCCATAGGCCCCCACTGCGTTGCAGGCTTTTTGGTAAGAGGGCTGGCCTAATGAATTGTACATCAGCATCCTGGTAGGCCTTCTTTCACGAGTGGATGTCCGAGCTTGTGGCTGACTAGCCCAGTCATCATCAGGCTGCTCATTGATTGTTTGAGGGGCTACTGGCTCATCCTCTTGCTGCGGCACATCATCCTGCTCACATTCCATAGGTATTTGGTCTTCAGGTATGTGTCCCTCTTCCATCCATTCCTCCTCATTTGTGCTGTGTCGAGTTTCTCTGTTCTCTGTTACAGGCATGCTTCCTCTTCTTTCATTGACATGTATACCTCTTCTCGGTTCTCTTTTAGGTATGTGTGTCCTGGTTGGTTCAGAACTTTCGGTGGTTGTTGTGTGACGGGAGACCCTCTGAGGCCCTCGTACATGCTGTGGTACTGTACTCTCCAGTACTCTCCTTACTGGTATTCTCAGCCAGTATGTTGGTTCATCATCCGATGAGTCACTGCTTGGGTTCCATTCACTCTCTTTCCTTGTGTTTGGTTGACTGTTCCTTGTTCTCTGTCGGGGCTGTGGTTCTCTGGATGGAGCAGGTAGGTGTCTGGGTAAGTTCCTCTTTCTTCCAGATGTGGATGTCAGTGACTGTCGGGGTAAGTCGACTGGTAGTTCATTGACCAGGTGGAGCAGGTTGCGGTGTAGTGTTCATACTCTGTGCCCGTCTGTTTCTGTAGACTTTGTAGACTGGTCCATCAGCAATCCGCTTCTTCACCACATGAACTTTGTTTTCCCAGTAGGATCTTAGCTTCCCTGGCCCTCCTCTCTCACTCAGATTACACACTAGGACACGGTCACCTGGTTCAAGCACAACACCCTTTGTGTCCTGGTCATAGTAGCTCTTTCCACGAGCACTTGAATGTTGACTGTTCTCAGAGGCGAGTCTGTAAGCTTCCTTCATTCTTGAGGCCCACTTTTCTGCATAGCCTCTTGGAGAAGTGGTTTCCTCTTCAGTGGCCAATCCGAAGATCATGTCCATAGGCAGACGTGGGTGACGCCCGTACATTAGATAGAAGGGCGAGAACCCAGTCGCTTCATGCCTGGTACAGTTATAGGCTTGGATGACTTGTGGTAGGTGCTCTTTCCACCTTTCCTTTTCCTTCTCCTCCGGAGTCCTGAGCATTTGCAGCAGAGTCCGGTTGAATCTCTCAGCAGGATTTCCCTGGGGGTGGTAAGGGGTAGTCCTTGAGTGACCCACTCCAATCAGCTGTTGCAGAGTTTTGAAGAGCTCATTCTCAAATTCTCTTCCTTGGTCATGGTGTAGTTTCCATGGGTTGCCGAACCGTGGGATGAGGTCATCAAACAGCTTCTCCGCAGCTGTCTTTCCGGACTTGTTTCTGGTGGCGTAGGCCTGAGCAAACCGGGTGAAATGGTCTACGGCGACCAGGATGTACTCAAACCCTCCCTTGCTAGATTCCAAGTGAAGATAGTCGATGGAGATGAGCTCTAGAGGTGAGCTGGTGGTAATGCTTTTCATGGGCGCTCTGATGTGTGAGACTGTTTTTTTCTGCTTTATGCAGGGGTACCTTCTTGTCACATAGGCCTCTACATCCTGCTTCATGTACGGCCAGTAGAATCTGTCTCTCGCTAGGCCCAGTACTCTCTCAGTGCTCAGATGGCCCATGTCATCATGGAGGGGCTTCAAGATCAACAGCCGGTACTGGCCAGGTAGGACAAGTTGAGTCCTCTGGCTGGTTTTCCTGTATAGCAGGTCATCTTTGAGGTGCAGTTTCTCCCACTCGTGCAGAAGTTTCCTCGCCAGGCCACTCACTGTCCTTCTCATGTCAGTAGACAGGATGTTGATGGTCTCTTTCAGTTTGATGATTTGACTGATGGCAGGATCTTCTCGCTGGGCTTTCATGAGTTCTTCATGACCTATGGTCGGAAGCATTTCTGAGGGCTGCTCTGTGGAGCTGTTTTGTGACAGGTCCAGGGCAGCAACATAAGCAACATCCCGATGCCTTGCAGCTCTGCTGCCTTCCCACGTCGCCAGGATAGTGTCCCTGGATAGTTCCTCTGTGCGCAAGTCCACATAGCTGTTGATGTCGAATGGCAGTCTGGACAGCGTGTCTGCGTCTACATTTGCCTTGCCTGGTCGATATTTGATCTCGAACCTGAAGTCTGCAAGCTCGCCAACTCATCGGTGGCCGATGGCGTCGAGCTTGGCTGCGCTCATCACATACGTTAACGGGTTGTTATCCGTGTACACCAGGAAGTGGTGAAGAGATAGTCCCGAAATTTCTCACAGACGGCCCACTTTAGCGCCAGAAACTCGAGCTTGCCTGAGTGGAGGTTTTAGTTTCGTTCTGCAGGCGTCAGTGTTCTCGATCCATAGGCGATTACTCTGAGCTTCCCTCCTTGCCTTTGATAGAGCACAGCACCCAGCCCTTGTTCTGATGCGTCTGTGTGTAACGCGAACGGGAGGTCGAAGTCTGGATAACCCAGCACTGGTGGGTTGGACAGCATGTGTATGAGCTGTTCTAGGGCTCTTTGGTGCTCTTCAGTCCACTGTATCGGGGTTCTGGATGGTAGCTGTGTCCCTTTTCCCTTCTTCTGCCTGGGTTGTGGCAGCCCGGTGGCCCCATTTTTTGTTTGCAGGAGCTCATACATTGGCTTGCTGATCTTGGAGAAGTCTTGTATACAGTGGCTTGCAAAAGTATTCATACCCCTTGAACTTTTCCACATTTTGTCACGTTTCGACTATGTTTCGACTTCAATTACAGCTGCAAGTCTTTTGGGGTATGTCTCTACCAGCTTTGCACATCTAGAGACTGAAATTTTTGCCCATTTTTCTTTGCAAAACAGCTCAAGCTCAGTCAGATTAGATGGAGAGCATTTGTGAACGGCAGTTTTCAGATCTTGCCACAGATTCTCAATTGGATTTAGGTCTGGGCTTTGACTGGGCCATTCTAACACATGAATATGTTTTGTTTTAAACCATTCCATTGTAGCCCTGGCTTTATGTTTAGGGTCGTTGTCCTGCTGGAAGGTGAACCTCCGCCCCAGTCTCAAGTGTTTTGCAGACTCCAACAGGTTTTCTTCCAAGATTGCCTTGTATTTGGCTCCATCCATCTTCCCATCAACTCTGAACATCTTCCCTGTCCCTGCTGAAGAGAAGCACCCCCAGAGCATGATGCTGCCACCACCATGTTTGACAGTGGGGATGGTGTGTTCAGAGTGATGTGCAGTGTTAGTTTTCCGCCACACATAGCGTTTTGCATTTAGGCCAAAAAGTTCAATTTTGGTTTCATCTGACCAGAGCCCTTCTTCCACATGTTTGCCGTGTCCCCCACATGGCTTCTGGCAAACTGCAAACGGGATTTCTTATGGTTTTCTTTTAACAATGGCTTTCTTCTTGCCACTCTTCCATAAAGGCCAGATTTGTGCAGTGCACGACCAATAGTTGTGCTGTGGACAGATTCCCCCACCTGAGCTGTGGATCTCTGCAGTTCATCCAGAGTCACCATGGGCCTCTTGGCTGCATCTCTGATCAGTGCTCTCCTTGTGCGGCCTGTAAGTTTATGTGGACGGCCGTGTCTTGGTAGGTTTGCAGTTGTGCCATACTCTTTCCATTTCCGGATGATGGATTGAACAGTGCTCCGTGAGATGTTCAAAGCTTGGGAAATCGTTTTATAGCCTAACCCTGCTTTAAACCTCTCCACAACTTTATCCCTGACCTGTCTGGTGTGTTCCTTGGACTTCATGATGCTGTTTGCTCCCCAATATTCTCTTAACAAACCTCTGAGGCCGTCACAGAACAACTGTATTTGTACTGAGATTAGATTACACACAGGTTGACTCTATTTAGTCAGTAGGTCAACATTCGATCATTCAGCAATCATCAGGCAACTTCTGAAGGCAATTGGTTGCACTCAGAGAAAAGGGGGCTGAATACTTTTGCACACTGCACTTCTCAGTTTTTTATTTGTAAAAAAAATTTAAAATCATGTATAATTTTCTTTGTACTTCACAATTGTGTGCCACTTTGTGTTGGTCTTTCACATAAAATTCCAATAAAATATATTTATGTTTGTGGTCGTAACGTGACAAAATGTGGAAAAGTTCAAGGGTATGAATACTTTTGCAAGTCACTGTATATGTTCGATAGTAGCTGAGGAACCCCAGTAGCTTACGCACTTCTCCAACAGTGGAGGGGGGTTTTACCTCTCAGAGCCTGGATGGCTTCCAGATCCTTAGGGTCAAGCCAAACTCCATCAGCTGAGACCAGTCTTCCCACGTAGCGTACCTCCTTCTTGAAGAGCTCGCACTTGGTTGGCCTGAGCTTTACACCGTGGTGTTGGAGAGCTCTCAGGACGTGTCTCAGTGCCTCGACATGGTCTTTGAATGTCTTAGCGTAGCAGAGGACGTCGTCTAGGTAGGGGATGCAGCATTCATCTCAATGAGTTGAGCATTTCCCCCATGCTCCTTTGTAATGCAGCTGGGGCATTAGAGAATCCAAAGGGGATGCACACCCACTCATACAGGCCCCATGGAGTAATGAATGCCGTCATGTGTCGTGATCCTACCGTGATAAAGCCTTGATGAAAGGCTTTGCCCTGATCCAGAATTGAGAACCAGCTGTATCCCCCGAGCATGTCTATGAGATCCTGAATGCGTGGCAGGGGATGTCTGTCTGGGACTGTTTTTTGGCTCAGGAGCCTGTAGTCAATGTACAGGCGCAGGCTCCCATTCTTCTTGCGGACGCAGACCACTGGAACTGAGAACGGGGATTTTGATTTTACGATCCACTTCTTGGCCAGTAAGTCCTGGATATACTCTTTGACTTCTTTGTATAGGGGCTTGGGAATTGATGTGTAGGACCGCTGTACTGGAATGTCATCCCTCAGGGTTATGCTCATTTGAAGGCTTGGGACACAGCCTATGTCATTGTCATCACGAGCAAATGCATTTGACTCCTCGTAGAGCATTTTCTTCACTAATGCTTGTTGTTCACTGTCTAGATGACTTACGTCGACAGGGGGGTTCCACCGCTGAGGCTGTTCGGTTTGTCCTTTATTCTCCCCGCCAGCAACTGGTGAGTTGACATTGTTGATCTCGTTGCTGTCTGTCTGGTCTGTTTCCGCTATCTTCTTGACTGGCTGGATGCTGCCTAACACTGTGAAGCTGTCCAGTGTGACATCCTGTTGAGTGTGGTTGTATACTGGGATCTCAACATAGGGCCGTCTGGTGTGGTGAATCTCGACCAGACCATCACCAAGATCTAGCTGTTCCAGTCTCAGGTCGGGATTGCTGACCTCAAACAGAGCCACTGGAGGGGTGAAATCAGCAGGCACTTTACATTTGATGCAGGCAACCTGACCTGGGTGGATTATGACGTCATGACGACCAACCCTCACCCGCGCCTGGCCATGGGCGGGCTCCTGGGTTTGTACAAAGTTCACAATTGCCTCTGCTTTGTCATTTTCGATCTGCATGGCCTCTCTCAGCAGTTGAGCCACAACTTCAAGTCCACCCTCCTGTCCTAGGATGAGCTCTTGGATCACGTTGAAGCCCAGTATTGGTCTCAGAAGGCTCACACAGCTGACCAGGAAGGGTACTCTGATGGCGAGGTTGGGATCCCCAACAGGAAGGACGCACTTCCTGTTGGGGTAAGTATCTTTGTTTCCATTGGCAGTCTATAATGCTCACTTGTGCGCCAGAGTCCAGGAGAGCAGTCACAGCATATCCACTCAGGTTGCATTTCAGTCCACAGTTCTCTCCAATGAGTTTGGCTACTCGCTGTGATGGTGACTTGATATTGGTTTGTGTATGAGAAGAGATGTGGAGGTTCTGATTAATCTGGGCTGGTGATTGGTTTGTTGGTGACTGGGTGGGACTGGATACTACAGCCGGTCACAGTTTGTCCCTTTGCCGTGACCGGGGGGCGTTTCCCGGCGGCTTGTTTGCTTTTAGGCATCCCACTGCCCAGTGTCCCTCTTCTCCACAAGTGAAGCAATGGTTGCAGTTAGTCCGGCCACTGTCAATGCAGTTATGGCAGCCAAATGGCCTCTCTCTTCTAACCTGTCTAGCCTGTCTACTGGGACCTTGGCATGCACACTGGGGCTGAGGCTCAGCTGGCGAGGCCTTGGCTGCTGCTGTAGCATTTGACTGTAGGGAGTTTCCTACCTTAGTCAGGGCCTGTACCTGAGCAGTCAGCTGATGAACTAGCTCATCTCTAGCAGTAGTATCTGTACTACTCTTTTCTGTGTTGGCCTCACTAGTGTTAACCTCACTACTCTGTGCATGAGTTACGCACGCCCAAGCGTCATTTTCTCTCACTCTCCTCACTAGTTGTCTTAGTAACTTGTTTTAGGAGTGCCTCATCTGTAACTGTAGGGTCTGAGAGGAGGGACCTTAACTCCTGCCTAATATCATCATGTTTCTCACTCATACCCTGATAGACTGTACGAAGGAATACGTTCTGTGCTGTACGTGCCTCACACTTAATATCTGCATCTGTCTGCCTAGACGTGAATATCACTTTCTATTTGAGGCCTATCATTCTATAAAGAAACTGCTGCGGTGTTTCATGTTCATGCTGTTTGGCATTCATTAAGTCCTGAAACAATTCAGTGCTACTTTTCTCTCCTAAGTGTGATTGTAGGAAGCTCTTTAGCTCTACTATTGTCATCTCATCTTTGCTGGCGAGCATCTCTTTGAAGTTGTCGGGCTTTATGATGCGAAACACTGCTCTGATGATTTCATCTTCAGTGTGTTTCTCTTTCAGGCCTTGGTCAATCTGTTTACTGACATTGCTGTAGCTTATGTCGGATGCATTGTCCCCGATTTGTCTGCCATGGATTTTGAATTCCTTCCTCTGGAGGAGGGGGAGGTCTTTGAGAGCAATCATGTTTTCAGTGGCGTTCATGGAGTGTTGGTCAGTGCTTGAACGAGGTGACTGCATGACATGTGGACTGCGGAACAGGTTACAGTCATCATCAGTAGGCTGATTGTCTGGTATGTGTGGTGGGGTGAGTGAGACACTACCCTGGTTAAGCTTTTGGCACAACGCATCATAGTTAGATATCAACTTACTTAACTGTGATTCGATGACAGTTTGAGAGGTCACCACTGTTGTTTCAGTGTGTGTATCTGTGGCATGTGGGTTAGTGTGAGCAACATTAGCAACAGCAGCATCATCAGACACACTAACAGCTCTAACATTGCCCCCACCCTCTGTAGGGGGTGCACTCTGACCACACCCCTGAATTCTGTGGTCAATCATCTCTTTTAAGAAGAGTAACTGTGATACACCCTCGTCTTCCAACTCAAGCAAGCATTCACTGTCCATGTATGAACAGACATAGTTAACACAGCCCTCCTCATCATGTTTTTTCAACTTTAACTTAGCTTGGTCTTGGTCAGGTGCTCCTGGGATGTCAGACGCAAGCTCGAACAACTCCTCGGCAGACAGGCGGAACAGTCCCCTCTTTACCGACCACACCAGCTTCTTCCTCTCGTTTTCCGTCATTGTGAACAGTCTAGTGCAGAGTCATCAGATGCCCTCGGCTCTCAAAGAAGTCCCTCGCTCTGGCCACAGTCAGACGCCCTGGATTTCCGCTGCCCCTTGCTCCGATGACGTGACCCACTGGTCCACAGGTTCAGGATCACTGGATCAACAACTTCAACCACGTCGCTGATCCCGGCTCGAGCCCCCACAAATCTGTTACACTTCTCTGGCTTGAGAACATGTATACAGATAAGTATTCCTGTGAAACAGGATAAAACAAAATAATTAGGCAATGCAGTGTTTTCTGGCTCAGCATTCCTCATCATTGTTAGGAAACCGCAAAGGTCCGTCAGTCCTTGGGGGGGAACAAAAGCACCACAATGCCACCTCCTGGCGAGGCTGAAACCTTACCAGTCCCTGTATTATAGCAAAGGGAGTAAGTATTATTGCCATAATGGCTCACAGTGGAATAATGAGCATATATAATCATGATATAACCAAAGAAAATAAATAAACAACTTAACAACATACATTACATGTGACCACACATATTGTGGGCGTCACATATACTTTCCGGATGCACTGTATATATCAGCCATCCGGTCCGTGTATAACCAAAGTGAGAGCTGTGTCTGCATTCTTGGCACAAAGTCAGACACGTTTTTGGTGGGTGTCGGACACCGCCAAGGTTGTCCCAGTCTCTGATTCTGTTTGTGATATTCATGGACAGGATCCCAAGGTGCAGCCAAGGTGAAGAATGCATCCGTTTTGGGAACCTCAGAATTGCATCGCTGCTGTTCGCAGATATGGTTTTGTTGGCTTCATCAGAACGCGATCTCCGGAGCACACTGGAGCAGTTTGCAGCTGAGTGTGAAATGGCTGCACCTCCCAAGTCTGACGCCATGGATCTCTACCGGAAAATGGTGGATTGCTCCCTCCGGTTTGGGGATGAGTGGTGCCTCAAGTGAAGGAGTTCAGCTATCTCGGGGTCTTGTTCACGAGTGAGGGTAGGATGGAGCGGGAGATTGACAGGCGTATTGGTGCAGCATCAGCAGTAATGCGGACATTGTACTGGACCATTGTGGCGAAGAACAGTGGCGCCCCCAAGGGGTGGCCGGGGCTGGCCACGGCCACCCTGATACTATCCGTGCCCCCCCCCCCCGCTGCCCCTCCAACCACGAGTCGCATATGCAGAATATGCTTCTGATTATGCATAATATGCTTTTATCTGATATTTTGCATTAGGTGCTGTTCATTTAAATCAATAATGTATATTTTTCTTAACTCTCATATTGACAGTTTTCTACTAGGCTATACAGTATACTACAACAGCATCATAGAATTCCCGAAATTCAGTCATGGCTTTTGGTTTTGGTGTGCCACCCCAAAATTTTCAGTGGCCCCATTTGGCCACCCCTATGAAAAATTTCTGGGGGCGCCACTGGCGAAGAAGGAGCTGAGCTGGAAGGCAAAGCTCTCAATTTACCAGTCAGTCTTCGTTCCAATATTCACCTTTGGCCATGAGCTTTGGGTAGTGACCGAAAGGGTGAGGTCACAGATACAAGCGGCTGAAATTAGTTTCCTCCGTAGGGTGTCTGGGCTCAGCCTTAGAGATAGGGTGAGGAGCTCAAACATCCGGAGGGAGCTTGGAGTAGAGCCGCTGCTCCTTAGCATCGAACGGAGCCAGTTGAGATGGGTCAGGCATCTGATTAGGAGCTTCCCGGGCGCCTTCTTTTGGAGGTTACCGGACATGGCCAACTGGGAGGAGACCCCGGGATAGACCCAGAAGTCGCTGGAGGGACTACATGTCCAATCTAGCCTGGGAACACCTTGGGATCCCCCAGGAGGAGCTGGAGGGCGTTGTTGGGTGGGGGGATGCCTGGAGTGCCCTACTTAGCTTGCTGCCTAGCGACCCAACACCGGAAGAGCGGCTGAAGATGAGATGAGATTATAAATATATATATATATATATATATATATATATGTATATATGTATACATAGGTGTAGGAAAAAATTGTTTTCGTTGTTGAATCACATTAGCAGCTCATGAGTGCGCGACGCACGAAACAAGCTTGTACTGCTATGTATTAAAAAAAATTTTTCCCTACATCTATATTGATATTCTGCTCCTCATTTGTTGAGCACTTTTATCAACAAGTCTATCTATCTATCTATCTATCTATCTATCTATCTATCTATCTATCTATCTATCTATCTATCTATCTATCTATCTATCTATCTATCTATCTGTCTATCTGTCTATCTGTCTGTCTGTCTGTCTGTCTGTCTGTCTATCTATCTATCTATCTATCTATCTATCTATCTATCTATCTATCTATCTATCTATATCTATCTGTCTATCTGTCTGTCTGTCTGTCTGTCTGTCTGTCTATCTAACTAATTTGCACCTTATTTGTTGAGCACGTTCCCTACTGTTGAGTGTTTCTTTATACAAAGGTATATATATTTATATATAAAACCCAGAAATTCACTCGGCGTCATATAAAGGAAATTGAAAAAAAAATAGAATTAGGAATGTTTGGAGATAAGTAAAACTTTAACAGTCAACACAACACTTCATCATCCCTATATCTCTTGAAAATCAGACCTTTGTACTCCTTCTTGAACTGCGTAATGTTTGTACATTGTTTGAGTTCCATGCTCAAACGTTCCACAATTTTACCCCACATATTAAAATGCCCATGCTCTTCAAAGTTGTTCAAATACATAATTTCTTGAAGTTTAATTTCCTTCTCAAATTATATTCTACTTTTCTATCTGAGAATCTTTTTTGTATATTACTCGGTAGTAGATTGTTTCTTGCTTTGAACATTACTTGTGCTGTGTTAAATTCTGAATTCCTGCTCTTCAAGTCACTTGACTTTAAAAATAGTTTGTTGGTGTCTTCACGATATCCTAGATTATTATCTATCCTTATGGCTCTTTTTTGTAGTATACATAATGGTTGTAGGTCGGTTTTATAGGTTCTACCCCATACATGTAGTTCAGATATGGTAAAATAAATGAATAATACAGAGAGTGCAATGATTTATGATCCAGAATGTTACTTGCTTTTCTCATGGCTGCAATGCTCCTTGCCGATTTTGCTCGCACATATGTATGTTATGTGAGGTTTCCAGCAGATTTTGTGGTCTATGTCTGTGAATGTTCTCATTCATCCAGGTCATAGTTATCCAAAGGAATTGAATCAAGTGCAACTGGACTTGGTTATATATCCGTGAAGACGTTTTGCCTCTCATTCAAGAGGCTTCATCAGTACTTGCACTTGATTCAATTCTTTTTGATTTTGTGGTCTAGTACCTCATCTTATCTCATGTCAACATCAGCTGTTTCTCCGGGGTCGGGTCGCGGTGGCAGCAAGCTGAGTAGGGCACTCCAGACGTCCCTCTCCCCAGTAACACCCTCCAGCTCCTCTTGGGGGATCCAAAGATGTTCCCAATGCCAGATTAGACATATAGTCCCTCCCGCGAGTTCTGGGTCTACCCTGGGGTCTCCTCCCAGTTGGACATGCCCAGAAAACCTCCAAAGCAAGGTGCCCAGGAGGCGTCCTAATCAGATGCCCGAACCATCTCAACTAGCTCCTTTCAATGCGAAAGTGCAGCGGCTCTACTCCGAGCTCCCCCCTGATGTCAGAGTTCCTCAGCCTATCTCTAAGGCTGATCCCAGACACCATACAGAGGAAACTAATTTCAGCCGCTTGTACCCGAGATCGCACCCTTTCAGTCACTACTCAAAGCTCATGACCTTCAGCGAGGGTTGGAATGAAGATTGACTGGTAAATTGAGAGCTTTGCCTTCCGGCCCAGCTCCCTCTTCACCACAATGGTCCAGTACAACGTCCGCATTACTGCTGCACCAATCCGCCTGTCAATCTCCCGCTCCATCCTACCCTCAATCGTGAACAAGACCCTGCGATCATTGAACTCCTTCACTTGAGGCAACAACTCATCCCCAACCCGGAGGGAGCAATCTACCATATTCCGGTACAGCACCATGGCCTCAGACCTGGAGGTCTTGACTCTTATCCCGGTCATTTCACACTCAGCTGAAAACTGCCCCAGTGTGCGCTGAAGGTCGCGTTCTGATGAACCCAACAAAACCACATCATCTGCGAAGAGCAGAGATGCGATTCTGAGGTTCCCAAAATGGACACACTCCTCACCTTGGCTTCGCCTTGAGATCCTGTCCACAAACAGAATCGGAGACAAAGGACAAACTTGGCGGAGTCCGACACCTACCGAAAACGTGTTTGACTTTGTGCTGAGAATGCAGACACAGCTCTCACTTACCGGATGGCTTGTAGCAACTGCCCCGATATCCCATATCCCGCAGTACCCCCCACAGAGTGCCCCAGGGTACTCAGTCGTAAGCCTTCACCAAGTCCACAAAACACATGTAGATTGGCTGGTCAAACTCCCATGCCTCCCTCAGCACTTCCGCAAGGGTAAAGAGTTGTTTTTTGTGTGCTTTTTTATGGATTTAAGATAAATTATATCTTAATCTGTTAAGTATCCATGTTTCAGACTTTACTTGTTGACTTGCCTGTCTTGGTGGGAGCCCCATGTGTTTGAAAAGGTGAAAGTGAACAGTTGAGGTTGAACTAAAAAAGGCAGGTGTACTTTTTGGGTGAGAGGCCCAAAGTAGCATTATCAACATTTTACTGGTGGTAAAATCCAGCCGAGTCCTCTTCTGACCTGGTTACAATCAGGACCAATAACCAGGACTTCAGTCGTATCTGCGTTTAGTTGTAGGAAGTTAAAAGCCATCAAGTCCTTCGCGGCACCAATGCAGCATTTCAGAGAATCCAGATTGTTACGATTTTCAGGGCTAAACGAGACATAGAATTGGGTATCATTGGCGTAGCAATGGTAGGACACAGTGGTAAAATGGTGAATAACATGGCCAAGGGGCAACATATACAAACTGAACAAAATAGGGCCAAGGACTGAGCCCTGTGGGACCCCACATGCCATGAGTGCAGTTGAATAATTAAAGTTATTATCATTCATTCATTCATTATCCAAACCGCTTATCCTTACTCAGGGTCACGGGAATGCTGGAGCCTATCCCAGCAGTCATTGGGCGGCAGGCTGGGAGACACCCTAGACAGGCCGCCAGACCATCACAGGGCTGACACACACACACACACACACACACACACACACACACACACACACACACACACACACACACACACACACACACACACACACACACACACATTCACACCTAGGGACAATTTTTTAGTACGGCTGATTCACCTGACCTACAAGTCTTTGAACTTTGAGAGGAAACCGGAGCACCTGGAGAAAAACCCATGCAGACACGGGGAGAATATACAAACTCCACAAAGAGGGCGACCCCCAAGGTTGGACTACCCCGGCAGTGAAACCCAGGACCTTCTTGCTGGGAGGAGACCGTGTTATGCTGCTGTTATTATCAGTTATTATCAGTGACTTTGAATACTATGTATGATAGATAAGGTGAAAACCAGTTGAGAGGAGTAACACCAAGGCCAATTCAGCTCCTGAGTCTGTTGAATATAATTGCATGATCAACTGTATCGAAGGCTGCATTTAAGTCCTGTATGAGAAATGCAATTTGTTACTCCTGAGTAGGCCTATTTCTGTGCTGTGGTTCTTTCTAAAGCCACATTAGAATTTGTCAAATATATTATTTCCTTCCATTATTTCTAAAAGGTTAGCTTAGCAACCACATTTTCAACCATATTTAAAATCAAAGGTAAAATGGAAGTTAGGTTGGAAGTAGGTTTAGGTTTAGACTTACCGGGGAGTGTTGGAACTAAACCAAGTTTCTTAAGGAGAGGTTGGATAAAAGCCTGTTAAAAATAGTCTGGGATAAAGCCAGATAGAAGAGACAAATTCATAATGCTAAGAAGCCAAGGGGCAATGAGTCCAAAACCTTCTTTGAACAACTTGGGAGGAAGAATATTAAATTTACAAGTAGTGAGATTTATATTGGACACAGTGTCGAACAAACCATTAAGGGGAAATGGGGTAAACTCATCTAACAGCGTGGTGAAGGGCGAGTGCTCAGGTGATAGTAGAAGTGAGCCTGCTGGAGTAATTCATGCTTTGATATTTTCTTTTTTTTTTTTTCAACAAAATACATTAGGAACTTCTCACGGTCCTCTAAAGAGGTGGTGCCTACAGTAGCTGGGGCAGGGATTAATAGACTTGATTGTATTGAAGAGAAATATTGAAGGTGTTGCAGGCCCCGGGTTACGGTCATGCAAGCAGACTATATTCCCTGTAATACAGGAGAAATAAATTGACAGAGAAACGTGTGCTGCTTTTCAGGCGTTGCTCTTAATAGAATGACGAACCCTAGCGATCACCGAGCAACAACCATTCACTCCAATGCTTCGTACGTTCCAAAGTCAGGGCCCCCCACTGGCTGGTAGGGACAGTGAATCAATATTAACCAATTTATTATTATTCTCCCATGAATGGAATTTAATAAAACACATACAAAATGTGACCACATATTGTGTGCGTCACACGCTCCCTGACAAAACAAAATGGCTCCCGACATTCACAAAACCTTTTAAATGTCAGTTTGACACTCATTGAATCCATTACAGTATGAAGAAGGTGTGGCTGTTAGAAGTGTGTGAGCATCTTGATACACAAGGGGAGGGAAAGCATATTGCATCATGGTAGTTTATGGGGTAGTGTATGGAAGTGACTGGTATGGCGCTGTTTGATAAGGTGTGTAGTGTGGCATGGGGACTGGCAGCATTCCCCAGACTGGTAAGGCTTGTACTCCATAGAGTCTGGTGGGATTGAATGCATCTGGCTGGTAAGACAGCTGACCCAGAGACTCACATGTCAGTGTCTGGGGGGGTCTTCTGTCACGCGTGGATCTCCTAACTGATTCATTCGGAGGAGTCACAGGCCTGTCATTACCATTATCTTCACATCCGACCTGTTCGTCTTAATGTTCTCCAGTTTTATCAGGTTCCACAGGCACAGATTTATAGTCGGGTTGTCTTTGCGGTAGTTCTGGAGTGGTTGCTCTTTCAGCTGTAACAACACTAGGCACTGGTCTGGCCTCTCTTGCAGGTGCTGTAGGCCTTGACTGTCCAAATGGTCTTGGATCCAGGAAGCTCACTTTGCTCATTTGGGGTTCACAGCTTGGTCTCACACTTGGCATTTGAGGCTCACTCGTAACTAGTATTGTACTCTGGGCACTTCATTGTCAGAGTCTGAGGACTCACTACTTTGAGACAACCACCTGTCTGTGTTATCTGCCTTGACCTTTGTCTTTTTGTTTCTCTTCAGGTGGTGTCAGATGCTTTTGCTGTTGAGGTAAGTTCACAGGTAAGTCGTTTACAAGGTGCAGAAGGTTTCGGTGGAGAAAAACCGACTTTGTTACCACTTGTTTCCGGAGACACTTTGTAAATGGGACTGTCTTTAACTCGTCTTGTGACAATATATACTGTCTGTTCTCAATAGGACCCTAGCTTGCTCACTCAGGTTATGGACTAAGACTCTGTCGCCGGGCTGGAGAACAACTCCTTTGACGTGACAGTCATAGTACCTCTTGTCTCTTGCAGTGGAGTGTTGACTGTTCTCTGTCGCAACTCGGTAGGCCTCCCTTATCCTCGCAGCCCATTTCTTAGCATAGCCCTGCGGTGTCTCAGTCTCCTCCTCGGTGGACAGGCCAAACAGTAGGTCTACTGGCAGATGGGGTTGACAACCGAACATGAGATTGTGGGGTGAGAAGCCTGTTGCCTCATGTTTAGTGCAGTTATATGCATGTATAATATGAGGTAAGTGCTCCTTCCAGTTACTCTTCCCCTTCTCTTCCAGGGTTCTTAACATTTGGAGTAACGTCCGGTTAAACCTTTCAGCCGGGTTTCCCTGTGGATGGTATGGGGTCGTTCTGGA
Organism: Lampris incognitus; assembly: GCF_029633865.1. Classification (NCBI taxonomy): domain Eukaryota; kingdom Metazoa; phylum Chordata; class Actinopteri; order Lampriformes; family Lampridae; genus Lampris; species Lampris incognitus. Next base: position 24,257,418 of record NC_079222.1, read on the forward strand.
GTGACCAACTCCAGCCAGCTGTTGTAGAGTCTTGAACAAGGAATTCTCAGATTCACAGCTTTGGTCATGGTGCAATCTGGCAGGGTGCCTAAAATGAGGAACGAAATCGTTGAATATTCTTTCGGCGGCAGTTCGACCGGATTTATTTTTCGTTGGGTACACTTGAGCAAATCTCGTGAAGTGGTCAATGACGACTAAAATATACTCATAACCACCCATGACACAAGTTCAAGTGGTGCACTCTTCGTGATACTTCCCATTGGCGCCCTGATGTGGGTCACTGGCTTTTTCTGATTAATGCAAGAGCACTTTCGAGTGACAGGTCTCAATGTGTCGTTTCATGAAGGGTCAGTAGAAGCGATCGTGTGCCAGGTTGGTTACTCTCTCCACGCCCACATGACTCATGTCATCATGGAGGCCCTTGAGCACACGAGGCTGGTATTCCGCTGGCAGGACCAGTTGTCGTCGCTGGCCAGATCTCCTGTACAGCAATCCATTCTCAATGTACAGTTTACCCCACTCATGCATAAGTCTCTTCGCGACACCATTCGCTCCTCGCCTGTCCTCGTTTGTCAACACAGGCTTGGACTCTTTCAGCTTGACCAACGCACTGATGGCATTGTGTTCCTTCTGAGCTCTGACTAGTTCGTGGTGGTCAATGGTGGGTAGTGATGTAGTTACGGGTGGCTCTGGGCTTTGCGCCAGATTAAGGACAGTGATGTAGGCGACGTCTTGTTTCTCGGCAGCCTCATTCCCGTCCTATGCGGCTTGTACAGTGTCTCTGGTAGGCTCCTCAGTGCACTCAGCGACATAGCTGTCCATGTCAAGAGGGAGGCGAGAGAAGGTGTCAGTGTCCACGTTGCTCTTTCCGGGCCTATATTTGACGTTGAATTGAAAGTCGGCGAGTTCCCCAACCCACTGGTGGTTGACCACATTCAACTTTGCAGTACTCATTATGTATGTCAGCGGGTTATTGTCAGTAAACACAGTGAAATGAGGTGCATAGAACAGATAATCCCTGAATTTTTCGCTTACCGACCACTTCAGGGCAAGGAATTCCAACTTCCCTGAGTGAAGGTTGTAATATGTCTCAGCGGGGGACAGCGTTCTGGAACCATAAGCGATAACTCACAGTTTTCCCTCCTGCCGCTGATAGAGCACAACGCCCAGCCCCTTCTCAGATGCATCCGTGTGAAGCACGAATGGTAGCTCAAAATCTGGGTAAGCCAGCACTGGTGGATGTGAAAGGATGTCGATAAGCTGCTCAAGAATTCTTTGGTGTCCATCGTCCCACTGGACAGGGGTCTTAGAGGGCAGCTGAGCTCCTTTCCCCTTCTTAGACCTTTTCAGCATCTCCTCGGGCCTCCCCTTCACCTGCAGCAGCTCGTAGATGGGTTTTGCTATGCGGGAGAAGTCCTGAATATACGCTCTATAATAGCTTAGGAACCCGACTAGCCTGTGGACTTCCCAGACGGTGCTGGGCCTCTTCTCCCTCGGTGACAGGACAGCTTCTTGACACCATGGTGTTTTAGAGCCTTCAGGACTTGGCGTACTCCCTTAATATGGTCAGCAAAGGATTTGGCGTAGCATAGGACGTCGTCCAGATAAGGGATGCAGCAGCTATCACGCAGGGAGTCAAGCATCTCCTCCATGCTGCGCTGAAAAACAGCAGGAGCATTGGAGAGACTGAATGGGATCCTCACCCATTCATACAGCCTCCAAAGGGTGATGAAAGCTGTCATTTGTCGGGACCCTTCAGCCATATGACCCTGGTGATAGGCCTTCCCTTGGTCTAGAATGTTGAACCAGCTCTGGCCTCCTAGAGTGTCTATGAGGTCCTGGATGCGAGGCAGTGGGTGGTGGTCCGGCACGGTCTTTTGATTGAACAGTCTGTAGTCAATGCACAGTCTTAAGTATGCATCCCTTTTTCTGACACAAACCACAGGTGTGGCGAATGGTGACTTGGACTTCACTATCCATCCTCTAACAAGCAGGTCTTGGATATACTCTTTGACCTCCTGATAGAGTGGCTTCAGCACCGAGGCATACGAATGCTGAATTGGGATGTTATCCCTGAGATTGATGGTCATTTGGAGACTCGGGATGGACTTAATGTCCCCCTCATCGTGAGTAAAAGCTCTGGACTCTTCGTACAGCATCTGTTTGACCTCCTTCTGCTGTTCTTCGGTCAAGTGGCTGATGTCCACTGGCGGGTGCCACAAAGCAGCTTTAGGTTGGTCTTCTTGGTTGGCAGCAGGTCGTGAAGAGTCAGCAGTGTTCGCTTGGGTAGTATTGTTCTCGCTGCTGGAACTGCTTGTTGCTATCACTTTGCCAATGAGTTCAATACTGCCTAAAACAGTTAAGCTGGGCAGGGTTACACTGTGTTTGGAGTGATTTGACACAGGTACTCTGACAAAGGGTATGTCCGTCTGGTGAATCTCTACTACTCCTTCTCCAATGCTCAGCGGTTCCAGCAGTACATTGTCGAGTTTGGGCTCAAACAGCGCAAGCGAGTCAGAAGAGCTAATATCCACGGGCACTGGACACTTGACATGAGCTACTTGGCCTGACAAACAGGGATCTCCGTCAAGCCTGCCTTTACCATGGCATGTTGTTCCTCTTGACTGTTTTTGGCCTGGATGAGACTTATGATAGCCTCTGCGCTAACACTGTCGATTTCCATTGCCCGATCGAGGAGGTTGGTGAGAATGAACATGAGTTTAGGCCTACTCTCATTGCTCTTAATGAGTTCTTGAATTACGTTAAAGCCAACTAAGGGTCTGTCTAGCTTCAGACGACTCAAGAGGAATGGTACGCGAATGGATAAGTCCGGGTCGTCATTACCTTGAAGGTTTAACACCACTTCAACCCATCCGTCACATGGTACTTCTTCTCCCGTGACAGCAGTCACATCAAGGTCTTGATTGAGGAGTTCGCTGAGGGACCGTACGTCTTAATGTGGTAAGTACCTATTCTTCCAAGTGCGGTCAAGGAGGTCTTACATTGGCTACAGTATCCAAAAGGACAGTGATGGCGTAAACAGTGATGGTGTAGCCAGCCATACTACATTTGAGTAGAGACTTTTGGCCAATGAGTGGGGCAACCCTCTCAGTTGGCTGGACTGGGCTATCACTCTTAGCAGTGACACGGAAGTCAACACTACCTGATCTTGATGCTGAGGCTTCGTAAGGGTGGGACTTATGCTTGTGGTCGGTCAAGGGTGGTCCCGCTGCCTTGACCGTTTCACGTTTCCCGACTGTTTATGCTTCCTCAAACACCCTATAGCACGATGGCCCTCTTCCCCACAGGCAAAGCAGTGATTGCAGTCCGGATGACCCCATGGATGCACTGTGTACAGCCATAAGGTCTTGGTGTCTGTTTCTCCAGTCTGGGTTTGTCTGAACCATATTTAGGCGTGTGTGGGTGGACCTGGTCGGGTGGTTGGATCGGTGTTGTACATTACGTCAGTGTGTTCATGGCCTGTGTCAAAGCTTCAACCTGGGCACTTAGTTTTTGGAATGCGTTGTCTTTATTTTTGGGTCTAGCCCTCTTCTCACCTTCGATTTTCTCTTCAGGTCCAGTCAGGGTGCTGTGGACTTGAGTCACCTTGCGGTTGGAGCTGTGACCAAGTCTGTGCATCCTTTCACTTTTCTCTGTTGTGGTCTTGCTTACCTGTTTCAACAGGGCCTCGTCAGACACAGTGGGATCAGCAAGGAGCAGCTTTAGTTCTCACCAAACATCCTCGTGCTTCTCTCCTATGCCCTGATAAATGGTATTCAAAAGCACACACTGTGCCATGAATGCATCACATATGACAGCAGAGTTTGTCTGTTTGAAAGCGAATATTATCTTCTGCTTCAATCCAATCATCCTATATAAGAACTGATGTGGTGTTTCATGTTCATGTTGTTTGGCACACATCAGGTCTTGGAAGAGCTCTGTACTGCTCTTTTCGCCTAAATGGGGCTGGAGGAAGCTTTTGAGTTCTGTGACTGTCATGTCTTCCTTGTTCGCTTACATATCCTTAAAGTTGCCTGGTTTGATGTCACGGAGTACACCTCTAATGACCTCACACTCAGTGTGTTTCTCTCTGAGACCTTCATCCACTTGTTTGCATATACTGCTGTAGATGTTGTGTCACTTATCTGGCCACTGTGTATCTTAAACTCTCTTCGTGACAGCAGTGGAAGATCTCTAAGAGCAATCATGCTCTCGCCACCGTGAGTCGGTTGTGAGTCAACAGTGGTGTGTGAAGAGTGGGGACTGTGTTGGTGGTTGGTGTTGGTATGAGGTATGTGCCAATGCAGAACATGTTCCTTACTGAGCTGTGACCTTCCTGCATCAGGTGTATTAGTGTGTATGCTGCACTGGCCCAGCCTGTGCTGTAGCTCATTACTCAGAAGCAGTGCCTGTGTATCAGTGCCATGTGTGTCAGCCTTAGCAATAGTGTAATTATCAGCATGCATTTTACCTCCTAATGCTAAGTAATGGGTGTCGGCATTGGAATCATCTAGTAGCAACAAGGGTGATATTTCAGGTTCAACCTCAGTGTGAACTTCAACAGGTACAGTACCCTTTCCACGATTTGCAATAACCTGATCAACAAAATCTTTCAGACATAATAGTGTTGACATTCCCTCATCCTCTAACTCTAACAGTGTATCACTGGTCAAGTAGTCAGAGAGATACTCAACACATTTCTCCTCATCCTCTTTGTTTAGTGTTTCTAGGTCAAATCCCTCAACTGACCCAATGCTGGTGGCAACCTCGAAAGCTTCATTAGCTGTCAACTGATAGTCTTTTTTTAATGGACCAGACAAGTTCCTTGCGCTCGTTGCCAGCCAGACAGCTGCACACTGTAGATACCCTGGGCCAACAGTCCTGCACTCTTTAGACGTGTGCCCCCTTTACACAGGTCACCTCGCCTCCTTAAGTCATACACCAAAAAAACCCCCGCTCTGGCAATGTGTAGTCACTCCTGGCCCCAAGGTTCATAGATCACTGGATCAGCAGCCAACCGTCAGTCCAACAGGAAACAGGAAGCGCCAATCCCGGACGAGCCCCCAAAAATCTGTTGCAGGTCCTGGGTTGCGGTCATGCAAGCAGATTATATTCCCTGTAATACGGGAGAAATAAATTGACAGAGAAACTTATGCTGCTTTTCAGACATTGCTATCAATAGAATGACAAACCCTAGCGATCGCCGAGCAACAACCATTCACTCCAATGATGCGTACATTCCAAAGTCAGGGCCCCCTACTGGCTGGGAGGGACAGTGAATCAATATTAACCAACTTATTATTATTCTCCCATGAATGGAATTTAATAAAACACATACAAAATGTGACCACGTATTGTGTGCGTCACACTATTTAGAGGCAACTAGACTGGAAAAGAGTCTCTCACTTCTTACCAGTGAATTAAATGAAGATAATAACTCCCTCATATTGAGAGGATGAACTGGAAGTTTAGACTTTTTCCATTTATGTTCACCTCCTCTATACTCTTTTTTAGTTTCCTAATACAGTGCCTTGCAAAAGTATTCAACCCCTTCACAGTCATTACTAATTTCAGGATTATGAAAGATATTCACACATCTGTTACTGAACAATATTATTTTTGCGAACCCATAAGCTTTAACAGCAGGTCCCCAAAGCCAAAATAAGTTGTGTTTTGCTGACTTTTTATTAATAAATTAAAAACTAAATGGAGTGCTTGCATAATTATTCAACCCACTGTGCTCTGAAAGCTGCAAGTTTACACAAATGACATTATTCCTAAAACAAGCTCAGGTAAACACAATTAGATGTTATTAGTGTGTACATGTAAGTTATTAAAGTAACAGTCTCGTTTATGGGTTTAAAAATAACTCTGTGCAAAGTTCATTAGCTGGGTGTGAACTCCATCAGAAAAATTAAGACAAAGGAGCATAATACTGAAGTAAGAGACAAAGTGATTAAAATGCAGAAGGCGGGAAATGGAAACAAAACTATACCCAAGTGTTTGGATGTCCCACGGAACACTGTTGGATCCATTGTCAGAAAGTGGAAGCTGTATCACACCACCTAGATGCTTTGTAGGACATGCCGTCCCTCAAAGCTAACTGTCCAAGCAAGACGTGGACTGGCGAGGAAAGCCACAGATGATCCTGCAATCACTTTGAAGGAGTTCCGGAGGTCAGTGGCTGAAACTGAAGTAAATGTGCATGAGTCAATCATATCACGGTCTTTCCATAAATCTGGCCTGTATGGGAGGGTGGCAAGAAAAAAACCGTTGCTCAAAACTATGCATATAAAAACACACTTGGTGTTTGCTACCGAGCATGAGTGACCCAGTTAGGATGTGGGTAAAGTTTTTGTTGTCAGATGAGACAAAATGTGAGCTTTTGGCCAAAATTCAAAGCGTTATGTGTGGTGCAAACCTACCACTGCTCATGCCCTAAAAAACACTGTTCCTACAGTGAAGCATAGTGGCGGCAGTATAATGCTATGGGGTTGCTTTTCATCTGCAGGCACAGGGAACCTTGTTCAAACTGAGAGAAGAATGGATGGAGCTAAATACAGGGAAATATTGGAAGAAAACCTGTTGCAATCTGCCATAAAACTGAAGCTTGGGAGGAGGTTCACCTTCCAGCAGGACAACCAGCCTAAGCACAAGGCTAAAGCAACAATTGCATGGGTCAGCAACAAAAAGGTGAACGTTTTGGAGTGGCCATCAGCAATGGCGGTTCTAAGAAGAGAGCGAGACAGAGAGAGAGAGATCGGCCACCGGTACCGCTGGCCAGCAGGGTGCCGGTGGAAACTGTGCTACCGTTAGGCGAATGAGAAGGAGAGGAGGAGGGCGCTGGGTGCAAAATACGGGGGAGCCAGGGGGAGCTTGGCTCCCCTTAATAAGACATGAGCTACCCTGAAAACATGATTTGTGAAAATGTTTTTTTTTTGGGGGGGGGTCTCCAAAATATTAACAATGTGCTATGCATTTCTATTTTTCTGTCTTCATCATCGTGGATCATGCGTAAAATTATGCTATTGTTGATGCATGATTCATACATGAGGATCACTGATTCACTTTTAATAAAGATCCCGGCATGCATGGCCCAATCAGGAAAAAACAAACTTTCTGAAAAAAAAACAAAACAAAACAAATTCTCTTAGTCCCGCTCAGTTTGCGTGCCGAATCGCCATTATTCATTTCTATTTTCTAGTCAGCATACAAATAGCTATGTCAAAAGAAAACAAGGGAGCTTACACACGTTTTGGATTTACTAAAAAATCCAAGCCAATCGAATCACAACCAGAGCAAGAGGCATATGGGGAAGTTCTAGTTTCCTTGCTATAACTATTAAGCTGGATTTAGTCAGGGAGAACCCGCTGTAGGTGATCGATCAGAATCATGCAGATATCTTCAGTTTTTCCATTTTTACTACCATGACTACAACCACAATCCTTGTCTGATGACTCAGTGGTTCTGTGTAAATGAACATAATACATTTATAAAATGATGAGGCACATGCAGAAAACGAAAACTACATTGCTTTCACAAAGGTATGAATTTACACCCATCTCCTCTCAGCTCATCTCATCTCATCATCAGCCGCTTTTCCAGGGTTGGGTCACGGTGGCAGCAAGCTAAGTACTGCTGATGCTGCAACTATCCACCTGTCAATCTCCTGCTCCATCCTACCCTCGCTCATAAACAAGACCCCGAGATAATTGAACTCCTTCACTTGAGGCCTCAAGTGAATATACACTGTACAAGGTAATACAACTGGTAAACAGCAGATAAATAATGTGGCTACATATCAAACAGACTTATTTGAGGATGAAACAACATATCCCCTCTTTAACAGTGGCTTAATGCCCATCAGATACTTAATGCTCATGAAATTTGAAGCATTATTGGCTTGTCCAGTTAATGTCAGCACAGATATAATTGCCACTTGCCACATTGGTCCCTCCACTGTAGTTGCATTTGGCCAGCAGCTGCCTGAAGTCTTGGCTCCTTTCACTGTGATAACTGACTCTGTTGAAAATTTCACTAGTGACTTAAATGTGGCACTCTCTAGTCTCCTCGATTTAGTTGCATCTCTCACTACCAGAGTTAGGTGACTAAAGAGGCCTACACCCTGATTTAATGATGAGACACGTGCTCTTAAGTAGACCTGCAGGATACTGGAATGTAAATGGCGAAAATCAAAATTTGAAGTTTTTTATCTATCATGGCATGAGTGTTTATTGAAATACAAGTGTGCTTTATCTGCTGCAAAAACAGCGTATCTCTCTCACTTAATCAATATTAATAAACTTAACCCCAGATTTATCTTTGACACTGTATCTAAACTTACTAAAAACCAGCCATCTATTAGCTGCTCATCATTTACGGCCCATGAAATTCTAGATTTTTTTTCTGCAATAAGGTTGATGAGCTCTTAAACAAAATTAATTCATCAACTCCAGCTACTCCTGCAGATCCTGTCTCACCAAATTCATATCTATAAAATGAATCGCTGACAGTCCCAGTTATTACAGGTTTTGAGACTACCTCTCTTGATACTTTGACTAAGTTCGTGTCAGCTTCTAAACCAACTGCTTGCCTACTTGACCCCTTATCAGCAAAACTTTTTAAAGACCTCTGGCCTTTTCTGGGACCTACAATGCTAGACATTGTTAATTTATCACTTACTACTGGCATTGTCCCCAGTAGTTTTAAGAAAACTGTGGTTAAACCTCTACTTAAAAAAAACGCACCTCGATTCAGGGTCTCTTAATAACTTATCGACCAGTCTCTAATCTTCCATTCTTTTCTAAAGTACTAGAGAGAGTTGTGTATCAACAACTTTCGACCCATATAAAAGAAAACCATCTATATGAACCTTTTCAATCGGCTTTCAGGCCCTGTCACTCCACTGAAACTGCTCTGACCAGAGTGGTGAACGATCTTTTACTATCTATGGACTCTGATTCCACTTCTGTGCTACTACTACTGGAGCTCAGTGCAGCCTTTGACACCATTGATCACTGTATACTATTAGATAGATTAAATTGTAATTTTGGTGTCTCTGGCTTAGCTCTCTCTTGGCTTATGTCCTACTTATCTGGAAGAACACATTGCATCTGCTATAGTAATATTATATCAAAATTTTCTGACGTTAAATATGGTGTGCCTCAGGACTCAGTTATTTGCCCTCTACTTTTCTCTCATTACATTACACCACTTGGCCAAATTATACGCAGTTATGTAATAAATGTCCATTGCTATGCTGATGATACTCAGCTGTATGTGCCTATAATGACTAACTTAGAGGCCAGCTTGGCTATTGTGAAAACTGGATGTCACTTAACTTTCTTCTTTTAAATTCAGATAAAACCAAGATGCTGGCCATTGGCCCTGCTAGACACAGACACCAATTTGATCAAGTAACGATAACAATTGACAACTCTATGGTTTCACAAAGTGTGGCAGCCAAAAATCTTGGTGTTACATTTGATCCCAGCCTTTCCTTTGACAAGCACATTAAATACATCACCAAGACTGCCTTTTTTCACTTACGTAACATAGCTAAAATTCAGTCTTTTCTCTCCATGGCTGATGCAGAGACTCTAATGCATGCATTTGTTTCATCCATACTTGATTACTGTAATGTTCTGTTTTCAGGTCTGCCACATTCTAGTACTAAAAGTCTTCAGATGGGTCAGAATGCTGCTTCTAGAATCCTAACTAAATCTAGGAAATTTGACCATATTACACCAATTCTTGCCTCCCTTCATTGGCTTCCTATCCATGTTAGATCAGAATACAACGTGCTTCTGCTGACTTTTAAAATCCTAAATAGGCTTGCCCCATCTTACCTCTCTGATCTCCGTAAACAGTACATTCCATCTCGAGCTCTTTGCTCTCAAAATACAAGGGTCCTGTGTGTACCCAAAGATAAAAAGAAGTCAGCTGGCGGCAGGGCCTTTTCCTATCAGGCTCTGTTCTTGTGGAATAACCTGCCTGCTGCCATCAGACAATCAGTCTGTTGAGGCTTTTAAATCCAAACTTAAAACTCATCTTTTTGCCTTAGCTTACAATTAGTTGCCTTTAAGTTGAGTGCTTCACAACCTGTACTGCATGGCGGGTCGGTTTTCTGTCTCAATGAATTTACCAACCACTGTTCTGCCAACAACATTATAGAATATAGATTATGGCTAATTGATGACTTAATGGATTATGACTAATGACTAATGCAAACTGTTCTCTTCTCTCACGTGTCTTTTCTCTCTCTCTCTCTGAATGATGTATTCTCTTTTCTCTTTTCCTGTGTGTGAATGGTGTCATGTGAGTCTCCCTGCACATGTAGTCGGTTCTCCCAGGTCTCCGTGGTGATGGTGGTCGCCACTTGGATGCTGCCTGCCATTTCCCTCATCAATTTTTTTTTGTTGTATAAATCCATATAATTTTTTTTTTTTTGCATGATGATGCTGGTCGTGTGGCTTGGGTCCTGGATTTTTAATTGCAAGGAAAAGCTAGTTGCACAGACATATGATGGGCTGCAGTGATGGCATCAGAGCTGAATGGAGTGCAGGCGAAAATTACAGAAAAAGTCCACGAGGCACTGTTCATCCACTGTAATGCAAACAAATTAAATCTTGTGCTCTCACAATCGGCGAAATCAATAACGGACTGCAGGTTTTTTTTTAAAGCAGTTGAGGGACTGGCGTCTTTTTTTAGTAAGTCGGTGAAACAAATTCAGTTGTCAGGCATCGCATGCCGAAAGCGGTGCCAACCAGGTGGAACTCTCACTCTAGGTTGGTTCAAATGATCAGTCGCTACCTTTCCGACCTCCATGACATGTTCCATCTTATCTCCGAAAGAGCTGAGGGCTGGGACAACGACACTTTGGTGATGGCTGTGGGGTATAATGCTTGGCTGTCTTTGGCTTCAACCTGTTTTCTCTTGATGGTGTATGGAGAAATTTTCAGTGCAACCGATGTACTTTTTTTCTGTTCTGCAGAACAAGTTCATGGATATAGCTTTTTTTTGAGTGGCTCGATGACACTATGACAGTTGTGGGTCATCTGAGAGAGGACTTTAAAACGTTCTATGCCAGGTTTGAGGAGAAATGTCAACTACTAGGCTTAACCAATGCGGCTATAAGGAGTGAGGAGCCCATCATAAATCAGAGGGCAGTATTATTCCACAACATTTTGGACAATATTAACACTCAAATGAAAACCAAGTTTGGTAATTTTGGGAGGCTCTTGTTCATTGGCTTAGCTGACAGCCACAAATTCGAGCAGATGCCCAGCTGCTTTGACGACAGCTTACTGAAGAGCCTGGAGACATACAAAAAATACTTTGACTTTGTCAGACTAAAAGCGGACTTGACTGGAATGTATAGTTCACAAATGTTACGAGAGAAATGCAAAACACCCACACAACTCCTGGATTTCTTGTACACAAATTACTTCATGGTGACTGTACCAGAAGTGACCAAATTTGCCTCGTCCTGGCGCTTCCAGCTACCACGTCCTCAGTGGAGAGGTCTTTCTCTGCTTTGAAAAGAATCAAGACCTACAGCCGAAACAGGGCTGGAGAAGAGCAGTTGTAATCCTTGGCCCTCATTTCAATAGAACCGGAACGACTGGTGAGACTACAGAAGAACCAGGAAAAATTCTACAATTACGATACGGAGAGATTCGTGGAGAAAGACAGGCGAATGGACCAAATCTTCAAGTGAAGGTGAGCCATTGATTTTTGCGCTTTTATGCTAATGGCAGTGTTAAAGTAATCTGTAAACGTGTTTTTTTTGTTTATGTAGTGTGGCTGTGTTGGACAAGTTAACATATAAATATGATTTTTAATTTGATTTTATTCTCTCTATTTTGACTTTTTTATAGCATGCTGTCCTGCGTCCGACAATCCATCGCCGAACTGTCTTCCCTATCAGCTGTACACACCCGTTATTTCACATCCTTATTGTTAATAGCTCTTTATTCAGTTATTTTGTAGATATGTTTTAATTCAAGTTTCATTGTTCATTTTTACAAATCTATACAAAGTTTATATTGCTGCTCCACCCCCTCTGCCGATCCGGGGAGGGCTGCAGACTACCACATACCTCCTCCCATACATGTGGAGTCGCCAGTCACTTCTTTTCACCTGACAGTGAGGAGTTTCACCAGGGGGACATAGCGCGTGGGAGGCTCACGCTACTCCCCCCTCCCCCCCGAACAGGCACCCCGACCGACCAGAGGAGGTGCTTGTGTAGTGACAAGGACACATACCCACATCCGGCTTCCCACCCGCAGACACAGTCAGTTGTGTCTGTAGGGACGCCCGACCAAGCCGGAGGTAACACGGGGATTCGAACCAGTGATCCCAGTGTTGGTAGGCAATGGAATAGACCACCACGCTACCCGGACGCCCCTCTTTGTGTTCTTTTCATAATGTTTCAAAAATATTTACAAGTAGTATCTCATAACTGCCGTTCGTAGTGACCGCAATGAAATCCACAATGATTTGGGAGTGCTAAGGAAAGGCAGTGGTGTTACCTAGTCATTTCACGGCTACCAGAAATCGTATAAAACAAGAGAAAAGGTGCTTCATCAATATTTTTGTTTAGGTTTTCATTTGGAATGTAGTTCAGCCAGGGGGGCACAATATTCTAGAATTCTGTGGCAGTTGGAAGAATAAAGAAGGATCAGGGTGTTATAATAAAAGTAGAGGGCACAAAAGGATGTGATTTGGATTTGTGAATGCCCACTGCCTACCCAGCCACTGAACTCACTGCACGTCACTGACGCTGACACATGTCAAGAATTAGCCAAAACATTTCCTGCCTACAGAGAAAAGACTGGAGAACAGCATGCGAGGGGGGTTTTGCTCGTTGGGAGAGAGCTTCTGTATAGTTCTTTCAAGTTATCTTTAAAAGCCTCGGGATGGACAGTGATGCCGGACCTTTTATAGCGCCTCTCCAGTTGACAACCGGTCGCCTCCTTGGTGCGATGTTGAGTGGTGAACCCGGGGGCAGGACGGGAGGAGACAGTATGGCAACATTGCACTGCGTCCTTTCAAAGTATCACAACACAATACAGATGTCACGCCATTCATTTGTCTCAATTGCTGTAGCAGTACGAGCCATGCGGTGGCAGTGGAGAGGTGGGGGGGGGAGGTAGGGGGAATACCGAGGAAGAGTTTTATGCAGCACTAGCTGCAGTGTTCACCAACAACCACCAGGTGGCACACGTCAGCATGACAGCTCTCGCTCTGTTTGTGCGCGTACGTATGTCTGTGTGCGTGTGCGTGTGTGTGTGTGTGTGTGTGTGTGTGTGTGTGTGTGAGAGAGAGCGCGAGAGAGAGAGAGAGAGTCCAGTTGTGTATTTCAGTAAAAGACTGCCATAAGATACCGATCGTAATTACATTACATTACATTTTGACCAAAATCACAAGTAAACATCAAATCTACAGGAGAACTGCTGCATTTGCTGACCCTAATTCAGTCAAAACAATGTTTATCTTTCAAGTCAAGTCCATTGTATTTGTATAGCCCAATATCACAAAGTACAAATTTCCCTTAAGGTGCTTTACAGCAACACAACATCCTGTCCTTAGACCCTCGAATAGGATAAGGAACAACTCCCTAAAAAAAAACTAACAAGAGAAAAAATAGGAAGAAACCTCAGGGAGAGCAGCAGAGGAGGGATCTCTCCCAAGATGGACAGCATGCAGTGGATGTTGTGTTTACACAATTTACAGAATACAACACTGAAAGAGGATTACAGAATTATAACAGAATTATAAAATATATGAAGAATAGCACACCAAAACCAGGCCCACAGACAGCAGTTGTGGTCTTACCCTCAGTTGCTCGCTTTATGCGGGATTTATACTATTACGTCATGGCAATTTATACCCGAGCTTCACCCATTACGTCCTTGCGGCCCCCCCTTACGTCCACTTACGTCCACCGCAAGGGCCTGACGTGTGCCTCTCCGGAATCCTAGACGCACGTCGAGGCGACGTAGCCCGAGCGCAGCAGCATTGGTTGTGATTGGTCCACTAACCACATCCGCTGGAGGCTGCTTTTCCGGTTTCTGCTCGAGAAACACCGCCATTTTTAAACGTCTTCGAGTCAGCTGGTTGGTTTTGTAGCACATTGTTTGAGTTGTATTCAGTGTAGAGTTATCTTCTGCATTTTTAGCACATTCTTTCATTCAGCTATCAAGTTAATAGAATCCAGAGTGTAGAATGAACAACTTGGAAGAGCGTCTGGCGGAGGAAGTTCGCAAGCACGCGAACCTGTACGAGGTGTCCGCGAGAAATTATAAGGACCATCAGATGTCCACTAACTCGTGGGAGCAGATCTCTCGGAACACCGGGTTGTCGGTCGATGAATGCAAGCTGAAGTGGAATTGCATCTCGACACGTAAACCCCACGCAGAACCATCACGGTCTCATGACGGCGTCCAAGCAACGGCGTGGTTCTTACGTGGCCATTACGTGATCACCACGGACGACCATAAAACAAGCTTTAGTAATGTCCATCCATCTATTATCCCAACCGCGTATCCTACTCTCAGGGTCGCGGGGATGCTGGAGCCTATCCCAGCAGTCATTGGGCAGCAGGCGGGGAGACATACTGGACAGACCGCCAGACCATCACAGGGCCCACACACACACACACACATACACACACTTGCTTGCTTAAGGTTGTCTGTCGTGTCCGACGATGACAGCCCTGCCTCTGCTACTTGTGAGTCTTCTTATGGCTGTAAAGCCCAATCCGTGATCACCACTGTCTGCCACAGACAGAACAGGTGAGAGCACTGGCTGGGGGTGTAGGTGTGGTACTGGCTTCATGTCTCTTTAGTCGTCTCCTGGTCCATCGATCACCTTGGTCCTCCTCGAGCTTTTGCACCCCTTGTTGACAGAGCTGCCGCCAGATGGAGCGTTGGGTGGGAGTGTCCTCCAGCTGGCTCGGGTTCAGGCCACACTTTTTTATGATGGTCTTCAGTTGGTCTTTGTACCGTTTTTCTGGCCTCCTGCCAAGTGGCAGCCAAGATGTAGCTGGCCATAAAGCACTTTATGTGGTAAGCGCTCCTTCGGCATCCAGATGACGTGACCGAGCCAGCGAAGTTGGTGCTGGGTGACGGTGGCCTCCATGCTGATGCAGTTGGTCTTGCGGAGTATTTCAGTATGGGGCACTCGGTCACACCAGGTTATCCTCAGGATGCATTGTAGGCGTCTGATGTAAAGGCCTCAAGCACCCTGAGGTGGCGGCTCTGCAGGGTCCACGCCTCACAGCTCCACACACACACACACACACACATACACACACACACACACACATATACACACACACACACACACACAAACTTGGTGCAATGTCTGTGAAAACAACAATCTGGTACAAGCACACGAAGACACACGCTGGGATGTTTGTGAAAACAAAAATCTGACACAAACGCACACACACACACACACACACACACACACACACACACACACACACACACACATTCATACCTAGGGACAATTCAGTATGGCTGATTCACCTGCCCTACATGTCTTTGGACTGTGGGAGGAAACCGGAGCCCCCGGAGGAAACCCACGCAGACACGGGGAGAACATGCAAACTCCACACAGAGGATGACCTGGGACGACCCACCAAGGTTGGACTACCCTGGGGCTCGAACCCAGGACCTTTTTGCTGTGAGGCGACCGCGCTCACCACTACGCCACCCACTTAGTAATGTATTCACATTACTGCTGGGATAGGCTCCAGCATCCCCCGACCCTGAGAGCAGGATAAGCGGTTAAGATAATGGATGGATGGATGGATAATAATAATAATAATAATAAGAAGAATACCCACCCACCCCCCTTTACATAGGCGCAATGTTGAACATGTTAAAAAAGGCTTCTTTTTCTTGATAGGCTGTTGTCTGTATTTCCAGATGAACACAGCATATTGTATATCTTATTCGACCGAAGAGCAATAGATGGTTGGAGGGTGGTTGGTTGATGGTTGATGGTTGGATGGGTGGAGGATGGTTGGATGGGTGGATGATGAAGAGTTGAGATGAAGGCAGTAGGCTAGTCGGTGTGATGATATGAACGTGATTTGCTAACACTTTCAACACCTAAAGTCTAGATGATATACACAGTAATTCATTTAATCCCTGGAAAATAAACGGGACCTATACTTTTGGACAAGTGGCTCTAAAAGCCCCGCTAGTTGTGGTTGCCAGGTTCGCTATTACCCGTGGTATTCACGCATTACGTCACCACTCCATCCCCCCTAGGTCAACGGCTGCTACAATATGCTAACAGGTGAGCTGTATGTAAAAAAACGGGAGCATGATCTGGCAACCTGGTGAGCAGTTGCTATTGACAACCCCCCTCATAAAGGGATGTCCTCACTTACAGCCTAATAACGTCATCTTTCATCACAGTCCCGAGTCCCCAGAACATCCTAATGAGGTGAAGGTGCGGGTGAAGGTGCTTTAGTCAGGACCAGAAAAGCACTTTAACTATAGTATGTGTCACTTACTAGTTGCTTAGCAACCAAAGTAAACTAATGTGTCACAGTCAAGTCGAAGTACCTGATAACCGTTTGTTCAGAGAACAATAAATCGCTTAAAGCGATAATATCAAAAAGGTTTATGTTCTATTATCTGTTTAATTTGGGATTAATGGGGATTGAGAAACAAACAGAAAGCGCCCGCACCCAGATGACGTATATTACATGCGTGCCAAAGTTTTTTTGTTTTTGTTTTTTTTTGGGGGGGGGGCTTTTTCAAACTTGTCCTTTACAGAATATAAACATATTTTACGGAACAAAAACACACGTTCTGTAAACACTTAAAAAACGGACAAGATCTGTGACAAGACGCCTGTGACGCCTGTCAGTGAAATCGGGTGATTTCCAACAGTAGGTCTCCTGATCAAAACCCAAATGAACATGTCCGGCATGCCCTGCAGGATGTTGTGCGACGTGAAGCCAAGCCACAAAACATGGAGGGAGTCAATACTGCAAGGGAGACCTTCTGGACCACCAAACCCACAAGAGAGGCCCGCAACAAATACATCGATCCCTTGGACAAAGTGACACCACGAGTGATTGCGTTAAATGGAGGTGCTACTGGGTGTTTGGCCCTTTTCATAGTATCCCTCCCTCCTTCCACCCCTCACTCAAAATAAGGGGATAAATGTGACTTCATAACACTTTCGTGTCAATGTTCGGCAAATGCCCCCCCCCCTCCTGTATTTCATTCCACCATGCAAATAAAACATGTCACATATCACAGGCTGATGCAGCTTCTATCTTCTTCTCTTTGAGTGTTTGGGGTAGGCTAATGAAAACAAGTAAAATTCCTGAACATGCGCAAAAGAACTAACCGGTCCTCCTGCTCCAGGAGGTGGTGGTGGTGGGGGGGGGGGGACACCGCGGTGGTGGGGGGGGGGGGCACCGCCAGTGTTTCCCGGGCTTTGTCCCGCTCTCAGAACCATAACCAAAGTGCGGTGCGGGGCACGTCACCCTGACGTCCCGCCATGTGCCTCCGAGTACCTGACTTGCCCCTCTTCTCCAGGGAGACAGTGGGGGGTGGGGGGGTAATGCCTCCTCGCGCTGCGGCCCCGTCTGGAGCGCGGAAGAGTGCCCGGGTTTTGTTTGTTTTTTGTTTTTTTTTAAACCCCCAAACTATTTCAAACCAACAGTGCTTTGATCTAGGGTGACATGTTTAAAAAGCGGTTTTATTAATTACAGGAACATTGTG
Organism: Lampris incognitus; assembly: GCF_029633865.1. Lineage (NCBI taxonomy): Eukaryota > Metazoa > Chordata > Actinopteri > Lampriformes > Lampridae > Lampris > Lampris incognitus. Next base: position 24,275,177 of record NC_079222.1, read on the forward strand.
TGTGCGTTATGGCGAGTCAGTGAAATGTACACAGCCGGGACCGGGGGACTTGGGACACCATCTCGAGCTCTCCATTTTCAAAATGCAGGGCTCCTGTGTGTACCCAAAGTTAAAAGTTCTTTCTTCTTATCTTGCTTCTTGTTAGTTTTTAGTTGTTAGAGCGTGAGTGTCTGTAATAGAACCCAGTTCCCCCTCGGGGATAAATAAAGGATTCTGACTCAGATTCTGATGAACAAGAAGTCTGCTGGTGGCAGAGCCTTTTCCTATCGGGACCCGTTCATATGGAATAACCTGCCTGCTCCTGTCAGACTATCAGAGTGTTGAGTCCTTTAAATCCAAGCTTAAAACTAATCTTTTCGCCTTAACCTACAATCAGCTGCCTTTAAATGGAGTACTTCATGACCTGCACTGCATGGCAGGTCAGTTTCTGTCTCACTGAATTCACCAAGCTCTGTCCTGCTGACAAGACTATAGTTTATAGTTTATTGCAACTGTTCTCCTCTCTCACGCATCTCTTTGAATAATGTATTTTCCTGTCTCTTTTCCCATAAAGAAAAATAGTCATCTAACGTTTGGATCTTAAGTTATTAGTATTGTAATGTTGGCTATCAGCTGGATGTAGTTTACTGAACCATCTGAGCTGCTGACAGCTTCACTATGTTTATTTTTAGCCTGGTGGCCAGGCTAGCCGGTCACTTTTAATGAGGATTATAAGCTTTTAGCACCTTTATGGACATTTATGCCAATTTTGTTGATTTTGCCTGACAACAAACATGGCCGTGTGTGTAGATTGCGGTCCTACCTTTGCACAAGCGAAGACTTACGTTACCTGGTTGCAGGCTGAACTCAGGGAGAGGGACAAATTAATCCTGAACCCATCATCCGTGGTGACAGCACAGTCAAAACACCTCTCCTTTGTGGACAATCAGAGGGGCGCCAGCCTGTCCTGTCCCCCAAATCATAAAGCGTTAGCCCAGGACAATGAAACCACTATTTCGTGGTCTGGAGGTGACGTGACCCACTCTACAGGCCTCTGTACCCTGGGGGAGGATATGTGGCTCAGCCTTGGAGCAAACCTAAGACCAACATTTGCTCGACTCCATCCATCTCTGAGCCTTGGGTCCATGTTAAGAACAGTAAGCCCCGCCAGGGTAAACACTGCATCTAGCCACTCTCACATGAAGTTCTGGAAAATATGACCTCCCCAAATCCCCGTTACATCCTGGCTGTCCTCCCTCATTTTTGGCTGCTCCTCTCGATCTGCCAGCAAATGGATTTGACATCCTGGACAACAAAGACTTCCTTCCGCTGACCAGTCCATCGCATCCAGGAGCAGAGTGCTCACCATCGTCTACTGCTCACCACCCCGGATCCCGAAAGGAAACCTCATCCGTTCAGCGTAGGTTGTTGAATCAGACAGTTTCCACTCTGCCAGCTCTGAACTGGCCACTGGTGGCATCCCCCCTGGTGCTGTGTCCTCTGTACTGGCTCCCATCCATCGGTGTATGGGTCTACTGCTAAGTTTATAAAATTGACTTGACTTGAGACAATGGAGGCTGGCAGGATTGCTTGATTTTTGCACCTCCGGCTCCAACTCATCTCAATCTGATACCACCATGGCCAGAGACACCAGGATCACTTTTCTTCATGGTTTCAGGAGATTTAGGTGGTAAATCTATATCTCCCCCCCCCCGTCATCATGCACAACCTCATAGTCGAAATCCCCATACCCAGCTTCACTGTGATGTATAAGCAGTTTGTTAATTAGGCACACCTGAGGCTGATTACTAATCAGCCTCCCTGGTAACAGAAATGTCTGCTCTCTTGCGAACCACTGCTATCTCTCCAGGTCTAGCCAATGCCAAACCACAACCCACTAAGTTCAAGTTCAAGTTTGTTATCATTTGTATTGGAATATTGGAATTGGACGGCACGGTGGCGCAGTTGTTAGCACGGTCGCCTCACAGCAAGAAGGTCCTGGGTTCAAGCCCCGGAGTAGTCCAACCTTGGGGGTCATCCCAGGTCGTCCTCTGTGTGGAGTTTGTATGTTCTCCCTGTGTCTGCGTGGGTTTCTTCCTCAAAGGCCATGTGTACTATAGGCCTTTTAAACTCTAATGAATGGTCACACCCATATTTGTATATGAAACCGGTTGTTGGTTTCGGTTGTTATACATACACAATACTATGATGGCAAGTCTAGTCCTTGTGAATACACATGGCCTTTGAAGCTGTAATTAATGGTCACTCCCATATTTGCAAATACACTGGTCATTGGTTTCAGTCGTTATGCAGAAGTATTGTTTATAAGGGTGGGGATACCTGCAGTCAGTTTAGACTGAAGATGTCACTTAGTCTAGTGATGAATCGTATCTGTCAATAAAAGTTGTATCCAGATGAATTGATTCCACCTTCTTTTATTTTCTTACCTGGAATATTGAGCATGCATCAAGACATGTTGTTCCCTACCTTGCTTGACATGAGATGGCTGCTAAACTCTAACCAATCATGTGACCGACAATAACGTGACTCTAAACAACAAATTAGAACACAAACGTCTAAAATATCAGGAATAGACTGCATTCTACCTAATGGCCTATCGGGGGTGCTAGAACACTTAAACAGAATGAACGCATGTTACATCACACTCCCTGCCTGGTATTCAACACAATACCACTATGAAAGACTAAACACTTGGGGGTAAGTAAGAGTCTATATAACCCTGAGGGGACATGAGTACCACCACATCAGTGATGGGCCGGAGGAAGATCTTGGGGGTCCCTCCTCTGGTGACCTTGAGCTCCGACTTCTTGACCTTACTGTCGCTTCCAGGGAAGGTTTTCGTGACCAATGCAATGGGCCACTGGTGTCTCTTCACTTGGGTTTCACAAAGAAGTACTAGGTCTCCTTATTTGATGTAGAGAGATACTCACGCCTCCACCTCTCCCAAAAGGTATTAGCCAAGTGTTGAACTCTTCTGCATCAACGGAGCACGCTGGAGGAGGAGGAAGACTGCAAACGTTTTGGGTAAGGATCATGGTTAGAGTAAGAAGTGATGGAGCATTAGTATCCATTGAGATGGTTGTCAGGGGTCTGGCATTGATTATAGCAAACACCTCTGCCATGACTGTTGACAGAACCTCATGGGTAAGATGAGAGGATTGAATCTGGGACAGCATGGAATCCAGAATCCTCCTGGAGACCCCAATCATCTTCTCCCACATGCCACCCATGTGAGAGGAATGGGGTGGATTAAAGATCCATGTACAGTCTTCTTTGCTGAGGAACCTGGTGACGTTGGGCTCTTTTTCATCTTGTCGGAGTACTTTCAGCACTTTGCAGGCTCCCTTGACATTTGTGCCGCAGTCGGAACGGATTAGCTTCATGGGACCCCGGAACAGAAGGAATCGAGGAAGAGCATTTATGAACCTCGATGTGTCCATGGCCTCAATGAACTCTACATGGACAGCACGCATGCTTAGGCTGGTGAAGATAAGTGTTCATCTCTTGCTGTTGGCATCGCCTCCACAGGTGCATCGAGTAGAGATACTCCAAGGGCCAAAAACATTGATGGGTACATTGGTGCAGGGCGGCTCCATGCTTAGCCAATCTGAAGGGAGGTCAGCCATCTTTTGCTCAGCTGTCTTACCTCTGAGCTTGTTACATGTCACACACTTGAGCAAATGATTCACGATGTATCCCTTGGCTCCAACTATCCAGATGCCATCTGCACGTATAGCTCCCTCCATGAAGACCTGGCCTTGGTGCTTGACTCTTTTGTGGTAGTACTTGATGAGTAGAGCACCAATGTGGCTGCAACCAGGGATTATAAGTTGGTCTGTCTCCTCTGCTGTGAGAGTTGAGTGAAGAAGCCAGCCCCCAATTCTCAGGAGTACGTTACCATCAAGGACAGGATCAAACTTCCTCAATGGACTGTTATCCGAGATGTCCTTCCCTTGTTTCAGACAAAACATCCATCCATTCATCCATCACCATTATCTTAACCGCTTATCCTGCTCTCAGGGTCATGGGGATGCTGGAGCCTATTCCAGCAGTCATTGGGCAGCAGGCGGGGCGACACCCTGGACAGGCCGCCAGGCCATCACAGGGCCGACACACACACACACACACACACACACACACACACACACACACACACACACACACACACACACACACACACACACACATTCATACCTAGGGACCATTTAGTATGGCCGATTCACCTGACCTACATGTTTTTTGGACTCTGGGAGGAAACCGGAGCCCCCAGAGGAAACCCATGCAGACACAGGGAGAACAGCAAACTCCACACAGAGGACGACCCGGGGTGACCCACCAGGGTTGGACTATCCCGGGGCTCGAACCCAGGACCTTCTTGCTGTGAGGCGACCGAGCTATCCACTGCGCCACCGTGCTGCCAGACAAAACATCTCAGTTTTATATGCTTCGCTTTGAGCACATCCAATGACAACCTGTTTTGCTTTTGCGAGATTGTCAGATGCCTTGGCTTTCGAACATTGATGCCAGCCTTTACAGTCTGTGCTCTCCTTTGTAGTAGTCTTGGCTCTGATGGTCTTAGTGATGTGGCTCAGAGTGGCTATGGCTTTGATGATAAACTGCCAAGCTGAAAACCTTCGAATCGCTGAGAGCCCATATTTGTATTCGTGCATGCTGTGAGGTGTAATTGAACTTCTGTGTCAGCGTCTGGCTCTAAGAGGTCATAAGATGTTTCCACAAGAGCGTCTTCTTTTGTAGGTAGCAGCAGGAACTTGGACATGGTGAGCCAGCTGGTGTTCGAGAGCAGCGCTGCCGATACTGACCTTGTTGCTACATTTGCTGGATTCTGGCTGGTGGGTGTATGGTGTCACTGTAACATTGTGAATGTAACCCAGCAAACCTTGCTGTCAGTGTAAAACCTCATATAATCAATTTTGACATCCAATTCTCTAGACAACAGTTCTGTGATCGCAACTGCTGGGACTGCAGCTTCTAGCTCAAGCCGTGGGACAATATGGATTGATACAGGAGCTAATTTGGCCTTCCCCATGACGAATCCTGTGTGGTCCATTCCACTGTCATCTAACACCTTCAGTTAGACCACTGAAGCGATGACTTTCACAGAAGCATCTTAAAAAATATGCAGCTCCACATGCTGGGCGTTAGAAACAGATGTACTTGTGTAGCAGTGAGGAGTCTCAAATTGGTCGAGAGCTTGTATTGAATCTCTCCAAGCAATCCACTCTGCTTCCCTTTCAGCTGGGAGGGGCTTATCCCAGTCAACGGTATTGTGGGTGAGTTCTCTCAGCAGGAACTTTCCTTGTATGGAGATCAGTGCCACTAGACCAAGTGGATCGAACAAACTTTAGCAACTACGCCTTTTCATGTGTAGGGCTTTTTGGTGCTCAGGTCCCAGTTCAATTCTAGACTGCACTGCACTGGAGGAGAGTCGTTATCTAGGTCGAAATCCTTCAAGTCCTTGGTGTACTCAGACGAAGGAAATCCTTGCATAACTGCTGGACAGTTGGACACAGTCTTGTGGAGGTGCAAGTTAGACATACTTAGCATACCTCCTGCTGCTTTGAGTAAGCTGATGTCTTCAGTTACGGAGGACAGAGATTTGAAGCCAATCCACATAGAAATCTCTATGTATAAGCTCCTTTGCTGCACAGCCAAACTCAGCTTCTCCGTACAGAGCTGCTCTTCTGAGGCCGAAGGCTGCTACTGCTGTAGAGAGGCTGTTGCCAAATACATGGACATGCATCCGGTACTCGGCAACTTCATCCGTGGGGTCGTTGTTCTTGAACCATAAGAATTGGAGGACGTTCCTGTGATCTTCCCTCATGATGAAACTATGAAACATCTGTTCGATGTTTGCGGTGACAGCAACCTGTTCACGTCGAAAACGCATCGAAACTCCCAGCAAACCATTGTTCACGTCTGGTCTGATCAGCAACACCTCTTTAAGAGTCACTCCAAGATGTTCAGCACTGGAGTCAAACACGACTCGGATTTGACCTGGCTTGCGGCGGTGGTACACTCCAAATGTGGGGAGGTACCAGCACTCTTCTCCCTCTGCCAACGGTGAAGCCAACGCTGCATGACCTTGATCAAAGATCCATTACATGGGCGCCTGGGTAGCGCAGCGGTCTATTCTGTTGCTTACCAACATAGAGGTCGGCAGTTCGAATCCCCGTATTACCTCCGGCTTGGTTGGCGTCTCTACAAACACAATTGGCCGTGTCTGCGAGTGGGAAGCCAGATGTGAAGAGTAGGGTAATTGGCCAAGTACAATTGGGGAGGGGAAAAAAAAAAGATCCGTTGCATGAACATGACGAAGTGCTTCATCTCAGGCTTTCTTCTGAGGGTAAGAAAAAGAGATTTAAAGCGACTCAGAGCTTGCTCCCTGTGATTGGGTAGACGTGATCTTGACATGTGTAAGGGGAGTGGGGCTACCCAGCTGTTCCCTTCAGTGATCAACATCTCCTTTTCCATTAGCTAGATGAACTGCTTGTCCTTGATAGAGGGGGCGGCCTTGTTATCACCTTCTGTGTGTTGGAAGATCTCACTTCCCAAAGAGTCATCTTCATTGCATCGAGCTGCAACAAGAATGGGTTGTGGGCTTCGCAGGTCATGGGGACTACAAGACCTTAAACCGCTCACAGTGAGCGTCTCTTTCAGAGTGAGATGATTTGGGCAGGGCGTGAAGTAAGAGTAGCGCCCGTTCTCAAGAATTTGAGTACAGAAAACACTTACATCTTTAGGTTTGTGGGCTATGCCTAGACAGGCTTCACCAACGATGACCCAGCTGAGACCCAAGCGTTGGACATATGGTGCATTATTAAGTCCATTGCGTTGGTCTCTCACCTTGTGGACCTGTAGAATGTCATGCCGAAGGAGGAGTAGGCTCTGAACCTCTGGGTCGAGAGGAGGAATGTGCTGAGCAATGTAGTTAAGGTGAGTGTGATACTTTTCCACCTCTGGAGTAGGCATCTGACCTGTCTTCAGGGATGTTGTTGCACTCTATGAGAGTAGGGGGATTTATGCTGAGACTTCCATCCAAAGATTGTGCAATGAAGCCTGTGGCTCTCATCCCAGACATCTCAGTGAGGCCAGCACACGTCCATAGTATGTAGAGAGCACCTGTGCCATCAAGGCCAAAGAGGTCGAAGAACTCTGATGTGGCAAGTGATTGGTTGCTCTGGTCATCAAGAATAGCGTAAGGTTTTACTGACCTGTCTGGTTGTCCCTCAGGATGTACTTTGATGAGGCAGAATTTGGAGCAGGAGCATGGTCCACTGTTTTTTCCTCCGTACACTTCGAGTTCATGGTAGGAGATGTCTCACTCTCCTCCCCCCTGCCGTTCTCTGACTCAGGGGTCTGGCTATTCCATGGAGCTGGTCCAGGGTGAAGAGCTGCTATGTGCCTGTCGCTGTTGCACTCTTTACACTGAACTGCAATTTTACATCCTTTGGCGAGATGTTTGCTTGAAACACAGCATCTAAAACAGATGCCAGCTTCTTTGAGAAATGCCTTGCATTCTTCAATGGTTCGTTCTAAAGCCTTTGCAGTGTTTAAGGGGGTGAGGCCTTTTGTGGATAGGGGATTGCCTACTGACATCCGGCCTAGCACTGGGAGTCTCCGTAGAGTTGGAGTCAGACATAGACAAGACCTCTGTCTTGTGCAAGGAGATAAAGTTTCTCGGGCTACTCATCTTATTTACTGTGTCACCTGGCTTCGTTGTTGGAGCAGCTGAAGAGGACAAAAATAAATTTGGGTCGTTGCGGATTTATGCCTCCCTGGAAACGAAATTAGCCAAGTATGCGAATGGTGGGAAATGCACCTTATAGTGTAGCTTGTAATTATTCCTCTGAAAGATCCATTTTTCTTGGAAACTGAAAGGCAACTTCTCCACTATGGGTGCAGGCCTCTAGCGGTGTCCAAGCAAGCTAGCCCAGGTAAGTTGCCCTCCCACTGTGCTGATACTAGCTCCTGTAGCAGGTCACCGAGCTCTCTGAGCTTCTGAGCAACTTTGTTGTTGAGCTTAGGAAACCACTCCACTCTGTCGAAGAGAGCCTTCTCCATCATCTCTGGTGACCCATAACATTCCTGAAGATGAGACCCTGCCATTCTCAGACCTTGAGCTGAATCATTGACATGCACAGCTTTAATCTTCTTGACGTGTGCTGAAGACTGTGGGCCTAACCACTTAGTTAGAAGAGCTCTTCACTGCAGGTAAGTTCTGTTCCTTCACTGGAGTTTAGGAAGTTCGACCTCCATGCCCAGTAGCTTTCAGGTCAGTTGTCAAATTTGGTGAGACTAGAGCGATATCACCGAGCCCTGAGTGGTCCGCAGAGGGAGTATGGGGAGCTTGTTTGTGGTGAGTGGGCCAGAATGACTGATGTGACCTCATGGAGTAGAGGCTGTGAGGGTTAGCCCCAGGATCTGGTTTCAGTGGCTGGGTGGTTGAAATATGTGGTCTAGCCCCATTCAGGCCACCATTGGAAAGGTCTGGAGTGGCACTGCCAAAGGTGGCAGGATTGCATTGCTGAGGCTGACGATGTGCTGGGTCGGTGAGTGTGGGCTCATATGCCGCTTTGGTATGACACCCAATGTACTCGCTGGTTCTTTCTTGTGGAGATTGAGGAGGAAGAGATCCAATGTTTGAGGCTCTGGGGCTTCGCTCCAATTCTGCTGCAGTTGACTCGAGAGCTTCAGCCTCTGCCTCTGCTGCTGCAATCTCTTCATTTAGCTATAGTGAAGCAAGGGTAGCATCCATCCTGGCTTTTTCTAATAATAGTTCATTTTCTTTCTGAACAAATGAACCAGAATCCGAACCATCAGAATATTTTATTCATCTTCGAGTGGAAATTGGGTCCTATTACAGACACTACACGTGATGCGTGGGCACGTGTAGCTAACACTTTAGCCCGTGCTTTAGCTGCAACTAAGGTAGCAGAAAACATGTTTCTGCTTGAGCTGGAGCCTCCAGCTACAGACCTAGTACCACAACTCTCTGCCTGCTGTTCTTCTGTGGGTGGAGTAGCATCCATCATGTAACTTTATGGGGAGATCAGGCTGGCACAACTGGAGCCACTAATAAAGAGTACTTCTGTTGTTCCCGAGGGAGTCTGCTGTGCAGAACCCGCTGTGATATTGTTATCTTTTTCACTTTTCTGGCACCTGAGCACGTAGCGAGGCACATATCACCATATAGCTAAACAATTTAACTTGACTGAAGTAGCACTGGGTAGCTTAAATAAGGAAGGAGCATAAAGTGAGTTGTCAACGTGCACTTGTACATACCTTTATTGAAGATACAGTGTTTCCATGAGGTCAAGTTGTTTGTAGTACTGCCTTCTTTTTCCTCTTGTGGCTTGTTCCCTGTTTCTCAGGGGTCACCACAGCAGATTTAATAGTTTCCATCAGTACCCTGTGAGGGCACAGCACCAATGGCAGCCATTGCCAACCTGGGCCTCGACCGATCTGGTATGGTCTTGTCAATCCACATACTGATTTGGTAAAATTTTACGTCGAATGCCCTTCCTGACACAACCACTAACCCTATGGGCTGGGGTACAGGTAAAGCACTGGATGCCCTCCCAGTATTCATTGACTTGCACCCATACCTGTCGCTGTATTTATGTATTGTTTGTAGCAGTGTGAAACTGTAAATAAACCAATATAAAGTGTCTATGAAATAATGTAAATAAATGTTATGAAATACAATGACATATGAGCACAAATAATTTATATAAACATAGTTGAACTAGTCTACTCACAAACAAAGCTTTGCCAAGGCTTACACAGGTGGATGGAGCCAGGTGGAAAGAGAGATCTTATACCATGACGTTCTCTAGCTTGCTTGACATCAAGTTGCCGCTAAACTCTAACCGATCATGTTACCGACAATAACGTGACTCTAAACAACCAATTAGAACGCAAACATCTAAAATAACAGGAAATTGGCTGCATTCTCCTTAATAGCCTATAGGAGGTGCTACACTTAAACAGGATGAACGCATGCTTCATTACAGTTATACATTTTTGATTTGTATGTAGTTGTTGTGATTTGACAGTTTATTTAATGATGTTGCTGGCAGATTTACACCTGTGGACTGTAAGAGCCAGATCTGCTAATAGAAGCGCAAATAAGTGCAACCTTGCCAACAATTTGCGCAGATGGGGGTGGCATATTTAGCACAGTGTCTAAAACTGGGCAAGATAATTAACACAGTCTTGCTTATGTACACATGACCCATGCTATGTAAACACATTTTTGCATGTGTCCCTTCTGTGCTATTATAGACCCTGTGGCAGACTCGGACTGTTTGAGGGTCAGGGGTGAAAAAAATAAAAAGGGCAACAGCTGTATGTGGTGGGGCACCAACGTGCAGAAAGTCCGCCTTTTGTCCACTGGAAGGCTACCCTAGAGGGCACATCATCACATTTTCTCTACTGGAAGTGCACCCTAGAGGGCACTATATCATGTTGTCTTGCATATTTGGCCTCCCTAGAGGGCACCTTATCATGTTTTATGTACCATAGGGGCATCCAGGAGGGCTCTTGCGACAGCCTGGCTGATAATTGTCCATGCAATGCTTATTAGTTCAACGTTCTTGTTTCAGTTTAATAATAGAAAATCAGAACAATAACATCCAACACTTAAAAATCTCAATCTCAATAACTTACTTCTCAGAAACGTAAGAATTGGGAATAATTAAAATTACTTCTCAGAAAAAAATAAATAAATAAAGAATTGGGAATTTGGGCTCATGTTTCCCCCAAAACGGTTAATTTGTGTTTTATAGTTAAAAGGAAAAAAATGCAGAATGGTGGCTATGTGCAAGCTTGGGGCCTGGACCAAGTGGGAGCATACAACTGGCTGAAAGATCACCTTGGCAGAACTCTGGAAGGCAGAATCACATCGATTCAAGTTTCTCGTCCAGTCAGTGTATGATTTCCTCCCAAGCCCTCCCAACCTGTTCAGCTGGGGCTTGGTGGACTCACTTGATGCCAACTCGGCCAGAAAGGGGATCCTTGGAGCACATTCTGAGCTACTGTTCAAAGGCCTTGGGATAGGGGTGGTATTGTTGGCACCATGACCAAGTTCTGCGGACAGTAGCAGACACAATCTACATTGGGATAAGCTACAGCAAGCAGCAACACCCAACAAAATGCGCCATCGCCTTTGTTTGAGCAGGGGAGAAGCCCCAGCCCCAGTCCCAGCCAAAGGCCCAGGGTGGGCTGCTCGCAACAGCAAGGGACTAGCATTTCCTGGTCGACCTAGGGAGGCAACTGAGATTCCCGGACACCATTGCAGCTACGACACTCAGGCCAGGCATAGTCCTGATGTCCATGGCAGCCAAGCATTGGATTTTGCCAGAGCTAATTGTCTGCAATGAAGATCAGATGGAGAAGGAGCAAGATAGGAAGAGAGCCATTAGTGAGGGAAGGTTAGCAGCAATTTCCCCAATCTGGGAAGTAAAGTGTTACCAATAAATTTCTTCACCAATGTGTTCCTTAAGGTGTGTAGTAACATGTATTAAAACCTCCGAAAAAATTGCTCAAAGTCAGGGTACCGATAACAGATTTTCGAAAATTGAAAAAAAATTAAATTGGACTTACTTACGTTTGAGGGGTCGTTCTAGGAATTTGTCATGATTCTAAGTTGATTGCAAGCATTTATTTTTCACCAAGACCCTGGTAGAAAAATATTCACATCCACTTTCCCACTCATCACCCCCCCCATGCCGTAGAGGGCACCCGACATGTTGAAGCCATTTACATCCTTTTTCTCTATTGATCACGGGCTGACTGAATATACTGCTTTCAACACCTGATACGTACGTATTCTCAACAATTTTTCTAACAAGCTGAAATGTTTCTCTGCACAACCATGATGATTCTCATTTGTTACATAAAAGGTATAACGTTGCTTGTTCTTGTTAGCTAGCTAACAGTAAGTAATATGATCGGCTAACGTAATTATTAACTTCCACTACAAGTTGTCATCACTAGCTTAACAATACTTGTTAGCTGGCTCATAGTTGTCATAAGTTGTTTGACTCTCATGTGTGTACTATACTCCAACACCTACATCTGATTTATTTATTTAGTTAAATGCTAGCTGTCTGCTCCATTAACTACCTAGCTAGGTTAAAGTGGTGTAGCCTGTGCTGCCTCAGATTTTTTTTAAATTTATTGTTACGGTTAAGCAAATCTATTCTTTTACACCTCAGTACAATATATCAGAAACTATGCCTCTATGACAGATTCGGTCTTTATTCTACTTTGTGTAGGCTATGGGTCTTCAGTAGGCTAATATGGAAGACGATGTGAACCCACCTCTGCTCAAGTGCTTCTTCTGTGAAGGCCTGGAAACGCCAGGTGAGAGTATTGTATTTAGAAATCACGTCAGGACACAGCGCTGTCGCTCGACACAACCGCTACGTTGCATTCTTTATTTAGACTGACACAGCATCACAGGCAGACCCGATCAAACAACCCAGAGCCCGCAGGCATCACCAATCGATCCCAGCACAATAGAACAGCACCAAATCAAATGCAGCACTGTCGATGTGTGCAGACATAACATCCCCCCCCCCCCCCGGCAGGATTTCAAACATGAAAGGTTGACACAAAGTCCTCTAGGTGGCCAGGGCGTAAACGTGTGCGAACAGGTCGTGGGGCGGCCTGAGGCTGGGCAGGCCGAGGTGGGGAGGGAGAATGCAGGGGAAGCTGAGGCCCAGAAATGTCTGGGGCCCGTGTAGGAGCTGCATGAAGCCCCGGGGCGTCTCGCCATGCTGAGGGAATGGCTATGGTTGTGTCACCAGCTGTGTGTGGCGGAGCTGACACCTTCCGTAGACGACTGGAGTGCCACCGAGTGCCATCGCTGAGGAGGTAAGTGGCTGGGCCCAGCTGACAGGTGACTTGGAGAGGAGAGGACCAGTATGAAGCCATTTTATTGTCCCTGTGGGGCCTGCGGACCCTGACCCAGTCTGACACATTGATGTCTGGCACCCTGGTTCGTTTTGACTGGTCAAACCGTTGCTTCATCCGCGTCTGCTGACGAGTGACTGAGGCTCTGACCCCAGAGGGAGGTGCCTGGGGTGTGGAGGGGCGGAGCCTGTCAAGGGGCATGCACAGTTCCCGGCCTAGCATGAGAGAGGCTGGGGAGACGCCTGTGGTCGAGTGCTGTGTGGCCCGATAGTGCAGCAGAGTGTGACGGATGGCCTGCGTGAAAGAGCACCCTTGGGCCATGTGTGCTCTGAAGCCATTCTTCAGTGACTGGTGAAAACGTTCAACGCCACCATTGGCCTGGGGGTGGTAGTACGCAGTGCGTATATGAGGGATGCCCTTGCTTTCGAGATAAGCAGCAAACTCAGCAGAGACCAGCTGAGGGCCGTTTTCAGTGGTGATGGTCTTTGGGAGGCCCCAGTGAAAGAAAAGAGAGTCCAGGAAGTCGATGATGATCTGTGAGGTCACAGTGCCGGAAGTGGTGAGTTCAGGCCATTTTGAGTGTAGATCGTAGGCGACCACCATGAAGCGTTGGTGGTGGGGAACTCCATGGATCTCACCACAAATGTCCAACTGCAGGTGTTCCCAGGGCTGAGAGGGCCAGGCGAGAGGTTGCAGGGGTGGGGGAACCTGGTGGCCAGTCTTGCCACTCACAAGGCAGGCAGAACAGTCCTTCACCAGAGCCTCAATATCTCTGTCTATCCCCGGCCACCACACCAGGTCTCGGCAGCGCTGTTTCAGTTTCACAATGCCCAGGTGGCCTTCATGCGCCATATTTGCGGAAGCAAACAATGCAGTCACTCAGTTCGTTGGGGACAATATAGATTTAAACATTGTCACTGTTAGTGGAAACACCCCGTTTCAATCAGTGGTTTGAAGCGAACAACCCATTCGACCACGATCGAGACAAGAATATGCTTGTATCTTTCTCTACAGGATTCACAAGCACGGGGGATGACTCAGTCAATGCGGAGAGAGCAGCTGAAGTAGGTAGAGAGATGCAGATAAAGCTGGATGTACAGTCAGCAACATCAACCATGGAGGTGAAGTCAAATGTACAAGCCCTGTCATCACTCAGAAAGATTCCCATGGCCGGACTCGATGAAGCAGCAATCATTGGCAACGCTGTCTTCGGGAGGGGGGCGGAGTCGGCTTGTGTTCGTCATGTGAATGCGTCTCTGTGTGTGTCGGAAAAAACAGTGGTTCGGCTTGGATTCGCCTTTTCATGAAAGTGGGGAGGCGCTTTCCTTCGAGACTGCCGGCCGGAGAGATGCAGTTGGCGAACGCATGCAATACGAGGGTGGGTGTTTGAATTAAAATAGGGATCAATTGGCCACTAAATTGGGAGAAAAAAGGGAAAAAATCAGAAATAAATTTATAAAAAAAAGAAAGATTCCCAAGATCAACGAGAAGAAGATTCATCTTGACTCACTCAAGTTGTTCAACCGACTGATAATTTTTGCTCAACGGGATATGACAGTTGAGACAAGCTTGGAGTATGAGCTAACTCCCGTCCCATTGTCCCTTTTCAGCAACAAAGATCACAAAATGAACAAGGCAAACAAGGCAGGGTTTTCCAAAACTAGCCTGAAGGAGTTGACTGATCCACTTGAACTCACTAACCAACCCTGTTCCACTTTGGTGGTTGATGGAGGATGGCTTCTCTACATGGTGAAGTGGGAACAATGCCAGACTTGGCAGGAGATTGCCAACAGTTACCTAAGGTACGTGCAGCGTCTTGGCTATAACTCTCAAAGGATCATTGTGGTCTTTGATGGCTATAACAGATCACCAAAAGATCATGACCACATCCGACGTAGCAAGAAATCATGCTGTGATCTCCAGATTCAACCAGATATCATGCACTGGACACCAAGAGCAAAGTTCTTGGACAACATCCATAACAAGAGTGAACTCATTCACCTCCTCTCCTCAACGTTCAGAAAACCTAACATCACTGTGGAGCAGACTGACAATGATGCTGACACTTCGATTGTGAGAGAGGCATTGGTTGCTGCTAAAGATGGCTCTGTTGAGGTCAGTAGTTTGTGTAGATATTTAACTTTCATTTGCTTAACTACTTTAAAATAAGAGTTTTGATTTTTTAAAATATTTTCACATGCTCTCTTTAGAGTTGCGAGCAGAAGACGCAGACGTGCTGGTAATGCTGGTGCACCATAGCTCGAGCACCAACCACCCACTCTTCTAAACCACATCCAAGGGCTCTTATGATGTCAGGAAGATCCGGGAAGCTCTCTCAGAAAGAAAGAGACGCTACCTGCTCTTTTGTCATGCGTTCACTGGGTGTGATACAGTTTCTGCTATTTCTGGCCATGGGAAAACAACTCTGTTTGACAGGTAATAATAGTAGGCCTATAATAATAAAAGTAATTGTATTTTAGTGAAATATTTGTATATTGAAATATCTTTAAAAAACCTTGAAATGCACTTTTTCAAGTTTTGTGCAGGGGACATTGATAAACATATGGACATCTTCATGGACATTCATGCTACCAAGGGTGCAATGGTTCAGGCTGGAACTGCGATCTTCCAATATATTTCCAATGGACCAGGTACTACTCTGGGTGAAATTCGGTACACCATGTTCTCACGGAAGGCAGCGGCTGGGCTGATCAAACCAGAGACTTTACCTCCAACAGAGGGTGCGGCTGCACAGCATTCTCTCCGTGCCTACCTACAGACCCGGGACTGGATTTTTCTACAGAGCATGTCTCTGGACCCCAGTGACTATGGATGGACATTCGGTGTTCATGGTTATGAGCCAGTTCCAACACTAGATCCAATGGCTCCTGAGGAGCTCCTCCAGTTCACAAGCTGTAATTGTAATGGAGATTGCAGCAACAGGCGATGCAGCTGCAAGAAGAACGGTGTCAAGTGCATCTCAGCATGTGGACTTTGTAAAGGCGTTACATGCAAGAATGGTATTCATGATGGTCTTGAAGAAGACTCAGACATTGACTTGTGAAGCATTTGACATGGATTTTCTCTGACTATTGCAACTATTGTAATAAATGCAAAAAAAAAAAATATATGCAAAAGTTGGAATGGCAGTTATTCCACTAAGGAGTAGATCTAGAGAAAATTAAATGCTAGCAATCAACTCAGAATCATGAAAAAACAAAACAAAAGTAAGTCTCTACAGCATTGCTGTGATTTGTTATGATAAAAAATGATCTATCTAAATCTTTTTAAAAAAAATCACCCTCACCCGGACTCCCCCCCTCCCCCACTTCCTCTCTATTTTACTACAATATTTTCAAAACAAAAAATGAAAATAAAAGAATAGATGAATTAAAGAACAAGGGTCTCTCACTGGGAGGGGGTGGATGGAAAGGGCCTTCAGAACGGGATAAAAAATAAAAAGAATAAAAAATAAAAAATCTTTTAAAAATCATAAAAAATCACACGACTGAGTTAGAGACTTACCCCAAGAGACTTTTTTGTTCAGAAAATTATGTACAAAAATATTTTGGTAGCCTTTTTTCCTAAACCGGAAGTTGATTTTTTTTAATACTGGTATCAATACCCCAACTTTGATCAGGTTTTTTCAGGGTTTCCCCCTGGAGTTGAATTTCAACATTTTAATACATGTTTTTACACACCTCTATGAACACATTCATGAAGAAATTTCTTGGTAATGCTTTACTTCCCAGATTTTCCTAACTTTCCCTCACTACATGTATGCAGATCTGGTTAGCTGAATGTCGGAGGAATGGATAGAAGACCCACTGTGAGCTGGTTGAAGTGGGCTGCAGGGGCTGTGCAGGCCAGTCTCTACACAGGGTCCTGGGACTCTTGGGGATTTGTAGGTTACAAAGAAGTAGAGTCATTAGGAATATCTTTGAAGCTGTGGAAAAGGCTTCCCGTAGGCTGTAGGTGAAGAGAAGTGACGTGTGGCGTAATGTGCTACCTGGACACCAGTCAGGGCTTGATCACCCGTGGCAGGGTCACTCGGGCGAGGATGCCTGATGTTAAGGCCCAAAACACCTGATGACCCCGGGTTCATTACTGACGATGTGTCCAGGCTGCACCACATGGTGTATCATAGAACTGCTTAGACTGGCAGAAATATATCTACCCAGAAAAAATGACATCTTATTTCTAACACCACATATTTGATGTTGTGTGTTATATAATTTGTTGAGGGTTTTTTTTTACAAAAGCTTCATACCTAACACTAAAGAAAAATGCAAAAATCTATGAATTTGTCTTTCACTTCTCACTTTGAGGTTTACTTTTGTCTCTGAGTCAACAAAACAAAGTTATTGTATTTTAATATAAAATACTGGTGTTATACTGTATGACACTATTTTGTTACCCTGACTGGCACATATCACTACAGCCCACTACAGCCCAGGATAAATGTTTAAAATGTGCAAGCTAGCTGAACTTAATTAATGCATTAACTTAATTAATAGTGTGCTATGCAATGATAACTCATAATGAAAGTTTAAAAGTTAAGTCAACTCCCTCCCCCTTTCGCTCTCAAACAAACATGTTTTGTTTCTATTTCATGTTAATGTTAATGATAATCACTTTGCTATAATTTTGAGCCTGCAGCAACACTTTACATTGCATTAACTTACATTATTACACCATTATTATATGATAGTTAATGTTGTAATTATGCATTGTTACACTGTAAATGGTAAATTTCTATTCAATGCAAGTACACAAATGCAATTCCAAGATACCTGCACAAAATAGCTACATAAAATGCCCATCAAACCACTTTAATTCAAACTTGTCCCGTCTCGATTTTTCATAGTGCCCCAAATGTGAAGCCACTATTAACTAATATAATTCATAAACCATGCTTAGTCCCTAATTGTGTGTGTGTGTGTGTGTGTGTGTGTGTGAGAGAGAGAGAGAGAGAGGGAGTGAGAGAAAGCTATTTTTTTAACTGATATAAGTTATAGCTTAACTGCAGTTCAATAAAACATTAACTGCAGTGTAATAGTGCAACTTAATGTTAAGCATTAACCACCCAGCTTTATATCCTATTAGATCCCATCCTGTTGCTGACAGCAGCATGAAACTATGAAAACAATACCTTGCTTTTTTCTGGCTAGTCTTTCCTCCCTAACAACTGGATCAGCATTAATATTTCGCCTGTGCTATGCAGCCCTCTTCTTAGTAGAAAAAGGCATGTACAGTATATTATATATATATATATATATATATATATATATATATATATGTGTGTGTGTGTGTGTGTGTGTGTGTGTGTGTGTGTGTGTGTGTGTGTGTGTGTATATATAATTATGTATATAATGTGCCTTACTGTCATTCAGCATAACGGGTGACATTGTGGTATAACATGAAACTTGCTGTACTGAAGGACAAAAGTGTGATACTGAAGGAGGGATTTCATACATAAACATATTTAACAGGCAGTTCCTTGGCCAGCTATATTAAGTAGCGACCGCAGAGGGTGGTCGCTGTGACTGTCGGCGGTTCTGCACTGAGCACAAAGGCTCATGGGACTGCCGGCGTTTATGTTGACATCGTTGTTTTGGTGTTGTTGTGTTCATGTTATGGTTCTTGTGGTTGTGTTGTTTGTTTGGGGGTACGACTCAGACTAAGTAGACAACCACTTGATTGACTGACTGACTCTAGGACCGTGACTTAGACTAACGTCTTCAGAAGTGACCTCGGGTGGGGGGTGGGGGGTCACTGTGTTTTGTGATCCGCCAGTAAACCGAGATGAGAAGAACTATGTTTTAGTTCTGTTCTGTGTGCAAAGAAAAGAGCATGCCCGGGGTCGTGCGGTGTATGGGGCACGGGCATTGCCATTAAAAATAAATCTCTGGGGCGTCCGGATAGCATAGCGGTCTGTTCCGTATCCTACCAACACGGGGATCGCCGGTTCGAATCGTCGTGGTACCGCCGGCTTGGTCGGGCGCTCCTGCAGACACAATTGGCCGTGTCTACGGGTGGGGAGAACGGATATGGGTATGTGTCCTGGTCGCTGTACTAGCTTCTCCTCTGATCGGTCGCGACGCCTGTTCGGGGGAGAGGGGGAACTGGGGGGAATAGTGTGATATTCCCACGCGCTACGTCCCCCCTCACTGTCAGGTGAAAGAAGCGGCTGGCGACTCCACATGTATCGGAGTAGGCGTGTATTAGTCTACGGCATTCCCCGGATCGGCAGAGCGGATGGAGCAGCGACAGGGACGGCTCAGAGAGTGGGGTGATTGGCCAGATACAACTGGGGGTAAAAAGGGAAAAAAACAAAAACAAAATCTCTGCCTCTTGGCTCTGTGCTAGCCTGCCACATTGGTTTCAGAAACGGGATTGGGCTGAAGAATGGAGAGGGAGATCAGGAGACTGGAGTGGGGCATTGAGCAGACCCATTGGCACTTGGAAAACCTGGCATGGCAAAAGATGGGGCCCACCAGAGATGGAAGTTGTCCAGCCCACCCTGATAGCTCCAGTGCGCCGCAGCCCCACCGCCCCCTAGAGGCCAGGGGGCCAGTACAGGACAATGCCTGCTGTCCGCGATCACCGACTGCCCCCTATGGTGACCAGGAGGGCTGCTGCACACAGGACACCAGCCAAGTTGCCCAAGTACAACGGGATAACACGGCTAGAGCCGTACATCTCGCAAGTCCAACTAGTGGCATGGCACAGCAGATGGAGCAGTAAAGAAGCTGCCATTCACCTGGCTCTGGCATTGGAGGGGAAGGCTTTGCAGGTGCTCCTCGACTAAGCCCCAGTGGAGCAGCGGGACCTCCAGGCCCTGGCCACGGTACTGGAGAGGCAATTTGGACAGCAATCCTTCACTGACCAGAGCATGGAGCAGCTAGCCAGATGCTATTGCCAAGAAGGAGAGAACCTGGGCACCTTTGCCGCAGATGTGCAGCTGCACATGATTAGCTGCAGTTCAATGCAGCCACCCAAGAAGAGCTGGTGCTCCATGCTTTCCTGCGGGGGCTCATGCCAGAGCGGTTGCGCCAGCATGTCTGCCTCGCCATGCCCCAATCCCTCAGCGAGGCTCTCTGTGAAGCTGAATGGGCCAAGGTGGTAATCTCCACACGGCCTACCCAGCAGAAGGCGCCCGCTCTCTGATGGCACGTCGGGCTGGCTGAGTACGATGAAGAGGAGGAGGTAGAAGAGGTCTATCTAGTTTAGCTTCCACCACAGCAGTATCAGTGATGGTCTCCCACATCCAGGACCAGGTGAAGTCCACCCCAGCTGACTGACCGCTGTTACCGGTGTGATGAGCCTGGTCACATAGCCCGCAACTGCCTAGCACCAGCACCGAAGTCACAGCCACCCGGCTGGCGAAGAAACGACAGCGGAGTGGCCTACTGAGGGGACTGCCACCCTAGTCTCCAGCCCCCATTTAAGGCCTATGCACACTGGTTGGCCGCCTAGGTCACACCAATGACCCAGTCACAAAGCAGCGCCGCCCAGCAGGCACAGAGCGCCTGTGTGGCATTGGAGTACCAATACTCCCAGCAGCAAGAGGAACGGGACCAGATGACATCAATGGTGGCGGCTGTCCAGACCGCCAGCAATGAAGAGAGGTGGTTCCCATTGACCACGCAGCAACTGAGGCAGCAGCAGGAGGAAGATGTGACCCTGGTGTTGGTGAGGGGCTGGCTGGAGATGGGGTGGTGCCCCGAGTGGACAAAGGTGTCAGCGCTGGGGCACAAGGTAAAGGCCTATCACTCTCAATGGGGAAACTTTGAGCTCCACAATGGGTTGGCGTACCAGAGGTGGCAAGCTCCCGGACGAGGGAATGACCTCCTGCAGCTATTGGTGGTCCATGTGCTCCATCCCTATGTTCTCCAGATGGTTAGTAGCTTGGTGGGGTGGGGCACTATGGGAACACCAAGACCCTCCACCACCTCAGGGCAGTTCTTCAAGCCTGGCTGATGACGAGATGTGGAGCTACACATGCACTGCTGCGACTCCTGCGCTGCCCACAGGGGACCAACTAAGCACTTCCATGCCCCACTGCAGCAGTACTTGGTGTACGGGGTCCCGGTCAAGCTTGAGATTGTTGGGGGAAATCGAACTACTGTTGAGGACTGAGGGACTGCCTGCAGGTGGTCCACGGCTGCACCCGCCGAGCCCAGGCCAGTTCCGGATCGCAGCAGAGGAGGACCTATGACACACGGTGCCTTGGGCAGGCCTTCATGTATTATCCTGTTCGCAAGAAGGGGATTTCCCTCAAGCTTCGCAGCCACTGGCAGGGGCCTGTTGAGTTCATGGGCCAGCTGTCTGGAGTGGTGTACCAGGCGTGCATGCCTGGTCGGGGGCACATGTTGGTGCTGCACCAGGACAGTCTCTCCCCATACCGCCCCCTTGCTTCACCTGTTGTTGAGTAGGTAGGCGACCATGTGCCAATCAGTGTGACTCCTCTCCATTTGTTCTTCCTGTGAGCCCCAGGTGGCCTGTTTGCCAGTGATGGCAGGCTGGACATATGAGGGACTATGTGTTGAGTGATGGGGTCATCGAGGACAACTGACCCCTCAGGTGGGCGCTAAGTAGCGACGCGAGAGGGTGGTTGCGCTGACTGACAGCAGTTCTGCGCTGGGGGAGCACAAAGGCTCATGAGTTACGTTGAAATCATTGTTTTGGTGATGTGTTCATGTTTTGGTTATTGTGGCTGTGTTGTTTGTTTTGGAGTTCGACTCGGACTAAGAAGACGACCATTTTACTGACTGACTGACTGTAGGACCGTGACTTGGACTAGCGTCTCCAGTGGTGACCTCGTGGGGGAAATCATTGTGTTGTAGTTCTGTTCTCTGTGCAAGTAAAAGAGCGTCCCCGGGTTGTGCGGTGTATGGGGCACAGAAATTACCATTCAAGAGAAATCTCTGCCTCTCGAGCGCTTCCTCCATGCTGGCTCGCCACAGTAATGACCTTGACCTATAATGATTATCCTTAATATTCATATATAGCTTTTTATAAAAAGATGCGATTAAAATAATATTTTCTGTGTTGTACTGAAGGACATGCGTTTTTATTACAAAGGATACTAGCAGGCGAAAAAGTGAAATCATCAAATATTTCAGAAAGATTTACTCACCTCATCAAATTGATAGAGGGTCTCCAGCGGATCTTTTTTCGTGATGACACACACTGTCACGTGATCACCATCATGTGATATGCTTTAAAATGGCGTTTTAACTTTGTTATACTGAATGACATTGATGAAACGCAAAAGTCCAGACAAAGTGTATTCAAGTTTTTAAACAATTTTAGAAATGGTTTTGTTGCAAACATTAACACAGTTATGCCATGGGTTTTCATTTCTATATTTATGATGAATTTCTACTAAAAATTTAACATGTACAGTTACACTGAAGGACATCTTGACACTTTAGAGCTCAATAACTCCCCTAATTTAACTGTTTGCAACACAAATATTTCTGGGTTAAAAAAAGGGTAAGAGTTGAGTGATTTAATATGAAATGTATATATATTTACCTTTTTTTATGTTAGATGATTGGTATATTCGGACACCAAATTTACACGTCTCGTCTTTGACTCATTTGCTCAAATGAGCACAGAACACAGAGAGCTCGAGCTGCTTGTATACCACATGACACAACGCTGTAATCTCATTGGATGTGCTTTTAAAGGTCACAGGCAAATGGAGTCAAATTTAAAGTAGTTTGGACTTTGAGTGCAGTGGCATAGTGGAATATGTGAGCAGTCCGCAACACCCAACCTAAGGGTGGAACTGCACGTCCACAGGACACCGTGATTTAATATAGGGATCATGTAGCCATTAGAGCAAGGGGAAGATGGTACGCCCCTGATCTTTCTAACAAGAAACAACAATAATTTATCACAACCATCAGAAGATGAGCCAGAAACAGAGGGAGAAATGAAATGATCGAGACCTAGGATTGTGCTTGTTGGCTGTAATTAAACCAAAAAACAAAAACAAAAAAGACAGTTCTTGCAATCTCAAATGCAAAAATAAGTAAACATCACTGTCATGTACTGACAATGTAATTTTTAACAAAAAGGAAAAGGGGACCATCTTAATAATGTGCATTGCCTGTTGGATGTGCAGGTTATGACAAAGCAGCTTCACCAGTGAGTTTATAGCCTAGCACCTCAGCTAGTCACATCTCATTCACAGTTCAAGGATGAAAAGACATGCAGTGTGCAATAACGTGTCTCATATGACTGAAAGTCTCTGTATTCAGAGCTTCATTATGAATACTAAACACACTGGTGTGTGCCCTCTTATGTGTCTTGAAGGTGGCCGCAACGGTGTTTGTAAGTGTACCTGTGCTCCTGCTCAGTGTGTTGAGGGGACTATACTTCAATTTTCTTAGGCTTTTTTCTAACCTGTTTTTTTTTCCAAGAGAGAAAAAATGTAATTTCAAAACGAATAAGGAGATTGAAATGCCCCCTGCTGTAATTGCTCAATATTTAAAAAGCAAAACAAACATTAAAAACAAGTAAACATAAACAAAACAAATAATTAGATAATTAGCTAAAATGTTACCCTTTAGTACGTCACTTGTGTGTCTCTTGCACCATTTCACCATTTGTTTTAGGACGATGGTAACACAAAATGGCTTCGGCTAACAAAACACGATCAATAAGGTACACTCATGACAATCATCCTCATCACTGCATTTTTTTCTTCTTTTGTTTATTTTTTTAGAATTAGTAAACAGAAAAATAGCATGGCGACAGGCATGGGCGCAAGTCCATGAATACTGGGATGGCATCCAGCGCTTTACCTGTGCCCCCGTCCATAGGGTTAGTGGTTGTGTCAGGAAGGGCTTCCGACGTAAAATTTTGCCAAATCAATATGCAGATTGACAAGACCATCGAACAACGGTCAGCATTGGTGCTGTGCCCTCACAGGGTCCTGATGGAAACTGTAAAATCTGCTGTGGCGACCCCTGAAAAACAGGGAAAAAGCTGAAAGAAGAAAGAAAAAAAGTAAACGGAAAAATAGTATGCTAAAAATGTAGTATTTCAGTTTGACACTAGAGGGCGCAGCCACCTCGTGCAAGGACAAGCGTGCCGTGTCAGTGAACATCATTGCCCTAACAGCTGGAGAGGAGTTCGATAGGGCGCGGCTTAAAGCCTCGGGCATGAGCCCATGTTTATGCGACAACTGAACAAAATGCGCATAACGCGCTAAGACGCACTGACACGTAAAGCTGCAAACTCCCGACAAGCTGGCAAAATGCTTTGTTACACAGACGTTACACAGAAACCTACGTATGAAACAACCTCATCACAGTGCCAAACAAGTACATAAGAGTGTATTACATGTGCACGCACAACCAGCCTATCACAACAGGTACACACCACATAGATGCCCGGATGTGCATCTCCTCCTCTTTCCTGTTACACAGCAAATCATGGAAAAACCCTTTCCTACGTGGGATGGCTGAGATGCCAACCGAGGATTTCTACTTGCACTCATGTAACTGTCCCTTTATTAGAGTGACACCCCCCTCCCACCCCCACCCCCCACCAC
The DNA here is from genome assembly GCF_029633865.1 of Lampris incognitus. NCBI lineage: Eukaryota > Metazoa > Chordata > Actinopteri > Lampriformes > Lampridae > Lampris > Lampris incognitus. The sequence goes on from NC_079222.1 coordinate 24,299,688, forward strand.
ACACACACACATTGGACAGTGATGGGCAGCCTAAATATACTTAAAATAAAACTAACAAAAGCATCCGAGATGTACTTGTTGGGATAATAGAAATGTCACCACTTCGATTTGGAAAGGGCATGTGCATGAACTGTTCATGTGTGAAAGGAAGGGTTTTCCTCTGCTGCTGACAGATAAGCGGAGAGATCGGTTGGAGAGTTGGCTCCTCTCTGTCCTACTTCGCACGGATGAATCATCCGCTAGTCGGTTCATAAAGCTGTCGGTGGATGCTGGCCGCAGGTGTGCGCGGAGGGACGTGCTGCAGGCCGCCAGGGTCTGGTCTGCGCGCGGTGTGGCTGTCCCGCGCTGTCAGACTGCACATGACACTCAACACACGTTTCTCATTCATGAAACGGACATTTTGGACTGAAAGTTCGAGTCTGCAAAGCAGAAAGGCCTGCAGGAATGACCAGGTTGCCTGACAATTGCATTATCGAAGTGTCAGAGGAGTTTTGCGTGGCCTGGACAAGTAAACAGAGAGCGTCTGCGGTGACGTCATGCTGTAGTTTGGTATGGCTTTTTCATTACAGCAGCTAATAGGGAGGCACACCTCCCCTCTCGGTGTATTGATGGGAGCGCTGGGACGCGACCAGGAGAGGTTTCTCAGCTTTCCATTGACATCCCCTTATTTTTCTTGACAACTGCTAATTTAGTTCACCACCCACTTACACACAAAACCTTCAAGGTATAGTAGAAATCCACTGTTTCCTCATCTTTGATTGTTAAACCTCATGTTATTATTTTTTCATATACTTAAACTCTCCTTACTTTGTTATATTTAGATGGCCTGTGTATATTTAGCGACCTTCTCTGTCAGGTTTCTTGCACTTGCTAGCTTACTTTGCTAGCAAAATGGATTTCAGTTGTGAACAGGTGGAGCAATACCCTCAATTACAGTCTTTTTACCCCCCCACCACCACATTTATGAAATAGTTTCACAACTTTGTGTAGCAATATGTGACATTTTGCTTGTATTGATAACATAGAGTATTGCAGCTGATGTAGAAGTGATGTGTGACTGATGAATGATAACTGTTTAATAATAATAAAAAACATCTAGTGTGATGTTATTATGTAATGTAATTACTGCTGATGATCCACTGTAATATGGTAATAAATCATTGTACCACTACTGTCTAGCTGCCCAAGGTTGTCCTCTTTTCTGTGACGACATGGTATGAAATTCACAATAGAACAAGTGAAGGGTTTATCCCATACATTTATCTTGAAACGAAACTCTTCCATTAGATTTGAACATAAAAAACGACATTTCGTTTAGGACAATATTGGCTCTGGACCAGAAATTAATTTAATATTTGATCCCAGACTTCCTCCATAAGTTATTTTGAGTATTTTTTTAACAAAGTTTCTTCTATAAAGTTTATCTGATTTCCTTTTGGTTGCCATACTCTATTACAATTAGGATTTATCAAAAACTCACCACATACTACGTTTTAGGTTTAATTAATATTTCATTTTTATAGCGCATTGTGTGCAGTTTCATAAGATTTCAAGGGAAATAATGGATTATTGTCCTGTACAAGGGGAGCTGGGGTGCACTTTATAAGGCCATTTGACTTTCTTCATTGACCTGTGCAGCAAAAATCCACTCAAATAGTGTCGGTGTATGTTTAGAAACAATGATTTCAAAATAATTAACAGGAACAGAACTTGCATATATGAATATATATGAATATACTTTAATCCTTTTAGGTTTAATAAGCTGACTTGGTATCACATTTGCAACCACAAAAAGAAGAGTAATTGACGAAGAGAGTAATTTTGACAGAGGAAATATTATTCCAAGCCCTGGACAAAAAAAGTAGAGACAACAAAAGAAAAAGTATGAGAAGCCAAAGGATACAATTTTGGTTTGGGTAAACCAAATTGGTTTTAAGTAATATATGGGTTTAGAAACGAAAACAAAAACGCCATCAATACTCCCCTTGCAGTATTTTCTATCACCCGCAACCCACTTGTTGATCAAGGGGCTGAATTCCCCTAAAACCTTAATAATGACCTTTATAAAATCATGCATAATATAATCCACCATCCGTGAATTCGAGTTGGACACTTGGAAAAAACCGCAATAACAGAAAAATGCAGTGAAACTACACAAGTTCAGCATCCGTAAAACCGTTTCTCGATATCGCGTGGTAGTTTGGTATTCGCGCGTGAGGAGCGATAATCTAAAAGTATCCAGCTTGTGTGTTTCCATCGTGTGTAACAATGTTGCATCTTAGAACCTTTCCTTCCGGTTTAGCTGACTCGTGCGTTGTATGTAATGCAGGGCGGAAGGCCTTACAGTGATTTGTTTTAAAGATAACACATTTTATTTTATTCTCTATTTTAAGAAATCGCCAGGGGTCTTTGACCCCCCCCCCCCACACACACACACACACAACCGAGCCTGACGTGAAACACTTAGTGGGACATGGTATAGGAATTGGGTCGGCAGTCGATTTCCGGTCAACGGAGAACCCACACAACACAAAAGGCTGGAAAAAAATACCCCTGCATGTCAAACAATACATCTTTATCACACTTTCAATGAATACGCAGATGAATAAAGTCCAGATTGTTATCGACCGTTCAGCGCTAGGCTGTTATAACGCGACACTGCTAATTAAACAAGGACCGGAAGGTGAAAGGCTTAACTTATGGACGGCAGATTTTAAAGGGACACGTGGTCTTTCTGTTTTTCGTCATTTAATGTCCTTGATGAAACGATTTAACGAAGCTTTCAAACTGCTAAGCCACGTATTTAGCAATAAAAATAAAGACTGCAGAAAAAATTATATTATGCAGAATTAGCACGCGAGGGTTATCATGGGGGGTAGTATGCCTATTTATTTATTTCGGTGCTCGTGAACATGGCTGGAGTTCTAGGCCTCGTGTCAAAGAAGATGCCCCATGAAAACCGATCAAATAGAAAACTTCTTACCGATGCGCTAAGCGAGGCCGGTGTGGATATCGAGTCTCGTCTGCGGAGGGAGACAAATACCACGGGGTAGGAAACACGAGGCGAGCACGCTGATGGTTACGCTCCTTGTGACACGGCCATTGGATGGCGCAACAGACCCGCGACAAACATCCACTTCTTGCAGCCTCTTGTGGTTTGTCACATAGCCCAGTCCAATGATCTTAAATCAAAATCAGATAGCTGACCTCTTGGCGGAATGGCGCGCAAGTGGTTTTCATTGCGCATATGCGGCATATGTATATATGTGTGCCCAGTAGGCGACTCTTAGGGCTGAACGCGGAAGCTTTTTATCAGGTGTTGGCATGGGGGTTTTAGTTTTTAATAGGCTTGCCAGGACACACGCGGTTTGATCCCCGGCATCACGGGCGACGCGTTTACGCACAGTTTCGGCGGAATAGACTCGACGCAGCGAACAAGCTGCGACCGTTCCGCTGACACACACCGGAAACCATGAATTCAGCAGCAGCAGCAGCAGCAGCGAGCCAGAGGCAGGTATCCGTGTTACTGCACTTGCGTGTTGTGCCAGATGAGCGAGAGACGCAGGAGTGGCACAGTACCCGTGGTTAACAGGGCCTTACGGGTGGGTTATTATTGAAACTGTCTCACAGAAGAATCGCTGGCCCAATTATTAAACATGCAGCAGTATTGAATGATTCTAGCTCCTTCCAAATGTCATGTAAAATAACTGGCTCGCTCAATATATCATTTCCACCCCGTCCTATACCTCTAGGAAGTGTGCTTTCGCATTTTTATGCGTCCGTGTGCCCACCCCAAGACTCTCGGCACATGCAGACTAACGGTGTCCATGCAGGAGGTGTTTAGCCTGTGAACAGGGCACATCCTTCTGTTCTGATCTATACCGAACCCCCCCCCCCCCAACTTCTGGCGAGCTTCACCTCCGGCTTCTCAGGAGTACTCACCCGCTTGTTTGTCCTGGGGATCTGTTGCGGTTCGGTCCTAACTGCGGCGTTGCGGCCGTTTGGGGGCGCTGTCTGGCGCAGCCAGCGCGAGAATCCCGTTTGAGCATGAACGCAGACGCGCCGCCGCCTTCCGCGCAATAAAGCGGAGCGAGATAGGCCCGTCGGAGGCGCCAGGTGAGCAATAAGACGGGGCAATTGAGATAGTTGGAGTCATGTTTACACCTATTACCCCAGCGCTGGCTTGTTACATATTAACCATACCACATACACGCGGAGATATGATGCCGATAAGTGCGCGGGCCGGGGCGCAGTGGGGGGAGGGCAATCAAATTATGTTGCGTTCTCCCAAATTTCACGTTGGACCAAAAATACCCCCCCCTCTCTCTCTCTCTCTCGCTGGGTCGGCCGGCGGAGCGGCAGCCTCTCTCCTGAAAGCGCTTAGCAGACGGTTCGGTCCAGGTGAAATGCTAGGTATGTTGGCCGCAGTTAAAAGCAGCTTTGATCCTTCCCAAAAAAGTAAATTTTAATTGGCCCGCTTGGATCGCAACCCCTGAATGGATGACTCCATAAATATTTCCTTAGAGCGAGTAACGGCGCGAACAGACCCCATCCAAAAAATAAAATTAAAAAAATCACAGTGGCTAGACTGCTTAAAGTATTTTTTGTGTCTGTGTGGAAACGGCGTTATGACATAATTGGCTTAATTAGCTTATAATAGATGGACGGGGCACACAGCGGGGTGAAGAGAGGGACAGGCGGAGGCTGCATTTCAATATTTTATTGAAACTTTGCAAGAACACGATGTTGATGTTGTCAACTCCACATAGATCCAACACACAACGCATCTCATTGACAACTTAGGAAACACAAAAATAAACCTTCATAATTGGATTAGCTGCGGCACTTTTACTATCAGGCTGCAATGTATTTTTAATAACAAAAACAAAACAAAAAAACAAAAACAAAAAAAATCACTTTCGTCACACTTTAAAAGCGACATTTTTTTTTGTCTTTTCCATGAAGAGTTTGTCAAGCCACTGGTGTAAGTGTGTCGTCGCTCTTTGTTTCCCATTCAGTTTAACAACAGCACGTCACACACGGGGACAACAGGTAGGCTAACGGTGTCATACCATGGCACGTGAGGGGGGGGGAGTAACTAGCTCTGCGGATATCTGAGGGGGGGAGGGGGGCAGGAAAGTCCATATCTAGGGGCATATAAATGCGGATGGCAAAAAAAGAAAAAGAAAAGAAAAAAAGATAATAGCCCACGAACTATCTTTACACAGGTATATCGACAATAAATTAAAGACAGATCCCTAAAAACAAAAAACTACCTCCGTCGTATTTACACGCAATAATAATATGAAATAATTACATAAATATTTTATATATGACTATGTACACTTATAATCAATACTACCTTCTTCTTCTTTTTTTGTGTTTTCTGATTCCCTTTGCCTGTTGTGAATGCTTAGCTGACTTCCGCATGCCCAAGGCTGTCGACCACACTCCCAAGACGCGTCATAGGCCTGATGGTGGTTTTGGTCCTGGTGCGCGACAGTTGCTGGTTTTTAAGTTCTCAGCAATGCACAAATTAACAAGTCATTTTATTTATTTATTTTTTGGGGGGGGGAAATAAAACCACCAAATCGAGGACAACTTTTAAAACAATGAAGTGGGAGAAATATCTCATATATATATATATATATATATATATATATATATATATATATATATATATATATATGGTATTTTTCGGCCTTCTCGGTTTTGGTAATTGAACCAGTGGAGAGGTCCCTGGGAGTTTTAAGAGAGACATGCAACACGTGACCCATCTATACGCTGATAGGTGACAGGAGGGGTAGACGGACCGTTTCATCAATCAGTCGACTACGACAAAAAAAAATACAGCAGTCTTGTATCCGGTCAATGGAAGTGAGTTCAAATAAGTAAAACCGATTCAGAGTGCATATTTATATAACACAAAATGTGGGTTGCCAGGGCAACCCCGCGTGTTCCAGGCTAATAAAATTAGGAGAGAGGAGCAGCAGCGGCAGCAGCGACGTCTCCTACACCTGTGAGTCACATCCACGCCAACTTTGTTTTTTTTTTCAGTTTCAATACTTGTATGGTATTCAAATGACAAGGACATTTCAAAGAAGTCTCGTTTAATTTAACACAAAGAGAGAAATATACATATCAGATGTGTGTTTTAACCAAAGTGCATTTCAAAATCTAAATGTCCGTTCGTCTTTTTTTTTTAATATTTTTTACATGTTTTTTAGCCTGCAGTCGGCCATATAAGAGGGTGTCGTCCTACTGTTAACGTCTTTGTCACCGTCAACACTTTTCTTTTTTTATATCACAACAACAACAACAACAACAACAACAACGAGACGTGAGTGGGGGAGACCTCTATGGGGACACGCTCCGTGGCCTGTCCTGATTTGAATCGAGTCCGCTGACCAAACGCTGGATGCTCTGCAGCTCGTTGGCGGCGTCTTTCTCCGTGCAGGTTTTCGGGGACATGGACACCGAGCCGGACGACATGGTGGACGAGCGGCTCGTCACTTCCGTCGTCGAATCCAGAGTGGCGGGGACGGGACTGGCGGCGACGCCGTCGCCCTTCATCTCGGCCCCGCCGCCGGCCATGGAGGAGGGCATGGCGGTGGTGAGCAGGGTGCTGTCAGGCACGTTCATGGGGAGGGAGTAGGGGCTGTACCTGAGTCGGGGGCGCACCGCGTTGAGGAATGGGTGCCGGTGCACCGACGAGGAGGCGGCGGCGGCGGCGGAGGAGGCTGCCGCAGCCGCTGCCATGTAAGTGTAAGGATAGGGGAACAGACTTCCAAACGGAGACATGGCGAGACCCTGTGGGAGAACGGAGATTATGTAAGCATGCGCAGAAACGAACGCGGTGGGCATTGGTGCAGCCGTTACGTCACAGGCAAGGTGTGGAGTCAGTGGAAACGCATGCTCACAAGCCTCGTAGCCTCACCTGACTCTTGCCTCTGTGTGGGTTCACGCAATCTGTGTGTGTGTGTGTGTGTGTGTGTGTGTGTGTGCAAATAAGGACTTAATAAATGTGATCTACCTGGGGGTATTCATGCGCTTAGTGCTTTACTACCCCCTTCCAAAAAAAAGTTCTTGCTTTGTGCAAAGATGCTAACGGTGCCCTAGCATGAAGTTAATGCCACTATCCATACCTTGTGATCCATACTAGACCTCATTTGCAAAAGCACAACACTGATTCGGCCGATTTGTACTACAGCCTTACCACAAAACTAAAACTATTTTATTTTTATTTTTTGTGAAAGTGTTTGCGTATTAAATTGAAGGGGGGGGGGGGAATGCAACAACGTGTCCAGCAGTAATCTCCGTGCAGCATCCCTCCAACATAAGTGGAATGTAGAAACTGTTGCAATTAACACGCGTTTTACTATGAAATGAACAATGGCAAGTCTGGTTTGCATTAGCCATATGTTACTGCCCTCCCCTGAACTAGCGGAGCGTTTAAAAACAGACACCATTTTGCCTCGAAAACACAAACTTAATGAGCTGATATCGACACCCATTTTTTTCTTTTGCACAAACTATCGTTGCAGCGCCTAGGTGGTCTAACTTCTCAGACTTTTAACATCTGCTGTTTTTCTAAACAACTGACACAATTATAATCCGCTGCAGTGCCAAAGGACCTTCAATAAAGTTGTTGCCCTGTATATTTATCAGTGAATGGGCAAATACCTAATGTTACACTGAGGGATGTTGTTGTTGGGGCAATTATCGCACGCACGCACGCACACACACATACACACACATGTAGGCTGTCGTTTTTTTATGCATGCCAAACTGAAACAAAACTAGACAAATGTTGGGAAATGTAGTCATCAGAACTGAAATATCGAAGCTGATAGATGGCCGTCATGTAACTCAAGACACTCGGCTGACATGCAGCTGACATAATAAAGCAGGTTTTTACCTGTGATGCCAAGACATGCTGCTGCAGATGGAAAGGCAGGCCTGGCGCTCCCGTCAAGCTTTGCGGAGGTGACGCCATGCTGGCCGTGTCCATCGTGCTAACACCTCCGGAAGACACGGCAGCCAGTAAGGGACCCATGCCCGCGGCCATGTTTGAGAACGCGCCCCCCATGTTGAACTGACCGGGGTGCAAGAGGAAAGGGTGGGCGCTCCCTAGGGGATTGAAAAACTGCTGTCCCGTCAGACCCGTTGGAAATCCAAAATTATGCAAGTGGCTGTGGCCCAAGTGGGCTGTGTCAGTCTGAACAGTCAAAGGCATGAAACTGTCCTTGCTTATCGACCTGCACTCGTCCGTTTTGGACTGGTCCCGGTTCGGGCTCTTGAGCTCTTCGCCGGAGCGTGTGGTGCTGGAGATTACGGTGATGGGGCTCTGTCGCGAGTCCGCTTGGCTTTTTTCAGTCCTGGGGGCGTTGTCGCGGATCCTGCTGGCGGAGTCGTTGCTTCCAAACGGGTGGCTCTTCACCGGGCTCGCGTCCAGGTCTTTCCCGTCCTCCGTGGTGGTGGAGATCTTGCTGGAGTCCGGGCCATCTTTCACGTTCCCGTCTTTGCTCTCGTCGTCGCTGTCATCGTCGCTCTCGCAGAAATCTAAAAAAAAAAGAAAATGTGAAGAATCAGTTGCTTTCCGGGACACGTCCAAATAAATAAGGCCACCATACGTCTTTGTGTTCTTTTGGTGATGTGGAAACCAAGACTGCTGAATTACTCCAAGCAGGGGGCTTGAAGCAGCCTTGCTGCTGAGTTACTGTACTCGTGTTAATGCATGGCACATATTTGCGCAGGGAGCGCAGAAGTCTGCAAGCAGGCTTTGACAACGCTGGCTAATACACGTGTTCTATTATTTCTATTACAGTAGACCTGCGTTTACCCAGTTGGGAAAGTGGTAACACAAGGTTTCCCTAGCATGCAATAAATACACTGACTCACACCTTAATACATATATTGACATTTAGCATACGAATAAGGAATAGTAAGAGTGACAAACAGAATAAAATCATAAAAAATAAATGCTAAATGTGTATATAAATAGATAAAGGCTGTGGATTTACATATTATTAAGTATTGATGATATCAAAATCCCAAGTGAGTTTTCTTGATTCAAAACTTTAGCAAATATCTATTCAAACATTGCATTAGATTTCATTAGATTTGAGTAGAATCCCAGTCTTAAGGAAGCAGTGAAAGGGCAATTATGCGTTAGCTTGATCGGTGCTAAGTGTGTGTATGGCGCTAACCTCGAGTGCCATAAGCTGGAATAGGCCAATAAGCAGCATCGCATGCAGCCTTCTTTAGAGTTCCGATTCATCACGTGCAAATGTACTGTGTAAAAAATGTCATCGTCTAAATCCCCCCCCCACCACCACCCCGTGAGATTGTACAGTTTTCTCCTTTCCCGAGCCGAGTGTGGACTGAGGAGCCTTGCTCACCTTTCAGGTGGGGAGGCCCCACGGTGGACACCGCGGGGGACGAGGCCTGACCGAAGCACTTAAACGAAGCCTGCTCGCCGGAGGAGTCGTCCGAGGCGCCGTTCTCCTTCTTCTGCTGCTCCTCGTAGGAGCGGATGGACTGCAGTGCCAACTGCTTCCTGCGGAAAGGACACGCGGAGGAGCATATGATGGACGTTCAGCTCCTCTCCGCGTCTAACAAAGCATCTGCGCAACGGACAAGATGACCTGGCTTCATTTAAAATAGAAAACAAAAAACCCAAAACCCGTTCAAGTCTTCTGCTAGGAGCGACTTTGGGGCAAACGGCGAAGCTGCACCCCTTCCGCACCCCTTGGGCATGCATTAACTGAAGCCATGACGCACGACCGTGATTTAGAAACGTGCACTGGGTGAATCTTGAATTTAAGTTGTGATTTAATCTTTTAATTTGACTAACCACGTGGACCACTTATATTAAAACACAATTTCAGTAAAGAAACACAATATAAATATGTGCAATTGTTGGTTTTATAAAAAAAAACTGTAAATGGGCATATAATTAATTGGGTGTTATTTTCTGTTCATATCATACCAAAAGACCTTGATTTTTTTTTTTAATTGAAAAAAAATTTTTTTAGGCGAACACCGTACACGCCGGTCTCGTTCATTAAAACGTGAACTTCCAGTGAACTACGTATCACAGGGACTGGGAGGAACCAGCTCCCTGTGGATTAACGTGACAGTCATGCCGGTGTGTGGAATTCACTTAGATCCCAGTTTGCCCCCCCCCCCCCCACACACACACACATCTATTAAAACCCGGGCTATACGTGTCGTTAAAAAAAATGTTATGCCGTTAGAAAAGTTGTGTTTCTCACCTCTTTTCACGCCTACCATTACCAGTGTCACGGAACCCTTTGGCAAATGGATTGTGGTCAATTTTCAGCTGGGTGATCTGAAACGATTCAAATGAATTCAAATTAGCAACTCGATCGACCCTTCAGCAATAATGTTCACACGCTGCTGCTGGCCTACATTTCCCAGTCCCAGTCATCATAACGCCCCCCCCCCCCAAAACACGCGTAGGTAGCCTATTGTTTTATTTGGGGGGGGGATATTTACATAATTTCAAAAATATTAACACGTTTCGGCCTACATGCGAGCTACAGTTTACTCAAGATCTTATCAATACAGCCTGTGTATCCTGACATATTTTCGTTTGGGTCACGCGCGCACACGCACGCGCGCACATATAGGCGGAAGTGGCGGACACTTTCACGCGTCACGCTGACGAGCTTTTTCAATCGCTGTGAAATATCCATCCCCCATTGTGTCAAGCCGACAGCTCCCTTCCTCTCAGCCGTCCCGTCCCTGCCCCCCCCCCTGTTTTCTGTACACGCTATGCATTTGGAAGTTATCGTCCATACTTCTCAACATACCCGCCGTGAGACATGTCCCCTGCGTGTCCCCCCGCTGGACACCAGAGTCCAGATGTGCCCAGTCTACCGTTAACTTTTCCCCGCCACACCAGCGCACTTGCACGACAGATTGTTTGTGCCTTGCTGGGCATCACGTGTGGAGGGAGCGAAATATTAACCAGAGCAAAGGAGGGAAAAAATAAAAAAATAAATAAAATGCTCTTTTAATTTCAACGTTGCACAGAGTCTGTTTTCCTACCCCCCACGTTGTTTCTCTCAACGAACCTATTTACTCTTATAAAGGCAAACATAAACGCGCTCGCGCGCACACACACACACACACGCACACACACACGCACACACAGACGCGCGCGCAGAGCGCAGTCTGGGCGGGTGCCAAATCCCTTCCATGTGATTAAATAAAAAGAAAGCAACACGTATAGCACACATTCCTGAGCGTGACGACTTCCCTCACCGTCGCCGCTGCGCAAAACGGACCTGCAAGACGAGGCGCGCGCAACAAGGCGACACAAACACACAAACGTCCTTCATATTTTATGACGACAAAACGCCGCGGCGCGCGCGGAGCACGGGGGCAACGCGTCTGACAGGACGAGGGTTGTTAAAACACACACACACACACACACACACACACACACACACACACACACACACACACACACACACACACATACATACTTTCTCTTACGAGTACACGTCGGCCTGCAAACAACTTCAACATATATACGCAGCCATGCTGGCGTGCAGTTGTGCTTACCTTGTCATTCTGATATGCAGTGACGGCAATAAAATCGGTTTCAGGGAAAACATATGTCCGGAAGGTACTGTAGGGCAGTTTTAAGATGTCGTTTGCCCTCACGATGTGAAACCGCGGCTGGTATTTGTGCATTGAGTTTAGGATGGTCTGCAACCGGGGGGAGACAGACGTAGATTTGTAAATGGAGGCACAAAGGTAACACCTGAGTATCATGTGTGATGGTCAAATGCATATAGAAGAGAAGATCTGCAAAAGTGTGTCATCCTAGCATTTCTTTTAAAAATAAAAACAATAATTGCAGTTCATTTTTTAGCAAAAATCAAAAACATCAGGCAAAAATCACATTTTACATTTCTATCTCTTGACGGCCATTGCGATATATTTACAAATGTAGGGTTATTACGAAGCAATGACAATATGGCCTGCATGGGGGGAGTAGGAAATATTTTTTCGACATGCAACGTGCACAAATATAGACATTAAAATTCATATGTACAATATATTATCAATACGACAAAAGGAAAATTCAAACGACTGCAATTGAGCTCGTGTGTGTGTGTGTGTGTGTGTGTGTGTGTATGTGTGTGCAAGTGCAGGAGAAAATAATAATAACATACATTAGTTAAACTTACAAATCCGTGCTTGTCGGAGATGTTGTTTGTCAGCTTGAGCTTGTGAAAATTGACGACTTTTGACATCCACTGTTCGCCGGTAGCCGGACTGTCCGGATGAATGTACATCCTCTTTGGCATTTCTGGGTCTGCCTTCCCCGCCACCATCCACCGCGAGTTGTGGAATTTGTACCTGCAGTCGTCGGCTGCAACTATATCCATCAAGAGAATGTATTTAGCCTTCTTGTCCAAGCCTGTGCACCTCACTTTGAACGGGGGGAACATCCTCCTGCGGGAGAGAAGTGCCATTTTTTTTAAGTCAAAATCTGCATTCGAGTGATCCCATGTTTGTGCCTCGCGTTGGCTGCCAGCAGACCCGAGTAGCCATCTTTGTGTACGGTACACCGCGATGATGACGAACACGAGATTGTCAAGGCTCCATGCTCAGATGACTAGCTAACTGATAAAGACATTTTTTCCCTTCTCCCCCCCCCCCCCTCTACGTTTTTGCTTTGGGGCTGAATGTGAATTAACAAGCAGGATATGTGAAGCAAGCCGAAATGCACACCGGTAAATACGCAGCTGTTTGACAGGTAGGTAATTACGAGTTTAATGCGTCGACATTACGGTAGGCCCCGAAATATAGGCCTGCCCACACATGCTGCACCATCACACAGGCAGGCGTGGGCTGGTCAGCGGTGTCTCTGCTCTCCCTTCGCTCCCATAATATCCCAGCTATCTCGGAAAGTGGGTTATCCCGTGCTGAGGATGGGCTAGGCCGTGGCCTAATGAGACCCCCGTTAACTTTCCGCAAAGTTCAAACTTTTTACGATTTTCCAGAGGCCTACTTAATCTCACAGGAACTCACAACTAAATGATTTCCTTTTGACAAAACATCACATGTGCCAAATAAAATCACACAGCCTGACGTTCAAGGACCTTGTGCAGTGTGTGTGTGTGTGGGTGGGGGGGGGTTTCCATTTTATTTATTCAATGTATTATCATGCACGAGCTTATGCATCTACATTTTGCTTGGATCGTAGTTTCATGCAGTTTATGATGCAATATAACTTCTGGAAATATGCACGTTTTCGTGTTTTAATCAGCCATTAGAAGAAGGTGCATGAAATAATAATGTTGTGCTGTTGGATTCAAGGTCTGTTTCCGAGCAGCGTCAATAAATCAATGACTGAGAGGAATGTCAGCGTATGGACGATCACAACGTGGGCTACCAACAAGCACCGTAGACCGCATGTCAAGACAACGTAACACACCGGAAGCCTCGCTATTTACCTTCCAGATTTCGTGATCACCATTTCGGTGCCTCGCTTGTGGAAGAGCTCCCAAAGCTCCTTGGCTTCCAGGTGAACTTTGGGGTCATCCTCCACCTCTTCCTCGGGCTCCAGCGTCTTCAGAGGCCTGAGGTGGGCAGCCGCAGCCTGGTGGCCCAGAGAGGAGAAGTGCAGGCCTGTCTCCGCTGCTCCCATCAGCTGGTCCATGATCGGTTTTCCCAGGGCGTTGGGGAGGGAGAGGGAGCCGTTGGGAGGCAAAGCCAGCGCCGGGAAGAAGGGTGGCTGGTGACCCAGCATTGCACTCATGGCAAATTCCGGACCCCGGTGAGGTATAAACGGATGATATGCCATACTTGATCCTGGTATGACTGGATCTCTCATCAGGAAGCTCATCCAATTCCAGGTACCGAAATGTTTGAATGGATTTAAAAACAATACTACACAGTAGAGACTGCGTGGGAAATAGAACCGAAAAAGAAAGGCACAAAAAAAAAGTATTCGGAAAAAGTCGGAAGAAAAACAAAAAAAAAATCCACCGTCAACACTGCAGAAATAAGCGTCCACTTATTTTCCACAAGTTGGTGGGAAATCTCTACTTCAGTTTTGGCGAATTTTAACTAGAAGTCAGCAAGAAAGAACGGGGGGGGGAGAAGAAAAAAAAAAGAAGCGTTTCCCGTTATCTTGAAGAGTGCTGAAAGAAATATTTTCTTCTTTGGAGGTTGACGCGCATCGGGCAGCTTTCTGTCGGCCGGTCTGTCTCGTGAACATTAGTCGAATTAGAAGAAAAAAAAAAAAACAAGAAAAAGCAAAAAAAAAAAAAAAAAACAGAAAGAAAAAAAAAGAAAGCGGTTGTTGTTGGTCAATCGACTTGCAGCGGCTCTTGTCTCGCTGCTGTTTACAATATCGGCGTTGCTGTTAGGACGCGTTGCTTCTTATTGGCTTCAGTCCTCCGGTAGACGCGACGTGTTGAAATATTTGGATAGCGCCGAATAATTCCTCCGCTTTTACTTGCTCCGGACAGGCACCCTTCACACGCACGCACACACTTTAGCCCTCTCTCCTTCGCGCACACGCACATTTCAGTGAAGGCGTACGCGGAGAAAGGAGTCCGTTGACGGCGGAGAAGGTGGTAAGGTCCCAGCACCAAGATTTTCCTAGCGCTTCTGTGCCCATAGGGTTCATACTGTATGGATGTGTTGCGCGTTACGATAAGCTGGGCTCCGTTGATTGGCTCTTTGACGCTTTCGAGCCAATTGTGTGGCCGCGTAGGCGTGGTTTTAACAGGTCGGGTGGAGGGGACAGACTTCAGACTTATAAAAAGGTGTTTGGGGAAACTCAAAGGCTGCCGTGAAACGCCACTACCTCAGTCAATGTTGTGTGAATATGTCAACATCATTAGAAGTTGCGCTGTCGGCCGGTCTGAGAGACCCAGCGAGAGAGAGAGAGAGGGGGAAACAGCCCAGCCGCGGCTCGGGCTCGCTTTTGTTCGCGAGATATCGCGTGCAGAGCGCTCGAGCCGGCCACTTCCTACAAAGATACAGATAGTCTCCCTGCTCTGAGCGCGCTTCTTCTTCTTCTTCTTCTTCTTCTTCTTTTTTTGTGTTGCATTTTCATGGATTTTTTTTAATCTCGATTAATTTCAAATAACCACATTTGATTTTACATAATTAATGATCAGTTATTGCCTCGCAGAGTGTTCGCCATAACTGCTTCTTAATTCCGATTCGCAGCTTTTGTGCGTTTTACGCGATCTTTGATGTGCCGTGACAGCGCCGATAAGGAGGGTTTATGGAGTAACCTTTAACGCAGCATCCCAAATTCTCCGATCAGAGGGGGCACGTGTGCGCCTGACACGAGAGGCGCTCGATGATAAGTTTATGAAACGCTTAGGCTCGCTTTGCAATATGACTGGAAAATAAGCCGTCACTAGCCGTTTATTATAAAATCTGCGATGTATAGTGGCGTCACACCTTTATTTATTTATTTATTGTGGGGGGTACATTTTTTTGGGGGTATTTTAGCCATGCATCCTGGTCAAGCTTCCGTGACAATGCTTTATTAGCCTTTTTCCAAGTTTCCGCCTTTTACCGTGTCAAATCACTCCATTGCATTTGTGTTTTGCGATGTGCAAAAAAAAAGTGGACATGAATTACAAAATAGGCCATTATCTCTTCACACACAGTAAGGAAACCTCAATATGTTTACATTGTTTGACCCCGATGCCACGAGTCTCGCTGATAAATCTATTAATAACCCCACGTTCAGCTCGTGTCTGAGAATCAAGTAGGTCAGCAGGCTGCATAAAACGTGCACAGGCTATACGGGTTTTTCCTAAACACAGACCTAGGTGGTATAGTGTTAAATTGAAGGTTTGAGCCATATGAAGTACGAATTACCGAGGTAAGTTATATTACCTGACTGCATTGTTTTGCTGTTGTTGTGGGCGACAGGTTTATAGATTGGTGTCGTTTGTTAACGTTTCTCACACAGAGCCTTAATTAAGTTGTTCTCCGCGTAGAGTTGGGCTCAAATTCTGGTTGCATATTACCTACCCTAAAGCACCACAATTACTGTAGTTAGCCCATATAAACGGGTGCAAAATTACTGCTCCACTTAAAAAAATGTACAGTGTAGGCAGTGCCAGTCTGCTGCAGTCACCAAAAAAAAACCCCCCCCAAAAAAACTATTTAGAGTTCAGTTCACAAGTAAACTACATGGGGCTTTTTGCCATATTCAGTCACCTTGGACAAACATTGACCATCGGTTCTCAGCCAATTGTCTGTCTCCGTGGGCCTCTGCGGCTAGAAATCACAGCTGATTTCCATATCCTGTGTAGGTGCTTGCAGAGAGAGAGACAATTCTTTATCTTAACCACCACGTTGGTTCAAAAGCTGCGTATCACCTGCAAAGCAAAGCAGGATATATATTACTTTGAAAATGTGTTTCATTCATTCTGCAAGGGAGATTAATTCCAACAAAGGCGATAACAAGGAAGTTGATTTAATCACTGCATATTATCTGTGTTGAGAAAAAAAATATATCAAAATTATAAAACACACACACACATCTCCATTGTGTCTTGGAAGCATTTAAGTATTCTCTGCAATAAGAAAAAAAGATTTGAATCTTAACTCAGGATATTTTCTGAATTCAGCCATTCTTGAGGAACAAAAAAAAACCCAGTTTGGAGACTTGGATTCTGCTCACGTTGCTGGGATGAGTTTAGTTCTGCTATTGTTTGCAGTGGTATGGGTTATGAATGCCACAGTGCCCTCTTAGTGATAGACTTGGCCAGAGAAGCTTGTTGTGTTAGTGTAGGGAAACTACCCTGCAGCACCTGGCGTGCTTGTGTGCACGCTAGTGTGCTTGCTAATGTGTGCGTGCTAATGTGTGTGCTAGTGTGTGTGGGAAGGGGCCGGCGTGCTGCATGTATCTCCCAAGGGGTGTACACACAGGTATCTGGCTTACGTGCTGCGGTGAATGTTATCAATTTGCTCATGGAGGGAATAAACACGCTAGCTGTTTATAGGCCGAGGCGCCATTTGATAAGACTAAAAACCAATCCTGGATTAGTCCCTGAAGCCAGCTCTGGGTCTATACGCAGTGAAAGAACCCAAAATCAAGGTGTTACTTTCCACCATTTTATGGGGACTTACCGCCTCCTCTCTCTGTTTGAGGGGGTCAGGTCTGTGCCAATTACAGGGCCTTATTCTTTTTTAAACACTCACCCCCATTAGCAGCACATTTCAATTTAGTGGAAGGTGTCATCAAATAGGAAGTAGTGTTGACATGGCGGCAGCCTTTCAGTTTCTATTGCCCAGCCACCTTCATTAGCTAAGCAAGTCGGAGAATGGTCAATACGCTATATAAACTTTTACAGGGTTAGGGCTCTCAGGGACTCCGAGAGGCTATAAAATAGGTTCGAGCTGACATCACTGATTGACGAGGCAAACTTTGTCAGTGCTTCCCCTGCAGACATCTGCTCGGGATGATGTATATGAAAATCAAAAAGGGGCGGTGTAGTTTGGCTAGGCACACTCTAAAATTGCCCACTCAAATCTTTTGACAGTAGACGGGACGGCCATCGTTTTGACACTGCCTGCAGTGCTGAAAGGCCCATCATCCAAATACCTTGCAAGAAGTCCTCAGTGAGCTAGTAAACAAACTCACTCGGATTTGTGTGGAACATTTGCTTTAACGTGTCTCGGCACTTCAGAGTAAACCCACTGCTGGTCAGCCACATGCTGTAACTTGTATTTTTTGTTTTTCCCCAACTACATATTTTTTACTAAATGCTATGTCTCCTGTGCTACATTTCGGTATCAATGAAACTAACCCGAAGCCCAGTCACGGCTCGTAAGGCCTCCTGCCCTAACACAATACAACCGCTACTGCAGGGTAGGTTCATTAAGAGTCTTCAAAGGCATTCCTAGAATTGATCATGGAGCTGCAAGTGATGTAATGTATGCTGTCCCTGTTTATGTGCAGATTGTAACTGATAAGCGAGGACAGACTTGGTGGCACCGCTGTTGAATGAGGGACGTTGTCTGGTGGGAGTCATCACGCCTAACTCAACATGATAGGGAAAGGAAACATCACAAGGTTAGTACATTCAACTACTATAATGACTCCAAACTTCATTAAGAACTTCATCCCAACGCACAGTCGAGTTGGGGGAGATGTCCAGCGTTCAATTGGCGGTGTAATGGCTTTCCGAGAGGAAACCCTTTACCGTGACGATTGAGATGAGTCTCAAATTATTCTATCTAAGCTATTGGCCCGTATGTGTATGTACTGATTATGTAAAGCATTTTACAGAGTTGTCAAAGTTTTAGTGGAGTAGTAGAGAAGAATGATGAGCTTTACCTGCCAGTTGGCCATTTTTATGCAAGTCAATCCTTGCTCTCATCCATTTCTGCACCGGCCTGTTACAGGTATTGATGAAAAACAATTTTAGTTAATTAGGGGATGTGTTTATTGACGGTGCTATACTGACTACAGATTGATGAAGGAAAATGGTTGTGTGTTGAGGAGAAATTTGCTCCCCTGATTGAGGCGGTTTGCTGACGGTGATGCGGACTCATAACTTTGACTTACGGCCTCGCGGCCAGAACATGTCACACGTCACGCAGTATACGAAGTAGAAATATGACATGGGACAGCGTTTTACCTATCTGATTCTTGCAAGTAAGCCTACCAAGATGTTTGAGAAATGGACTATAGTAATTGTTTTATTCTTAAACTGGTTGTCAGCTCTCTTGCGAAACGCCTGCGGTAGTCGAGAGAACTATTCTGATATATTATGAAACTTAACAATATCAAAACATGCAAACTCGGAAGAGTGGGGTAATTGGCCTAGTACAGTTGGGGTGAAAAAAAAAAGAAAAAAGAAAAAACAACCTCCCCAAAAAAACAAAACAAAACCATGCATCCTTATGTAAACATGGTTGTGAAGTACCCCAGTATTAAGGGTTAAGCTGGTATTTGAAAGTTAATAACACTCATTTTACCTTTGCAATGCCTATGTATAAGGTTTAGTCACACATTAAATGTTCAATACAATTTCAAATATGGGCTTTAATTAGTTCAAAAAACAGCAAGTTTTCCTTGTGTATTAAATAGGTTGTCATGTTTCTGTTTGACCAAAAACTTGACTAATTCCTACTTCATTGTTAATACAGCCATAGCATGGTGTAGGGTTTGGAAACAAAAAACAAAAAACAAGCAAAAAATACATCTATTTTGGTACGTTGTACACAGGACTTTTGCAGCAAGCCAACCCAGTGGCATGCGTTACCATTACAACATAAAGTAGGGGATTTGTATGCTCAGCCCAACAAACAGCAGTCAGGCTTCTCAGCAGCTAGCGGCTGTGTGATAGAGATGCTAGTGGTAATTGCCTCAGATGTGTACCAGGTGTCAAAAGCCTCTGCCCAGCCGCCCGAGATACACATCTTTCTCCCTACGTTCCTGAACATAAAATGTGAAGCCCGTTTTGCGTGCTATAAACATGCCATGGCAAATGGGAAGCAGGATGATCCCCGGGTCATTGTCCTTCACGTTAGCATAGTGTAAATACTGTATACCCGTTGGTGCAATGCTGTAGTCAGCCACTTTCGGGCAATACAGTAGGTATGGCGCTCATGCAGACGTCTGCTGTCCATTTAGCTCCCCCCTGCCATAGGCAATGGCTTTGTGTTGTTTTCTTTGACTTTTTAGTCTCAAGATGCTACAGGGCTTTGCCACTGAGTCTAAGACCCCGCGCTTTAAAGTGGAGAGTGGCATAAAGCGATGCATTCCTCCACCAAGGAAATCTTGGGCTGGGGGGGGGGGGGTTAGGGTGGCTTCTCTCTAGAGGTTAAGTGGGATAAGTGTGTGGCTCATGTCAAACCCCCCCCCACCCCCCACCCCAACTAGTTTCTGGAAAATTTGCAATGGGGTCATATTGGATTACTGTGTTTTGGTATTTACATGGAGACAGAGAGCTTTGAAATGGAAAACCATAGGCGGAAAAGCAAGTGCCATGCAGTCTGAGGGGCCTAAGGACTGAAACCAGGGCTGATTTTCACTGATGGGTTAAGGAATGTTGAATACATGTCATCTATTTCCTTATACCCCACAAACAGTCATTTGTTGCTATGAACGGTGACTGGAGTAAATGGATCAAGTGCACTATCAGCCTTTAAAGTAAATCCTTGATAAATACTGAGAAAAGTGGTATGGGAAATGAAGAGATTTCAGGTATCATGCATATGCACATAAATATGTCACATTTCGCATGTACACCAAGCCGTGATTACGAATTCAAGTATGTTCCCCAAAGAGGTTTGCGTCAAAAATCATTTAAAATAAGAAAACCATTTATTCTAGTCGTGAAGGAGCTGACAAAAAAGTCACTGACTTCATGTGTCAATGCCCCTTAAGGTAAGCAAGTTCTGTCAGGATTTGTGCCCGGGGTGGTCTGTAATTTCCCCAGTGAACCTCGTCGTAGATCTCTTGGAACACGTTTTCTGGTCCATTTTAACAATAATTCCCCAGCCGCTCTTCGCAGGCACGGTGTGTACACCTTAGCCCTTAATCCAGGCTATTCAGCGGAGAATTCACCGCAAACACCTGAGTTCCTGCGACTCGAAAATAGTTGTCCAACCCTTTGTACAGTAGGCTGGAAAAGGTGACACTAGCTGTTGTGTAGCTAAAAACAGTGAATGCTGAGTGATTGAAATTCAGATTTTTTTTCTTCTTCTTCTAATGTTTCAGCACTCGTGCAGTTACATAGTTACAAACCCTTTGAATTGTAAATTGTGTAACTTCACAGCGGCTAGATTGTAATCTCTTTGATGCTGTGTAGTTCTGACATCCCACACGTTGTGCTAAACACTGCTACATTTATAGTCCCAACACGACTTTGTCATCTATTTAGAATGTGTGTGATGTATAAAGTAGCGCGAGCATAGCTAATTAAATCATATCCGAGCTGCGAGAATCCCCTTCTCCTGCCTGGCCAACACGCCAGGGCAACCGGGGATGTTTTATTTTCCAGGATCTCTATCGGATCAATAAATATATCAGCTTCAAAAAAACACACAAAAAAAACATTCTTACATTTTCAGCTCTCCGTTTTCAGCCCCAGTCGCTTTCGGGGCTTACTTCTTTACTAACTCTGATAAATAAAACCAACAACAAGTGCTTAAAGTTTATGACGCGCCCTCAGTATCGCAGTGGAGCTGGGTGCACGTGGAAGCTCTTACGTTTTGTGAGTTTGAGACCTTGCGGTCTGACAAAAAAATGTTTCTTTAAGTTGCTGGCTACTCTTCTTTTTTTTCTTCTTCCTCTTCTTCTGCCCCTGCTGAAACTTGACCTCCTGTTTCTGGGCGAATTAACAGTTTTGTCAGTAGTGAGAACAACAATCTGAAGTGTATGCGGCGAGCTCAGACGGCACAGTTGCAGTGTGGTCAGTTGCATGGCCCCCATGGCTTGTGACTGCGTTGGATGGAGTCCTCCATGACCTCCTCAAGCCCGTGAAGTCCTCCCCGACGATGCCCTGCTGGCGCTGCACCTTGCGCTGTGCTGCGGCAGGGGAGAGCCACGTATGCAAGGTATTACTCCGCTAAAGCAGGGTGACACAAAATAACGCACACCCCGAACTAAAAAAAAAAACCACACACACAAAAACTATTCTATTAAAAAAAAAAAAACAGTGGACAGTGTGTGTGTGTGTGTGTGTGTGTGTGTGTGTGTGTGTGTGTGTGTGTACACCAACGTGTCTGCAGATTTGCAGTTTTACAAAAATGCGTGCTTTATCAATTTAGTGATTGAGTTGCCAGCTATTGTGTTTTTTTTTTTTAATAGCGTTTGTCTTTTTGGCTGTTAGCAAAAATTGTTAATTGAAACATCTGGAACTCTACTAGTTTGTTTGAAAACAAGAACAACAAAACAACAACACAACAACAACCTGTATTGTGCATGGCCATGTTAAGGTGGGCTATAATTTGCAGGCCGTCGGGGTCGCTTCTTTACCTCGACAGCGACCGAGTGCAGCAGCAGCAGCAGCAGCAGCAGCAGCAGCAGCAGCAGCAGCAGCAGCAGCAGCAGCAGCAGCAGCAGCAGCAGCAGCAGCAGCAGCAGCAGCAGCAGCAGCAGCAGCGGCAGCAGCGGCAGCAGCAGCAGCAGCAGCAGCAGCAGCAGCAGCAGCAGCAGCAGCAGCAGCAGCAGCAGCAGCAGCAGCAGCAGCAGCAGCAGCAGCAGCAGCGTGCTGTTTCATCAGCACTGGGCCCAGTGCAGGACTAGTGAGACGGGTGTGCAGCGTTGTCTGCAGGTAGTTCACGTTCACTGCATAATGAGGAATTAAACAACCCCGTTGCATAAAAGCATTAAAGGCCACGTCTAATGTCAGCCAGCTTGCATCCACGAACGATAAATAAAGAAAGAAAGCAGCCCTTGTCTTCTTATCGGCAGTTGAACACAGGCACTGTTGCCCAGTCGCACCTACTCCCCCCCCCCTAGCCAATGGCCTCCTCTGGATTTCCATGTTCAAATTACAAGTCGTTGGAGACGTGACATTTGAAATACGAGACTGGCCTTATTTACTAAGTTAGACAATACACGAAAGCCACATGAAAATCAAAATAAGAAGGATGCGGTTAGGAGTTGTGCTTTCATTTATTGAGGTTCCCACACATGTTTTGCATAAAGGCATTTTTTGGGGTAATGAGGGGGAGTAGTTGAACGTTAACTGAACCTGGTTGGCATAACATACAGTAGGCTGCAGCAACGCCGGGGGAAGGCACCGACAGGACTGAGTGTCTGGCTGCAGAAACCTTTTGCGAGGTGGGGGGAAATGAGGCTGCGGCTTCCTCCGGTAGTGGGGCGAAAAAGAAAAAAGAAAAGAAAAAAAAAGAAGAAGAAGGGAACACGTTCAACGAAAGTTTTGCATAAAGAGGAGGGGGGGGGCACCGCCATCTCCATTCAAAGTTTCCGCCAGTCCAACCCTGCAAAACGCTTGAAACGCCGTTATGATACAACGGGAGACGTTATAACACCTGTTGATTTCAATTCCGTCCCCCCGAACCCTGCAGGAAGACCGCCAGAGATGGAGGGAGAGAGAAAAAAAAGGAGGTGAAATTGTCCGTGGCTGGTGTGTCGTCATCGTGTCTCCGTGTCTTCCGAGTCTCTCTGGGTTGTGTGGACCGGTCCTGGCTTCCGCGCGAACAGGGGGAGATCCGTCAGTACGCACACGCGGACAGGACACAGTCACGCCGACCATCCAGCCAGCCAATTAAAATCCGATTAGGGAAACATCTTAGCACTGGAACCGAGGCAGTGAAAAGCCTGTAACCTTTCCGCGCCGAGGTCATCCACCCTAATAAGATCCATTGCCTATAGAGAAGCCGCAGACCTTCACAAATGTTCCTGGCGGCCGAGCGCGGCCCCGGGGACCTTTGGCATACATCGCAGATTAATTGGTCACTGTATTAAAGAATAAGGTGGGATTCCAGTTAATTAGTGGAGAAGTAAATAAGACCGAACATTATATGATTTGTTCCCGGTCCCCCTGGTTTGTTAGCGCGGATTTGGGATGGATCAGCTTTTGTGCGAGACAAATGAGAAGTGAGTAGCGTGGTGCCGACGCACAGTGTCGTTTTGTGGACTGGCGACAGTCTCGATTCATGGGAAAAACTTAAAGGAGACCCGCGTTATCACAGGACCTCATTATCTCATGTCTGCAGCCATCTTTGGGGAGCAATCCCTAATCAAGAGTGGCACAGACCTACTTTGCAGAACTTTGGTATAATAGCCCCCTCTCCCCTCCCTCCCCCCCCCTCTCTCTCTCATTTCTTTCACTTTCTCACTACTAATACATAGATACGCGGGCGAGCGCGCGCGCACAAGGTGCAGGTGTCTTTTACCATGTCAACGTGCGACCGGTCTAACCCAGATCCCGGGTCCAGATCAGAGCGTCCAGGCAAAGCGCTGCGGTATAAAATCATATTCCATGCGTCTGAAATGTTACGGGCGCGTTGGCGTTTGTGCGCGCGCTACGCGTGGCCGTGTGCGTGCGTGTCGGCGTGTGGCTGTCTTGTTTGCGCGTGTCCACAGTTTAAGGTCTCTGGAGCAAGTGATCATAGGCAAGGCAGGCGTGATTAATATCCAGTCTTCAAACCCGTGTCTGTGTATAGCCTAATAAAGCTGAACTACATGGCCAAGCTGTAGTTTCACCACAGGGCTAGCAAGCTACATGCTATACAGCCGGAGTCTCAGATCGGTTCCTCTTGTTGCTGCAAGTAAAGGTAAGGTGGTTACAGCGTTTTAAACCAGCGCATATTGCTCTTCCTTTAGTGTTTCAACTAAATGAAAGAGCATGTTGGTAAAGGTAAACCGCGCTGTGGACATCACCGTCTTTCAACTAGTCAACTTAAATAGCTAATAAATATTTACCCTACTTACGGCGTAATGTCACCGAGCCAGAGTCTCAAATAACCCTTTTTTTCCCCTTTCTTAAATGAACATAGGCCGACAGGCTTGCACCGGCTATTTATTGGCACCACTGGTTTTAAGTCAGATTATCTCGTTTCAAACGAGTTTTGCACCAAAAGGCCCCAAAGAGGCTTTCTTTCCGCAGGACGGGGGGGAAAAGCGGCTCATTTGCTCGGCCATAAACCATTTATTTACCTCCAGGTGAGTGTAGCGGGGAGTGCAGAGGCAAGATTGCAGGAGAGATTTACACCTGTCTCTCTCCACAAACAGAGGAGCCTATAGCCGAGAGAAATGGCCGCTGGAGCCAGTTTGTCTGGGCTCCGCGAGACAGCGTCCCCTCCGCTGCGGATTAAACAACGTCATAAAAAATGACCATCAACGCGCGCGCGCTGTAAACAGATGATTCTGCTTGGCGCCTGGCGCACAAACGCCGCGCTAAGAAACAGTAAAAAAAAAAAAAAAGGAGGCTGACAGCCATACCGTCCTGCGATGACGGTGATCCCCCCCCTCCTCCCCGCCGCCTCACGCCCCGCATGCCCCCCCCCATGCTGTCATACACTACCCACACTTGGCCGGACAGCGGCTCGCCCCGTCATGTAAATAGTGGCGAGTGTTTGATGTCATGGATGTGGGTTTGTGGAGACTCTCGGGAGTCGGTTGCGGGTCATTTGTTTCAGGAGTGATCTTGGCAAGACACGGGGGTTTCTTAGCGAGCCATCGCTTCCGCAGCTTTTTAAGCATGCGAACAAGAAAGATATAGCGGCGACCTGGCTGAGCTGAGCCGCTTGTATTTTAGTGGGGTTTTCAAAATGGGGTTCGTTGACTGTAAGGGTGTATATGTCTTTATTTTATTGCACATGCATATGTTATTATATGTTCTATCTCTCTCTCTCTGTCCCTCCCCCCCCCCCCCCCCTCTCTCTCTCTCTCTCTCGCTCGCTCCATACATATATATATATATATATATATATATATATATATATATATATGCATACATACACACACAGTAAATCATATGCAGTATATATATATGCAGTATAACGTGTGTATGTATGACTCCATCCATCTGTAGTTTTTACAGTATGGCAGTACACATACTGCATATGGCTGCTCTAATAGGTTTATCAGTCTACACGGTGGTCAGTAGGTCTGAATCTTGAGGATAGAAAATAACATGAAGCATAAGAGAAAAATGTGTAATATTCCAAATTCATATCTGGTTACACTTTTGCAAAATTTGAAAATTGACCATTTATTTCCTTGTGTATCGTTTGATTAACAACATGTAGGTTACAACAAACCTCCTGGCTGGGAAAGAAAAAACAAAACAAACAAAACAAGCTGTTTTCCTCTCTTAATAATCTGAATCCGTGCAGCAGCGTCTCCTCAGTGCTCTGTGCAGGGCAGGTCTGTAGTGTCCTGTCAGTCTCACCTGGGCAGCACACTGCTGCATGCTCTGCAGGCCTGCAGACGGTCCGTCGGTACGCTGCATGGCTATGACAACAGGTTTCCGTGCTGTGAGAAGACAGAGACCTCATATGTCCCCTCCCGAGTGTTCCTGTTGCTAGGTAAGTTTGCTCGTTAAACGTTTCAACCTGCAACGATCAATTTGGTGGATTAGAGCGGAGGCAGCGTAATCATTAGGTCATTAATCTCTGTTAATCCTACGCCATCGCAATTTCCTCACGATACACATTTCAGTCTACACCCCTGCAGACATCACAGGTTTGATGTCCTCTCTTTTTTATTGTCTCATCTACGGCACATATTTATATGATCTTGATGCACAGCACCTGAGGGCTAGTCACATCTTTGTACAAATGGTTAAGGGTTTTTTTTTCCCCAAGGTGATGCTTTTATATGAATAGGGGGACATTATGTATTGAGTGTTCAAATTCTGGATTCTGGACAAGCCCCTTGTCGATGTGCCACATCATATAAAGACATCACTCCCCACTTTTTTTGTGCGTCATCTATATAATGACAATGATGAAAATGGTGCTCAAAACTATTGTGGCTACAAGATGATTGGATCTCCTGAAAATTTACAGAACATTTCATGCGTACTGCCAAAGCCCTTTTTCATGTTCGAAATAAAACAGAAAGACTCACTAGTCCCATCTGGGCAAGTTGGAGCAACAAGCGAGTGACAACAAGGATATGTTCCTCGTCGAGTTTTCCACATGTGTTTTTGCTGGAAAAGCTCAGAATAAGTTCTTCCTCTTAAACGCTAACCTGACAGAGAAGTCGCAGCGCCAGGACAAACACACACACATGCATAAATCCTAATCTCCCTCTTTGTCCCTGCCTGTCTGTGTGTCTGTCCATCTTTATCTTTCTCGAGCACACAGACACACACACACACACACACACACACACGCATGTGCATGTGCACGCATATGCATGCATGCACACATGCACACACGCGCGCGCGCTGGTGCAGCATTTTACGGGTTAGCTTCGTTGGTCTCAAACCAAGCAGGGTGTCCTGTGGAAAGCCAGAGCATTTCATGCTCTTGATGAAGATAATCTTCCATGACGTGTAATTGGCAGTGTGAAACTTCTGCCTGATATCTGGCTGTAAATAAAACCCCAAACTAACAGGTTGTCCTCCGGATCCGCGAGCGCCCAAGAGGTCATCTGGCTTTCCGCGTCTAGATAGTTAGCTCTTCCGTGAATATTTTGGCCCTGATTCCTTCGCACGTTCCCTGGGTGGTTCAGGGCCCCGTCTTTGGTGTGCGACCCTCTGAGCCTAACCCCCTCCTCGTGATGGACTCGTCACTTTAGCTGACCTGCGTATCGACGTTCCTCAGCGAGGATCCTGGCAGCCATACTGCCTATGCGACAGCATTATTAGTCTGCCTATGCTTTGTGTTTGGCGCGAGGCCCTGAACGGGTCACAGACGTCATATCGCCCGCCTCTCACATGACAAGAATACTAGCATGTTTTAATGAGCCACTTCAGTCTTGCTCTAAAAAAAAAAAGGGCCCCTGCGCAGGTTCAACGTGTTATTTTTCAGTCACAAAGTAGTCCCCCCACCCCCGCCCCCCAAGTCTTTATCTGCTCCTGCCTGGTAGTAAAAGTATGTTTACATTCCTAAACATTAGTTCAAAAGGTCTCCCTCATAGAAGGGATGTCTATTCCCTTTGTTTTGCCTTTTGCACAACTCGCACTTGTAAGTACTTTATGAAACCCAAAGCATCGACCCGGCGTCTGCGCCGAGCCAGCACACTTATCAGCCACTCCTGCTAAAAGAACAGCTTTTGCATGCAGCACTGCCAAAAAGCTAAGGCCTCGTGAGGAACACGGCAGGTACGCCGTCTTGTTTTACACACTACCGCGTGTCGTAAATAGACGCCTTTATCAATTCAGCGCCCTTCCTCGTTCCTGTCTCTCTCTCATTGACTCATTTAATCGTGTAATCGAGCCTCGCGCTCCTCCCATCACTCATCCGTACCTAGCACATGCATAT